>NC_132800.1:46283357-46981536 GCF_048594095.1 Paramormyrops kingsleyae | reverse complement strand
TCAAATTTGCACGCCTTTAGACGTAAAAAATCAGCTCGTTGATTTTTCACATGTAAAAAAAATCAACATGTCGATTTTTGACGCCTAAAGACGTAATTTTTTTACACCTTCAGACGTCAAAAACAGGTAGAATTTCTCTCTTTTTAAATGAGGACAGACACTTAATTATTTAAAAATATAATAAAATATGTGCATGTATGCGTGTATTAATATTCTTATTTACAATTCTTGTTGCTACTAGTAGTTGTATTTAACAATTTTTATTACTCTTATTATTATCAAAGTGAGTAATTATTCGTCACCACAGCACAGTGCACAGTGCAAGTGTGTGTAGTGATTTTTTTTTGCTTTGGGACAATTCATGCTGTAATAATAATATACGATTTTAATATATGTTTAATATAATACACTTGACAAACTTTGTTGCTGGGTGAGTGTTTGAATCTCGGCAACAAACTCCGAAATTGTTATCATCTCATCAGCAAATTCATTTTCAATCAATCGCCCACTTGCCCAACGTACAATGCTTTCCATTGTAGTCATTCTATTATAGCAAAATAGAGATATTCAAGGACATGCTAAGGGCATAAATCATAATAACAGCTGTTATATTAAAGTAGCGAAAAATGAGTTACTTTGTCAGTATTGTGTCTACATTAGCTTGTCCATTATTAGACAATGTCAGTCGGGTGTATTCGTTATGCAGTCTTCTGTGGCTCATCACAACCACGCAAAAAATCCGCAATCAAAAACGTAAAGTGATGCAGAAATACGTACCTGCGGCGAAGACCTGCGTTGTCTCTTAGTCACAGTACGTTTAAACACATACGGCGATACGTCCCACTGCTTATTAGTATAATTTATATATTCATTGCTGCGACACGAAATGTCCACTTTCGTAATAATAAATATTTATAGTATGTTAATTTTTTTCTATGACGTAAGTACATGCGTGGATCGTTGAGGTGTGACTGCAAATCACTTGACAGTGATGTAGGTTAACTATTGTTGTCATATTTCCTCTTTTCGATTATTTAAATTAGGGCACAAGGTGATTCTGCCTTTATTATGTTGGTTTTACAACTTCAAATGTACAACTTAAAGTGAAAACGAGCCTAGAATAACGCAAAATGCCGATAACGATTTTGATGAATGAAACACTAATGTGACATATTTCTTCATCAGGGGAGCTGATCAGACATTGCATGGATGATGTATTTGCGCGTTGCAGTTTTTCTGCACAATCGACCATTTTCACTGATGCCCGAAATGGTAGTCAGAGGCACAATATGCTGCCATCAATTTAACATGTAATTTTTTTAAAATGCAGTAATTTTTCCTACAACATTTTCATGTTGCCTGTTATTTTCGCCTTGTCCTGTGTATTTAGTCTGCGACTGAGTCCGTTTTCCCCAGGTCTGTCATTAACATTCATCCTGTGCTGCTTTAATAAAACCCTGTTTACCCGTATTCACGGCTTCCTTAGTCTGATTCTCCACTCCCTGCTCGTTCGTTCGCGCAGGTCTCAACAACTTGTATGTAAAAAGCCATTTATACATAGATAATAAGACTTCAATATAGACACCATTAAATACCAGCAGTGCTGGGATAGCTGAATAAATATGTTGAATGTAGTCACTGGATGGAAGTTACAAGTATGTGCAATTGTTTGTCTAATGGACAAAAGTACTTGATCATGTGTGTGACAGCAGATAGTTTGTATGCAAAAAAAGCCAGTATTTTCATGTTCAGTGTGCATGTATGAATGGATAATGAATGGATAATTAAAAAAGAGGGAAATACTCAATTAAGGGACATTTGTGGACAGGAGTTGGTGGTGCTTTTATTTTGAAAGGGTCGCTTTGTCGACATCAGCACACGTTGCAAAATGCTGCCTGTTTTTGACGTCTGAAGGTGTGAAAAATTGACATGTTGATTTTTTGCATGTGAAAAATCGACGTGTTGATTTTTTTACATCTGAAGGCGTGCAAATTTGACGTCTCTGGCCATTATTATTTGACGTCTTTAGGCATAAAGTTTTAAGACGTTTTGGCCCCGTTGGCCATCCATAGATTATTTCTCTCCAAGTCGGAACTCGGATGAAAACATCACGAAAAACGTCACTTCCCGTCGGAAACATGCCTCTTTTATGACGTTGAAGTCGGACAAGATTTTTGTTGTCCGAGTTGCCCCTGTGATGTAATTTCAACATGGCGACTTGGTTTGTTTGTAGTTTGTTTACCGTTCGAAAAAAGAATATCGCTATGTAGGATCACACATGCACATATCACAGGGCCTAAATTCCAGGTGGCCTGAGACAAGGCCGAGCCTGGTACGAGAGGCACCAAAGGGGGGTTACACACACAAACACACACACACAGATAACCAGGGAGGCTAGCACTCCAACTTTTATTGCCCAAAGATTTAGGGACCTACAGACAAGCAGAGTGGACTTCCCGGACAGGGGTCCCTCGACTTGGCACCCAACCCCCTCCACATACACTCTGCCTTACATTTCACTCACCCAACAGACAAACACCCTAAAGGAAGTTTCATTTAAGTTTGGCTTTTGTATACCCTGTATATTGATTTACTCACGACTACTAGTCTCAATATACAGATACGTTATGTTTGTATGTGTCCTAACTTTTAGAGAGTCTTCTGTGTTAAAAACCCCCCCTTCTCTTCCAACATTCCTTTGTGGTCCTTATCTGATCTTGGTGGACCTCACCAAGTTTCTTTGTTTCTACCATGCTATGTTAAAAGAACTGAATTAAGGTGTATTTTATCCATTCTGGAGAAGATGAATTGGCATAAGCCACACCAAACAAATTATGTTCTTTCCAGATGTGCAACTTATATTGATATTACCACAAACTAACGGCCACGCCTATCTATGGATAAGATGTGCTGTTTGTAATATGAATATTTGATGGAATATCCGCACAAAGTGTAACATCTGTTGAGGTGCAACCCAAAACCCCTGTATCCTATACTGATATGAATCAGTCACATAGATACAATAATTAATTGTTTAATCAATTAATGCAGATGGTATGAGGTATGTACCTGTGAAGCTGGTATGGCATATTTGGTATCAAACTGATTGTTAATCACCCCTGATTCCAAATCTGGTCAGTGATTACCATAAAAGTGGATGTATCAAAAGTTATAACAGCTTAATGAAAATCATCAGTAAAGGTAGAATCAGGCGGGCCATAAATCTCAAAAGGACTGATACAGACCCCCTTCCGAAAGCCCGCCAAATGGATGGCCAGCCATTGGGCCAGGAGTCGAATTCCTGGTCATCCCTATTCATGAACTTTAGACCATAAAAATCTAGCACCTCAGAACAAAGGGGAGCAGAGAACAACCAGCAGCAGAGCAGAACAACCGCCAGCCGGCGCAGAGAAAACCTTGAAGCCAGACTGGACCAGGCCGACACCCTGCTGGACAGAGCCCACGCGGAGCTCAAGAAAAAGGATGGTCGGATCCAGGCCCTGGAAAACCATCTGGACGAGGCACAGAGACGCCTGCACAAGCTGAATCACCAACTGATCAGTTCCCAAGAACAGCTCACCGAGGCCAGAACGAAACATTGGGCTGACGCAGAAGAGATTGACCAGCTGAGACGGGGACTGAAGCAAGCATATGAGGTGAAGTCAGAATTTGGAACATCCTACGATTCAGTGATGGCACCGACTTCCTCTCCAACAATGCTGTCTCCCCCAAGGCACTCAGACTGCGCTCAAGGGACCTCTCACTGGGACAAGGTACCGCCTTGCCCAACACCGGACCTTGAGGAACCAAGAACCCAGAAGGTCTCTCTCAGAGAAGACACCACAGATGGAACAGGCCTACCAAAGCGAACGTTACACCAGCACCGTGCTACCACAAAGGAGCTTGATAAAGTAGCTCGGAATATCAACACGTTTACCCCGAATCCCAGAGGAGGCCACGACATTCATGCCTACCTCCAAGACATTGACTTCCACCTCCAAAGACTGGACAATGTGACCAATGAGGACAGAGTCTACCTCATCAGGATCACATCTAGCCTGGAAGTCCGCAGCTTCTTGGATCGACAACCTAGTCGAATCAAAGCCGACGCCACGCTGCTACACGAAGCACTGACTCGGGAGTTTGCTGATCCTCAGTCAGAACAAGGTATCACCGTCGCCTTCGATGTTAAACAGAGCAGACAAGAAGCTCCCCAAGCCTACTACAATCGCCTTCGTCGGGTATATTTTGGGTCCAGAAATGAGCCAGACATGGAAGAAGATGCGAACTTCAAGGCTCTCTTCCTTCGGAACCTCCACCCAACCATTAACCACTACCTGGGGCTCATGGCTTGTCCCCGCACCATGACAAGTCAACAACTGCGAGACCTGGCGATCAAGGCGTACCACAAACAAAGAACAGCAGCTGAGAAGGCAACCAAGGCTCCGGCAGTGCTGAACCTTAGCACTACAGATCCCAACCTAGCGTTGGAAGGTGGCCACCCTCCTCATCAAACACCAATCCATGACCGAGGTTGGAGAGCAGCAAGCCACAGTGAGCGTTACCCTGGTGTGCCCCCACAGCAGTCAAAGACCCAGCCAGACTGGTGGGAGACACGGCGCTATCTTAACAAGGGTAAACTAAGACCAATGGAGCCATGGAACAAGTGGAGAGACCGACAGGGAAACCAGTTTCCTAAGCTAAGCTCTCCCCCAAGTTCCCGACGGAATCCACCACAGAATTGGCAAGACAGAAGGAGAGGTTACGATCCAGACTCGAGGCCTGGACGAACCAAGGAAGAAGAGGAGTCTAATCTACTACAGTTGCTGCGTGATTTCTTTACTCAGCATCCCCTCAAGGGTCAAGAGGACTTTCAGAAGAAAGATCCAAAATGACTAGGACGGAAGCACAAATCACGCAGGACCCCACAACCCTCACCTGAACCCACACCAGACAATGCCTACAAACTCCCTCAGAGGTCAGCCCCAAATGACACTCAACAGTCATCGGCCTTCCCTACCAGAGATATTGGAACAACTGAAGAAGTCCCACCTCAATTAGAAAGTGCTACTGACTCATGCCCAGTAAGAGCACCTGATGTTGCCGTCACCAACACAGAGCTTGATCAAGGGGATGAGCCCCCGCTGGTGCCCGGCAGCACTGTCCTGGTTGTGTGCCTTGACTCAGAGCACCAATCTGACTGTGGCGACGCCTCACCATTTCCTGGCCAGGCCCCTGTGCCACAGCTTCTGGGTGACCTGATGGAAAGGGGGGTAGCCAAGAAATTCTACCTCTCCATCACCCTGGAAGATGTTCTCACCCTCGAGGCCCTCATCGACACTGCAGCAGACATCACCCTCATGTCAGCCAGTCTCTTCTACCAGGTGCAGCACCTAGCCGCCCAGAAGAACAAAACCCTCCAGCCGAGGAAATGCTCTTTGGACGTGCAGGCATATTCACCAGTGGGCACCAGGATGGATCACATGATCCCCCTCAATTTGTCCATCGGCCCCATGAATGTAATGCACCCTGTATACATTTCCCAACTTGAGTCCATTCCATTTCTCATTGGGAAAGATTTGCTGAACCGGTTCGAGCCATTGTTAGACTTCCAACGTCAGAAAATTTGGGCTCAAGTTAGAGAACCGCTGCCACTGTGGACACCTGACACAGCCACATGGGAATGTCAAACCCTGGCTGTCTCCTCGGACCTCACTCCACACCATGGAGAGAGCACAGCTGGAGATCAGTGTCTTGACGCAAGAGACCCATACCAGCATCATGACTCCTTCCTGTGCAGGCAGGACCCTACCCTGGGATCCTTCTGCCCCAAGATCGGGAAATGCATGTGGCTCCAAGGCATGGAAGTCACAGATGTGGTCATGACCATGGAGGTAGAAGAGTCACCAGTGACAAAAGAGACTGTATGTCATGTGGAGCTTGCTGACGACCAACACCTGACAATCCATGCCATAACTGCCCAGCCTGACGCAGTACAGTCACCCAGCTGCCACAGCTATTCTCAAGAGGGACCAGCAGCACCCAACATTGTGGACACACCCACACCAATGGAACTGTCTCGACACCACTACTTTGAGGAAAATGTCTGTCAAGACATGATCACCATTTATGTAGATGGGTGCGTATTCAAACATCAGGGGACCCTGAAAGCTAGAACTAGCATTCCGTGGCTCAATGACGACCCTGTCCCACCACAACAGCTCAAGCTTGGTCCTCACACATCGCAGTACGCAGAGCTGGCAGCAATCCTAATCACCCTGGAGATGACCTCCGAACGTGAAGTAAAGGACCTGCTGATCTGCAAAGACTTCAGCTATGCACGTCTCAACTTCATGTGCCATCTCCCTCACTGGACACGGAATGGCTTCAAGACATCAGGGAACAAGCCAGTCAAACACCAAGACCTCCTGCACACGTGCGATGCTCTGATTACCGCACGAAACACGCAGATTTACTGGAAGAAGGTTTGTGGTCATTCCAGACTCCCAGAACTGGACAAGACGTACAATGACCACACTGATGCACTCGCTAAAGCAGGAGCACTGCATGGTGACTGTCCCCTCCCACCCGCCCATGCTGTCCAGGTCGTCACCTGCAGCCACAGCCGAGCACCTACCTCGATGCCAGAGCCCTCACTTCTGGAACTTTCCCTTCAGGTCTCCAACTCTGACATCGTCTCCCTCCAGCCCACTGATGCTGTGCTCGGCAAGGTCTGTGATCACCTCCGCGACCTCTCTGCTAACTCGATCTCCACAACTGATCAGGCATCCCTTCCTGACATCCATCACCTGATCATGGCTTTACCTTTTCTTCATTTTGCCGAGGGCGTACCTCTTGGTGTCCCTGATGCCCACACTTCACCACAGCTCGTGGTCCCTCAGGCACAAAGGGGGGTCATGCTACTGTACGCCCACGACGCACCCTGTGCAGGACACCGCAATGCCAAAACAACCTACAAGGCACCTCTGCAGCGACGGGGTATCAATTTCCCATGGTCAGATCTACAGATTGACTGGGTAGGACCCCTGACGAGAGAGGACAAATACTTCCTCACAGTCACCTGTCAGTTCACTAAGTGGGTAGAATGCCTCCCGGCACCCAACGACACAGCCCAGACAACGGCATATCTGCTCACGAACCATGTGTTCTCCAGGTTTGGCCTCCCACTGAAAGTCAACTCAGACCGAGGCACCCACTTCACAGCCGAAGTGATGCAGGACATCTGGAAACTGTTGGGGATCAAAGCCCAGTTCCACATCAGCCACCATCCTATGGCATCCGGCCAAGTAGAACGGACCAACCGAACCGTCGTCGGTATGCTCAAGAAATATGTGGCATCCAATCAGAAAGATTGGGATGTGAAATTGCCTCTGGTGCTCATGGCAATCAGAGCCACACCCCACAAGTCCACAGGAGTGTCCCCCTTCGAACTGATGATAGGACGACAAATGACACTCCCTCTCCACCTGCTCTACCAACCTGGTGACAACAATCTCATCACAGCCTACACCACACAACAATATCTGGACAGCCTGCACCAGCATTTGAGAGCTTCCTTTGCATTCGCCCAACAAAACCTGCAAAGAACCGCAGAGGGCAGGAAAGCCTACTATGACCAGAAAACCTCACAAGATGAACTCCAAGTGGGAGACAAAATCTGGTACTATAGGTTTGTGCAACCAAACTCAGCACAAAGACTTTCCAGGAAGCTTCTACCACGCTGGTCAGGACCACATGAGATCGTGGACAAACTGTTACCTGTGGCTTACTGAATCCGAACCAACAAAGGCACCCACGAACCATGCCTCAAGTGGGTTCATCGGAATCAAATGAAGAAACACCAAGCCCAGAGAAAGCCTGAAACACCCACCAACCAGTCTTCTCAAGACGAAGCCAGCAGCTTGGAATAAACCACATTCCAACCAAAAGAAAGACATCTTTTCAGTCTGAAATCTCCCCAAACTCCCAAGGAGAAAGACCAAAGAGAAAGGGGAGGAAAGATGGTCACAGATAGGGTAGATTAAGGTGGTGGGCCTGACTACTGATATCTGGGTGACCTTTTCAGTTTTGCTGTACTTATCTGTTTCTTTCTTTTGATAGCTTTTCATTTTATTTTGGTTGTTGTTTTTGGTAAGGACCTGGGGTGGCTCACGCGTGCCCGGGAAATTACTGAAGAAGATCCGGTTTTGCAATTTTCTTTGTCCTGTTTGTTTCTTTGCAATTGTTCTCTGGCCGAGAATTGTTGCCCACTATTTCTTTCTCCTGTTTCCTTTTGCACCGGTGTGCAAAACATTCAGAGTCTCGACTCACCCCCTCAATCCTAATTTGGTCTTTATTTTCTACCCCCTATTACTAGGATGATGCTGCCCCCGCTACTAGCGTTACTCTGGCTAGGAGGCTGAGGCTCCAGTCTGACACGGCGTTCCCTGGGCCTCCGCCTAGCACCATCGTCCGGGGACAGCCCGGTCTCTTGATTACTAACTGTTGTACCCACACAGAAAGAGTATTCGTCGGACGATGTCAACTGAGCCATTACCTGCCCGAGAGACCCCAAACTAGTGGGACAGGTGTCAGATGGACTCAGGAGGCCCTGCATCATGCTGCCGCTGACACTACCCACAGGTTGGAGCAGTAACCCAATGACCGTGACCCAAGCTGAGTCCAATCGATGGCCCAAGAGGCTCCTGAGCACCCTGCTGGGAGCTGCAGCAGCCGTTGGCAACCTGTTCGACATAAGATTCACCACTCCTCGCGGTCCCAGAAGCCAGGCGCCAGCCCCTGCGCCTCCTCCCTGTCCATCCTGTCACTGTGCCACCCAGAGTGCCAAACAATGGGATGTCAACAATGCCTCGTTGCATGGTGGTGATCCTGTTTCAACTTCCGTCGCCTGAATGATGGCAATGCCATCATCAGCCGAAAGGGGGGATATGTAGGATCACACATGCACATATCACAGGGCCTAAATTCCAGGTGGCCTGAGACAAGGCCGAGCCTGGTACGAGAGGCACCAAAGGGGGGTTACACACACAAACACACACACACAGATAACCAGGGAGGCTAGCACTCCAACTTTTATTGCCCAAAGATTTAGGGACCTACAGACAAGCAGAGTGGACTTCCCGGACAGGGGTCCCTCGACTTGGCACCCAACCCCCTCCACATACACTCTGCCTTACATTTCACTCACCCAACAGACAAACACCCTAAAGGAAGTTTCATTTAAGTTTGGCTTTTGTATACCCTGTATATTGATTTACTCACGACTACTAGTCTCAATATACAGATACGTTATGTTTGTATGTGTCCTAACTTTTAGAGAGTCTTCTGTGTTAAAAACCCCCCCTTCTCTTCCAACATTCCTTTGTGGTCCTTATCTGATCTTGGTGGACCTCACCAAGTTTCTTTGTTTCTACCATGCTATGTTAAAAGAACTGAATTAAGGTGTATTTTATCCATTCTGGAGAAGATGAATTGGCATAAGCCACACCAAACAAATTATGTTCTTTCCAGATGTGCAACTTATATTGATATTACCACAAACTAACGGCCACGCCTATCTATGGATAAGATGTGCTGTTTGTAATATGAATATTTGATGGAATATCCGCACAAAGTGTAACATCTGTTGAGGTGCAACCCAAAACCCCTGTATCCTATACTGATATGAATCAGTCACATAGATACAATAATTAATTGTTTAATCAATTAATGCAGATGGTATGAGGTATGTACCTGTGAAGCTGGTATGGCATATTTGGTATCAAACTGATTGTTAATCACCCCTGATTCCAAATCTGGTCAGTGATTACCATAAAAGTGGATGTATCAAAAGTTATAACAGCTTAATGAAAATCATCAGTAAAGGTAGAATCAGGCGGGCCATAAATCTCAAAAGGACTGATACAGACCCCCTTCCGAAAGCCCGCCAAATGGATGGCCAGCCATTGGGCCAGGAGTCGAATTCCTGGTCATCCCTATTCATGAACTTTAGACCATAAAAATCTAGCACCTCAGAACAAAGGGGAGCAGAGAACAACCAGCAGCAGAGCAGAACAACCGCCAGCCGGCGCAGAGAAAACCATCCGCCCGAAGGAGAACATCAGCCCGGGAGAAGAGAAACCCACAAGAAGCCCTCCGGTGAAGGCCCAGCTGAACAGAGAACAGCACCCAAGACAAAGCTTCACCAGGAGAGAGAATCTAGAGGGACTCCACTCCACTGCTCCAAACGCCGCGCCTTCCTGAGTGCCCTCAGCTCAGCAGCTCTGCCATCAACTGCCAAGACCCCCCCCCCCCACTCTTCAACCAAGTAAACCAACTTCCTTTCATTCTAACAACTTAAGCTGTTCTGTTTAACCTGCTATAAGACTTTAGGGTCGTGTTTCCACAAACTATGCTTGCTTTGCAGAACAGTATTTCCCATTTCAGGTTACTCATTTAAATCCGGTCATTGCATTTTCATAATTACATTGTTTGTTTTATTCCGTTATTTCGTGTTTGTTGTTTGTGTTAGGTGTAATGTCTGTCTTATGTCAGTTGTAGTGTTAGCTAGGAATAAATGCATGTCTTTTACACAACTTTAGCCTCCGTCATTGTGTGTCTCATAATAAGTTCCTGCCATTGTGCGATCTTGCTACACGCTCTGAACCTCAAACTCACCGGAAACATCGCGAGACTCTCTCTCATCGGCCGTGAGGGGAGCTTCGCTACCAATTGTTTACATTACCTGATGATGCAGCTCGCTGGACGAGCCTTCTAACCCAGGTTACTGAGCGATACTGGTAATTAGTGAATCCCATTTAGGTCTCACATTAACAGACTCACAGGGATACCGCAATTGAGTTTGGAGGAGCCGACCATTCGGCATAACAATTGATTAATAATCAGCATTAAATAATAATTAATTAAACTTTAATTAATTCAAACATATTGGTGGAGAATATTAAAATTTATTTGAGCTATTAATTCCTACAGCTATGAATGTACTAAAATATTTTATAAAGCTTTTAATGTGGTTTGACTAGTTCGTGTTTCTTGTTTGTCTCTCGGAAAAATCTCTATTTTCTCCATTTGGAAAACTCCAAATCTGCTCATATATAAAGCAACAACACACAGCAACGTGTTCATGGAGGTAGCCATGTTTGTTCCGAGATGTGGGTAGCTCGAACGGGAGATTGTCGGACGTGATGTCACTCAACTCGGAATTTCCGAGTTCCGAGAGAAAAACGAACGCACCACTTGTCCGACATCAACGTCATAAAAGAGGCGTGTTTCCGATGGGAGGTGACGTTTTTCGTGACGTTTCATGACGTTTTCATCCAAGTTCCAACTTGGAGAGAAATAATCGAACACACCATTATGCTGCATTCCATTTGCCTCGGGATCCGATTTTCCGATTCCCATATTACGTCACATCCGCTAAAAACTCAGGAAAACCGAGTCGGATACGTTCCATTTGCCACAGAAGTAGCAATACCATAGACCCATATGAAAAAGCAAAATTTTTTGCTTAGCCGGACAACTTGTTGGATTTAAGGTACCTCCATTTAAATGGGCTTTATCTTTGTTCACTTACAATTAGCCCGAACTACCGTAAATTCGACAAATAATCCGACTAATCATGAAATCCAATTCTTGACCGGTTAATTGGTAGCCATTGTTAGCAATATCACTTGATAACACATTACGTGCGGTGCTTCACGTATAAAACTCCGTAGCAACACGTCCACAGATAAGTTGGACTCGGGATCCTCTGTGTTATCCGAGATATTTCTCGGATCTCTGGGAAACGGGAGCGCGCATGTCGTCAGTTCCGGCTTCGAAACTCGGAAACTCTCATTTGTGGCTCATTAAATCCGTCACACACACTACACCGTCCAACTTATCTGTGGACATGTTGCTACGGAGTTTTATACGACACGACAGAAATACTACAATTTTCGGTACAATAATAGCCAATCTGCTTACCTACTGTAATAAACACAGATTTTGGACAATTTTCGACAATGTGCAAATAGCGTTCAATTATTAAGAAAATTAATCCTAATATTAAAATTATACGTACCTTATGATTGGTAGAGGCAAACGGAGTCAAAAACGGGAAACTATGAACAATAAAATTGAAATACGTGCAAAAAAATAAAACCATAAAAACCGGAATAGCGAGCAAAAAAGCAGCGATCTCAAATACGCGAAATCTGCGCAGAAACGGATGTTAACAAGGTAGTTAACTATTGACTTCCACTCGTACATTTCTGTTAGTGCGTTGCGGAACGAAGCAGGAAACAAAAATGAACAAGGCTAGTTTCCAAAACTTTTCCATAACTTTTCCTCTCTATCCAAGAATTCCAAAACTTATCCAGGGCCTGGAAAAATTAACTCTATCAGATTTGAATAAACTTAGTAGAACTTAGGTCTTCTTTTAACTTAATTTTGTCTAAAATGAAGTAGAGCAGAGCATACTTAACCGTGATATTTCACCAAACTAGTAGCTTAATTGTCCTACAAATTGAAAACTGCAAAATTGAAAAATATACGCCAACTGCATTTATACGCTGACCCCATTTACAACACGTTTTGATCGATAATGAAATGCGTTTTGTAACTTTTTGACCTGCCTGCCCGCACCCACGATACTTAAAAAATGTCTGCCCTAAAACCGCCCACACCCGGGTCGACCCGCGCATCACTACCAGGCACAATGTGACGTGAAGTAGGTTTGGTCTGGCCCAGTAGTATTTTCCCATGTTAAAGACATAAAAACATAGCTGTTGTGGCATGGCATGGTGCGGACAGGAAAAAGGTGATGATCCACTTGCACCTCCAAGACAAAGAGGTTTATTAACAAAACAGAACACAATGGGGAAGGCACAAGAAGAAAAGGACCATGAGGGATCAAAAGGAAACAGGGGAAAACAAAAACTAGGAATAAACTAAAGAATGGAGTACACGCTAGCTCAGAACCAAGAGAATACAGGGAACAGGACTAGGCAGCACACCATAACAACCACTCTGGACACACATACAACTACAGTGAACCATCAAAGAACAGAACCAGAACAGGCATTTAAGTACACAGCTATAACAAGACACAATGCAAGACAGATGAGAATCATAACCAATTAACCAATCAAGGAACAGGTGTGGCATATTACAATTAAACTGCACTGGAGACTAGGGGAAATTAACAAACAGGTTAAGGGTTAACTAAAACAAGGAAAACTGGGTAAACAGGGGACAGGGAGCAAAAGACAAGGAACCAACTGAAATACAAAAACACCTAAAACAGGAAAGCACTGATAACCAGTAACACTATGGAAAACAAACAAAAAACCAAACAAAACAGACGAGGCTTGTTCTCAGCCAGCACTGAACCCACAATTCATAAATTCACAATATGAGCTCCACTGACCTATGCGGCAGTCTGGGGAGCAGGCAAAGTGTGGGTGATGTGGAGGAAGACAAGATGGCCAAACGGGAGTGAGACATGAAAGGTAGGGTTGGATGGGTGCTGACCCTGACATATAGCACTACTGACAAATACTCCTATATGAAAACAGACAAGAAGGTGATGTTCTACATAGCTGTTGAAGGTTTTCTCTTTGTTGGACCAGCAGGTGGCAGCAAAGCACTCAGCAGTACAAAGCACTGGCTGTACAGGCTTTCAGCAGAAAATCCAACACTGCAGATCAACCTCTCCGTGTTTAACTGACTCTCATGGTGTGACTGTATAGACTGAGCAGGGCCGTGTGAGAGATACCTCACTGCAGTTAGCATAACCTTTTATTTTATAGCTCTTCTGACTCATTCTGCTCCACAAAGGTCACCCCCATCCCAGCTTCCTCTGACCCTGGGAGATTCAAGCACAGAAAATGACAGCAACATAAACTGAAACACTCCTGAAATATAAAGATACATTTCATACAAACACAGCATAACCCTGCAGATACAGCCTTGGGGTTTGTTCATTTATTTACACCAATAGCATGTGTATGCTAATCATTTTAACAGGATCAGTGAGCTTGTATATCTCATCACAATTCCATAAGACCCATGGTTTGTATTGGCCCCTCCCTCTCTTCTCTCAGATTGAATTCCCTCTTTCTGTAGGTCCTCCAGTACAGCTGAATGGCGATGATGGTGCAAATCAGATAAAACACACCAGTCCCAGCTTTCAGTGCAGCATCCAGAATCTGCTCCCACCTGTCAGACATATACTACATCAGTGTGTCTGTCAGTCACACGTATCACATTTAAACCTGAAGGACTATGCAGTGAATCTACTCTGACAGAATTATAACCATCTTGATGATCAGCAGCAGCACCAATAAGCCCAGTCCTACATACAGAGCCAGCTGGAATAAGAGGGTGGATTTGAACAGCAAAGTCTTACATGCTTTACAGTAACACAGTACAGGCACATCTGTACTGTTCTGCTTATTAAAATCCATCTTCCAAATATTTATCCAGAACATGGTCACAAGAGAGCCTGCAGTCTGGCAGCATAGGGCACAAGGGTCACTCTGCATGGGATGCCGTCTCAAGAGTAATAAAATTAACAAAAAATATCAAATGCAATACACTTATTTCCATAAATTAAATGGTAGTTTCCCATTACTGTCTGATCAGGTAAATGCTGCTAGCTGGACCCGCCCACACTACTGTAAATGCTGTTTAATGCTTACCTCAGTTTTTCATTATTCTCTCCTTCTTCGTCATGTGCTGGAAAAGGATAGCAATGGAAACAGGAGAAAGGATTGTTCATTCATTCATTTTCCATACCTGCTTATCCCATGCAAGGTTGTAGGGGGTCTGGAGCCTATCACAATGGGCACAAGGCAGGGAACAACCCAAGATGGGATGCCAACCAATCACAGGGCAGGATAGTTTATTAGAAAACAAACTTTATTTGGTCAGTCAGTAAAAACTCTTAAGAAAAGGTCATTTCTAAAACTCAAATAATGAAAAATGCTCAACAGAGTAGCTGATTGGATGCAGAATAATAAATTAGGGTTATGTCCAAAGTGTTCATATCCCAGGGCACTGAAAGTCGACAAGTGAGGATGAATTATTTCAATAAAATATGATCATGTATTTATGGTGGAACTATGATGTTGACGGAAGTCAGGTCAGGTCAGGTTGCGGAGCATGCACTGGAGCATGCACTGGTACAGAGCGTTGTCGCGTCCACCATATGATGAAACTGATCCCAGCTGGCGAATCCCCTAGCCAGTACGTGGTCCAGTACCACCCTGCAGAAGTGCCCATTTATCTACCACAGCCTGGTGTTATGTGGGTGTCCCCTTAGCCTGGTCCAGTCACTTGGGTCCTCAGCAATGAGGATCCTGTCAGCCAGATTGTCACGCCCACACCTACGACCACGCCCACGTAGGCGTGGCGATCCAGCTGCAAGCAATCCGATTGCTGTCAAAAGGTGATCACTGCTTTGTACTAATCGCAAAGTATTGTTGCCATCCCAGGTGAGCCTTGCTGAGGGTATAACCTTTGTCTCCTGTTTCCTTTCCCTATCCCTGCCATCCTGCCTGCTGCCCTGCCTACCCACCTGCCTGCTGCCCCTGCCCATCTCATCATCCTGTGTCTCCCGCTTCCCTACATGGAGTGTTGGTGTAGGACTGACCATCTCGGCTTATTACCTGTCCACTCCGTCCCTGACCATGCTTCTGCCTTGTCCTTTGAATTTTGTACGCCAGCATTTAATAAAGACCGTCTCTGGCACTTCGGGTCCAGTGTTCTGTTTCCTCCACGATCCTGACAGAGATCACCCTCAGGGAATCGCGCCACATGGCCATACTGCCGTAACTGACACTCCCTCACAATGCAGGTAATGTGCCTCATTCCAGACTCCTCTAGAAACCGCTCATTCGATACAAACCAGTACATACAGATGAAAAATTGTATGGGGAAAAAATCTTTAATTAGGCTACTACAAAGATACAGAATGTTCTCTTGCACCTCGTCTGTACACTTTGTGTTAAGCGTTTTTGAGGCATTTTGCAGTTCCAGTGGAATATCTTCCAAGCAGTGGATGCTTAAAATGCCCACAGTGTTTCTCCCACTGGCAACAGCATCAGTTACACTCCGCGGCGATCGCAGACCCTCATGTATCACAAGCTGTAGTGAGTGCGAAAAATGGGACAACATTTTAAAATTAATTTGAGAAAGCACTTTGTTAGACAGCGTGTAGTTAGAATACGGAATAGTCTCCCTGCTAGTGTAGCGCAAGCTAAAACCCTGGGTTCCTTTAAATCAGAGCTAGATAAGATTTTAACAACTCTGAGCTATTAGTTAAGTTCTCCCCAAATGAGCTTGATGGGCCAAATGGCCTCCTCTTGGTAGTAAATTCCATTGCATTTTTCGTATTACTTGTGTTGTGTTGCACAATTGTGCACACTTTGTTTAGTGGGATTCTCCACTAAACGCCACTCCCACCTCTCAGTTCTTTGTTTTCACAATGACTGCAAATCGCTGTGCTATTAGTTCCTTTTAAAAGTGAAAAATACTTCCAGATCGTCTCCCCCTTCTCTGTTGTTTTTACGCTTCTCTTGCTGCAAAGGGTATGCGCATGATGTCACAGCAGGCGGAAGTCACTGCACTCACACGCACTGAGTAGCAAAAAACCAGAGTGGCAGAGTTAGTACTCAGCTTGGATGCCACAAAGAGCTGTGGGAAAGAGCTGTCATGTGATGGATTGTACAAATAGATTTAACACGAAATAGGAGGTCTCTTTTTAGAGACTGTCAAAAGCTGAATAAGTAAGTATCGGACGTGGATTGGTCACGAATGGCCGATACCCGCTCCGTCAAATAGGTCTGGACCGGCGCTACCGATCTGAATATCTTTGGTAAAAGTATTTGTGTGTTACATCCAGTTGTTCCTGGATACTTTCATCAGCCTAAATTTCCAGCAAACACTGCACCTTTGCCACAATCTTTGTTAAATATTTGTTGCTGCCTGATCTGTTCCTTCTGAGTCCAGTTAATGTATAGTATACACACTGTAACCAATTGCTGTAAATTTAGCTACAGTATTTTACTGTATTTTCATAATACAGTAAAATACTGCACTTTTTACAGAACTCAGAAGCCAGGCTGTAAATCTACAGCACACTTGTGTTTTCAAACCGATCCATTGCAAATACAGCAATGTGCTGTATACTCAAAGCATTCTGGGATTGATTTTTCTTCGCGCTCGAGCTGACCATTTAAACGTCTAATGTAACGGTAAGTTAAATTCGACATAGTTTAACATACTCCCTTTTCGACCGATTTCTTCGCGCTGGAGCTGACCGTCTAAACACATCATGTAACGGTAAATTAAATTCGACGTAGTTTAACATACTCCCTTTTCGACCGATGTGCTTCTATATTCTTTTTTCCCATTTCGGAACAGGACTCCGTTGGTTAACCGTGAAGCACTTGAGTCTGATGTGGTGGAAAAAGTTGGCGGGCAGTCGCCAAAAAGTACGACCAAGAAAATATTACCTTCATTTGGACACGGTAAATTTTCTTTTCCAGTTTAAACAGTTTTATTATTTGGGACATTTTGACGAGCATACGGTTATCGTTTGTTAGCCGTGCTAAACAAAAATGTTGCTATGCTAACATTTAGTTGTGTCCGAACCTTTTAGTTATGTTCTTCGAATAAATCGGTGGTTATCTTCACACAAGTGTTGTCGTCACACAAATTTATCTTGCATGTCTAGAATTCTATCTGTCGTCAAGCGCTGTTACTTTCAGAGGGAAGACACGACGTTAGAACATTTCATTAAACTTTAAAATCTAGGTAAGCTAAAGTTGTTAAGCTAAAGAGCAAGGCAAATGTCTGTTCCATCTTAACTGGAATTAAAAGACATCTCAGTTAAAATGTTTCTTCCAATGTGAATTTATAACATTTTAATGTGTCACTGTTTTCATGCAGTTGACTTTGATATTTCTCAAAGTCAACCTCTATTGAAGGTGGTGATATGTGCCTTCTCACTGGCATATTTATACAAAGGTAAACCATTAAATGGGTGTACTGTTGCAACCCTATTCTAGAATAATCATAATGTTAATTGCTAAGTATCCTCAAATGGTTGTATAATATGGTCAAGTAAATGACACTGAAAGTGACATGTATTGTTTTTTTTCTTTTTCAGGACAGACTCTAAGCAACCAGAAGTGGATGCTAGGCATTGAAAGTCAGATTGTCTGTGAGGGAGTACAAGCCAGCTTTGCATCTGGACTCTCAGCTCTATTTACTTCATATTACAACTTTAACCTCCAATATCAAGAAGAAGCCGCATGCACCCTTGAGTTTGTGCAAAGGTGAGAGAATTTAATGCATACACAAGTTACAGAAGGATACAGTACATTGTGTGTGCATTGTTTAAGTTTTTAAATGTTATTTTAAACTATCTTTATTTTAAATTATACTTTTGTCTTTTTTTAACTTTAGGCGCTTCATTGACATCAACCCAGAACGGGGATCCAAAGCCAAGCAGGGAAAAGTGGTATCCAAAAAAACTGGCAAAGTTGTCCAAAAAAAGAACAATGATGTGAATCCTCATGTTTCCTCACTGCTTCGAAAGTTGATGGACTTTGAATGGGATTTTGTGTAAGGCATATAAAGGACACAATTTTCTTTTTCCAGTTCAAGCTTAAAAGTGGTGCTGTCCTTTGTTTTGTTGTATCATTTTGTTTAAGTTCTGAATCACTATACCATGCTAAGTGAAAGAAAAATAGATTGAAGGATAGCTAAACATAGCTGTATTGTGTTTAGTGAAAGAAAAATGATGTTAAAGATATCTAAACATAGTTTAAAGATGGTAAAATGTAAACTATTTTAAACAGCATTCTAAAAAATAAATGTTTAATAAGAAGTAAGTTTTCTTCATTTTCTCAATTGAGGTATGCAAAAAATATTGCTTCTGAAAAAAGACATTTGCAGTATGCAACACAGCATAATTCAGTAAAATAGCAGCAATGTACTGCATTATATATTACAGTATTACTGTAAATTTTACACTTCTACAGTAACATTCTGTATTTTGTAATTGCAGTATTGTACTGTAAATATCAAATACAGTATGTTTGCTGTAAAAATACAGAAAATGGCTGGCAACTCTGCTGCCAGTATTATGCTGTAAATTTACAGTGAAATTTTTTACAGTGCATGTGCGCGTGTGTATGCCAGTCACATCATCGATGTCATGTCTGTGTTCTGTACCCGGCCATATTTACTGAACACACTGGATGTGCACCGTGGCTGACTCCAACTGAACTGTGCCCAGGTCCACCTCTTAATTAAAGCGTGGCCAGGTCACAGTTTAGTGTTCTGGGCCTGGGCACAGTACGGAGCAATCACACTAGTCCAACAAATGAGACTTCGGGGGTCAAATGTCTCAATCTCTCAAATGCCCTGATCAGAGACTTCACTGACTCTGCGAAGATCACAGCATCATCAGCAATGTGGAGATTGATAAATCTTTACTCTCCAACAGATGTCCCACAGTTGCCGGACCCCACAACCCTGCCCAACACCCAGTTTGTACAAGCATTTAACAGAGTATGAGCAAGAACACTCCCCTAATGAACCCCAGGATCCACTGAGGTGAATGCAGAGGTTCTGCCTCCACTCTGCACAGCACTCTCAGTACTGGGGTACAGGCCAGCAGTGACATCCAGCAACTTCAGGGGTATCCCTCAAAGTCTCAGGATGTCCCACAGGGCAGTTATTTTAACTGAATCAAACACTTCACAAAAACCAACAAAGGCTGCAAAGAATCCCTGCTAATATTCACATTTGCGCTTGATGAGAACCCTCACTGCCAGGGTGTGGTTGATGGTAGTCAAAGTCCAGCCCTAAGAACTCTGGACTTTGAGTTGTCCAATGTCTCATCCAGAAGATCAGCTTTAGACAACTGCTCAAAGTAGCCAGTCCAGCGGGTCACAACTGCAATGTCACCTGTAAGGACCATTCCATCACCAGACCTCACTACGACTCTCTGAGGAACAAATTCAAATGTAAGTAATGCTTCAATTTCTCTGTAAGCAGGATGTGGGTCGCTAGACCGCAGATGGCGTATCACTTGCTCACAGATTGCACTAAAAATGTCTCCTTATCTGCCTTCAGTCCCCTTGCAGCCGTCCTCCTCAGTTCCTGGTACAGGCAGTGCCCAGGTCACAAGCAAGATCTGTTGCCTAAGTCTGTCTGTAAGTGGAATTTGTGGGTAAGTAAAAAAAATAATACTGTACATAAAAAAAATAAAATAAAATAATAATAATAATACTGTTCTCACGGTGTGTACCAACACCAGTTTAACAGCCAGCTAAGTTCCATCCATTAAATGCAGAAGTGACAGGATTCATCTTAGTGTTTTAGTTTTAAAAAGATGCCAGGATGCATTCATGAATTAGGAGCGAAAAGACAATGCTTTCACATGCACAAGACATATTACAGTGGCAGAACAATGAGAACAAGTTTGCCACAGGAGACACTCAGTCACTCAGTCAATATGCAACTTATTCAAACTCAATTATTGCGAAAATACTGTGGGAATGCCACCACTAGGGGGTGTACAAACAAACAAATACAAACAAGCATTCATATATGGATGGGAGTGTCACAAAGTACTGCATGTGTTCGTCATTATGAACCATTGTATTTAACCTGAAATTTTAATTTAATAAGCTTCCTGGCAGTCTGTGTGTAAGTCTGAGTTGTCTGTATGTCGGAGGTTCTTAATCCAGGGACTGTCTGTATAGGAGTTGCCATCAAGCCGCTGCTGATAATATCCAGGGTGCTGTGAGATGAAGCATCTTCTTCTGGAAACACCGGCAAGACCAACACAATCTCCCATGTCACACTAGCATCAGCAGTCACACCCAAGTCTGCAAGTTCCTCACACAAACTGCATGCAAACTCATCGATCTCCTTTGCCGCACCACCAGTACTGGAGTACCAAGCTCAAGAATCTGACTTGCAGATCCTGACCAATGGCAAAGCTACGTTCACTATGGTCGCCAGACACATTCGTAATAGCCAGCCCTGTCAGTGCCAGTGGTCACAATGAAGTCAACCATGACCAGACAAGTCTCACCTCGTGGGGACCAATCAGCTTCCGACCGAAATTGTGAATAAAATGTCTCCCTCACCAAGATATCACCATGGTCACATCATACATAAATACCACAGAGACCACATCTAGAGAGTGCCCTAATCTGAGTCTCAAAATACACTTGTTGACAGGGACAGGAGTGACATCAAACATCATCTGGAGGAGCCGATACACCCCAGCAACAGCTACTCCCTGAGTATGGCAGCCATCATAGTGACCAGACCAATAATAAGTGTACCCACCTACGGAGATCTGGCCGCTCCCTAGTCTGCGTACCTCAGAGAGTGCTGCCACTGAAATGAGGAGTTTACGAAGCTCCCCTGACAGCAGAGGAAGATGGTCATCTTGCCGGAGAGACAAGACAGTCCACATCCCTTATCAGATGGGCCACCTCAGTTTAGGACCCGAGTGCTGCTGTGCAGCAGGTGACACCTCAGCACCACACCAGTCCCGATCCCCAACAGGCCTGACCTCTCTGGCTCCCTGACAGCTTCCGCTCCTCCAGGGATGAGGCTCTTGAGGACTTCCCCCATTCCCTTCATGATGTGGGCAGCCTTCCTCTCTACTGACACCTTGTGCCCAATTCATGTGGAGAGCTGTGTGAGATGTTTTTACAGTGTCTGGAGTGTCATTCCTGCCACCAACCCTCAGAATTTTTCCCAGCAAGTTGGAGAACCATTTGCAAGGCCAGATGCCTATAATTGTTAAGTGCGGAGGCATCCAGGTTTTTATTCTGGAGGGGTTTGATTGCTGCGATCGTTAGTGATGCTGAGAAAATGCCCGAGAGGAGGGAGCCATTCACAATTTGCAAAAGCTCAAATGCTAAACAGCCGAAAACACTCCTAAAGCAGGTTGTGGGTAGAGTATTGAGATTTTAAGTACATGGTTTAAGATGCAGCACTATTTCTTCATACGTTCTGCCATCAATAGCGATAAATTCAGACACGAATGCCACATTTTTTCTATGCATTGATCAGTGATGTTTCTGGCACGGAAACTATTGGGGTACAAGACACTCTGTATGTGTCAGGATTGGTCCCCACCTTGTCTTGTTCCTGTCTGTTGTCTCCCAGTTTGGCCACTAGGTGTTGCTGACCATCCCATCCTTTTCCCTGTGTTCCATTAGCTTTAGTGTTCTTCTCAGTTTTAGTTGTGTTCTCTTGATCCCTGAACCACAGTGTGTATGAATGAGCTGTGTGTGCAGCTGAGAATATGCATCCTTATTTGTCGTGGGTTCTCTGGATCATATTAGACAGTTTAATTATTAGTTTTCCCCATTTTAATTGTTTTCTTCTGTTCATGTATTTCTGTATTGGTTGTTTTGTGCCTTTGTTCTTTCTTGCATCTAGTCTTTTAGTAATGTTCTGGGCTGGGTTTCTTCATAACAGTGACTCTTAGCATCTTACAAACACTTGAAAAGTATGGCTAACTAAAGCTGTTTACTTTTTTATATGTGTTTCCAGAACAATCCCCTAAGAGGCTGCTTAAGGGAAGACTTCTTAAGTGTGACCTTAATAGGTGCCGGAACACCTGATTGGTTGAGATCGATGACTCAAGAATTGATTATTCCCTCCATGCAGCAACTGCCTGACTGTGCCATGAGACAAAGTGGTGTTCTTTATAAATATAACTCTGGAAGAATCCTTCAAAATATTGCATTAATCAGAACTGGGGAGAATCTAAAAATCATCTAACCCTAAGTATTATTTTCGCCAACTGAGTGCACAAACCCACCTCAGCAGAATGTAATTTAAATAACCATTTTATTTCTATTTGTTCTATAAATAGAAAGTGCACCAGTATGTGTGCATGTCATACTTTGCAGCGTATTCAAAATGCAGCAGTTCGAATTGTCAGCAGGAGCAGGAAGTCTGAACACATAACCCCTGTTCTTAGTGAAGAACATAAGAAATTTACAAACGAGAGGAGGCCTAACTAATAGCTCAGAGTTGTTAAAATCTTATCTAGCTCTGATTTAAAGGAACCCAGGGTTTTAGCTTGCGCTACACTAACAGGAAGACTTTTCCATACTCCAACTACATGCTGTGTAAAGAAGTGCTTTCTCAAATCCATTTCACAATATTCTACTGCTAATTTCCACCTATGGCCACGTGTTCTAGTATTTTAACTAATATTGAAGTAGCCATTTGGCTGAACAGCATCCAGACCTGTTAGAATCTTATATACATAGATCATGTCCCTCCTTAGTCTCCTTTGCTCCAGGTAAAACAGATTCAGGTCAGCTAACCACTCCTGTGAAGTAGCTCTCAGTTTCAAAAAGGTTGGTGACCCCTGCTCTAAGACCAGATCATTCTTGTAGCCCTACGTTGCACCCTTTTATATAATCATAGTATCACCTCCCTTGACTTAAACTCCACACACCTAGAGATGTAACCCAACATCCTATTGGCCGTTTATATAGCTTCCCCACACTGGCAAGAGTGGGACATGGAAGCATCAACATACACACCGAGGTCTTTCTCATAATCAGCTACCTTTAATTCTGTGGAACCCATAGAATATCTGTACTTTATATTTCTGCTCTCTGCATGGATTATTTTACATTTGCGTACATTAAATTTCATCTGCCAGGTGACTAATTGCAGTCACTAATTAAATCAAGATCCTGTTGTAGCCTCTGTGCTGCTAATTCAGTATCTCCTACATTGTTCCTTGCATTGGCTTCCTGTTAGGTTTAAAGCCGACTTCAAAGTTCTCCTACTTACCTTTAAGGCACTTAAAGGTCTAGCTCCTGCCTAGCTGACAGAATTACTTACAAGCTGCATCGTCCACTCAGATCACAGAATGCAGGTTTCCTTGTCATTCCACATATAAATAAAGTGACAGTGGACGGTAAAGCACTCTGCTACAGGGCCCCTATATTGTGGAATGGTTTACCAGCCTACGTTTAGGATGTCAAATCAGTCTCAGTCTTTAAATCTCGACTGAGGACCCATTACTTCAGTTTAGCTAACCTGCAACCTACCACACCATAGCTATGGCTGCTGCTGCTGCTGTACATGTCATTTTATCTACTATGCTTGTCAGTTTATGTGTCAACACATGTTCTGACCATCCATGCTCTCTGCCTTCCCACATGTCCGGGTGGTGCCCGGGGTGGGCACCATACTAACTGTATCATCATGGGTGCAGCATTCAGTGCCACCCTTCACAGGCCAGTGTGGATAACGGACTCATTGATGGACTTTGTCTTGATACTTAATCGCAGCTTATACCTCCCTTTTAGCAAGCAAGTCCACTCTTTTCTGTTCTCAGTAATATTAGTGCCCAGGGGGGGTTGGGCAGCCAGTTGACCTTGGACCCCCAGAGTTTTTTTTCCTCCATACTTGGGAGTTTTTGGTTCCTCTCCTCCATTGTTATCTGGCTTTCTTTATATAATTTCTTTCCTTACTTTTTCCCGTTCTGTATTACTCTCTCTAATGATGTTTAATGTATCACAACACATCCATGTAAAGCGCTTTGGGATGACTCTGTTCTGAAAGGCGCTATATAAAAATAAATTGAATTGAATATCACTTAATAAACAGGTGTACTGTGCCGTTGGAACTGATATGTCACATACAAATGTCACAGTGACACTCCGCATGTTGTCATGGGCATTATACCATTTTAAACCTGCACAGACCTGCAGAACGTGTACCAGCCTTGTTTGTATTAAATGTACCTGCGGTGGTCATCTGTTCATCCCTTCGCTTCTGACCACCTGCAGACAGAGAGGGACAGAAGTTATTCTGTCCTCAATGTGTGCATCCGTACACAAATCGACAGATATCGAACAAGCTTCAGAGAAAGTCAGAAACTAGAGTAAAGTTGAATGATCTTTACTGTTCATTGCGGGCACTGGGGGGCGCTGTATTGGCTCAACCCATGCAGCCCTGCAACGCCCCCCCCCCCCCCAATCCCACTGGAGTGGGGTATTTGGGATGCTCCCATTCTGCAAACTGACGTAGGAAACATAGGAAACACACTGGGGCAGAAGCATGTTCATCACACAGGGTATAAATTCACCTGGAGGATCTTCTCTCTCTCTGTATGATATTCAAACACTTAATAAACATTTGTTAAGCTATTAGCAAACCACACACCCCAGTGACAATGAGCGCGTCATCATGGACACAGATAAAACACAGATGGAAATCTAGGCTGGGGAGTCAGCCTTTCCATTAAATAAACCTGCATCTCCAGGGGGCGTCTCTGCATCCTCTCGCTTCCCGTCTCCTGCAGACAGAGAGGGACAGAAGCAGCAGAGTCAGCGTGAGCCTGTAACTCAGAGCTGCAGCAGTGAGTGTGAGATGCAGGGTAGCAGCAGAGAGCTGGGGGCCGGGGGATAAAGGCGGCCTGCAGAGAGTCCCTACTGCCCTCAGCTTCTGGGTCACGGTTCTGTTCGTGCAGGTTGGGGGGCAGACTGAGCTGTAGGAGGCTCTGCCCCACAGAGACGGGTTTCAGGGGGTTTAAGGGGGAAGGGGAACCGGCAGAAGGGTCACTTACCTTTAACATTAAAGCGAATGATTTGTCTGTCTTCATGGTTTTTTGTTTTTATTTTTATTCCCTCCTCCACCCCCCCTCTGCGGGGGACTGTATCTATTTTTTTTTTTTTTTTTTTTTTTTTTAAATTATTATTTATTTATTTATTTTTTATTTTATTTTATATTTTTATTTACTTCCTCAAAAGAATGAGAGGGAGGGGGGGGACAAAGGAGGGAAGAGAGAGAGAGGGAGAGAGAGGAATGGAAAGAAAACAGAAAAAAAAAAACAAAAGAAAAACAAAAAAAAAACAAAAAAAACAAGAAAAAAACAAAACAGATAATCTGCTTCCATGTCTGTTGAAAAGAGAAAGACAACATACAACATCTGTACTAATCACAACGACCATCAAACGTTAAATGTTGTTGAACAGCACACACAACCAGCCTTACAACCCATGCCCAGAAACAACAGCCGATCAAGACAGTGTGTGTCCATGAGCACGTGTCCGTGAGCACCTGTGTGCACACCTGTGTGCACACCTGTGTGTCAGCGCGCTGGTGTTCCTAAGGTTTCTCCAAGTAATTGTCTAGTAGTGTGTGTGGGGAGCCACAGCCCCGCCCACCCAGGACATGAAGTCGACACGGGGGAGACCCGGGCCCCAGATATCCAGAGACCCCCCAGGGCACGGGAACCCCAGGAGGACCAACGCAGGGACAATTGCAGCCCCCACCGAGAAAAGGGCAGAGGAGCGCTCCGGAGGGGGGCCATCCGGCAGCCACATCACAGGAGCCCCAGGGGGCCGTGGCGACGAGCACGCAGGCCCCGCCGGCGGCCGGCCACACCAGGGCAGACCGGACCCCGGGCCCAGAGATCCAAGGGACCCCCCACCCCCCAGCCAGGGCCCCGACAGAGCCGGAAGGGCCAGGCCCCGGCAGGCAACCGCCGAGAGTGAGCCAGCACACACCAGAGCATCCAGCCCCAGACATCGAGAACCACCAACGCATCGGCGGCCGGGGGCCTCATCCACCAGCAGGGAGTGTGGCGGGGGGTAATAGAGCCTGAGATGTTATTTCAGGTGGAGTCTAAGACCCAACCTGACACATACGTATAGACAGACAGGCACACACATACACAAGCATACGTTCCCACCCTCATGCACACATAAACAAATATTCACCCATTCGCCCAACATGAAGACACAGAAATGAACGCCGTACACACACTCACACTCCCCATATATACTCTATACTCCGAGATCTAGGCACCACCGCCCCCAGAGGGGCAATCCGCCACCAGACCTCGGAGATGGATCCCTTTTTTCCTCTGGCATGGGGACAAGAAGACCACCCCGGACCCCACAGCAGCCGAGAAGCCCACCAGCCCAGACCCCGACCGGACGGCCAGCTCCTCCCAGCCCCCGGCCCCAGATGGTGAACAGAGAACGGGGGTGTGAAAAGACCCCATGCTTCCCTCCGCCCGCTCATATGTGGTGTTGGTGCGTGTTGTTCTAAAGTGCTTTAAAACAGGGGAAGGGCATGGTGCTAACCACCCTCTGCCAATCAGCAGCTGGTGTCAGCTCGGCCCCTCCCCAGAACCCTCAATGTCTATATGCAACTTAAAATTGAGAAGTGGGCACTGGCACCAGAGGTAAGGCTGAATGAACAGACCGCCCTCTGGACGCCATTCCTTGTGCCCACCCCCAAGGCCCTAAATGTATGTGTCATGAGAGAGTAAGTAATGAGAGTGTCTAAGTTGTGATGTGTGATTGAGACACAGGTGGCCACGGGAGGACAGAGGAGGAATCCCCTGCATCCCAGCGACGCACCTGCACCTCAAAGCCCTATATGTGTGTTGGGGTGACGGAGCGGGAGGAGGGAAGCATTTAGGGATGGGGAGGAAAGGATCGGGGGGGGGCAAAGTACCCCCCCTCTGGAGCCAGCCCCCCCGCTGACCCCCATAAGCACCCCCGTTCCCCGAAATCCACCCAGGGCTGGAGAGCCGAGGCCCATCCAGTCCGGGGGCCCAGAGCAGCGGCACCACCGGGCACCACAGAGCCCGGGGCAGCCAACCAGACCCCACCACAGAGGGAAAAACTACACCCACCCCACCATTCAGTCAACTCCCAGACTACATAAGACAACAGACACCCAGGTTTGGTCCATTCTCCTACTCTATTGGATTCCCCCCCACCCCCGCAGAGTGGATACCCCTAAGGCAGGGACCACCTGCGGGCAGATGGTAACAACCTCCCCACCAGCTAAAGAGGCCCCCAGCCCCTCCAATGCGCCGAAGGTCCCCGCGCCGGGGCCGGGCCCCAGTGCACGCGCCAGCCCACACCCCGGCGACCCACCCACCAGGACCCAAGCCCCCCCAGCCCAGCCGGAACCCCAGCCCGGAGGCAGAGCGCCCCCAGAACCCCAAGCCCGCCCCGGACCCACCCAGGAGCAGCACGGCCGCCAGGCTGGTACCCTACGTCCGCCGGCACAGGCTACCCCAGCAGCGCTGCATGCAGCCACCAGAAAGACGCCACCCAAGAGCCACCAAAGCCCCATCCAGGCCAGGACCGCAGTCCCAGCGCCGAACCCCCCCAGAAACCCCCCCCCCCCAGGGAACCCCCAGACACCCCAAGCCCATAGGCCCCCCCCCACACCAACAACAAAGACCGAAGCGGGACAAACCTGCGACCCCCCACCGCCACTAGGTGATGGAGCTGATCAAAGGAGCCCAGAGAGATTGGTCTAATGTGGCGGCAGAAGCTGTATCAAGACTAATATGGTCCAGCAAACTCTCTCTATATTGGTTGATATTAAGGTTATTTTTATTTTTCCAGTTCATGAGGACAGTCTTCTTAGCAATGCATAAAGCGGTGAAAGCCATGTGGGTTGTGTTAATCTCGGTAGTGACACCATCTAAGTCACCCAACAAGCAGACTGAAGGAGAGGCTGGAATGGTACATTTCAGACACTTTGATAAGTCCTCACAAATCCTGCGCCAAAACATCTGAACAGGTGGACAGAACCAAAGAGCATGGATGTAACTGTCAGGTGTATCCCCTTGACAGTGTGAGCAGTTGTTAGAAGATGTAAAACCCATCCTGAACATCCGATGCCCTGTATAGTGCACTCTATGCAGGATTTTGTATTGTATTAATTGTAAATTGGGACTTCTAATCAGTTCAAAGGTTTTTAAGCATGTCTTAGACCAGAAATTGTGGTTCCAGCTGATTGATAAATCTGCCTCCCATTTTGCAATAGGAAGGGATATTGAATCATCCATTTTAGAAAGTGTCCTGTATATTTTAGACAGTAATTTGGGGGTTTTGAGATTAAGGAATTCTGCCACCCTTGGTGGTATTTGTAATTTGATTTGAGTAGACTTGAATTTCCTTTTTACTATAGATTTAACTTGTTGATATTCTAAAAATCTATTCTTGTTAATCCCATGTCTTTTAACTAATAAGTCAAAGGGGATAAAGTCTATTTCTTCAAATATATGTTCCAAGTATTTAATACCTTTACAACTCCAATCCGGGAAATTTATGATATTATTGTTTAGTAGTATGTCAGGGTTGTTCCAGATGGGAGTACGTTTGCATGGGATTAATGAAGACTCAGTCATTTTAAGAAACTCCCACCATGCTGTCAGAGAAGAGCTGATACTGATGCTTTTGAAGCATTCATGTCGTTTAATGTTTGAGCTAATGAATGGTAGATCCGAAATCTCTTTGTTATTGCATAGAGCCTGTTCTACGTCTAGCCAAGGTTCATCTAAGAAGGTATGTTTTAGCCATCCTGAGATGTTTTGAAGCCTGTTGGCTAAGAAGTAGTGGTGAAAGTTAGGCAGATCTAGTCCTCCTTTGTCCTTGGTCCTTTGCAGCGTTTTTAGGCTAATACGCGGTGGTTTATCTTTCCAAAGGAATTTAGAGATGGCGGAGTCCAGAGATCTAAACCAGTCAGGTGATGGTTTACTTGGAATCATTGCAAATAAATAATTAATTCTTGGTAACACCATCATTTTTATTGATGCAACCCTTCCCATGAGTGATATGGGCAGGGACTTCCATCTAACCAGCTCATCCTCTACCTTCTTTAAAAGTGGGATGTGGTTTAATTTAGTTAAGTCTGCCAGCCTAGGTGAAACATTAATACCTAAATATTTAATATCCCCAGATTGCAGTGGAGTGGAGGAAGAGTTCTGAAAGGAGCAGTTAATTGGAAGAACTGTAGATTTTAACCAGTTTATTGAATAATCTGAGACTCTTGAGAAAGAGTTTATTAATGTAATTACCTCAGAGAGAGTGGTTTGTGAATGCTGGAGAAAAAGTAACACATCATCCGCATAAAGACTGACCTTATGTTCCACATTCTTGCATTTGATGCCTTTAATCACTATAGCCTGTCTAATTGCTGCTGCTAGTGGTTCAATAAAAATTGCAAACAGTGAGGGGGAGAGAGGGCATCCCTGCCTGGTGCCCCTCTTGAGACAGAAGCTAGAGGATGTTTGGTCATTTGTCCTAACACATGCTGTTGGGGAACTATATAATATTTTTAACCAGTTTATGAAAGAGGTTCCAAAACCAAATTTGTGTAATGTTGCAAATAAAAAACTCCAACTAACTCTATCGAATGCTTTTTCTGCATCTAGAGACAATATTATGATTTGAAGGTTTTTATTGCACGAATAGTCTATCAGATTGAGTAATCTACGTGTGTTTGTTGATGAGTGCCTCCCTTTTATGAAACCAGTTTGGTCAGGATGAATTATGTGAGGGGTTATCTTCTCTATTCTTTTTGAGAGAGCTTTGCAGATTATTTTAAGGTCAACATTAATAAGTGATATTGGACGATAGCTGGTAGGCAATATAGGGTCTTTGCCTGGTTTTAGCAAGAGACTAATGTTGGCAGAATTCATATTTGGTGGTAGTCTACCATTTTCCTTGGTTTCCTGCAACATTCTGTAGAATGTTGGTGACAGAATTGTCCAGAATTCTTTATAGAATTCTACTGGAAATCCATCTGGACCTGGAGCCTTATTATTGGGCATACTGTTCAAAGCTTCCTGGAGTTCACCTGGTGTCAGCAGAGAATCCAGTTCTATCGTTTGATTATCTGATAATTTCGGAAGGGTTATACTATCAAGAAACTGATCAATTTCGTCTTTAGATGGGTTTATCTGTGGTAAGTATAAAGATTTGTAAAAGTCCCTGAAAGTGTTGTTTATTCTTTCAGGGTCATATACTGTATCCCCAGTTGAGTCTTTAACAGCACATATAGTTGTTTTTTCTTTATTTATTTTTAACTGGTTAGCTAAAAATCTACCTGATTTATTACCATATTCATAATTTTGCCAGCGAAGTCTTTGTGCTAAGAATTGTGTTTTTTTATGAATAATTTCATTTAATTCTAATTTTGCTTTACGTATTTTATTCAGCATTTCCTGTTCCTGGGATGATACATAAGCTTCTTCTAAGGATTTGATGTTTTCTTCTAATTCCTGAATATACTTGTTTTCTCTTTTCTTTTTATGTGATGAGAATGAGATTATTTTACCTCTCATCACAGCTTTGCCTGCTTCCCAGAGAACAGATGCTGATGTTCCAGGCAGGTCATTATAGTCTAAATATAAAGCCCACTCTTTTTTGAAATAGTTAATAAAATCTCCATCTTTAAGCAATGATGTATTAAATCTCCAGTTTCTAATTGGTGGAATGGCTTTCTTATTTATTAGGGTTAAAGATACAGGAGCATGATCGCTGACAGCTATAGGGTGTATCTCAGTGTCTGAAATGTCACTCAGCAGTGAGCTACTGATTAGGAAATAATCCAGACGAGAGTAAGAGTGATGGACGTGTGAGAAGAAAGTATATTCCCTACGGTTGGGGTGAAGAGAACGCCATGCATCACGAAGACCATAGTCACTCATGTACTGCCTAACTATATTTATGGATTCCCAATTGCGCTGAGCAGCTGTACTGAGCCTATCCATTTCTTTATTTAGTGCGAAATTGAGATCGCCCCCAAGAACGAGTGCGCTATCTAGGTGTTCAGAGAGTGCGGTAAAGAAAACGTGGAAGAATGAAGGGTTATCAACATTTGGACCATATATACTAACAATACATAACTTCTTGTTAAGTATAGACAATTTAATGATTATAAATCTACCTTCTGGATCTATAATTGTGTTGAGTAATGTGAAATTAACATTTTTATGTATTAAAATTGCTACTCCCCTTTGCCTAGAGTTATAACAGGCTGAGAACACATTAGGAAACTCAGGTGTTTTAAGTTCATCTGTAGCTGTGGCAGGTCTATGAGTCTCTTGTAATAAAACAACGTCTGCCTGTAGTTTTTTAAGCTGGCTAAATATTTTTAACCTCTTCTCTCTGGAGCCAGCTCCATGCACATTCCATGAGACAAACCTTAGTGTGCCCATAGACATGTGTGTGTAGCTAATATTGCACGTGCAAATGAGTCAGATACGAACGAGCGTGTGAGCGCTTGTGTGCGTGTGTATCCTATATGTCTGTGTGCACTATAAGGTCGGAGTGGTTGTGGTGAAGCTAAGTACATATGTACATTATCATGTCGTGCAGATGTGTAAAAATCGAGGGTGTTGTGTGTGATTGAGTAGAAATTTAAAGCAGGTGATCGGTGCAGGGAAAGCAGGGAGAAGTGAAAAAGACATACACCCTTACTCGCGTGCCCCTTTGTAAGTAAGAAACATAGAAACGAAAACATTGTTAGGACTGAAGCGCTGCGGAGACTGACGGCAGTGTATTTGTTATGACATAACATTAAATTAGCGAATTAACATGTATAAGCTAGATTAAACAGAAGAGGATTTGGGAAAAGAAGAAAAATATAACAGGTTCTTATCTGGGGTGGCGTTAATATAACCAGGGAGTGATGTTAGGGTCGCGGTAGAGCTGTCCATCCACGTAGAGCCGATCCACGGCGATGACAGCTCGGGAGCCCTTCTGGATGGAGCTGCGTCGGATTGGGAACAGAACTTTGCGTCGCTCCAGAATCTCTTTGGGGAACTGGTCGTTTACGCCAAAGTCCGTTCCTTTCAGCTCCCTGCCGCGGCTCTTCACCTGCTGCTTCTGTTTGAAATTCCCGAATTTGGCCACAATAGGACGCGGTCTCAGGGCACCAGGCCTCTTAGCTCCCAGCCGGTGGACTCTGTCAAAGCAGATGCTTTCCACAGTGTCCTCTGGAAGCTTCAGGTGGGTCTTGATAAATGTTTTAACCGTAATTTCTGCGTCCTCTTCAGCAGATTCCGGGATGCCTGAAAACACCAGGTTATCTCTCATACTACGGGCTTGGAGATCGATGACAGTCTCTTTTATTTTTTTATTTTCTTCTTTTAGATTGGTCACATTCTCAGTTAGAGACTTGACCGAGCCCCGTAGTGAGGCGTTTTCAGCAGCGAGTGTTTCCACCTGTTGCTGGCTGAATTCCAAAGACTCCCTCAGGGATGTGAACTCCTGATGCAAAATCTCGACCAGAGACAACCTCGCGTCGAAGCTGGACAATCGCTTGTCGATTGACTCCAGTATGTCGGCGAAGTCTTTACTAGTCGGCGAAGTTGCTCCGGGGGAGTCTGCCGGGCGACTTCTTTTGGATGACGGCGTCTCGCTTTTTCCCGGGGAAGATGTATTGAGGTTCTTCTTCATGACTGTAGTGTCGAAGTACCAGTCAATGTATTCTTCGAGTGATTCCAACTTCCCCTCGCTGTCCTCGCTCAGCTCGCTGTTCATTCAGATTTTCCGCCAAGTCTCCGGCGTCTGACGTCACTTACAGCATTTCCGGTCCTACAGCATTTCCGGTCCGGTCTTCATGGTTGATTCGACAGATATACACTCCATCATAGTCTATTCTGACAGGATCAATGACCAAAGAGAAGTTGTTTTGTCGGATGGATCCAAGCTGAGTTCGGTTCACATAATGACCAGTTTCACACCAGCTGCCATTTTTAAACCAGCAGGCAGGTTTGCCTCCAAACAGCCACAGAACATCAACCTCCTTTGTGTCTGTATCTGCTGGTCCAACGCAGGGCATCATGACAGTATCTCCGATATGAGCAGTAATACCTGATTAACAGACAGGACAAAATCATGAAAAAGGTGATTATATTAATTACTTTACACAGTTCCAGGTCTAAACTCTGATTGGTCCATTCACTGTACCACATGACTTTGCAATAATCATGTACCACTGCTTACTGTATATAACATAACACAGCAGGTAGAGTAGAATTTGGTGATTAGTGATCATTGTTGACACACACTTATTCAGCACCCAGGGAGCAGTGCTTGGGGGCGGTAACTTGCTCAGGGTACCTCAGTAGTGCCTTGATAGTCAGGGATTCAAACCAGTAATCTTTCAGTTACAAGTATGCTTCCCTAACCATTAGGCCACCAATCTGCCCCAGTAAGTCAACAAGCAGCTGACTAAGCAGCAGTCCTTACAGCACAACGGAGACACAGACAGGGAGATACCCGACCCCCCTCTGACGGGAGAGTGTTACAGCAGACACCCCCATCAGACACTCACATCACTGTATAATTGACAAAGCAGAGAAGCACTGACATAAACAGCTAGTTACACACAGGATCAGTGTGGGGTGTTTACTCACCCTGTGAATCTGCATGTGGGAGACAGTGACCAAGGCAGAGGAGCAGCAGAAGCCTGAACATCATCCTGCAGTTAGAGAAGATGGCGATGAAAGAGGTCAGGATTCACACGTATGAAGGATGTATAAAAATACAAACTCAGCCCGGCCGTCTGCAGTCTGCATCCAAAGGGTCAGACGCTCTAACATTTAAACAACGTTAAAATAACTTCTGCAGTGTCAGTTGGGTTAAGGACACCCCACCCCCACAGTATTAACAGCAAACCCAGCAAAGACTGCCAAAGCTGGGTTTGAAACTGTGACTTTCTGATCACAGGCACACAGACTTGGCCCACTGAGCCATGTGCTGCCCCCCCCATACATTCTCATACTGGGAGTAAAACCCAGGCCGCCTGGGTGAAAACCAGGGATCATAAACGCTAGACCATATGGGATGCTTGCGGATGTTTATAGTTTTATGTCAGACGGGTCAGACTCACATACCTCCCTCGTCTTTTACTGGAGCTGGAACCCAGCAAGTCCATCTTGGCAGCAAGTCCAATTAAATATCAGAGATGGAAAAACACAGAACCCCCCTCCGGCAGCGGGGATCCCTCTTCAGAGCTGCTTTCCTGCACCCGAGTCCGGCTTTGTGAACCTTACCTGTGACTATTTACAAAGAAGGTAACAATTTCTGATGAGCATAACTGTGCTTCATGAAGTCAGGAAGCAAAGTGCACATATAGATACAAATATGGATGCTTCACACACGCTTATCACAGCAGGAAACTAATGTGGTTTTTGAGGTGCTTGTGATACATGTAGCAGAACTTGTTCATTTCAAAGTGTCATTAAAGTCAACAGGAGTGACAGTGAATCCAAGAGGCCTGATGCACCAGTTACCATAAAGGACAGGATCATGGCATCATGTACGAACTGGAGATCAGAAAGGGAAATTGACTCATTGCCCTGCAAATGCCGATCTCCAGTTCATACATCGGGAAACTGGCTCATCACTCTGCAAACGCTGGTGTGGGCAGGGTGACGGGGGGAGAGGAGGGGGTCATCAGCATGTAGTGTTGGCCATTGCTAAAAAATCAAAAGCTCTTTTAACAAAATATCAGCAACAGCCTTTAAGCCTTATATATAACAAACATTTGTCTCATCCCAAACCACCCATAAGTGAGTAACACACATTTAGAAAAGGGTGTTGCTCCCTGGCGCCACCTGGAGGCACTGCGTCCGCCTCTTGTTAGACGCTATTACTGCGTCCTCCCTCTGTGATTCAGCACCATCTTACAATAGATTTTTTTTACAGTGTATGCGAACAGGCGGAAGCAAGCAAAACGTGAGCAAGTTTTATATGGTTGTAGCATATCAAGTCTATAAAGTAAATTAAATGTGGCGGAGATAGTGGACCACCGCCTTGTGGGGGAAATATTACACACTTTCCTAAGGAAGACTGAGTGAGAATCAGGATCCTAGTCCCCCCACTCAATGCTTTGAGTCTCTGTATAACAGGTGGTTATATGTTGGTGCCTATCGTGTTGCTGGATGGTAATGTAAAAGATGAGGCGAGGTGGGCTCCAGGGAATTAATCTGTGCACGATGACCCCTGGAGTATAATTAATGCAGATAACCTGGAAGGTGAATACTGTTCTGCAAAACCCACTCTCCCCAAATCTAACAGGATAGGTGAGACGCCCCCACTCCTTAGAAAAGTGAATCAGTTCTATACATTGTCTAGTCACAAATATTTATTTCAGTAAATACTATTCATAGTATTCTTTAACTTATTGAGGCAATAAATGAATTAACTCAATTTGTTTCTTTGCAGATGAAATAGGATAATTTTTTTAAACCCAATATATATTCACAATGACACTAAACAAACAATCAACAAAAAAAATGGTAATCTCCAACATATGACAATTTCTCAGTTGAACACCAAATATGGGTGAGGGTAAAATGCGGATTCCGCCGGATTCCGCCGAACGTAAACAAAAGGAGGAGCTCAGCATTGCGGTGCAACTGCGCAGCCAGTACAATACGGATGTCCGAAATCGTATTGTTCTTAATGTTAACATTAATTTCATTGTTAATTTGTTAAACATGTGAAAATGTTCTATATGTTATCTGTTGAGCGTTCTCTGGTCGAGGATAATCTGCATTTTTTCCTTCTCTTTTCCCGTCAGATAGATATGTGGATGTCCATGGCTACCAACGTCACTGTTCATGGATGCCTGTTCCTGACGAATAAAATAAATCATAATAAATCAATAAATAAATATGTCTTTCACCAAACATGTCATTATTTTATTGTAATTCTGTATTTCTGTAGATCTCACATCCAAGCACTATTGAACTGTTTTGGTGTTATCTGATTAAATTTTCGCATATAAGTACAGCTATACTGTACAGCTTGAAAGCACTCCTGTGAAATATCTACCTAGAAACGTGGTTGCCACTCTACAAGCCATTTTTTGAGAATTAATACACGAAATAAATAAAAGAAAAGGGATATTGCAAATCATCTCTTATATTGAAACATGGAAGTGGCACATAGAAATCCTGCGCTGGGACATGTGATATATTGCCGGAAAGCTCGCAATGTGTACTATACGGAAATGCATGGAAGTTCCCAGCGCAGGATTTCTAAATGTGCATTTCGCCCTGTACACTGTAACCATGTGCAAGCTGCTATCCATAATCTTAAACTAAAAGTCCACGGAAGTGGCACGTAGAAATCCTGCGCTGGGACATGTGATATATTGCGGGAAAGCTCGCAATTTGTACTATACGAAAGTGCATGGAAGTTCCCAGCGCAGGATTTCTAAATGTGCATTTCGCCCTGTACACTGTAACCATGTGGAAGCTGCTATCCATAATCTTAAACTAAAAGTCCACGGAAGTGGCACGTAGAAATCCTGCGCTGGGACATGTGATATATTGCGGGAAAGCTCGCAATTTGTACTATAAGAAAGTGCATGGAAGTTCCCAGCGCAGGATTTCTAAATGTGCATTTCGCCCTGTACACTGTAACCATGTGGAAGCTGCTATCTATAATCTTAAACTAAAAGTCCACGGAAGTGGCACGTAGAAATCCTGCGCTGGGACATGTGATATATTGCGGGAAAGCTCGCAATTTGTACTATACGAAAGTGCATGGAAGTTCCCAGCGCAGGATTTCTAAATGTGCATTTCGCCCTGTACACTGTAACCATGTGGAAGCTGCTATCTATAATCTTAAACTAAAAGTCCACGGAAGTGGCACGTAGAAATCCTGCGCTGGGACATGTGATATATTGCCGGAAAGCTCGCAATTTGTAATATACGAAAGTGCATGGAAGTTCCCAGCGCAGGATTTCTAAATGTGCATTTCGCCCTGTACACTGTAACCATGTGGAAGCTGCTATCTATAATCTTAAACTAAAAGTCCACGGAAGTGGCACATAGAAATCCTGCGCTGGGACATGTGATATATTGCGGGAAAGCTCGCAATTTGTACTATACGAAAGTGCATGGAAGTTCCCAGCGCAGGATTTCTAAATGTGCATTTCGCCCTGTACACTGTAACCATGTGGAAGCTGCTATCCATAATCTTAAACTAAAAGTCCACGGAAGTGGCACGTAGAAATCCTGCGCTGGGACATGTGATATATTGCGGGAAAGCTCGCAATTTGTACTATAAGAAAGTGCATGGAAGTTCCCAGCGCAGGATTTCTAAATGTGCATTTCGCCCTGTACACTGTAACCATGTGGAAGCTGCTATCTATAATCTTAAACTAAAAGTCCACGGAAGTGGCACGTAGAAATCCTGTGCTGGGACATGTGATATATTGCGGGAAAGCTCGCAATTTGTACTATACGAAAGTGCATGGAAGTTCCCAGCGCAGGATTTCTAAATGTGCATTTCGCCCTGTACACTGTAACCATGTGGACACCGCCATCCATAATCTTAAACTAAAAGTCCACGGAGGTGGCACATAGAAATCCTGCGCTGGGACATGTGATATATTGCCGGAAAGCTCGCAATGTCTACTATACGGAAATGCATGGAAGTTCCCAGCGCAGGATTTCTAAATGTGCATTTCGCCCTGTACACTGTAACCATGTGGAAGCTGCTATCTATAATCTTAAACTAAAAGTCCACGGAAGTGGCACGTAGAAATCCTGCGCTGGGACATGTGATATATTGCGGGAAAGCTCGCAATTTGTACTATACGAAAGTGCATGGAAGTTCCCAGCGCAGGATTTCTAAATGTGCATTTCGCCCTGTACACTGTAACCATGTGGAAGCTGCTATCCATAATCTTAAACTAAAAGTCCACGGAAGTGGCACGTAGAAATCCTGCGCTGGGACATGTGATATATTGCGGGAAAGCTCGCAATTTGTACTATAAGAAAGTGCATGGAAGTTCCCAGCGCAGGATTTCTAAATGTGCATTTCGCCCTGTACACTGTAACCATGTGGAAGCTGCTATCTATAATCTTAAACTAAAAGTCCACGGAAGTGGCACGTAGAAATCCTGTGCTGGGACATGTGATATATTGCGGGAAAGCTCGCAATTTGTACTATACGAAAGTGCATGGAAGTTCCCAGCGCAGGATTTCTAAATGTGCATTTCGCCCTGTACACTGTAACCATGTGGACACCGCCATCCATAATCTTAAACTAAAAGTCCACGGAGGTGGCACATAGAAATCCTGCGCTGGGACATGTGATATATTGCCGGAAACCGTTCGCAAACACTGTCCTTAAGTTGCGTATTTCAAACAACTCACGAGCTGTAGTTAGAAGCTTAGTCCCGGGTAAATACGTCAGCGATAGTGGAAAATGCATTCTAAGAAGGGTATACAGTCACCGTGTAAGTAAAAAATTGTATAATCTTTCATAACTAATAGGGAATAATTTAGCTCTACGATCACATATAATGTGAAGTTGTCTGAAAATGTTTGAAACGTAATTGTTGTGTGGGTCTCTGGTCATAAGTACGGTAACTGTCGATAGTGAGCAATAGGGACACCTTGCTGGGTGATGCGGGAAGAATCCTCTGTGTGACCCATCTGTACGTTGACGTCAAACTTCAACTCACCAGTGGCACTTGCACTCTCATCTAGCACATATTGTATGTTCTAGTCACTCTTTGGCTTCTTCTCATGTTTAGAAACATGTGTGAACAGTTTTGAGTCATTGTGTTTAAATGATGACTACTGTATGGTGGCTGTGCTGAACTTCTGCAGCCTGTGTTTTCTATGTTGCATCAAAGTTCACCACAGTGCAAAATGTGTTTTGATGAATGGGAATGTGTTTAGAGTTTTGCTCAAATCTGCAAATTGTGTTTAAAGTTTCACCAAAAGAGTGATTGATTCAATAAATGAGTTTTGGCAATTGGAAGTTTTGTTCCAAGAATCAGGTTTAGTCTTTTAGCAATTCAGAAAAACTGTAACAGAAACATAAGGCAAGGTAAACTTTAACTTACCAAAGCTCTTTGGGGCAGTCAAACCAGATGTGTCCAGTTTATACAGATACTGCACAGTTAGGGGAAAAAAGGCTGTTATGGGCAGGGTTAATCAATTGTACAGTTGTGCTTAAAATGGGGTATAAAATCCTTCAAATACTACAAAAGTTATGCAAGACAACTTTTGTTTTTGTCTTGTAAACAAGTACACCTACTCTTACAGTTTTAGACTTAACAGGTTTTAAAGAATTTTGTATTATATTATATTATATTATATTATATTATATTATATTACATTAACATGACTATAGCGAATGTCTGTCAGCCCCTTTTGACAGAAGGGCCTTTTAGCTATGTTTTCACAGACTCTGAGCCTGAAAAATCAGGGGTAGAACTAATTTGAGATAATGCAAAAAACAATGTGAGAGGAATGGATGTGTGGTTGCAATGACAGATAACATCACACGGTATGTGTAAAAGTCATTTGAAGACTGAATTGTGTTACAGTGAAAAAAACCCACAACAGCACAATAAAGGGCAAGTGACTCAGGCAAAGTCAGTCAGAAGGGTGTGTGAACATGCTTGGCAAACTGGATGATAAGTATAATGATGAATGCCTGCTCACCAGTAAGTTCATGCTTATTTCCTTACAGTATCTCTTGAGGAGGCCTGCCAATGGTGTGGACAGTTTCAAAATAAAGATGGTGACTGGGTGAGGAAATTAATGTAGTCATTTGATAGATGGGAAAATATGGCTACTTGTCCTATACTGTATGTTGTTAATCCCACTGTAGATACTCTGTGATGGATGCCAGAGGTGGCAACACCGTGTCTGTACTGGCATGACCAAGAGCCAATTCAAACACATAACAAATGTTAAATGGTATTGCACAGCTTGTGAAGAGAAGTGTTCGCTATATAACGCAGCCACACTACAGTGGTATGCAAAAGTCTGCAACCGCTTGTTAATTTAGCATTTTTTTTTTGACCTTTTATTTTTAACCCCTTCGTTGAGCCAATGCATTTATTTGAAAACAGTGTTACAGGGGACACAGTTGGCTATTAAAATCAAGTTTTTATTCTAGCTTGGCTTTACTTTTCTGAGTTTGTTAAAGTTCCCATGTCAATCGCCTTTTTGAGTAATTTGCGTAATGTACTTCTCTCGCCAAAGGTGCAAAATAAATGAGTAATACTATATAGTAGAACAGACATGCGTCAAGTTTTCTTCATGTTCCTGTAGGTGGCCTTGAAAAAGGACATTTTGTGTCTCAGTGATGGCTCAGTATCTGGTGGGTCACACTTTGTTCTCCATCACCTGCCTGCACCATGTTGGCTTTGAGTGAACCAGTTTGATGAGGTGATCATGGCTGATAACATGGTTCCAGGCTGCAATGAGTGACTCAATCAACTCATGTTTTGATTTTGGATGTCTCTTGGATATCTCCAAAGCCACCTTGTGCCACAAGTTTTCAATGAGATTCAGATCGGGGGATTTGGCAAGCCACTCAATTGATCGATGTTGTTCTGACGCTTCCAGTTGATCAACTGTTTGGAGCAATGGCACGGTGCATTGTCATCTTGGAACAGGAACCAGCTTGTAAACAGCTTCTGCACTGACGGCACCATACACTTTTGCAGTACTGTGATGTACTTGGTCCCACTGACCATGCCGTCAACGATGTGCAGACGTCCGACGCCACTGGTAGCCATGCAGCCCCAGACCATGACCTTCAAAGGATGCTTCACAGTGGGGTTGAGGCACTCAGGCTTGAACTCCTCTCCAGGAACCCTCCTCACATAGGTGTCTGCCTGGCTACCAAACAGGCAGAAAGTGCTTTCATTGCCGAAAAGCACCTTTTCCCACGTTTCACATGTCCAGCGTGACTTCTTCCGTGTCCAGTCAATCCGGTTGCACCTTTGGACATCAGTCATCAGTGGCTTGTTGCGTGCCTTGCAACCCCGCAGACAAAACTGTTGATGAGGTGACACTGACATGGCAGCTGTCTGACCACTCACGCAGTAGCTGAGGTGAGGTCAACTTGCGATTGCTCAATGGAATGCGTCAAAGTGCATGATCCTAGCATGATTTTGATGCATGTGGATGACCAGACCGAGGCGTGTCTGCCACCAAACTCACTTTCTTCTTTTGTAGAATCTTTACAACTGCTCTGTGACTGCAGCCGACTTTGTTAGTAATCTGGCAGCATGAAAATCCATGAAAATTTGTTGTTCCAAGGAATATTTCTTAAATAATAGTTTATTTTCATTTGTAATTCTTCATTCTACCAATGCATATTTATTTGTTTAATAAATGGTGTTGTTCACAAAACTACGAAAAGTAATGTGAGAACATAGTAATTCACTACATTCACTACTGTTCATGGCTTAAGGGCCATTTGTTAGACTGCACAACACAATTGTGAAAGAAGGTGAGAGCTCCCCTAGTGGCTATGGGAGTGTATTTCCATAGAGCTGATATATTTTTTATTTTTTTATTTTTTTATTTTTATTTTTTTTATTTGTACAAACCATTATAAACAACATTATACAACCAATTACATAACATATGCCAGAAAAATAATTTCTTCTTAATCAAAAAATTGTGAATTTCTGAAAAAGTCCATAGGTCTTTATTGCTTTCTTGTCCATAGAGCTGATATTATGTGTGGCAACCTCATTGCTTTTTAGATCACAAGGTGGGATAGAAGGACAAATCAAATCAATTTGCTCATTTAATATTTAAATTTTTTTATTAGGCTTGATTTTTGGAAGCCCAAATTTAGAAACCCACCGCAACTGAAAATGGAATGCCACAGATATACAGTAAGTCTCTTCCATGTAGTAGTACCTATTTGTTGGCCCAGAGTGATAGCTTTTTGGTCAGGGATCTGTGTCAGCAATTGGAGTTATTGCTGGTTTAAATTATGTGAATGCCATGACAAGTCCTACTCTATTAGGTACTTAAGCAGATGCTCTATTTTGGGTGTGATGTTAATTTTCATCTAGCCTGGTAAGGAGGTTTAATGTACAGGGAAATTGGGTGGTTAGTGGCTAAATTATCACTCCAGCTGCTAGAAATAAACTGTGCATAGTTATTGTGCCTGAGATGGCTTGTTATGAGACTGCAGTAGGAAAACAAGCATTGAGAAAACACTTTTTTTTTTTCATTATTTCATGGACATACATCTTTCAAGATACCACCCAAGTACCCCCATTGGAACATAAACTAATAGATCCTACTAGGATCCATTGTTTGAAATGCAGTCACTACTTAAAGTCTCTGGGGTATTTATACTGTTGCCCTATTCAACACCATCATGGTGAAAGGTTAAAACAAAGGCAGTACCCTGTCATTCTATGCAAATATACATCAGAGCTATTGGTCTTCAGGAGAGTGGGCAGGTCCAGGAGCTGCAGAGTGAAACAAACTTTATAATCTGTGTCAATGAGCACTGCCTTGCCTGAAATGCTTACCTGGAAATTAACTTAAACGTGTATTACATATTATAGGAGAAATACTTAAAAATTAATTAGATTGGCTGGCTGGCTCTTGAAAGTAGGAACTGTAAATAAACTGACCTTAATGAGTATTATAGTCAGGTACATTGCAATTCATTCCACTTGAAAAGTTACAACTTAAGCTAGTTCAGTGTAAGTGTATAGCTCAGTAGTCTAAGTATGTGGGCTTGTAATCCAGAGGTTGCTGGTTCAAATCCAGCTTCAACTAGATAAGTGCATGTTTATGGGCCCTTGAACCATGAAAAGTAGTGAATTGCCATGTTCTCAAATTACTTTTTGTAGATTTCTGAACAACACCATTTATTAAACAAACAAATCCGCATTTGCAGAATGAAGAATTAAAAATGAAAATAAACTATTATTTAAGAAATATTCCTTGGAACAACAAATTTTCATGGATTTTCATGCTGTCAGATTACTAACAAAGTCGGCTGCAGTCACAGAGCACTTGTAAAGATTGTACATGAGAAGAAAGCGAGTTTGTTGGCAGAGACACCTCAGTCTGGTCATCCACATGCATCAAAATCATGCTAGGATCATGCACTTTGACGCATTCCATTGAGAAGTCACAAGTTAACCTCACCGTGTTATGTCAGTGTCACCTCATCAACAGTTTGTTGCCGGTTCCCGCAGTTTGGTCTGCAGGGTTGCAAGGCACGCAACAAGCCACTGATGACTGATGTCCAAAGGTGCAACCGGGTTGACTGGACACGGAAGAACTCACGCTGGACATGTGAAAGGTCCATGTGAAAAGGTGCTTTCCGGCAATGAAAGCACTTTCTGCCTGTTTGGTAGCCAGGCCGACACCTATGTGAGGAGGTTTCCTGGAGAGGAGTTCAAGCCTGAGTGCCTCAACCTCACTGTGAAGCATCCTTTGAAGGTCATGGTCTGGGGCTGCATAGCTGCCAGTGGTGTCGGACATCTGCACATCTTTGATGGAATGGTAAGTGGGACCAAGTACATCACAGTACTGCAAAAGTGTATGGTGCCGTCAGTGCAGAAACTGTTTAAAGGCCGGTTCCTGTTCCAAGATGACAATGCACCGTGCCATTGCTCCAAACAGGTAATCAACTGGAAGCGTCAGAACAACATCGATCAATTGAGTGGCTTGCCCAATCTCCCGATCTGAATCCGATTGAGAACTTGTGGCACAAGGTGGCTTTGGAGATATCCAAGAGACATCCAAAATCAAAACATGAGTTGATTGAGTCACTCATTGCAGCCTGGAATCATGTTATCAGCCATGATCACCTCATCAAACTGGTTCACTCAATGCCAACACGGTGCAGGCAGGTGATGAAGAACAAAGTGTGGCCCACCAGATACTGAGCCATCACTGAGACGCAAAAAGTCCTTTTTCAAGGCCACCTACACGAACATGAAGAAAGCTTGACACATGTCTGTTCTACTATATATGAAGTATACTCATTTATTTTGCACCTTTGGCCAGAGAAGTACATTACGCATATTACTCAATAAGACAGTTGACATGGGAGCTTTAACAAACAAACTCAGAAAAGTAAATCCAAGCTAGAATAAAAACTTGATTTTCATTACTGTGTCCCCTGTAACACTGTTTTCAAATAAATATATTGGCTCAACGAAGGAGTCAAAAGTAAAAGGTCAAAAGTTGGAAAAAATTCTAAATTAACAAGCGGTTGCAGACTTTTGCGTACTCCTGTAGTGTGGCTGCATTTTTATAAAGAAGACTCCTCTTCACAAACTGTGCAATACCATTTAACATTTGTTATGTGTTTGAATTGGCTCTTGGTCATGCCAGTACAGACACGGTGTTGCCACCTCTGGCATCCATCACAGAGTATCTACAGTGGGATTAAAAACATACAGTATAGGACAAGTAGCCATATTTTCACATCTATCAAATGACTACAGTAATTTTCCTCACCCAGTCACCATCTTTATTTTGAAACTGTCCACACCATTGGCAGGCCTCCTCAAGAGATACTGTAAGGAAATAAGCATAAACTTACTGGTGAGCAGGCATTCATCATTATACTTATCACCCAGTTTGCCAAGCATGTTCACACACCCTTCTGACTGACTTTGCCTGAGTCACTTGCCCTTTATTGTGCTGTTGTGTTTTTTTTCCACTGTAACACAATTCAGTCTTCAAATGACTTCACAAACACTGTTTTTTGCATTATCTGAAATTAGTTGTACTCTTGGCATAGCAATCTGACTTTTCCGGCTCAGATTCTATGAAAACATAGCTATAAGGCCATTCTGTCAAAAGGGGCTGACAGACATTCGCTATAGTCATGTTAATGTAATATAATATAATATAATATAATACAAAATTCTTTAAAACCTGTTAAGTCTAAAACTGTAAGAGTAGGTGTACTTGTTTACAAAACAAAAAACAAAAGTTCTCTTACATAACTTTTGTAGTATTTGAAGGATTTTATACTCCCATTTTAAGCACAACTGTACAATTGATTAACCCTGCCCATAACAGCATTTTACCCCTAACTGTGCAGTATCTGTACAAACTGGACACATCTGGTTTGACCGCCCCAAAGAGCTTTTGTAAGTTAAAGTTTACCTTGCCTTATGTTTCTGTTACAGTTTTTCTGAATTGCTAAAAGACTAAACCTGATTCTTGGAACAAAACTTCCAATTGCCAAAACTCATTTATTGAATCAATCACTCTTTTGGTGAAACTTTAAACACAATTTGCAGATTTGAGCAAAACTCTAAACACATTCCCATTAATCAAAACACATTTTGCACTGTGGTGAACTTTGATGCAAAATTGAAAACACAGGCTGCAGAAGTTCAGCACAGCCACCATACAGTAGTCATCATTTAAACACAATGACTCAAAACTGTTCAGACATGTTTCTAAACATGAGAAGAAGTCAAAGAGTGACTAGAACATACAATATGTGCTAGATGAGAGTGCAAGTGCCACTGGTGAGTTGAAGTTTGATGTCAACGTACAGATGGGTCACACAGAGGACTCTTCCTGCATCACCCAGCAAGGTGTCCCTATTGCTCACTACCGACAGTTACCGTACTTATGACCAGAGACCCACACAACAATTACGTTTCAAACTAAATTTTCAGACAACTTCACATTATATGTGATCGTAGAGCTAAATTATTCCTTATTAGTTATGAAAGATTATTTAATTTCTTACTTACACGGTGACTATACCCTTATTAGACTGCATTTTCCACCATCGCTGACGTATTTACCCGGGACTAAGCTTCTAACTACAGCTCAAGAACTGTAGTTCGAACTACGCAACGTTACAACAGTGTTGCTCCACTATGGTCTTGGGAAATGCATCCCAGAATGGAAAGGTTAAAGAGGAGCTTTTTCCCCCAGGTCATAATGCTCCTAAATCAGGACAATACTCAATGCCTCTAGGTGCTGCTTCACCCTGTCCAAATCATTGGCACATACCTCAGGCCTCTTGCACATTGCACTTATATACCTCTTACCAATCACTTATGTATAGATTATGTACAGCTGAACATTTCATATATTTCTTATCTTATTATTTTTCTTATATTTTTCTATATTTTGTTACTCTCTTATCATGCACAGATGCTCAGAGTGACCAGGGTTACATTCCACTACATGTTGTGTGTGTACAACTGTGTACATGACGAATAAACCTTTTGAATCTTCAATCTTAAATTTTTGTAAAGTACAAATTCTGACCTTCCTGGCAATATATCACATGTTCTGGGGCCTCATTTCTACATGCCACTTCTGTGGACTTATAGATTATGCAGGGCAGCTTCCCTATTGTTACAGTGTATAGGACAAAATGGATAATTACAAATCCTGCCACAAACACTTTTAAATGTTTTCGTAAAATACAAATTTAGCCTTTTCCACTACTATATGCCAAGCCTGGGGGACTGATTTCTACATGCTACTTCCATGTTTAAATGTAACAGATCTGCTTTGCAATTTTCTTTTTCTTTCTTGCATTAATTCTGATACAATGACTTGTACAGTGCCAACCAATGTGACGTTTCTATAATTGTGTAGATATTTCACATGAGTGTTTGCAAGGTGTACAGTAGCCTTACTTATATGAGAAAATGAAACCAGACAACACGAAGATATAGTTCGATAGTGTTTCGATATGAGATCTACAAAAATACTTCAGAATACACTTTATTGGTGAAAGAAAAATTTTTATTTATTGATTTATTACGATTTATTTTACTCATCCAGAACAGGCACCCACAAACTGTGACGTTCATGGTAGCTGGACGTCCAAATGCAAATTATACACGACTAGAGAACGCTCAACAAATTATATATTTTCAATTTTTTTTTTTTCAAAAAAACCAACAATGAAATAGTTGTTAAACATTAACAACAATAAGGATTTCGGACAATCGTATTGTACTCTGTAATATGGATGACAAAATTGCACTGGCTGAACGCGCAGCTGCTGCGCCTTCCTGAGCTCCTCGAATACCCCAGTGTTTACATCCAGCGTATACTCCACCCCTGCCGCCGACGGCAGATCACGCTCCACGTAACGTCAGCTGCAGACACACCTCGAACGCACCCCGTGATTAGGTAACGTCCTATGGGTTTCTTTCTATGCCACGTGACCTGTCTACGCGGCGTGCGTCTCTTGCGACACGTCTGTTTATAAACACGGAATCCGCTGTTTGTAAACAGTCCGCATTTTACCCTCACCCGTTCTCGGTTGCGTTCATGTGAAAGCCGGTCGACAGGTCTGTGTAGAGTTCGTTTAGTGGTTGAGTGAGAACTCCAGTGTTTCCGTGTGTAGTTTACCAACGTTTTGTTAGTTCATACGAACTCAAAACGTGGTGAATTAAGACGCTTATTTTTGCGAGGAGGGCTGGCAGATACGCTAGATTGGGCGAGTAGTATTCTTTTCCTTTTTGCTGATCCCCGCCGAATTGGATTACGGCCACGTTGGATTAAGCGGTGGCCTTTGGGATTACCGAGCCAATCGTTCGGGGAAGCGTGAGCTGAGACTGTGCCCTGCCTACCTGGACATCCTCCAGCGCTCCATCCATAGCTCAAGAGTGGTGATGTAATGCTCACATTCATTTTCTACTGAATCCTGGTAAGCGAATAACTCTTTTCTTCTCAAGGAAATTAAGAACTGACTGTTGTTTGTGGAATAGAGAACCGAGGATTTTTCTCTGAAGGAATTTAGATGCCATTTTTTTGTGGATTCATGAACAGTTTGGTATATTCATGGACGGCCTTTTTACTTTAGGCTGAAGTGGACATTTAAGTTACTGGACTCTTTAAATCAATGTTTTTTTGGGGGTTTTCTTTCATCGTGTTAAAAGATAAAGCACTGATTATATTTGGTGGGTGAGGGTAAAATGCGGACTGTTTACAAACAGCGGATTCCGTGTTTATAAACAGACGTGTCGCAAGAGACGCACGCCGCGTAGACAGGTCACGTGGCATAGAAAGAAACCCATAGGACGTTACCTAATCACGGGGTGCGTTCGAGGTGTGTCTGCAGCTGACGTTACGTGGAGCGTGATCTGCCGTCGGCGGCAGGGGTGGAGTATACGCTGGATGTAAACACTGGGGTATTCGAGGAGCTCAGGAAGGCGCAGCAGCTGCGCGTTCAGCCAGTGCAATTTTGTCATCCATATTACAGAGTACAATACGATTGTCCGAAATCCTTATTGTTGTTAATGTTTAACAACTATTTCATTGTTGGTTTTTTTGAAAAAAAAAAAATTGAAAATATATAATTTGTTGAGCGTTCTCTAGTCGTGTATAATTTGCATTTGGACGTCCAGCTACCATGAACGTCACAGTTTGTGGGTGCCTGTTCTGGATGAGTAAAATAAATCGTAATAAATCAATAAATAAAAATTTTTCTTTCACCAATAAAGTGTATTCTGAAGTATTTTTGTAGATCTCATATCGAAACACTATCGAACTATATCTTCGTGTTGTCTGGTTTCATTTTCTCATATAAGTAAGGCTACTGTACACCTTGCAAACACTCATGTGAAATATCTACACAATTATAGAAACGTCACATTGGTTGGCACTGTACAAGTCATTGTATCAGAATTAATGCAAGAAAGAAAAAGAAAATTGCAAAGCAGATCTGTTACATTTAAACATGGAAGTAGCATGTAGAAATCAGTCCCCCAGGCTTGGCATATAGTAGTGGAAAAGGCTAAATTTGTATTTTACGAAAACATTTAAAAGTGTTTGTGGCAGGATTTGTAATTATCCATTTTGTCCTATACACTGTAACAATAGGGAAGCTGCCCTGCATAATCTATAAGTCCACAGAAGTGGCATGTAGAAATGAGGCCCCAGAACATGTGATATATTGCCAGGAAGGTCAGAATTTGTACTTTACAAAAATTTAAGATTGAAGATTCAAAAGGTTTATTCGTCATGTACACAGTTGTACACACACAACATGTAGTGGAATGTAACCCTGGTCACTCTGAGCATCTGTGCATGATAAGAGAGTAACAAAATATAGAAAAATATAAGAAAAATAATAAGATAAGAAATATATGAAATGTTCAGCTGTACATAATCTATACATAAGTGATTGGTAAGAGGTATATAAGTGCAATGTGCAAGAGGCCTGAGGTATGTGCCAATGATTTGGACAGGGTGAAGCAGCACCTAGAGGCATTGAGTATTGTCCTGATTTAGGAGCATTATGACCTGGGGGAAAAAGCTCCTCTTTAACCTTTCCATTCTGGGATGCATTTCCCAAGACCATAGTGGAGCAACACTGTTGTAACGTTGCGTAGTTCGAACTACAGTTCTTGAGCTGTAGTTAGAAGCTTAGTCCCGGGTAAATACGTCAGCGATGGTGGAAAATGCAGTCTAATAAGGGTATAGTCACCGTGTAAGTAAGAAATTAAATAATCTTTCATAACTAATAAGGAATAATTTAGCTCTACGATCACATATAATGTGAAGTTGTCTGAAAATTTAGTTTGAAACGTAATTGTTGTGTGGGTCTCTGGTCATAAGTACGGTAACTGTCGGTAGTGAGCAATAGGGACACCTTGCTGGGTGATGCAGGAAGAGTCCTCTGTGTGACCCATCTGTACGTTGACATCAAACTTCAACTCACCAGTGGCACTTGCACTCTCATCTAGCACATATTGTATGTTCTAGTCACTCTTTGACTTCTTCTCATGTTTAGAAACATGTCTGAACAGTTTTGAGTCATTGTGTTTAAATGATGACTACTGTATGGTGGCTGTGCTGAACTTCTGCAGCCTGTGTTTTCAATTTTGCATCAAAGTTCACCACAGTGCAAAATGTGTTTTGATTAATGGGAATGTGTTTAGAGTTTTGCTCAAATCTGCAAATTGTGTTTAAAGTTTCACCAAAAGAGTGATTGATTCAATAAATGAGTTTTGGCAATTGGAAGTTTTGTTCCAAGAATCAGGTTTAGTCTTTTAGCAATTCAGAAAAACTGTAACAGAAACATAAGGCAAGGTAAACTTTAACTTACAAAAGCTCTTTGGGGCGGTCAAACCAGATGTGTCCAGTTTGTACAGATACTGCACAGTTAGGGGTAAAATGCTGTTATGGGCAGGGTTAATCAATTGTACAGTTGTGCTTAAAATGGGAGTATAAAATCCTTCAAATACTACAAAAGTTATGTAAGAGAACTTTTGTTTTTTGTTTTGTAAACAAGTACACCTACTCTTACAGTTTTAGACTTAACAGGTTTTAAAGAATTTTGTATTATATTATATTATATTATATTACATTAACATGACTATAGCGAATGTCTGTCAGCCCCTTTTGACAGAATGGCCTTATAGCTATGTTTTCATAGAATCTGAGCCGGAAAAGTCAGATTGCTATGCCAAGAGTACAACTAATTTCAGATAATGCAAAAAACAGTGTTTGTGAAGTCATTTGAAGACTGAATTGTGTTACAGTGGAAAAAAAACACAACAGCACAATAAAGGGCAAGTGACTCAGGCAAAGTCAGTCAGAAGGGTGTGTGAACATGCTTGGCAAACTGGGTGATAAGTATAATGATGAATGCCTGCTCACCAGTAAGTTTATGCTTATTTCCTTACAGTATCTCTTGAGGAGGCCTGCCAATGGTGTGGACAGTTTCAAAATAAAGATGGTGACTGGGTGAGGAAAATTACTGTAGTCATTTGATAGATGTGAAAATATGGCTACTTGTCCTATACTGTATGTTTTTAATCCCACTGTAGATACTCTGTGATGGATGCCAGAGGTGGCAACACCGTGTCTGTACTGGCATGACCAAGAGCCAATTCAAACACATAACAAATGTTAAATGGTATTGCACAGTTTGTGAAGAGGAGTCTTCTTTATAAAAATGCAGCCACACTACAGGAGTACGCAAAAGTCTGCAACCGCTTGTTAATTTAGAATTTTTTCCAACTTTTGACCTTTTACTTTTGACTCCTTCGTTGAGCCAATATATTTATTTGAAAACAGTGTTACAGGGGACACAGTAATGAAAATCAAGTTTTTATTCTAGCTTGGATTTACTTTTCTGAGTTTGTTTGTTAAAGCTCCCATGTCAACTGTCTTATTGAGTAATATGCGTAATGTACTTCTCTGGCCAAAGGTGCAAAATAAATGAGTATACTTCATATATAGTAGAACAGACATGTGTCAAGCTTTCTTCATGTTCGTGTAGGTGGCCTTGAAAAAGGACTTTTTGCGTCTCAGTGATGGCTCAGTATCTGGTGGGCCACACTTTGTTCTTCATCACCTGCCTGCACCGTGTTGGCATTGAGTGAACCAGTTTGATGAGGTGATCATGGCTGATAACATGATTCCAGGCTGCAATGAGTGACTCAATCAACTCATGTTTTGATTTTGGATGTCTCTTGGATATCTCCAAAGCCACCTTGTGCCACAAGTTCTCAATCGGATTCAGATCGGGAGATTGGGCAAGCCACTCAATTGATCGATGTTGTTCTGACGCTTCCAGTTGATTACCTGTTTGGAGCAATGGCACGGTGCATTGTCATCTTGGAACAGGAACCGGCCTTTAAACAGTTTCTGCACTGACGGCACCATACACTTTTGCAGTACTGTGATGTACTTGGTCCCACTTACCATTCCATCAAAGATGTGCAGATGTCCGACACCACTGGCAGCTATGCAGCCCCAGACCATGACCTTCAAAGGATGCTTCACAGTGAGGTTGAGGCACTCAGGCTTGAACTCCTCTCCAGGAAACCTCCTCACATAGGTGTCGGCCTGGCTACCAAACAGGCAGAAAGTGCTTTCATTGCCGGAAAGCACCTTTTCACATGGACCTTTCACATGTCCAGCGTGAGTTCTTCCGTGTCCAGTCAACCCGGTTGCACCTTTGGACATCAGTCATCAGTGGCTTGTTGCGTGCCTTGCAACCCTGCAGACCAAACTGCGGGAACCGGCAACAAACTGTTGATGAGGTGACACTGACATAACACGGTGAGGTTAACTTGTGACTTCTCAATGGAATGCGTCAAAGTGCATGATCCTAGCATGATTTTGATGCATGTGGATGACCAGACTGAGGTGTCTCTGCCAACAAACTCGCTTTCTTCTCATGTACAATCTTTACAAGTGCTCTGTGACTGCAGCCGACTTTGTTAGTAATCTGACAGCATGAAAATCCATGAAAATTTGTTGTTCCAAGGAATATTTCTTAAATAATAGTTTATTTTCATTTTTAATTCTTCATTCTGCAAATGCGGATTTGTTTGTTTAATAAATGGTGTTGTTCAGAAATCTACAAAAAGTAATTTGAGAACATGGCAATTCACTACTTTTCATGGTTCAAGGGCCTATAAACATGCACTTATCTAGTTGAAGCTGGATTTGAACCAGCAACCTCTGGATTACAAGCCCACATACTTAGACTACTGAGCTATACACTTACACTGAACTAGCTTAAGTTGTAACTTTTCAAGTGGAATGAATTGCAATGTACCTGACTATAATACTCATTAAGGTCAGTTTATTTACAGTTCCTACTTTCAAGAGCCAGCCAGCCAATCTAATTAATTTTTAAGTATTTCTCCTATAATATGTAATACACGTTTAAGTTAATTTCCAGGTAAGCATTTCAGGCAAGGCAGTGCTCATTGACACAGATTATAAAGTTTGTTTCACTCTGCAGCTCCTGGACCTGCCCACTCTCCTGAAGACCAATAGCTCTGATGTATATTTGCATAGAATGACAGGGTACTGCCTTTGTTTTAACCTTTCACCATGATGGTGTTGAATAGGGCAACAGTATAAATACCCCAGAGACTTTAAGTAGTGACTGCATTTCAAACAATGGATCCTAGTAGGATCTATTAGTTTATGTTCCAATGGGGGTACTTGGGTGGTATCTTGAAAGATGTATGTCCATGAAATAATGAAAAAAAAAAAGTGTTTTCTCAATGCTTGTTTTCCTACTGCAGTCTCATAACAAGCCATCTCAGGCACAATAACTATGCACAGTTTATTTCTAGCAGCTGGAGTGATAATTTAGCCACTAACCACCCAATTTCCCTGTACATTAAACCTCCTTACCAGGCTAGATGAAAATTAACATCACACCCAAAATAGAGCATCTGCTTAAGTACCTAATAGAGTAGGACTTGTCATGGCATTCACATAATTTAAACCAGCAATAACTCCAATTGCTGACACAGATCCCTGACCAAAAAGCTATCACTCTGGGCCAACAAATAGGTACTACTACATGGAAGAGACTTACTGTATATCTGTGGCATTCCATTTTCAGTTGCGGTGGGTTTCTAAATTTGGGCTTCCAAAAATCAAGCCTAATAAAAAAATTTAAATATTAAATGAGCAAATTGATTTGATTTGTCCTTCTATCCCACCTTGTGATCTAAAAAGCAATGAGGTTGCCACACATAATATCAGCTCTATGGACAAGAAAGCAATAAAGACCTATGGACTTTTTCAGAAATTCACAATTTTTTGATTAAGAAGAAATTATTTTTCTGGCATATGTTATGTAATTGGTTGTATAATGTTGTTTATAATGGTTTGTACAAATAAAAAAAATAAAAATAAAAAAATAAAAAAATAAAAAATATATCAGCTCTATGGAAATACACTCCCATAGCCACTAGGGGAGCTCTCACCTTCTTTCACAATTGTGTTGTGCAGTCTAACAAATGGCCCTTAAGCCATGAACAGTAGTGAATGTAGTGAATTACTATGTTCTCACATTACTTTTCGTAGTTTTGTGAACAACACCATTTATTAAACAAATAAATATGCATTGGTAGAATGAAGAATTACAAATGAAAATAAACTATTATTTAAGAAATATTCCTTGGAACAACAAATTTTCATGGATTTTCATGCTGCCAGATTACTAACAAAGTCGGCTGCAGTCACAGAGCAGTTGTAAAGATTCTACAAAAGAAGAAAGTGAGTTTGGTGGCAGACACGCCTCGGTCTGGTCATCCACATGCATCAAAATCATGCTAGGATCATGCACTTTGACGCATTCCATTGAGCAATCGCAAGTTGACCTCACCTCAGCTACTGCGTGAGTGGTCAGACAGCTGCCATGTCAGTGTCACCTCATCAACAGTTTTGTCTGCGGGGTTGCAAGGCACGCAACAAGCCACTGATGACTGATGTCCAAAGGTGCAACCGGATTGACTGGACACGGAAGAAGTCACGCTGGACATGTGAAACGTGGGAAAAGGTGCTTTTCGGCAATGAAAGCACTTTCTGCCTGTTTGGTAGCCAGGCAGACACCTATGTGAGGAGGGTTCCTGGAGAGGAGTTCAAGCCTGAGTGCCTCAACCCCACTGTGAAGCATCCTTTGAAGGTCATGGTCTGGGGCTGCATGGCTACCAGTGGCGTCGGACGTCTGCACATCGTTGACGGCATGGTCAGTGGGACCAAGTACATCACAGTACTGCAAAAGTGTATGGTGCCGTCAGTGCAGAAGCTGTTTACAAGCTGGTTCCTGTTCCAAGATGACAATGCACCGTGCCATTGCTCCAAACAGTTGATCAACTGGAAGCGTCAGAACAACATCGATCAATTGAGTGGCTTGCCAAATCCCCCGATCTGAATCTCATTGAAAACTTGTGGCACAAGGTGGCTTTGGAGATATCCAAGAGACATCCAAAATCAAAACATGAGTTGATTGAGTCACTCATTGCAGCCTGGAACCATGTTATCAGCCATGATCACCTCATCAAACTGGTTCACTCAAAGCCAACATGGTGCAGGCAGGTGATGGAGAACAAAGTGTGACCCACCAGATACTGAGCCATCACTGAGACACAAAATGTCCTTTTTCAAGGCCACCTACAGGAACATGAAGAAAACTTGACGCATGTCTGTTCTACTATATAGTATTACTCATTTATTTTGCACCTTTGGCGAGAGAAGTACATTACGCAAATTACTCAAAAAGGCGATTGACATGGGAACTTTAACAAACTCAGAAAAGTAAAGCCAAGCTAGAATAAAAACTTGATTTTAATAGCCAACTGTGTCCCCTGTAACACTGTTTTCAAATAAATGCATTGGCTCAACGAAGGGGTTAAAAATAAAAGGTCAAAAAAAAAATGCTAAATTAACAAGCGGTTGCAGACTTTTGCATACCACTGTAGTGTGGCTGCGTTATATAGCGAACACTTCTCTTCACAAGCTGTGCAATACCATTTAACATTTGTTATGTGTTTGAATTGGCTCTTGGTCATGCCAGTACAGACACGGTGTTGCCACCTCTGGCATCCATCACAGAGTATCTACAGTGGGATTAACAACATACAGTATAGGACAAGTAGCCATATTTTCCCATCTATCAAATGACTACATTAATTTCCTCACCCAGTCACCATCTTTATTTTGAAACTGTCCACACCATTGGCAGGCCTCCTCAAGAGATACTGTAAGGAAATAAGCATGAACTTACTGGTGAGCAGGCATTCATCATTATACTTATCATCCAGTTTGCCAAGCATGTTCACACACCCTTCTGACTGACTTTGCCTGAGTCACTTGCCCTTTATTGTGCTGTTGTGGGTTTTTTTCACTGTAACACAATTCAGTCTTCAAATGACTTTTACACATACCGTGTGATGTTATCTGTCATTGCAACCACACATCCATTCCTCTCACATTGTTTTTTGCATTATCTCAAATTAGTTCTACCCCTGATTTTTCAGGCTCAGAGTCTGTGAAAACATAGCTAAAAGGCCCTTCTGTCAAAAGGGGCTGACAGACATTCGCTATAGTCATGTTAATGTAATATAATATAATATAATATAATATAATATAATATAATACAAAATTCTTTAAAACCTGTTAAGTCTAAAACTGTAAGAGTAGGTGTACTTGTTTACAAGACAAAAACAAAAGTTGTCTTGCATAACTTTTGTAGTATTTGAAGGATTTTATACCCCATTTTAAGCACAACTGTACAATTGATTAACCCTGCCCATAACAGCCTTTTTTCCCCTAACTGTGCAGTATCTGTATAAACTGGACACATCTGGTTTGACTGCCCCAAAGAGCTTTGGTAAGTTAAAGTTTACCTTGCCTTATGTTTCTGTTACAGTTTTTCTGAATTGCTAAAAGACTAAACCTGATTCTTGGAACAAAACTTCCAATTGCCAAAACTCATTTATTGAATCAATCACTCTTTTGGTGAAACTTTAAACACAATTTGCAGATTTGAGCAAAACTCTAAACACATTCCCATTCATCAAAACACATTTTGCACTGTGGTGAACTTTGATGCAACATAGAAAACACAGGCTGCAGAAGTTCAGCACAGCCACCATACAGTAGTCATCATTTAAACACAATGACTCAAAACTGTTCACACATGTTTCTAAACATGAGAAGAAGCCAAAGAGTGACTAGAACATACAATATGTGCTAGATGAGAGTGCAAGTGCCACTGGTGAGTTGAAGTTTGACGTCAACGTACAGATGGGTCACACAGAGGATTCTTCCCGCATCACCCAGCAAGGTGTCCCTATTGCTCACTATCGACAGTTACCGTACTTATGACCAGAGACCCACACAACAATTACGTTTCAAACATTTTCAGACAACTTCACATTATATGTGATCGTAGAGCTAAATTATTCCCTATTAGTTATGAAAGATTATACAATTTTTTACTTACACGGTGACTGTATACCCTTCTTAGAATGCATTTTCCACTATCGCTGACGTATTTACCCGGGACTAAGCTTCTAACTACAGCTCGTGAGTTGTTTGAAATACGCAACTTAAGGACAGTGTTTGCGAACGGTTTCCGGCAATATATCACATGTCCCAGCGCAGGATTTCTATGTGCCACCTCCGTGGACTTTTAGTTTAAGATTATGGATGGCGGTGTCCACATGGTTACAGTGTACAGGGCGAAATGCACATTTAGAAATCCTGCGCTGGGAACTTCCATGCACTTTCGTATAGTACAAATTGCGAGCTTTCCCGCAATATATCACATGTCCCAGCACAGGATTTCTACGTGCCACTTCCGTGGACTTTTAGTTTAAGATTATAGATAGCAGCTTCCACATGGTTACAGTGTACAGGGCGAAATGCACATTTAGAAATCCTGCGCTGGGAACTTCCATGCACTTTCTTATAGTACAAATTGCGAGCTTTCCCGCAATATATCACATGTCCCAGCGCAGGATTTCTACGTGCCACTTCCGTGGACTTTTAGTTTAAGATTATGGATAGCAGCTTCCACATGGTTACAGTGTACAGGGCGAAATGCACATTTAGAAATCCTGCGCTGGGAACTTCCATGCACTTTCGTATAGTACAAATTGCGAGCTTTCCCGCAATATATCACATGTCCCAGCGCAGGATTTCTACGTGCCACTTCCGTGGACTTTTAGTTTAAGATTATAGATAGCAGCTTCCACATGGTTACAGTGTACAGGGCGAAATGCACATTTAGAAATCCTGCGCTGGGAACTTCCATGCATTTCCGTATAGTAGACATTGCGAGCTTTCCGGCAATATATCACATGTCCCAGCGCAGGATTTCTATGTGCCACCTCCGTGGACTTTTAGTTTAAGATTATGGATGGCGGTGTCCACATGGTTACAGTGTACAGGGCGAAATGCACATTTAGAAATCCTGCGCTGGGAACTTCCATGCACTTTCGTATAGTACAAATTGCGAGCTTTCCCGCAATATATCACATGTCCCAGCACAGGATTTCTACGTGCCACTTCCGTGGACTTTTAGTTTAAGATTATAGATAGCAGCTTCCACATGGTTACAGTGTACAGGGCGAAATGCACATTTAGAAATCCTGCGCTGGGAACTTCCATGCACTTTCTTATAGTACAAATTGCGAGCTTTCCCGCAATATATCACATGTCCCAGCGCAGGATTTCTACGTGCCACTTCCGTGGACTTTTAGTTTAAGATTATGGATAGCAGCTTCCACATGGTTACAGTGTACAGGGCGAAATGCACATTTAGAAATCCTGCGCTGGGAACTTCCATGCACTTTCGTATAGTACAAATTGCGAGCTTTCCCGCAATATATCACATGTCCCAGCGCAGGATTTCTATGTGCCACTTCCGTGGACTTTTAGTTTAAGATTATAGATAGCAGCTTCCACATGGTTACAGTGTACAGGGCGAAATGCACATTTAGAAATCCTGCGCTGGGAACTTCCATGCACTTTCGTATATTACAAATTGCGAGCTTTCCGGCAATATATCACATGTCCCAGCGCAGGATTTCTACGTGCCACTTCCGTGGACTTTTAGTTTAAGATTATAGATAGCAGCTTCCACATGGTTACAGTGTACAGGGCGAAATGCACATTTAGAAATCCTGCGCTGGGAACTTCCATGCACTTTCGTATAGTACAAATTGCGAGCTTTCCCGCAATATATCACATGTCCCAGCGCAGGATTTCTACGTGCCACTTCCGTGGACTTTTAGTTTAAGATTATAGATAGCAGCTTCCACATGGTTACAGTGTACAGGGCGAAATGCACATTTAGAAATCCTGCGCTGGGAACTTCCATGCACTTTCTTATAGTACAAATTGCGAGCTTTCCCGCAATATATCACATGTCCCAGCGCAGGATTTCTACGTGCCACTTCCGTGGACTTTTAGTTTAAGATTATGGATAGCAGCTTCCACATGGTTACAGTGTACAGGGCGAAATGCACATTTAGAAATCCTGCGCTGGGAACTTCCATGCACTTTCGTATAGTACAAATTGCGAGCTTTCCCGCAATATATCACATGTCCCAGCGCAGGATTTCTACGTGCCACTTCCGTGGACTTTTAGTTTAAGATTATGGATAGCAGCTTGCACATGGTTACAGTGTACAGGGCGAAATGCACATTTAGAAATCCTGCGCTGGGAACTTCCATGCATTTCCGTATAGTACACATTGCGAGCTTTCCGGCAATATATCACATGTCCCAGCGCAGGATTTCTATGTGCCACTTCCATGTTTCAATATAAGAGATGATTTGCAATATCCCTTTTCTTTTATTTATTTCGTGTATTAATTCTCAAAAAATGGCTTGTAGAGTGGCAACCACGTTTCTAGGTAGATATTTCACAGGAGTGCTTTCAAGCTGTACAGTATAGCTGTACTTATATGCGAAAATTTAATCAGATAACACCAAAACAGTTCAATAGTGCTTGGATGTGAGATCTACAGAAATACAGAATTACAATAAAATAATGACATGTTTGGTGAAAGACATATTTATTTATTGATTTATTATGATTTATTTTATTCGTCAGGAACAGGCATCCATGAACAGTGACGTTGGTAGCCATGGACATCCACATATCTATCTGACGGGAAAAGAGAAGGAAAAAATGCAGATTATCCTCGACCAGAGAACGCTCAACAGATAACATATAGAACATTTTCACATGTTTAACAAATTAACAATGAAATTAATGTTAACATTAAGAACAATACGATTTCGGACATCCGTATTGTACTGGCTGCGCAGTTGCACCGCAATGCTGAGCTCCTCCTTTTGTTTACGTTCGGCGGAATCCGGCGGAATCCGCATTTTACCCTCACCCACCGAGAACTCGTCTCGTCAATAACAATATTCGGACTTATTAAGAGAAATGGAGACTTTAAAGGTAATATCCTGCAGCGCTTATACATATGACCTATTAAACATATGCTTAGCTTTTAAACTTTTAGCGTTATATAATAAAAAAAAGTTTTTATTTTACAGCACATTGCTCACCGCTGCTCCTCTACACTACGGTCTCTCTCTCTCTCCCCGCCCCTCGCACGCACACCCCGCCAGAAAATGGCGGCGCCCATATAAAATCTCAAAATAAAAGCCGTTACAAAAATAAAACTCGTAGATCCCCTACATAAAGTATAAAAGCCTATAAAGTAAATATTGGTAATCAAATAAATTTGTTTTGTCATTCAAAGTAGGTCTAATAGGATTTTTTAAATTTCACGTAATGCTGTCAGTGAAATTTTATTTTATAGAGACGCAGCAGCAGCATCAACAGAAAAAAATGAGGAATTTAAAATGTGCCTGTATATTCTTTAGGCTATTGAGCCCACTGATTCCTTTATTTTTAAGGCTATTGTTGTGTGGAATGCCATTGCCAAACCTGTCCGTTGTTGCCTATATGTTGCTTAAAAAGGCGCAACATTTGGCTTGCTTCTGCCTGTTCGCGTACACTGTAAAAAAAATCTATTGTAAAATGTCAGTCAAAAGTCTGCCAGGTCCTGAAGACCAATAGTGCTGATATACAGTATATACACTCACCTAAAGGATTATTAGGAACTAATACAGTGTTTGACCCCCTTTCGCCTTCAGAACTGCCTTAATTCTACGTGGCATTGATTCAACAAGGTGCTGAAAGCATTCTTTAGAAATGTTGGCCCATATTGATAGGATAGCATCTAGCAGTTGATGGAGATTTGTGGGATGCACATCCAGGGCACGAAGCTCCCGTTCCACCACATCCCAAAGATGCTCTATTGGGTTGAGATCTGGTGACTGTGGGGGCCATTTTAGTACAGTGAACTCATTGTCATGTTCAAGAAACCAATTTGAAATGATTCAAGCTTTGTGACATGGTGCATTATCCTGCTGGAAGTAGCCATCAGAGGATGGGTACATGGTGGTCATAAAGGGATGGACATGGTCAGAAACAATGCTCAGGTAGGCCGTGGCATTTAAACGATGCCCAATTGGCACTAAGGGGCCTAAAGTGTGCCAAGAAAACATCCCCCACACCATTACACCACCACCACCAGCCTGCACAGTGGTAACAAGGCATGATGGATACATGTTCTCATTCTGTTTACGACAAATTCTGACTCTACCATTTGAATGTCTCAACAGAAATCGAGACTCGTCAGACCAGGCAACATTTTTCCAGTCTTCAACTGTCCAATTTTGGTGAGCTCGTGCAAATTGTAGCCTCTTTTTCCTATTTGTAGTGGAGATGAGTGGTACCCGGTGGGGTCTTCTGCTGTTGTAGCCCATCCGCCTCAAGGTTGTGCGTGTTGTGGCTTCACAAATGCTTTGCTGCATACCTCGGTTGTAACGAGTGGTTATTTCAGTCAAAGTTGCTCTTCTATCAGCTTGAATCAGTCGGGCCATTCTCCTCTGACCTCTAGCATCAACAAGGCATTTTCGCCCACAGGACTGCCGCATACTGGATGTTTTTCCCTTTGCACACCATTCTTTGTAAACCCTAGAAATGGTTGTGCGTGAAAATCCCAGTAACTGAGCAGATTGTGAAATACTCAGACCGGCCCGTCTGGCACCAACAACCATGCCACACTCAAAATTGCTTAAATCACCTTTCTTTCCCATTCTGACATTAAGTTTGGAGTTCAGGAGATTGTCTTGACCAGGACCACACCCCTAAATGCATTGAAGCAACTGCCATGTGATTGGTTGATTAGATAATTGCATTAATGAGAAATTGAACAGGTGATCCTAATAAACCTTTAGGTGAGTGTATATATACATATATATACACATATATACATATACAGGGATTATATATACCGATTATGTGGTCACTGCAGTGATGTGTTGTAGAGTCTAATAGCTGTGGGGAGGAATGATCGACGGAAGCGCTCCTTCTTGCACTGTGGGTGTAAGTCTTGTGCTGAAGGAGCTGCTCAGAGCCTCCACAGTGTGGTGCAGGGGGTGGGAGGGGTCATCCATAATGGATGACAGTTTTAATATCATCCTTCTGTCCACCACCTCCTCGATGGTGTCCAGTGTGCAGCCCAGGACAGAGCCAGCTTTCTTAACAAGCTTGTTAAGTCTTTTCCTATCTCTGTCCGAGCTGCTCCCTGGACAGCACACAACAGCGTAGAGAACTACTGCGGCCACTACTGTGTCGTAAAAAGTCCATAGGAGTTCTCTGCACACCCCGAAGGACCTCAGTCTCCTCAACAGGTGGAGGCGACTTTGGCCCTTTCTATACAGTACATGGCAACTGTGTTTGTTGACCAGTCCAATTTCTTATACAGGTGAACACCCAGGTATTTAAAAGTGTCCACAATCTCAATGTCCGAGCCCTGGATGCTCACAGGAGTATGCACTGAAGAGTTCCTTCTGAAGTCGAGCACCAGATCCTTTGTCTTACTGGTGTTCAGTAGCAGGTGGTTTTCCTCACACCAGTTCACGAAGTTAGTGATGACCCCCCTGTATTCCTGCTCATTCTCCCCGGACACACAACCAACAATGGCGGTGTCGTCTGAGAATTTCTGCAGGTGACAGTGATGGGAGTTGTACTTAAAATCAGCTGTGTACAGGGTGAACAAAAATGGGGAGAGTACCGTCCCTTGAGGTGCCCCCGTGTTACAGACTACCACGTCTGACACACAGTCACGCAACCTGACGAATTGTTATTTTAATGTTAGCACATTTGAACCTGCACTGAAAAAAAGAACATGTTTCAATCACACTGTATCAACAGAAAATACACAGGTTTATTGAATATGAATAACTTGTGTTAATTTAACTCAATTGTTCAAGTTGCTGCCAAAGCAAAACATCTGTGTGCAACCACTTCCACTATTGAATTAAGTAAATCCAACATGTTCTTTTTTTCAGTGTGGAGCAAGGGGGTCAGATGGCCTTGGTGAGAGTAAGTTGTATGAGAGGCAAAGAACATGATGAGCGAGTAGCAAGGACAGAAAGAAATATAAAAATAAGAAATATGAAAGCTATAAATTAATGAACTAAATGAACATCATTAAATAACTTCAAATTAACTAGGGAAATCCCTCAGTCCCCCCTATGATCCTATGGAAAACAAAACACATTGAATCATCACGAGTAATTAATCACAAGTAAATGACCGATCAGGATATAACTGTAAAACCTCAGCATAAAGCCTTGAATCTACACTAGGTTCTAAAAACCAAGTGAGGCACCTTGCATAAAAATAGCAAAATAAAATTAAAAACATAAACCCATATCCCATTAATCAATCACAATCATCACCATCAGTTTTGGCAATTGTGTTTCCATAAACATATTTGCACAGACTACCAGGAAAGCAAATGAAAAGCTTGACAATCCACAATATGTGTTTGTGTGTGCATGTTGTTGGTCTTTTGGCTGGTTAAAGTTTGTGACTTTGTTGCCCAGCAGCGTAGGCTACTAAGGGAGAGGTTACTAGCACATCACCTTAGCGCGTTAGATCTCAGGAACATAGTCTACTCTTTTGCAGTGGCTAGCATGAATCCATCTGCTTTTACCACACTCTTTAACTGCTGCATTTGTTATTAACAGTACCTGATATGGGCCCTTCCACTTAGCCCCAAGCGGTTCTTTCTGGGGTTTCTTGATTAGTACCCACTCACCCGGTACCAGAGTGTGACCTCCGTCGACGGGATCTTCCCACGCGTCAGAAATCTGTTGAAAGGCAGACTGAACGGCATTGGTGAGCTTAATGCAATAATCAACCAGGCTATCACTAGCAAGGTGAACGTCTGCTTTTTTCAGATCTGTGCTGTCGGGAAGATGCATCGGATGCCCTGTGATGATCTCAAATGGGCTCAAACCAGTCTTTTTGTTGGTTGTCGCTCTAATGCTGCAGAGAACTATTGGCAGTGCCTGAGGCCATGGCACTCCTTCCTGATGATATTTGGACAGCCTGTTTTTGATGACTCTGTTCATCCTCTCCACTTGTTCCGATGACTGTGGGTGATGAGGGCAGTGGAATGACCATTCAATGCCCATGAGTCGGCTGATCTCTTGACAGACTGCTCCAGTGAAATGTGTTCCTTGGTCAATTTGACATGGTAGGCCCCAGCATGGAATGTAGTCCTTGACCAGTGTCTTTGCAGTGTGTGTGGTTGTGGCTTTTCGGCAGGGAACTGCTTCCACCCACCTTGAGAATCTGTCCGCAATGACAAGTACATCTGAATAACCATGACTTTTGGGCAGAGTGATGTACACTGTAAAAAAAAATCCATCAAAAAACAGAAAATGTACTGGCAGAAAATTACCAGCACATTTTCTGTTAAGTTAACGGACTTTAATTTTTAATTTTTCATTCTACCAATGTAGAACTGTTTGTTTAATAAACTGTGTTCTGCGATGGGCTGGCCCCCTGTACAGGGCTGTTCCCTGCCTCGTGCCCATTGCTTCCGGGATGGGCTCCGGACCCCCCGCGACCCAGTAGGATAAGCGGGTTGGATAATGGATGGATGGATGGATAAACGGCGTTGTTCACAAAACTACAAAAGTAATTTGAGAATATAGTAATTCACCTACATTCTTTATTTTTCATGGCTAAAAGGCCCATAAACATGCAACTGTCTAGCTGAAGCTGGATTTGAACCAGGAACCTGTGGATTACAAGACCAAGTACTTAGGCTACTGAGCCACACAGCTATACTGACTTAATTTAAGTTGTAACTTTTCAAGTGGAATGAATTGCAACATAATTTAGCAGGACTGAAAGAAGGTGAGAGCTCCCCTAGTGGCTATGGGAGTGAATTTCCATAGAGCAGATATTATGTGTGGCAGCCTCATTGCTTTTAGATCACAAGTTGGGATAGAGGAACAATTTGCTTATCAATTTACTTATTTAATATTTACATTTTTTATTAGGCTTGATTTTTGGAAACCCATATTTTGAAACCCACCGCAACTGAAAATGGAATGCCACAGATATTAATCTCTTCCATTGTATTATTAAATATGTTGTAACCTGGAATGATAACTCTTAGGCTGGGGATCTGTATCAGCAATCATAATGTTGCTGGTTTAAATCCAGTGAATGCCAAGTGTAATTTGGCAATTTCTCTATCTTGGGTGTGATGTCAATCATCATCCAGCCTAGTAGGGAAGTTCAACATACAGAGAAGAATGGGGAACAGTAGCAGGATTAATGGTGCGTTCGATTATTTCTCTCCAAGTGGGAACTCGGATGAAAATGTCACGAAACGTCACGAAAAACGTCACTTCCCGTCGGAAACACGCCTCTTTTATGACGTTGAGGTCGGACAAGATTTTGTTGTCCGAGTTGCCCCTGTGACGTAATTTCAACATGGTGACTTGGTTTGTTTGTAGTTTGTTTACCGTTCGAAAAAAGAATATCGCTATGAATGTACTAAAATATTTTATAAAGCTTTTAATGTGGTTTGACTAGTTCGTGTTTCTTGTTTGTCTCTCGGAAAAATCTCCATTTTTCCATTTGGAAAACTCCAAATCTCCTAAAATATAAAGCAACAACACACAGCAACGTGTTCATGGAGGCAGCCATGTTTGTTCCAAGATGTGGGTAGCTCGAATAGGAGATTGTCGGACGTGATGTCACTCAATTCGGAATATCCGAGTTCCGAGAGAAAAATGAACGTACCATAACACTCTAACCACTAGAAATAAACCCACACTCATCCATAGGGATGAGTTCAGTTCTTGATGAGTACAGCTTGTAAGTTGGAGAACACCAAAATTAAAAAAAAATAAAAATTCCAGCATTTATCTCCTGAACTGCCACTCAACAAGTCTTTTCCAAAGCACACAAACCAATTGCTGTGTATTTATACTGTTGCCCTATTCAACACCATCAGGGTTAAAAGTTAAAATAAAGGCAGTACCCTGTCATGCTATGCAAATATACATCAGCACTATTGGTCTTCTGGAGAGTGGGCAGGTCCAGGAGCTGCAGAGTGTAACAAACTTTATAATCTGTGTCAATGAGCACTGCCTTGCCTGAAATGCTTTGCCTGGAAATTAACTTAAATGTGTATTACATATTACAGGAGAAATACTTAAAAAATAATTAGATTTATCAACTGGCTCCTGAAAGTAGGAATTGTGAATGAACTTAAATGACCTTAACGAGTATTATAATCAGGTACATTGCAATTCATTCCACTTGAAAAGTTACAACTTAAATCAAGTCAGTGTAAGTGTGTGACTCAGTAGTAAGTATTTGGTCTTGTAATCCACAGGTTGCTGGTTCAAATCTAGCTTCAGCTGGGTAACTGCATGTTTATGGGCCCTTGAGCCATGCAAAATAATGAATGCAGTGAATTACTATATTCTGAAATTACTTTTGTAGTTTTGTGAACAACACCGTTTATTAAACAAACAATTCTGCATTGGTAGAATGAAAAATTAAAAATGCAAATAAACTATTAGTTAAGAAATATTCCTTGGAACAAAAAACTGTGGAAAACTGAATTTACAGTATTTTCCTTGAGACTTGAAGGAAGAGTCCGTTAACGGAAAATGTGCTGGTCATTTTCTGGCAGTACATTTTCTGTTTTTTGGCGGATTTTTTTTTTACAGTGCAGAAAAATTAGACAATCATCAACTATGCTGGTAGGACAAAAATGAAAGGCAAACATAAAGCCCTAGAACAACTAAAGAGTAAATGGGAAGAAAAATCTTTGCATAGACAATTCCCGAAATAAATGAATGACAAAGATGTGGACCAAGCCCAAACAAACGGGTGGCTAAAAACATTAGGCCAAGTCGGAAACTGAAGGGCTCATCATTGTTGCTCAAGACCAATGCAGTAAGACCAACTATTATTGAAATAAGATCTTGAAAGACAGCATCAACCTGATGTGTGGGATATTCAACAAAGAACAAGAGACAATAGACCATCTAGTCTCTGGCTGCTCAGAATTGGCCAAAATGAAATATATGCAAAGACACAACAAAGCAGAAGCATACCTTCATTGGTCAATAAGCAGATATTATAACATCCAAGTTAAAGACAAATCTTACAAACACAAGCCGTCGGCGGTAACTGAAAACAATGGGCCATTCACCAATATTTTCTTAAGAATTCTCTTAAATTTGTTCCTATGAAATATGCTAAGAACAACCTACGTCGGATTCATGATGTGTTCTTAAGTAGCAGAATTGTTTGCACCTTTGTTCTTAAGAATGATGAATCCCACGTCTTCGCAACTGAAAGCGCGTGCCAGGTTGTCCAAATTAGCATAGGGATAGCATAGTGCGCCTTCACAAACATGCAGAAAAAGCATCGGATATAGCGGAGTGGCATATAACAGAATTTCGCTTATAACGGACAAACAATTTGGTCTCCAGGGCCGCTTTTAGCTGTCGTTTTGTTCGGCTATAACAGACATGCAGGCTCCGCCTACAAGGCACGTGGCGTGCCAGTGATATCCAGCACAGATACGTAGTCACACATCTGGTCAGGTAAAGTTGGATTACTACATGTACAATATAATAATCTATACCACAAGTGTTTCTGCTGGGGTGTGGCATGAGTAAATGGTATCATGTAGTTGTGTTCTGGTCATACAGCAACTCTGGATATAACAGACTTTGGATATAATGGACTGTTTTGCCAGGTGCCTTGAAGTTGACTGGATTGTACTGTACAGGAGGTAAATGCAAATAGACACATGTTATTTAGTAGCGTAACCAGTGGATATAAAGCCCCAGAGAAAGCTGACACATGGAGAGATATCACTTTGTCTGTGAGCGCAGTGTGCCAAATAAATCTAAATGATCTTCAAACATGCGTTCCCTTCTCAGAACACGATCGGCAAGCTCTTCAAGAAGTAACAGAAATGCCATTTTGATAGCAAGGCCAAAGCGCAGAAACAGACCTATTTATAATCCGCATGATTGCCGTTACTACCATGGAAATAATTTTTAGACTTTAAAATTATTTTTTATATTTTACTTTTATAAATTATTCAAATACTATAATTTTATGAACTGTAGAATGAACAAAACTGCTACAACCGATTATTTTAAACAAACTATCATTACTCAAATGTGCGTACGAATGGTCTTGAGTGTGCGTAGATTCTGTTCTTAGCTAAGAACAAATTCAGATAAGAAAACATTGGTGAATGTCAGAATCTTTGTAAAAAAAAGTGCGTACGTGGGTTTTAAGAACAAATTTGTTCGTAAGAATGGTTCGTGAATGAGGCCCATTATCCATCAAGTTAACCATCACACCCTCAAGGTAGCCCCAAGTTCAAGGGATGGAGTAGGCTTCATGAGTGAATAGAGCAGAATGTAAAGAATGAGTAATAATAATAATAATTATTATTATTATTATTATTATTAATAGTCTTTATTATTGTTGTTGTTGTTTTATTATTGTTGTTGTTATTGTTGATGATGATGATGTTATTAAAACATAAAAATGCTGATTGAAATACACTCACCTAAAGGATTATTAGGAACACCATACTAATACGGTTTTCGCCTTCAGAACTGCCTTAATTCTACGTGGCATTGATTCAACAAGGTGCTGAAAGCATTCTTTAGAAATGTTGGCCCATATTGATAGGATAGCATCTTGTAGTTGATGGAGATTTGTGGGATGCACATCCAGGGCACGAAGCTCCCGTTCCACCACATCCCAAAGATGCTCTATTGGGTTGAGATCTGGTGACTGTGGGGGCCATTTTAGTACAGTGAACTCATTGTCATGTTCAAGAAACCAATTTGAAATGATTCGAGCTTTGTGACATGGTGCATTATCCTGCTGGAAGTAGCCATCAGAGGATGGGTACATGGTGGTCATAAAGGGATGGACATGGTCAGAAACAATGCTCAGGTAGGCCATGGCATTTAAACGATGCCCAATTGGCACTAAGGGGCCTAAAGTGTGCCAAGAAAACATCCCCCACACCATTACACCACCACCACCAGCCTGCACAGTGGTAACAAGGCATGATGGATCAATGTTCTCATTCTGTTTACGACAAATTCTGACTCTACCATTTGAATGTCTCAACAGAAATCGAGACTCATCAGACCAGGCAACATTTTTCCAGTTTTCAACTGTCCAATTTTGGTGAGCTCGTGCAAATTGTAGCCTCTTTTTCCTATTTGTAGTGGAGATGAGTGGTACCCGGTGGGGTCTTCTGCTGTTGTAGCCCATCCGCCTCAAGGTTGTGCGTGTTGTGGCTTCACAAATGCTTTGCTGCATACCTCGGTTGTAACGAGTGGTTATTTCAGTCAAAGTTGCTCTTCTATCAGCTTGAATCAGTCGGGCCATTCTCCTCTGACCTCTAGCATCAACAAGGCATTTTCGCCCACAGGACTGCCGCATACTGGATGTTTTTCCCTTTGCACACCATTCTTTGTAAACCCTAGAAATGGTTGTGCGTGAAAATCCCAGTAACTGAGCAGATTGTGAAATACTCAGACCGGCCCGTCTGGCACCAACAACCATGCCACACTCAAAATTGCTTAAATCACCTTTCTTTCCCATTCTGACATTAAGTTTGGAGTTCAGGAGATTGTCTTGACCAGGACCACACCCCTAAATGCATTGAAGCAACTGCCATGTGATTGGTTGATTAGATAATTGCATTAATGAGAAATTGAACAGGTGTTCCTAATAATCCTTTGGGTGAGTGTATAATGGTAATTCTGCACCCAGATACTTTTTAACTAATACTGTACTTGTGATATATCTGTGATTGTCTTTTTAGTCATGAAGTCAGGGTATATACATTGATTTGTCTTCTTTCTCTTATTACCCGCATTACTTTACTGTATTATACAGTAACTTTGTCTTACTGCTTCCTGTGTTCTTATGGCAGAGGTGACCACCTCGCATTTCACTCCAGGTTACAGTTGGGCTGTGTAGCTTGCATGTAATAAATAAAACCCCTAAATCTTTTTCTGATAGCACACAGCTGCACGTTGTTTTCCAGCTAATGTCTCAGAGCCATGGATGTGGTTTGTGGTGAAACATATGCACATGTCTGACTAAACCTGGTGATCAGAGGGGTGTTCTCAAAGTGGGTGTATTGGGTTAGCAAGGCTTCCTGAGGCTTACTTCCGAGATTTGGGTTCTACGAATTCTAGGTCCTTTTAAACAACGACCCTTTCAGCTTCAAACAGACTTAAGTCCTGTCCTTTCACCAAAAAACTTTTGTATTAAGATAAGAGCCACCCTTTGGCTAGAGAGTTGAGATGGGCGATATCACTAATTTTCAAGCGTAATAATAATTTAAATGTACAGAACTCAGAAAGGGACAATAACATTTGTCAATATACAACATATTCCTCTGCCTTCACTTTCAATGTTCCACTTCCAATAAGAAAGCTCTTTAGAACAAACTCTTATTTTGAAAAATTATCATGTACAACTAACACTGTTCATCAAAAAACAATAAATAAATGGTAAATACTAGGGAAAGAGGGTAGAGCATCTCATTTCCCTGCTTATCCCTAGGGGTTATTCTGCCCCACCTTGTGGTTTGGCCACTACACTAAAGACTTACTTGAGCTGCAGGTCATCTGACCCACGATGGGTGACGGTGACCTCTAGGTGCAGGAGATGGTCCTGGCCTCCATAATTTTCCTTCATCCAAGCCGCTCCACAATGTCCAGAGTGGAGTTCTTCCAGGTTTCTCATTGGTGGAGGTATAATGACTTGATTTCCCCACAGCAGGCAACCATATAGAACTGAAAGCTCATTTCCTTTCACCAGGTACGGTCATTAATTTGGGGTCCCTCCCAGGAGGAACCTCCACCCCTGGTGGATACAAACCAAAGCTCGTAAGTGACTGAGTGTGACTGGCTACAAGGGCTCAAAATGGTATAAACAGGACTGGAACAGCACCTTTACATTAGCTTGACAATGGTAAAACATGTTACTTATTATTGTGGGTTTGGTTATTTTTATTTTTGATTTGCACTTTCTTCACTGCCAAGGCACTTAAGGGATAAACTGCCTAATTTGAATGTTTTCCAGGGTCTTGCCTTATAGAGTGGATGAGACGTAATTGTCAAATAATCAGTTTTCTTTTTTGTCAAACCAGAATCACTAAGCAAAAACTAAAAGCAATGGTTTGTTTACTCTTTATGCTTCTGGGCTTCCCCTGGTAACCCAATATTTCATGTCACAACATTATGAACTGTGGGTAATAACCTCAGCAAAGTCTTCAGAAATTCAGGCTTACAGAAAGTGGGCATAAAGCACTCAAAATGACTGTGATAGAGCCCACATACACTTGACAATTGGACATCACTATGCTTTCAAGGACTTGCGGGAAACTGCCCCAATATCTTTAAGCCAGCCAGTTGGGATTGGGTTGGATTTTAGGTCAGGGGGGTTTACACTCAGTCCAGTCTAACCTGAGATTCCATCTGAGGGTGCAGATCAATAACAGCAAAGATGCTCTGTTCATGCAATACATTTATGTTATGTTTGTCATTCACTCTAAGACTGATTATAAAACATCACGACATGAGTATGGTGAGATGCATTGTGGGAAGTCACAGGAAGTGAGGTAAAGGCTGACACCTGTTCAGCGTGAACACACAGTGGTATCAGTGACACCCCCGTCCTCTGACCCGTCTGATGGTTCTGCTGGGCCCAAGGTCTCATGCTGTTCCAGAAGTCTGACTCGTAGAGATGGATAAAACACATACAACTATTAAATTGTATAAATACAGAGCTTTATTTTATTTTTTCAAGCTTTTGAAAGTTTTTTTCAAGTCCAACGATAATAAAAGTTTTTAAAAGTACTGCCTTCTACTTAATCTTCCCTTAGGGATAGAAAAGGCTTTTATAAACACACAATTACTGTTAATAGGTAAAGAGTCTTTTACTGTCTAACATACAATTATCTGCTATCTGTAGGAATCAGATGACTCAGCATGCAAGCAGCTAGGGCTGTATTTGTGCTTAAAGCCCAGTTACATGTGTAAGTTGATAATCATTAAAAAAAACCATAGACAGCAATAAAAATTTATAAAAATTTTAATAGGTGCAAAACATAGACTATTAAAAAAAATCTAGAACTGCCACTGAATTAACCTTAACAAAACTATAGTTTGCCAAGTATTGACTGGAACCATTTACCTAATAGAATAAAAAGAAAAACAACACATAAAAACATTCAGCACAGGTCTGAGGACTGACGCTGGTAATTTTGCTGGCCAAGTCTGCTTGTTCATTACCAGGCAAACTTCAACCTGAGACCCAACAGAAATAAATACTAAAATTATGCTTATCACTGATACTTTGGTTGAAATATTTACATCCATTAGGTGATCTGTTTTTTAAACTGGAGTTTGTGTAAGTCAGGCTTTCTGTTACTCACTCTGAGTATAATTAAGAGCTATCAGAAGGGCACAGGCTGCTGCTGTAAACACTCAGCTTTCTCCTGGTATGAGAAACACCGTCATGCAGGCGTTTAATTCCAACTGCAGCACAGACACTGATCATTAATGCCAAAGGGTAAATACACTGAGGTCTGGGCTCTTATAGATTTGAGTATTTTGGGTGAAAAACTGCAGAATAGGCTGGATTGCATTAGTTGCATATTTTAGAGATAATTTCAGGCTTCTGTGATTTCAAATGTTGGATAGGAGATGTTCAGAAAGCCTCCAGAACACGATGTACAGTTTGTCTTGGTGATGAATGGTCCCCAGTAACGTTTTATAAGATTTCCTAGCTGAGCATAAACCATATTCCTGTAACCCCGCTTTAAGCGTGTCAGTGTGCTATATAAGTGTAAGATTACAGATGTTTCTGCATGCCATTTTATTTTTGACAGGACTTTTACAATATTTAAAACATGTTTACAGATGGGTGATTATTTCTGGTTCCTCTGTCTTCTGTTTGCTGCAATGTGCCCACAATCTCCTCAGCCACACTAAGCAGGATTCCTCCTGAAGACGTCCCTGCAGAAAGTAGAGAGATCAATAAGTGCCCAGACACATTTTCACACAGACACTTGATCCTCAGCGAGTGTAAAATCAAGTTCAGCAGATGATGTTGGATTACCCAGGCTTTCATCCCTCAGCTGGGTCTTCTGTCTTCTGATTAACACCACAAGCACCACTATGACCATTGTTGGATTGAGATTATGTATATGTTATCACTCATGTGTATTCTTATGAATGTATAACTTGTTTTATATGGCAAATGTGTAAGTGCTTAACAGTAATTTTCTATCACGTGCAGCAGACGAGCCCACCTCTGCTGTACGTTCTGTTGTTCCTATTTCCACTCCCACTTCCACATCCCATTCTATCCCACTCGAAATGTTGTTCACACCCACAATGTAACCTGATCACCTTAAAGTATAAATAAACCCTCTCGTGGTGCCACACCCTTGTAGCTACACTGCGGTGTGCACCCTTGCAAGTAAAACAGCGCGTGTCTCATACTCTGTGGGCCAGCGGCCGGGGGGGGCTGATCACTCTCTCCGACAACCATAATACACTCAACGCCAAAGAACCACAGCATCGGGTGTCCTCTTGAAGGTAGACCTGTAGAAAGCAGAGAGATCAGTAAGTGTCCAGACACATTTTCACACAGACACTTGACCCTCAGTCAGTGTAAAATCTCACTGAAGCAGCCAGTAGAGCCGCATCACCGAGCCGACAGCACGACCCAGAGCAGCTTTCCGTCTGACCCCTTTCTGCAGCTGTTACAGACCCCCCTCAGGGGTACAACAGCAGGTCCCCTGGGGCTCAGATCCACACCCTTAAGCACCCTGCCCGCTGGGCCCTGAACATCCAGTCTGACAGTGTTACACATAAAATGCTAATAGCACAGGAAGCCCCCCTCCCCCCACTGCTGTGAGGAGCTGCTCACTCTACACAGCCCTGCCCCTCCACACCCCATCCCGCAGAAGGACATGGGGGGGAGGGGGGATATGGATGCTCTTATTACATCTGCCATCGACAGGACACAGACACCGGTGTAGAATAAAGTTTGTGGCTGTATTTCTCTGTCAGGCTTGAACACATATGAACTTAACCACAGATGGAATCTTTTCCACTACGGATTGATCAGTGGGTGGCGAGAGGCGGCAGGCTACAGCTCAGCACAGGGAACAACGCAAGATGGGGCAACAACCCATCGCTGGGCACACACACACACACACACACCATTCACACGCAATCCTAACTATGTATTTTTTTAAAAAAGCAATACAGTGTTACAGGTCATTAGAATCAGTATTACTAAATGTACATGTGACATTTCAATTTGTTGCAGGTCCTACACTTTCATCCTGCATGTCTTACTCCCAGATGGCGGTGTCTGGCATATTAAACATCAGGCATCTGCCGTTACTGAGAAATCAGAGCAGATTGACGTAGGAATCACACTGAGGCAGAAGCATGTTCATCATACAGAGTATAAAATCACCTGGAGGGTTTTCATCAGGATCTGGTCCAACATCTGGTCCTAGTAAAAACAAATAAAAATGCTGTACAAATTGTGGTGACTATTCCCTTAACAATTGTTATTACCAAACTCAACCATGTCAACCAAATGCTGCTTGAATGACAGCAACATTTTCCCCAGACAGCCCTGTTACCCTTCCCATGTAATCCCTGCTCCTCTCATGCTCCCAGTCTTTACATTCTCTACCCACACTATCCTTACCTGTGCAAAAAATCTTTATTAAAAGCCCAGCTTCGTGTGACTTGCCTCAATGTAATCAGGTTCACTAGATCAGCATTTGTGGCTCTTTTTTCATGTGTTGCCACTAAGTGGCACTGCTTCAACTTTGGTGCGATTTGTCTCAAAACTCTATAGGGCCAGATATACAATGTTCCTAAATACTGTACTGTGAGTTACAGTGTTTACAAGACCAATAGTCTTCTGCAGCCACCCATTCTGTCCTTTACTGCCACCTAGTGCTGCTGCTTCAGTATTGGTACGAATTGTCCTGAAATGAAATCAGGGCCGGTATGCATAAAAATTTCACTCTTAAATGCGTCACAATTCTAAGAGTGACGTGATTTTGCTCCTACTTCCAGACTTAAGAATAAGTGGCATGCATAAACATTCTTAAGTGTTAAGACTTGGTCTCAGCTCCTAAATTATTTAAGAGAGCTGGAGAGGACTCCTAAGCCAGTCAGGAGTTGAATGATGGCAGCTGCACTATGCACACCCAGACGGAGACCGCGCACTTTCCGTCAAAGAAAGGATGTACTGCGGATTTACGATGATAACGAGTTGATAAAAAGATACAGGCTTGATCATGAAGGCATTATTTTTGTTGCCGACCTAATTAGGAACTGGATACAATCTCCTACGTCACCTAAAAATGCACTTACAGTTGAACTGAAGCTGATAATGATCCTACGTTTTTTGTCAATGGAAAAATATAATTATTATTATCATCATCATTATCTATTATAGCGAGAGTCATAAGAGCAATATAAGTAATGACACAAACCTGTAGCTTGCATGCTTGCTTTATAAACTGTGATTTGCTTTCGCGAGGTCGATAGAACATTATACCACCTTTTTTCACATTCCTCTGCTGAACACCTTGTCCAAGCCTCCTAAGCTTTTTTTGTCCGTGCTTGTAACAGCTGGGCCAAACTTTCGTTGCACTACCTCCTTCCATTTAAGCACCAACTGTGCCAAAAGAACCGTTTTGTTTGTCGTCCAGTTTGGATTTCTTTTAGGATCCAATGTCTTGCTATGAGTTTTGCGTTTGACCCATAATTTACACTACATGTGCATCTATTAGTGGAAATTGATTGGTGATGTGTGTAGGATCACACATGCACATATCACAGGGCCTAAATTCCAGGTGGCCTGAGACAAGGCCGAGCCTGGTACGAGAGGCACCAAAGGGGGGTTACACACACAAACACACACACACAGATAACCAGGGAGGCTAGCACTCCAACTTTTATTGCCCAAAGATTTAGGGACCTACAGACAAGCAGAGTGGACTCCACGGACAGGGGTCCCTCGACTTGGCACACAACCCCCTCCCCATACATTCTGCCTTACATTTCACTCACCCAACAGACAAACACCCTAAAGGAAATTCCATTTAAGTTTGGCTTTTGTATACCCTGTATATTGATTTACTCACGACTACTAGTCTCAATATACAGATACGTTATGTTTGTATGTGTCCTAACTTTTAGAGAGTCTTCTGTGTTAAAAACCCCCCCTTCTCTTCCAACATTCCTTTGTGGTCCTTATCTGATCTTGGTGGACCTCACCAAGTTTCTTTGTTTCTACCATGCTATGTTAAAAGAACTGAATTAAGGTGTATTTTATCCATTCTGGAGAAGATGAATTGGCATAAGCCACACCAAACAAATTATGTTCTTTCCAGATGTGCAACTTATATTGATATTACCACAAACTAACGGCCACGCCTATCTATGGATAAGATGTGCTGTTTGTAATATGAATATTTGATGTAATATCCGCACAAAGTGTAACATCTGTTGAGGTGCAACCCAAAACCCCTGTATCCTATACTGATATGAATCAGTCACATAGATACAATAATTAATTGTTTAATCAATTAATGCAGATGGTATGAGGTATGTACCTGTGAAGCTGGTATGGCATATTTGGTATCAAACTGATTGTTAATCACCCCTGATTCCAAATCTGGTCAGTGATTACCATAAAAGTGGATGTATCAAAAGTTATAACAGCTTAATGAAAATCATCAGTAAAGGTAGAATCTGGCGGGCCATAAATCCCAAAAGGACTGAAACAGACCCCCTTCCGAAAGCCCGCCAAATGGATGGCCAGCCATTGGGCCAGGAGTCGAATTCCTGGTCATCCCTATTCATGAACTTTAGACCATAAAAATCTAGCACCTCAGAACAAAGGCGAGCAGAGAACAACCAGCAGCAGAGCAGAACAACCGCCAGCCGGCGCAGAGAAAACCATCCGCCCGAAGGAGAACATCAGCCCGGGAGAAGAGAAACCCACAAGAAGCCCTCCGGTGAAGGCCCAGCTGAACAGAGAACAGCACCCAAGACAAAGCTTCACCAGGAGAGAGAATCTAGAGGGACTCCACTCCACTGCTCCAAACGCCGCGCCTTCCTGAGTGCCATCAGCTCAGCAGCTCTGCCATCAACTGCCAAGACCCCCCCCCCCCACTCTTCAACCAAGTAAACCAACTTCCTTTCATTCTAACAACTTAAGCTGTTCTGTTTAACCTGCTATAAGACTTTAGGGTCGTGTTTCCACAAACTATGCTTGCTTTGCAGAACAGTATTTCCCATTTAAGGTTACTCATTTAAATCCGGTCATTGCATTTTCATAATTACATTGTTTGTTTTATTCCGTTATTTCGTGTTTGTTGTTTGTGTTAGGTGTAATGTCTGTCTTATGTTAGTTGTAGTGTTAGTTAGGAATAAATGCATGTCTTTTACACAACTTTAGCCTCCGTCATTGTGTGTCTCATAATAAGTTCCTGCCATTGTGCGATCTTGCTACACGCTCTGAACCTCAAACTCACCGGAAACATCGCGAGACTCTCTCTCATCGGCCGTGAGGGGAGCTTCGCTACCAATTGTTTACATTACCTGATGATGCAGCTCGCTGGACGAGCCTTCTAACCCAGGTTACTAAGCGATACTGGTAATTAGTGAATCCCATTTAAGTGTCACATTAACAGACTCACAGGGATACCCCAATTGAGTTTGGAGGAGCCGACCATTCGGCATAACAATCGATTAATAATCAGCATTAAATAATAATTAATTAAGCTTTAATTAATTCAAACATATTGGTGGAGAATATTAAAATTTATTTGAGCTATTAATTCCTACATTTAATGGTGGAAGAACGCGGGCACAAGGTTCAAACTTTTTGTGAGCACACAATTTAAACTTTTTATGACCGAACGTGCAGTTGAATAAGCGCTACTGTGAACAGGTTGCAAAGTTGAGGATTAATTGCACTCACGGCAGTCCGAAGGCATTTAAGCGGGATATACGGGCTTATTATTTTTATTTCTATTATTAGTAGTTATTTTCTTTTGTTTTATTTTCGGTTATTTTATTTTAGGTTTCATTCGTTTTAAACTGCAGTAAATTTAAACCCTATATCTGACGAGATTCTCAGGTATAGCGCGTTGTTTCCAGGACGATTCGGACGAGTTTCTCCGTTTCTATAAATCCTGGCAGAGATCTCTCTTTCTATTAGCGAACAGGAATTCTTGTTAAGAGGATCTAACCTGAATTCTGTTGCTAGGACTCCCTGAGATAAGACCGATAGCTTAGCTACCTATCAGGATCTTTCTCGTATGTGTGTGCCTGCTTTAGACAAAGCAAGTTTAACACCGCTTTGCGCTGTGAGCCCAGTGTGTGTGTTATTTAGAATTTGGGAGTCTGCAGTGCTTGAGACCCGCCGTGGTTAAGCACCATTTGCGACGAGATATAGTGCACTCGCTATTTAGATCTGTCGCCGTAACGCGAGCGCTGTCTCGCTTCAGCAATTGTTTTAAGGGGTTTTAAACTGCGCAAGACGCAGAAGTTAGCCGCAAGCGGCGTGTGCATACGTTAAAAGTGTATGTCACTCATCTAGCGTCGGCAATCGCCTAGCAACCGTCTTGGTTACGAGTGCAGTCAGCGAACGCCACTCTAACCACTTAAAGGTCAGAGCCCTGAAGGCCTGCCTGACGCCATTTGTTTTTTTCTCCTGGGTCACCAGTGACCCCACCCCTTAGGCTCACGTACCTGGGACCCCCCCCCCACAAAGGGAGCAACGTCCCATTGAGCCTCTAGTGGTCAGGCATTGAACTACCACTCCATTTCGAAATTGCGCCTCTAGTGGTCAGGCATTGAACTACCACTCCATTTCGAAATTGCGCCTCTAGTGGTCAGGCATTGAACTACCACTCCATTTCGAAATTGCGCCTCTAGTGGTCAGGCATTGGACTACCACTCCATTTCGAAATTGCGCCTCTAGTGGTCAGCCATAGTAGTGTAACAACATCTGAGTTGGGTCTCTAGTGGTCAACACCGGTAATACCAACACACATAATTGGACACACAGGTTCTTGCCTGAAAGCAGGAATCAACTTCACAGACCAAATCGATTAGATCACAACACATTAACATCTAATTAGGTTATTGCTGCATAACTAATTGATGTTTACAATTAAACAATAAGAAACAATTAATTTGGTTTGATTTGTTTTACCTTTTTGATTTATTTTAGGTTTTATTTCAATTTATGCTTTCATTCACTCTCTCTCCCCCAACAAGGAGACTTGCATAGAAGTTCAACCATTATTAATAACAGTAAACCAGTTACACATCAGGGAGGCATTGAGGTTTTGGACATGATCGGTTGAGCTTTTCCTGTGCTGAGTGCTTACCATTCGCTCTCTGTTGGTTGAGCTTACCTGTAGCTCTGCTGTCACTGCTTACGATCGTACAGTTTGTCAGAACCGAAGGGAAGTTCTCAGCAATTGGACGCCCAAAAGCGCGCCAGCTGGGCTGCACCCGCTGACTCATTAAGGGCAAGGTTGGCAGGTATCTCGGGAGGTCATTACAAGTTTGAGCAGGACCTCGTCTAGGGCGAAGTTCAGGAGAACAGCCCTAGCTTGGACTCTCAATCGGTTGGGTGACACCCGAGTGCCGTTGCGCCGTCTCTTGTTCGAGTCAGGGCCAAAAGTGCGCCCGATAAGCTGAGCCCCACCTGGGTTGTTTCAGTTGTGCGTACAGAACATCCCCTTCCAAGTTGACAGTGCTGGGGATCGGGGAAGTGGGAGCTGGACTTGGGCCTGCTTGGCTGGGATTGAGCTTGTGGGACGTGCCCTACTCAGGAGGGACACCTGACAGCGTTCAAGCCTCTCTAACTGCATGACTAGCTTAACACCGCAACACCTCATATAGGGACAAATAAAGCAGAACCTGCTAGTGGTCCCCTGTCTGGTCAAAGCGGAGTTGTACAACAGAGCCCAACCCAGGGGTAATCTGATCTGCAACAGCAAGCTACGTTTGAATGCAGTCCCATTGGTTTGAAGCTGTTATTTCTCATTTCCTGTTCCCAACTTCTCCTGTGGTCTTCTGACACTGTCAATAGCCACAGATCTGCAATTTCCAGGATAAGGCTTTATCCTTTCCCCCTCACTAGGGCATCTCTCAGGCCCTAGAGTAACTCACACTGTTCTAACCTGCAACAACTTCTCCCAGGGAACAATTTTGGTTTGTTTATTTTGTCGTGGGTAACTATTCCCGTGGTTCACTACACCCTTCCAGTTACCCATTGACAGGCCCCAGTTCTACTTTATTTTATTTTGTTGGTTTTATTTGTTCGCCCAGATTTAGGTGTCAAGCCACCCACCTAGGCAACAGCCAGCCTGAGTATAACAGATATCTGCGGCCACCCTCCTGTTGACCGAGTCACAATGACCCACATCGAAAGCCCACTGGACCAGTGGAAAGACTTTGGTATCTGGCCTGAAGATGTGACTCCCAACTTGCCGCCTGGTCATGTCGATCTCACATGGTCCAAAGAAGCTGACCAAATTGAGGACGACATTGCCAAACTTATGGACATGCCACCCACTCAGAAATGCGGGAGTAAAGAGCTAACCAAAATACTCGGCTCCCTCGCACACAAACTACTAGCCAGGCTGAAGATGAATGAAGAGGGAATGTCCCGTCTCCAGCAAAGGGTGCAAGCACTCCAACAGCAGGAGAAAAACACCCAACGACTACTGGCTGAGGCACAGAGAGATGCCGCCCAGGCCCAGCATCACATTGGGAATCTGGAGCAAGAACTCCAAAAGAGAAGCTCTCCACCCCATGAGGAGGAGGAGACAGAAGAAGGTGAAATGCCTCACACCAGCAAAAAGCTTCAACACGCCCTGGAAGAGCTCAGAGCTGAAGCTGACCAGCAAAAACAGCAAGCCAGAGCCACCAGAGAAAACCTCGAAGCCAGACTGGACCAGGCCGACACCCTGCTAGACAGAGCCCACGCGGAGCTCAAGAAAAAGGATGGTCGGATCCAGGCCCTGGAAAACCATCTGGACGAGGCACAGAGACGTCTGCACAAGCTGAATCACCAACTGATCAGCTCCCAAGAACAGCTCACCGAGGCCAGAACGAAACATTGGGCTGATGCAGAAGAGATTGACCAGCTGAGACGGGGACTGAAGCAAGCATATGAGGTGAAGTCAGAATTTGGAACATCCTACGATTCAGTGATGGCAACGACTTCCTCTCCAACAGTGCAGTCGCTCTCAAGGCACATGGGGATCTCTCATCGGGACAAGGTAACTCCCTGCCCATCACCAGACCTTGAGGAACCAAGAACCCAGAAGGTCTCTCTCAGAGAAGACACCACAGATGGAACAGGCCTACCAAAGCGAACGTTACACCAGCACCAGGCTACCACAAAGGAGCTTGATAAAGTAGCTCGGAATATCAACACGTTCACCCCGAATCCCAGAGGAGGCCATGACATTCATGCCTACCTCCAAGACATTGACTTCCACCTCCAAAGACTGGACAATGTGACCAATGAGGACAGAGTCTACCTCATCAGGATCACATCTAGCCTGGAGGTCCGCAGCTTCTTGGATCGACAACCTAGTCGAATCAAAGCCAACGCCATGCTGCTACACGAAGCACTGACTCGGGAGTTTGCTGATCCTGAGTCAGAACAAGGTATCGCCGTCGCCTTTGATGTTAAACAGAGCAGACAAGAAGCTCCCCAAGCCTACTACAATCGCCTTCGTCGGGCATATTTTGGGTCCAGAAATGAGCCAGACATGGAAGAAGATGCGAACTTCAAGGCTCTCTTCCTTTGGAACCTCCACCCAACCATTAACCACTACCTGGGGCTCATGGCTTGTCCCCGCACCATGACAAGTCAACAACTGCGAGACCTGGCGATCAAGGCGTACCACAAACAAAGAGCAGCAGCTGAGAAGGCAACCAAGGCTCCGGCAGTGCTGAACCTTAGCACTACAGATCCCAACCTAGCGTTGGAAGGTGGCCACCCTCCTCATCAACCACCAATCCACGACCGAGGTTGGAGAACAGCAAGCCACAGTGAGCGTTACCCTGGTGTGCCCCCACAGCAGTCAAAGACTCAGCCAGACTGGTGGGAGACACGGCGCTATCTTAACAAGGGTAAGCTAAGACCAATGGAGCCATGGAACAAGTGGAGAGACCGACAGGGAAACCAGTTTCCTAAACCAAGCTCTCCCCCAAGTTCCCGACGGAATCCACCACAGAATTGGCAAGACAGAAGGAGAGGTTACGATCCAGACTCGAGGCCTGGACGAACCAAGGAAGAAGAGGAGTCTAATCTACTACAGTTGCTGCGTGATTTCTTTACTCAGCATCCCCTCAAGGGTCAAGAGGACTTTCAGAAGAAAGATCCAAAATGACTAGGACGGAAGCACAAATCACGCAGGACCCCACAACCCTCACCTGAACCCACACCAGACAATGCCTACAAACTCCCTCAGAGGTCAGCCCCAAATGACACTCAACAGTCATCGGCCTTCCCTACCAGACATATTGGAACAACTGAAGAAGTCCCACCTCAATTAGAAAGTGCTACTGACTCATGCCCAGTAAGAGCACCTGATGTTGCCGTCACCAACACAGAGCTTGATCAAGGGGATGAGCCCCCGCCGGTGCCCGGCAGCACTGTCCTGGTTGTGTGCCTTGACTCAGAGCACCAATCTGACTGTGGCGACGCCTCACCAATTCCTGACCAGGCCCCTGTGCCACAGCTTCTGGGTGACCTGATGGAACGGGGGGTAGCCAAAAAATTCTACCTCTCCATCACCCTGGAAGATGTTCTCACCCTCGAGGCCCTCATCGACACTGCAGCAGACATCACCCTCATGTCAGCCAGTCTCTTCTACCAGGTGCAGCACCTAGCCGCCCAGAAGAACAAAACCCTCCAGCCGAGGAAATGCTCTTTGGACGTGCAGGCATATTCACCAGTGGGCACCAGGATGGATCACATGATCCCCCTCAATTTGTCCATCGGCCCCATGAATGTAATGCACCCTGTATACATTTCCCAACTTGAGTCCATTCCATTCCTCATTGGGAAAGATTTGCTGAACCGGTTCGAGCCATTGTTAGACTTCCAACGTCAGAAAATTTGGGCTCAAGTTAGAGAACCGCTGCCACTGTGGACACCTGACACAGCCACATGGGAATGTCAAACCCTGGCTGTCTCCTCGGACCTCACTCCACACCATGGAGAGAACGCAGCTGGAGATCAGTGTCTTGACGCAAGAGACCCATGCCAGCATCATGACTCCTTCCTGTGCAGGCAGGACCCTACCCTGGGATCCTTCTGCCCCAAGATCGGGAAATGCATGTGGCTCCAAGGCATGGAAGTCACAGATGTGGTAATGACCATGGAAGTAGAAGAGTCACCAGTGACAAAAGGAACTGTATGTCACATGGAGCCTGCTGACGACCAACACCTGACAATTCATGCCAGAACTGCCCAGCCTGACGCAGTACAGTCACCCAGCTGCCACAGCTATTCTCAGGAGGGACCAGCAGCACCCAACATTGTGGACACGCCCACACCAATGGAACTGTCGCGACACCACTACTTTGAGGAAAATGTCTGTCAAGACATGATCACCATTTATGTAGATGGGTGCTCATTCAAACATCAGGGGACCCTGAAAGCTGGAGCTGGCATTCTGTGGCTCAATGACGACCCTGTCCCACCACAACAGCTCAAGCTTGGTCCTCACACATCGCAGTACGCAGAGCTGGCAGCAATCTTAATCACCCTGGACATGGCCTCCGAACGTGAAGTAAAGGACCTGCTGATCTGCAAAGACTTCAGCTATGCACGTCTCAACTTCATGTGCCATCTCCCTCACTGGACACGAAATGGCTTCAAGACATCAGGGAACAAGCCGGTCAAACACAAAGACCTCCTGCATACGTGCGATGCTCTGATTACCGCACGAAACATGCAGATCTATTGGAAGAAGGTCAGCTGTCATTCCAGACTCCTAGGACTGGACAAGACATACGATGACCACACGGACGCACTCGCTAAAGCAGGAGCACTGCATGGTGACTGTCCCCTCCCACCCACCCATGCTGTCCAGGTCGTCACCTGCAGCCACAGCCGAGCACCTACCTCGATGCCAGAGGCCTCACTTCTGGAACTTTCCCTTCAGGTCTCCAACTCTGACATCGTCTCCCTCCAGCCCACTGATGCTGTGCTCAGCAAGGTCTGCGATCATCTCTGCGACCTCTCTGCTAACTCGATCTCCACAACTGATCAGGCATCCCTTCCTGACCTCCATCACCTGATCATGGCTTTACCCTTTCTTCATCTTGCCGAGGGCGTACCTCTTGATGTCCCTGATGCCCACACTTCACCACGGCTCGTGGTCCCTCAGGCACAAAGGGGGGTCATGCTACTGTACGCCCACGACGCACCCTGTGCAGGACACCGCAATGCCAAAACAACCTACAAGGCACCTCTGCAGCGACGGGGTATCAATTTCCCATGGTCAGATCTACAGATTGACTGGGTAGGACCCCTGACGAGATCAGCTCGCGGAAACAAATACTTCCTCACAGTCAACTGTCAGTTCACTAAGTGGGTAGAATGCCTCCCGGCACCCAACGACACAGCCCGGACAACGGCATATCTGCTCACGAACCATGTGTTCTCCAGGTTTGGCCTCCCACTGAAAGTCAACTCAGACCGAGGCACCCACTTCACAGCCGAAGTGATGCAGGACATCTGGAAACTGTTGGGGATCAAAGCCCAGTTCCACATCAGCCACCATCCTATGGCATCCGGCCAAGTAGAACGGACCAACCGAACCGTCGTCGGTATGCTCAAGAAATATGTGGCATCCAATCAGAAAGATTGGGATGTGAAATTGCCTCTGGTGCTCATGGCAATCAGAGCCACACCCCACAAGTCCACAGGAGTGTCCCCCTTCGAACTGATGACAGGACGACAAATGACACTCCCTCTCCACCTGCTCTACCAACCTGGTGACAACAATCTCATCACAGCCTACACCACACAACAATATCTGGACAGCCTGCACCAGCATTTGAGAGCTTCCTTTGCATTCGCCCAACAAAACCTGCAAAGAACCGCAGAGGGCAGGAAAGCCTACTATGACCAGAAAACCTCACAAGATGAACTCCAAGTGGGAGACAAAATCTGGACCTATAGGTTTGTGCAACAAAACTCAGCACAAAGACTTTCCAGGAAGCTTCTACCACACTGGTCGGGACCACATGAGATCGTGGACAAACTGTCACCTGTGGCTTACCGAATCCGAACCAACAAAGGCACCCACGAAACATGCCTCAAGTGGGTTCATCGGAATCAAATCAAGAAACACCAAGCCCAGAGAAAGCCTGAAACACCCACCAACCAGTCTTCTCAAGACGAAGCCAGCAGCTTGGAATAAACCACATTCCAACCAAAAGAAAGACAACTTTTCCAGCCGAAATCTCCTCCAAAACCTCAACAAGAAAGACCAAAGAGAAAGGGGAGGAAGGATGGTCACAGATAGGGTAGATTAAGGTGGTGGGCCTGACTACTGATATCTGGGTGACCTTTTCAGTTTTGCCGTACTTATCTGTTTCTTTCTTTTGATAGCTTTTCATTTTATTTTGGTTGTTGTTTTTGGTAAGGACCTGGGGTGGCTCACGCGTGCCCGGGAAATTACTGAAGAGGATCCGGTTTTGCAATTTTCTTTGTCCTGTTTGTTTCTTTGCAATTGTTCTCTGGCCGAGAATTGTTGCCCACTATTTCTTTCTCCTGTTTCCTTTTGCACCGGTGTGCAAAACATTCAGAGTCTCGACTCACCCCCTCAATCCTAATTTGGTCTTTATTTTCTACCCCCTATTACTAGGATGATGCTGCCCCCGCTATTAGCATTACTCTGCCTAGGAGGCTGAGGCTCCAGTCTGACACGGCGTTCCCTGGGCCTCCACCTGGCACCATCTTCCGGGGACAACCCGGTCTCGTGACTACCAACTGTTGTACCCACACAGAAAGAGTATTCGTCTGACGATGTCAACCGAGCCCATTACCTGCACGAGAGACCCCAAACTAGTGGGACAGGTGTCAGATGGACTCAGGATGCCCTGCATCATGCTGCCGCTGACACTACCCACAGGTTGGAGCAGTAACCCAACGACCGTGACCCAAGCTGAGTCCAATCGACGACCCAAGAGGCTCCTGAGCACCCTGCTGGGAGCTGCAGCAGCCGTTGGCACCCTGTTCGACATAGGATTCACCACTCCTCGCGGTCCCAGAAGCCAGGCGCCAGCCCCTGCGCCTCCTCCCTGTCCATCCTGTCACTGTGCCACCCAGAGTGCCAAACAATGGGATGTCAACAATGCCTCGTTGCATGGTGGTGATCCTGTTTCAACTTCCGTCGCCTGAATGATGGCAATGCCATCATCAGCCGAAAGGGGGGATATGTAGGATCACACATGCACATATCACAGGGCCTAAATTCCAGGTGGCCTGAGACAAGGCCGAGCCTGGTACGAGAGGCACCAAAGGGGGGTTACACACACAAACACACACACACAGATAACCAGGGAGGCTAGCACTCCAACTTTTATTGCCCAAAGATTTAGGGACCTACAGACAAGCAGAGTGGACTCCACGGACAGGGGTCCCTCGACTTGGCACACAACCCCCTCCCCATACATTCTGCCTTACATTTCACTCACCCAACAGACAAACACCCTAAAGGAAATTCCATTTAAGTTTGGCTTTTGTATACCCTGTATATTGATTTACTCACGACTACTAGTCTCAATATACAGATACGTTATGTTTGTATGTGTCCTAACTTTTAGAGAGTCTTCTGTGTTAAAAACCCCCCCTTCTCTTCCAACATTCCTTTGTGGTCCTTATCTGATCTTGGTGGACCTCACCAAGTTTCTTTGTTTCTACCATGCTATGTTAAAAGAACTGAATTAAGGTGTATTTTATCCATTCTGGAGAAGATGAATTGGCATAAGCCACACCAAACAAATTATGTTCTTTCCAGATGTGCAACTTATATTGATATTACCACAAACTAACGGCCACGCCTATCTATGGATAAGATGTGCTGTTTGTAATATGAATATTTGATGTAATATCCGCACAAAGTGTAACATCTGTTGAGGTGCAACCCAAAACCCCTGTATCCTATACTGATATGAATCAGTCACATAGATACAATAATTAATTGTTTAATCAATTAATGCAGATGGTATGAGGTATGTACCTGTGAAGCTGGTATGGCATATTTGGTATCAAACTGATTGTTAATCACCCCTGATTCCAAATCTGGTCAGTGATTACCATAAAAGTGGATGTATCAAAAGTTATAACAGCTTAATGAAAATCATCAGTAAAGGTAGAATCTGGCGGGCCATAAATCCCAAAAGGACTGAAACAGACCCCCTTCCGAAAGCCCGCCAAATGGATGGCCAGCCATTGGGCCAGGAGTCGAATTCCTGGTCATCCCTATTCATGAACTTTAGACCATAAAAATCTAGCACCTCAGAACAAAGGCGAGCAGAGAACAACCAGCAGCAGAGCAGAACAACCGCCAGCCGGCGCAGAGAAAACCATCCGCCCGAAGGAGAACATCAGCCCGGGAGAAGAGAAACCCACAAGAAGCCCTCCGGTGAAGGCCCAGCTGAACAGAGAACAGCACCCAAGACAAAGCTTCACCAGGAGAGAGAATCTAGAGGGACTCCACTCCACTGCTCCAAACGCCGCGCCTTCCTGAGTGCCATCAGCTCAGCAGCTCTGCCATCAACTGCCAAGACCCCCCCCCCCCCCACTCTTCAACCAAGTAAACCAACTTCCTTTCATTCTAACAACTTAAGCTGTTCTGTTTAACCTGCTATAAGACTTTAGGGTCGTGTTTCCACAAACTATGCTTGCTTTGCAGAACAGTATTTCCCATTTAAGGTTACTCATTTAAATCCGGTCATTGCATTTTCATAATTACATTGTTTGTTTTATTCCGTTATTTCGTGTTTGTTGTTTGTGTTAGGTGTAATGTCTGTCTTATGTTAGTTGTAGTGTTAGTTAGGAATAAATGCATGTCTTTTACACAACTTTAGCCTCCGTCATTGTGTGTCTCATAATAAGTTCCTGCCATTGTGCGATCTTGCTACACGCTCTGAACCTCAAACTCACCGGAAACATCGCGAGACTCTCTCTCATCGGCCGTGAGGGGAGCTTCGCTACCAATTGTTTACATTACCTGATGATGCAGCTCGCTGGACGAGCCTTCTAACCCAGGTTACTAAGCGATACTGGTAATTAGTGAATCCCATTTAAGTGTCACATTAACAGACTCACAGGGATACCCCAATTGAGTTTGGAGGAGCCGACCATTCGGCATAACAATCGATTAATAATCAGCATTAAATAATAATTAATTAAGCTTTAATTAATTCAAACATATTGGTGGAGAATATTAAAATTTATTTGAGCTATTAATTCCTACATGTGCTAGGTAGATTTTTGTACAACCAATTAAAGGTATGATCACAGAAAGGTATGTTGTATAAAGCTCTACATTAAAGGTTTAATGTCACTAATATATTCACTGTGCAGCTCCTCTATTGGTTGAACTTAGTATTTGGGGCGAGATTTTATTTGAAGTCCTCATTTCACGACACTTAAATGCTGGTTCTGTCAGCACTTAGGAATTGGGCTTAGACTTTGCTGAAAGTTACTTTTAGCATCTTTATATAATGCTCTTAGGTCCTACTTCTTGCTAAGATTTTTTTTAACTCTTAAGTCCAAGTGTACGACCATTCTTAAGACCATTCTTAGGAAGGTTTACGCATACCGGCCCAGGACCGGTATGCATAAAACTTCTCAGAGTAAAATTTCACTCTTAAATGCATCACAATTCTAAGAGTGACGTGATTTTGCTCCTACTCCCAGACTTAAGAATAAGTGGCATGCATAAACATTCTTAAGTGTTAAGACTTGGTCTCAGCTCCTAAATTATTTAAGAGAGCTGGAGAGGACTCCTAAGTCATGTAGGATCACGCAGGCCCCACAGCCAGTATTTTATGGCCGCTGAGGGAGTGAGTCGGCCATGCCAAGATCTCCCTCCGTACCTCTTTGACCCAGGGCCCCTCTCCAGGAAGCCGAAGCCCGCATTCCAATGTTTATGGCCCTCAAACGGAGGACCCAGATAGTGGAAAGGGGGGGAGATCCTGCATCTCTCTGGAGTGGGACAAAGCTAAAATCATATGCCATCTATTGTGTATTTGATTGTGTGTTATCCTCACTATTATTTGGCATCATTACTGTAAACTTGGTGGATGTGTATGTGTCAGTCACAATTGTCTTTTATTTTTCTTATGAATGTCCCATTGTATCTTTGCCACTTGGACAATTATATACATATATATATATATATTAATATGCACAGATAGGTAAACACTGGGGTTATCCAACCACGTGCTCACACCTCTCTCAGAGAATAGGGGAAATGAGTTTAAGTGGTGTAACCAAGTAGGTAGAAATGTTTGAGCACATAGTTATTTAGTTAATAGAACTAAGGAAGGCCCCCACCCCTCACCAAAAGGGGGGGGGGAAGGGGTAGAAATGCGGTTGCTTATCTATGCCTTACAGTCGTAAATCAGAGATTCGCGCTCTTTTCCTGCCTCCCTTTGTCTGAAAGAGACTATGCAATGTATGTTAAAACTTGTGTACTGAACCCCTTTTAATAGCCCAATTTGCTACATTTTATAATTTTGCAATGTATAATCAACACTGTTCTTTCACTGAAGTAAAGAAAGTTACCCAAGCCATCCTTAATTAGGACACACTGTATGCAATGGGGTACAGCTTCAGTAAAATATACCTGAACTTGTCACAGCTGTGAGATATGCCACCTAGCCATGTATTCTGTACATTGATGGCAATAATAAGCATGCACCTCATAAGAGGAATTATAAATTAATCAATGAAAATTAGCAAAGGTTTGGATCAAAGGTGGAATATCATGTTTGGTATCAATGTCATCCTAAATTATGTCCGAATGTGAATCCGGGGACGGATTATTACACAATTGAACCTATCCAAAGCTAAATTACTTAATTAAAATCAGCACAAAAGTTGGCCAAAGACCACCATAAATCTATGGTGCCATTCGGGGAGCCTGCAACCGGCCCCTCGGATCCAGGTACCAATTCTCATTGGGTATGAGTTGGACCCTGGGTCATGAATATTCATGGAGCCCACGGGGCATAAAAACCTCACACCCGGAGGAGGAAAAAAAAGTCATCGAAAAACGTCATCGAAAAAGGAGAAGAAAACGTAAAGCCTCCAATCCAAGACTGCGGGAGAAACTACGCGCGGAGAAGATTAAATCTACCATCGAAACTACGAAGCCTCTCCGCCGCGAGTTTCAACAAAAGATAAAGCTGATCCCCGCTGCAATCACGTAAACTCACCGTCAACTCTCTCATAGGCAGCTAGTACCGGCTGATTTACACTGAAATCTGGGTTGCCTGTTTAGATCCTAGGCTTGCCGTTGCAGAACAGTATTTAATCAAAGCTTATCACTGTTTCCTACTGTAAATCCATTTTCCGTAATTTCGTTATTGTGTTTGTATGTATTAGGTTATGTGTAATGTTTGTCCTGTTTTAGTGTAGTATTAGAATAAACGCATGCTGTTCACATTTTAAATCTCCCTCTCTGTGCTTACAATAAGTCACTTTATTGGTCTGAATCCCGTTACTGAGCTTTGAAGTCCCACTCGCGTCCTCAAGTATCGCGAGACTCTCTCTTTGGCCAAGAGCTGAGTCGCTAGGTTACAGAAAGAAGCTAACCCGGTGGACGGGCAGCTATCTTAGACTGAGTAGTGATACCAACGAATGAATTCCATTCACATTCTGGACTTAAATCATCCAGATCTTTACCAAGTGGGACTAATATAAAGACTGTGATATCGGAACAACAACTCAAACCTAATATTCCCTATTTAATTGTGTATGAATTAATAATTAATTAATTCATAATCAATTCCCCTGAACATTGGTGGGAAACCATCCCCATTTGAGCTGTTCAATTCCTACATAATTGGTGGAGAATGCGGGCACCGATTTAAACTTATTGTGAGCACAAAATTTAAACTTTTACAAGCAGACAGTCGAATAGGCATTACTGTTAACGGATTGCATTGGTTGACGATTGAGCGAACCGCAGTCAAAGGCATCAGAACGGAACTACGCGGGTTCCCTACTGTGCCTCACTAGTAATAGATTGTTTAAATTTTGCGTTTTATTTAAGCATTTTATTTTAGGTTTCGTTTTCTTAACTGCAGTAAACGCTTATCCTATATCTGACGAGATTCTCAGGTATAGTGCGTTGTTTCCAGGATAGATTCGGACGAGGTTCTCCGTCTCTAACATCCTGCCAGAGATCTCTAAATTAGCCAACAGGAATTCCCGTTACGAGTTTCTAACCTGAATTCTGTTGTGCTAAGACTCCCTGAGTTAAGACCGATAGCGTAGCTAACTATCCTCTTACTCACACGTTTGTGCCTGCTTTAGAGAAGAGCAAGCTTAACGCCACCACGGGCAAATAGCCGGAGGGTGTGTGTGTTATTTAACGGGAGTCTGGTGCAGAAAACCCGCCGTGGTATAAGCACCATTCGCGACGTGACGCGACAGCACACTCGCTGCTTGGATCCGTCGCCAAAAGGCAAGCGCCGCCTTGCTGTCGTAGTAAGGTTCAGAGGTCTTAAGCCGCGCACCGCGCAGACCATAGTGTGCTTGCATTAAAGGTCGATTTTCTAGCATTGGCAAACCAGCATTGTCTAGCGATCGCCTCGATTACGAGTGCCGTCCACGAACGCCACCGTAATCACATCTGGGTCGGATAAGGCCGCAGGCCTGCCCCGACGCCACTGCAGGGGTCACAAACGCCTCCCACCGAGGGAGTAACACCCCATAGAGCCTCTAGTGGGCCGGCCTGGAAGTACCACGCCATTTTGGATTGCGCCTCTAGGCGTCAACCATAGAAGTACAACGCCATTTTGGATCGCGCCTCTAGGGGTCAACCATAGGAGTGCTACGCCATTTAAATTGCGCCTCTAGTGGTCAGCTCCGAAAACACTGAATTGGATCCAAAGGCATTGTACTCTGAGCAGAGGTCAACCATAGGACTACTTTTATGTAACTTTGTGGCATCTAATTAGTTAATTGTTACACAATCAACTTGTGTTTATGATAAATTAATTAGAATCTCATTTGATTTAATTTGACTTTTCCTTTCCCTGTTTCATTTTAATTTGGGCTTTTGACATTTTATGATTTTAATTACTCCCTTCCCCAACACAAGGACTTATGCAAGGGTTTGAATTAACTACATAAAATCAATAATAATAAATCAGTTACTTGCCCAACCAAATCAGGCAGCGGTTGGGGTTCTGAGTGTGATCAGTCAGGCTTTTCCGGTACTGGGTGTTTACCATCCGCTCTAATTGGTGGAGCTTGTCCGAGTTGCTGCTGTCACTGCTTGCGATCTTACAGTTTGTCAGAACTGAAAGGGAAGTTCTCAGCAATTGGATGCCCAAAAGCGCGCCAGCTGGGCTGCACCCACTGACTCATTAAGGGCAAGGTTGGCAGGTATCTCGGGAGGTCATTACAAGTTTGAGCAGGACCTCGTCTAGGGCAAAGTTCAGGAGAACAGCCCTAGCTTGGACTCTCAATCGGTTGGGTGACACCCGAGTGCCGTTGCGCCGTCTCTTGTTCGAGTCAGGGCCAGGCAGTGCGCCCAATAAGCTGAGCCCCACCTGGGTTGTGCGTACAGAACACGCCCTTTCCAAGTTGACATTGCTGGGGATCGGGGGAGTGGGAGCCGGGCTCGGGCCTGCTTGGCTAAGATTGAGCTGTGGGACGTGCCTGGTCCGGGAGAGACACCTGACAGCATTCAAACCCCTCCACTCCAGTAAATAGCTTAACACCGCGACACACCGCATAAAGGCAAGCAGAACAGAACCTGCCAATTTTCCCTTTTCTGGTTAAATCTGATCTGCAACAGCAAGCCAGGTTTTGAACGCGGTCCCACTGCTATTGCCGCTGGAAATTCTCCTTGTTCCCCCAACTTCCCTTCTTTCTCTTGACAGCCCATCAGTAGTCACACACACGGCCGGTGGTGTGACTCCTTCCAGACTTAGCTGTCGTTTCTTCTTCCTACCACAGACGCTCACAGGGAACAACTTTTCTTTATTTATTTTGTCTGGGTAACCAGTTTCGTGGTTCAATACACCCGCCCTGTTACCCATTGACAGGCCCTAGTCCTATTTGTTTTCTTTTTCTTTCTTTGATTTGTCACCTCAGTTTCAGGTAGCAGGCCACCCGCCTAGCCCATACCCGTCTGAGAGCAACAGACCTCTAGTGTCACCCTTCAGTTAATCAAGTCACTATGGCCCACAGAGAAAGCCCCCTGGACCAATGGAAAGCCTTAGGCACCTGGCTGGACGTCATGACTGGCGATTTCCTGCCCGGTCACACGGAGCTCATACAGGGAAAAGGCATGGACCAAATTGATGAGGACATTGCTGAACTCATGGCCACGCCCCCTACTCAGAAGCCCGGGAGCAAAGAGCTAACCAAAGTACTCGGCTCCCTAGCACACAAGCTTCTAGCCAGGCTGATGATGGGTGAAGAAGAAACCTCCCGCCTCCAGGAACAGGTGCAAATCCTCGAGCAACGGGATGGGGACACCCGAAGACTACTGGCCGAGAGTCATCAAGATGCTATCCAAGCACAAGATCGCATCGAGAAGTTGGAGCAAGAACTCCAGCAAAAGAGGACCCCATCCCCAGAGGGGGAGGAGACCATAGAAGATGACACACATAAACTCACTGAAGAGCTTCAACAGGCCCTGGAAGAGCTCCGAGTTCAAGCTGATCAACGAGAACAGAAAGCCAAAGCCACCCGAGAGGACCTCACGGCCAAACTCAACCAGGTTGAAACCCTGTTGGATAGAGCCCACAAAGAGCTCCAGGAAAGGAACAACCGAATCCAAACTCTGGAGGACCATCGGGGAGAAGCCCAAAGGCAAGTTCGCGAGCTCAGGCACCAGGTGACGGACCTCCGAGAACAGCTCAGTGACGCTAAGAGGAAGCACCAGGCTGATGCTACGGAACTTGACCAGTTGAGCCAAGAACTCGAATGGGCGCGCGCAACGAAGGCAGAATATGAAATGCCGTCCAACCCAGCGAGAGCACCAGGGTCCCCTCCTGCCACACGGCCACCCCGAAAGCAGTTGTACTCGGCCCCCATAACTACTCACAGGGTGGAATCTCCACCCCACCTATCCAGCAACTTCAAGGAACCAAGCGCCTGGAGGTCCCATTTCAAGGGAGACTCCCCAGACGGCACGAGCCTACCAAGACCAGTCCCTCACTACCACAGACTCACCACCAAAGAGCTGGATAAGGTAGCCCGGAACGTGAACAAGTTCACCCCTGACCCTACGGGCGGCCACGACATACATGCCTACTTACAAGATGTTGACTTCCACCTCCAAAGGCTGGACAATGTGACCCATGAAGATAGACTCTACCTCATCAGGATCACCTCCAGCCTAGAGGTCCGCAGCTTCTTGGATCGACAGCCAGATCAAGTCAAGATGGACCCCAAGCTGCTACATGAAGCACTGACTCGAGAATTCTCTGATCCAGAGTCAGAACAAGGTCTTACTACGGCACTCGACGTCAGACAGAGTAGACAGGAAACGTCCCAAGTCTACTACAACCGCTTACGGCGAGCCTACTTCGGGTCCAAAAATGAGCCAGGCATGGAAGAAGATGTAAACTTCAAGATTCTCTTCCTCCGGAATCTCCATCCCACCGTGAATCATCACATCGGGCTCATGGCGTGCCCCCACACCATGACCAGCCAGCGGCTGCGAGACTTGGCAATCAAGGCCTATAACAAGCAACGAGCAGCAACAACAGAGAAACCACCCAAGCCTACCACAGTGCTGAACCTGGTGACGCAAGACCACAGCCTACCCTTAGAAGGTGGCCACTCTCAACCCCCTGCTCCAACCCGTAACCATGGTTGGAAGGTCACGGGCCCCAGAGAGCGATACCCCAGCTCACGCCCTCAGCAGGCAAAGACCCAGCCAGGTCAGTGGGAGAAACAGCGCCACCATAACAAGGGCAAGCCACAAGCACGGGATTCGTGGAACAAGACGGAAGACCGGCGTCCTAACTCCGGCTCTCCCCCGAGACCGCGAAGAACCCTACCACGGAACCAGTCCGATGGAACAAGGGATTTGGAACGGGATGCAAAGCCGGAACCATCCAAGAAAGAGGAGGAGTCCGCCCTGCTTCAAATGCTGCGCGACTTCTTCGAACAGAATCCTCCCAAGAGTCCCAGGAATTTTCGAGAGAAAGATCCCAAGTGACTAGGACGAGAGGGCCAGCCGTCACCTGAACCCGCACCTGACCATACCCGTGAATTGCCCTGGCCTTCAACCCCAGGCAACGTTCGAACCCCACCGGTCATTCCTATCATAACCAGGGAAGAAGCCCTGGCTCCAATAGAAAAACCTGCGGACTCACACCTCGTTGTCACAATTGATGTTGCTGCCCCCACCACAGAACCCGACCAGGGAGATGAGCCCTCGCCTGTGCCTGACAGCGTTGTTCTGGTGGTGTGTCGTGATTCGGAACACCAACCCGATGATGGCAACACCTCGCCAATCTCCGTCCAGGCCCCTGCACCGCGATTCCTGGGGGACTTGGTGGAAAGGGGGGTTGCCAAGAAGCTGTATCTATCCCTCACCCTAGAGGATGTGATCACCTTGGAGGCCCTCATCGACACGGCAGCAGACATCACGCTCATGTCTACCAGCCTCTTCCTACAGGTGCAACACCTAGCGGCTTGGGAGAACAAAACCCTCCAGCCCAAGAAGTGCTCCCTGGACGTGCAGGCTTATTCACCAATAGGCACCAGGATCGAACACATGATGCCACTCAACTTGTCCATCGGCCCAATGAACGTGATGCACCCCATATACATTTCCCAACTCGAATCCATCCCTCTCCTCATTGGAAAAGACCTCCTGAACCGGTTTGAGCCACTGCTGGACCTGCAGCGCTTAAAAATCTGGGCTCAGGTCCGAGAACCACTGCCCTTACCGGCATCCAACACCGTCATGGGAGAATGCCAAACCCTGGCTGTCTCCCCAGACTTCACTCCGCACCAAGGAAAAGACTCCCCTCCAGATCAGCGTCTCAACGCAGGAGACCCATACCAGCGACATGACTCCTTCCTATGCAGCCTGGATCCTACGCCGGGACCCTATCGTCCCAAGGTCAGGGACGGCATTCAGCTCCAAGGCATGGAAACATTGGACGTGGTGATGACTTTGGGGGTGGAAAAATCCGCTATTAGCCAGAAACTGTACGAGGAACTAAGGCAAAGAGACGTTCCCGTGCCACATGCCAGTAAAGCCTCGAGGTTCCCGCTGAGCACGGACCCAGAGTCCACTGTCTCAGCCACAGGCATCTGTGCCCTGGACCTCGTCTGGAACCAGCGATCTCTGAGGCATTACTTCACGGTCATCCCAAGTCTTCCACACTCGGTCCACATTGGTGCGGATCTACTGGTCAGAATGGCCATCCAAGTGGACACAATCAACAACGTCCTTTGGACCTCCCTACGGGGACAAATGCACCAATCCGAGGTGAACCTTGACAACCTCTGTTCAGGACAGACCATTCCGGAAGCATGCGCAATGGTCACCGAACGAACCGTGACACTCCCCGCATACAGGAAAGGCATCTCGATGCGCCTGAACATGCAGAAAGGCCAAACGCTAGGCCACTCCATGGCCTTTTTCCAGCCGTCCGCCCAAGCAACGGAATTGGGACTCACCCTGGAGGCCATGCCGCTCCTGGAGGTAACAGGTCGGACAGTGTATGTGCTCGTCAATAACTGCACGGCAGCCGACATCACTGTACCCAGGGCAACCAGGGTAGGATGGCTCATCAGCCAACAGTTCCATGATTTTGACCTAGCACTTCCGGTGATTGGTCAGATCCCCACTAACTTGCTGACAGCCCAGCTGGACAGAGATCGGCTGTTCACAGCACCGACCGGCGCCATCGCCATTACTTCCACCGTACCGGTGACGAAGGAGGCGGTATGTAGAGTTGAACTCACAGATGAGCAACATCTCACAATTTGTGCCATAACCACAGACTCAGAAGCGGTCAAACCCCCAAATCAGTCGATGCCGAAGTCCACAGAGGAAATCAGTGAACCCTACACTGGATTTGAGGCGGAAGTACGGCAAATCCTCAAAGACGCCGACGCTATTGACTGTGATGAAGATCGCCAAAAACTTCGTCAAGTCATCTATAAGTATAAGGACTTCTTCGCCAAAGATTCTCTGGACTGTGGACTCACGGACATTCACATGGTCCGCATCCCCACTCGACCAGGGGCCCCGCCAACATTCGTGAAGCAGTACAAGATACCCATCGCTTCATACGAGCCTGTGCAGGACATCGTCGATGCCATGTTGGAAAAGGGGGTCATCCGACCATGCAACAGCACATACTCAGCCCCCATCTGGCCAGTTCTCAAACCGAATGGGAAATGGCGCCCCACCATAGACTACAGGAAACTGAACCAGCAAGTGCCTCTGTCCCGTTGGCCCATGACACAGCTGGAACAAGACCTCCCCAGAGTCGGTGGTGCCAGAATCTTCTCCACTATGGATGTGGCCTCAGGATTCTGGACCATCCCAGTGCACCCTGAAGACCAACATAAGCTGGCATTCACCTTTGCCAACAGACAATACACCTTCACCAGGTGCCCCTTTGGTTATGCCAACTCGCCGGCTGAGTTCAACATTTTCCTGAACAAGGCACTGCCTGACGCAAGAGCTCGAGGAAACCTTGTCTATGTGGATGACATTCTGGTCCGAAGCACCACAATGAACGCTCATCTGCTTGAACTTGACCATGTTTTAGGACAATTGGCTACAGCAGGTGCTAAAATTGCCCTCCACAAAGGCCAGTGGTGCAAAACCAAGGTCAATTATGTTGGCCTGTTGGTGGGCCCAAACGGTGTTGAGCCCCAGTCCAGCCGCACCCAGGCCATCCAGAACATCAAGGCGCCCTCTAACCTGTCAGAATTGCGCAGTTTCCTAGGGGTGTGCAACTACTCCAGACAGTTTATCGAAAACTACGCGGACGTTGCCAGACCACTGACCACCCTTCTGAAGAAGGATATCCCATTTCAGTGGACCACAGAACAAGAAGAGGCCATGACAGAACTGAAACGGCTTTTGTGCTCAGCACCCTGCCTGGCTTACCCAAACCCGGACAAGGAGTTCCACTTGGAAGCAGGCTTCTCGAAGGACTGTCTGAGCGCAGGGTTGTATCAAGTCTATGACCAAGACAGGCGTGTAGTTGCCTATGCCAGCAAAACCCTTCTGGCACCAGAACGCAAGTATTCCGATTGTGAAAAGGCACTACTCTGCACCGTTTGGGCAATGACGCATTTCTCCAACTACATTGGGGGATAGAAGACCATCATTGAAACTAACCATCAACCTGTCACGTTCCTCAACAGCCAGCGCATCAGAGATGGGGTGGTCACTAATTCACGCATAGCCACCTGGCTGATGACACTCCAGGGCCGTGACATCGACATCCGGTATGCCCAAACCCAAAAGCTACCCCTTGGGACAGGACTAGCTAGCTGCCAAAACTGCTCTCAGGATGAACCATTAGCAATCAGTGTCCCTGACCCACAGACGGTGATGGAGCCATCTCACCATCACTACTTTGATGAGAACGTCTGTAAGGACATGGCCACCGTTTATGTGGACGGGTGTGCTTTCAACCATCAAGGAAACCTGAAAGCCGGGGCAGGTCTCACATGGCTCCGAGACGATCCACTCCCACCACAGCAGTTCAAGCTGGGCCCCCGCACGTCACAGTATGCGGAACTAGCAGCGATTTTGATTGCCTTGGAATTGGCTGCCAAACAGGGCATAAAGGATTTGCTGATCTGCACGGACTCCAACTATGCACGACTCAGCTTCCTATGCCATCTCCCTCACTGGCAGCAGAATGGCTTCAAGACATCAGGTAACAAGCCAGTCAAACACCAGGAACTGCTGCAGACGTGTGACGCACTGATAACGTCGCACGACATGCACATTTATTGGAAAAAGGTCCGTGGTCACTCCAGACTCCCAGGCCTGGACAAGACCTACAATGACCAAACAGATGCGCTCGCCAAAGCTGGAGCGTTGAACGGAGACCCGTGGGAGTTTCAAGCCCCCCCACCCAACCCTGCTGTGCATGCCATCACTCGCCGCCAAGCTCGTGAGCTGGCCTTGGCTCCAGCATCTTCCTTCCTGGACCTCGGCCCTCAGCTTACTGACTCAGACGTTGTCTCCCTCCAATCTGCTGATGCTGTGCTCAGCAAGATCTCCGATCACCTCCACGACCCCGCCACCAACCCGATTTCGGCCACGGATCTCGACGCCTCCGCAGATCTCCGCGTCCTCATCCAACTCCTCGCCTTTCTGCGTCTGGTCAAGGGCGTACTTCTCTACGTCCCCGAGGATCACACTTCGCCAAGGCTCGTGGTCCCTCGGGACCAAAGGGGGGTGATGCTACTCTACGCCCATGACGCACCCTGCGCGGGACACCGCAATGCCAAAGCAACCTATCAAGCCCTCAATCAGGTAGCTTACTGGCCTAACATGCGGCAGGACGTGACAGAATACGTGAAAGGGTGTCTGGTTTGCTGCCAATTTCAGCCAGCAAACCCAAACCACAAGGCCCCTCTACAGCGCCGAGGAATCAACTTCCCGTGGTCAGATCTGCAGATCGACTGGGTAGGACCCCTGACGAGATCGACCCGGGGAAACAAGTATTTCCTGACTGTCACCTGCCAGTTCACCAAGTGGGTAGAATGCCTACCAGCACCCAATGACACAGCCCAGACAACGGCATACCTGCTCATGAACCATGTGTTCTCCAGATTTGGCCTCCCGCTGAAGGTCAACTCAGACCGAGGCACCCATTTCACTGCCGAAGTGATGAAGGACATCTGGAAACTTCTGGGCATCAAAGCACAGTTCCATATCAGCCACCACCCTATGGCATCCGGCCAAGTAGAACGGACCAACAGAACCGTAGTTGGTATGCTCAAGAAATACGTGGCATCAAATCAGAAGGACTGGGATGTAAAGCTACCGCTGGTACTCATGGCCATCAGGGCCACACCCCACAAGTCCACGGGAGTGTCACCCTTCGAACTAATGACAGGACGACAAATGACACTCCCTCTCCACCTCCTCTACCAAACAGGTGACCACAGCCTTGTCACAGCCTACACCACGCAGCAGTATCTGGACAGTCTGCACAAGCACCTAAGAGCTTCCTTCGCATTCGCCCAGCAGGAGTTGCAGAAGGCAGCAGAAGGCAGGAAAGCCTACTATGACCAGAAAACCTCACAGGAAGAACTCCAAGTGGGGGACAAAGTCTGGTACTACAACTTCGTGCAGCCGAGCAGTCGGAATTCCACACAACGACTCTCCAGGAAACTCCTGCCACGCTGGTCAGGACCGCATGAAATCGTGGACAAACTGTCCCCTGTAGCTTACCGTATTAAAATGAGCCGGGGCACTCCAGAAACATGCCTCAAGTGGGTTCACCGAAACCAAATCAGGCAACACCGAACCCAAGGAAGGCTGGGAAGACCCACTGATCATTCCCCAGTGGACCGTGGTCAGGATCAAGCCAGCCGTTCCAAATAAACCACAGCCAACCTTCAACCTTAAATATGTCCCCAAGCTCAAAGGGACAAGGAAACTCAGATGAGTAGACTAAGGTGGTGAGCCTGACTACTGGTATCTGAGTGACATTAAGTTTTCTTTTTAACTATTTATTTCATTTGGTTGTTGTTTTTGGTAAGGACCTGGGGTGGCTCACGCGTGCCCGGGAAATTACTGAAGAGGATACGGTTATGCATTTTTATTTGTCCCGTCTATTTGATTTCAGTCGTTCCCTGGCTGAGTGTTAGGGTTTTCAAACTCTCTGTCCCCTCTGCACCGGTGTGCACAATCCTCTCACTATCCTACCCTCTTTCACTACTCCTTAACCCTACTCCACAAGCTCAACCACCCGAGGCTCTGACCTAGCTCAGTGCCCCTCATAACACGACCTTTCATTGTCTACCCCCTGCCACTAGGAGGATGCTGACCCTGCTCCTGACGTTACTCTGGATGGGAAGAGCAAGGACCCAGTCTGAGACGGTTGTTCCTGGGCCTCCATCAGGCATCGTTTTGAGGGAACAACCGGGCCTATTGATTACCAACTGCCGTACCCACACGCAGAGGGTATTCGTCCGTCTCGACCCCTACGAGGTCTACCGAACCCATTACCCCAATGAAAAGCCCCAGGCTAGTTGGGCGGGTGTCCAGTGGACTCAGGACGCCCTTCACCACGCTGCTGCGGACACTACCTATATGTTGCAGCAGTTACAAAAGATGACTGTGACCCAAGCCGAATTAAGCGGTTCCAATCCCCGGCCAAAGAGGTTCCTGGGGGCGCTGCTAGGGGCTGCCGCAGCTGTAGGCACCCTTTTTAATATTGGGTTTACCACAGTCAATGCCATAAATTTAGCCACCGTACGGCGTCACGTCAGCGAATTGCAGGACGAAATTCCCAAACTCCAAGAACAGATTCGCGCCCAGAAGGAGGCGTCCCAAGCTATCGGTAAAACCGTGCAGGGCACCATCGTTGTGGTAAACACTCATAGTGTCATCCTCAACCAGACAGTGAAGGCCGTAAACCAACTTTTTCACGTTCTTCAGAACGACTATGCGCACACGCAAGTCGTTTCGTTGTTGATGGGGGACATGCTTCGCGAGATAAGTTCCTCTTTGGATAGCTTGGCCATGGGTAGAATACCACCGTACCTGGTGCCCTTGAGCCTAGTGCAAGATATCCTGGCTGGGGCCACACGGGGAGCTGTACAGTCCATACAAGCCCATTTAGCTTATTCACTGGGAAGCGCTATACCATTATACGTTGATCCCATTCTCCGGGAAGTAGCATTCCTCGTGAACCTGCCCATTATAGACCCAAACAGCATCTACCGTCTAAAGGACGTCATCAATGTGGGTTTCTGGCGAGGAGACACTTATGTCCGGCTCCATACCCCAGACGTGGTAGCTTATCATGACAGCAACCCTGAACTCTATCTGGCCCCAAATCTCCGCATGTGTACCCAAACCAAGGATATCCACTACTTGTGCCCCAGCAAACCTTTTGTCCGAGATAACACGGAAGGTATTTGTGGACTCGAGCCGATGAGGACTGACTCCAGTTGCGCGGCCGAGGTTACACCACGATCTCAAGTGTTTGGAACCCAGGCTGAAATCGTGGGAAGTCAGTGGCTCATTAACACTCCCTCCAAGACAGCCATGCTTACATATGACCAACATGACACTGCCACCCGCATTACACTCCCAAATCAAACGCTCTGGGCTAATGTACCTAAAGGGGCAATCCTCCATGTGGACGACTTAGCCCTATACCACCTGCCCACCGACACCTATGAAACAACGTTAGAAGTGTCCCCATTCTTCAAAGAATACTCCTTTGAGCTGGACCCTGCCTTAGAGCAACGCATCCAGTACGAGGGGACCCAAACCATAGACCTGAAGCCCCTCAACGATGCCCTGCAGGCTCTGACTCGACAACCGGTCGGATCAGCCCCGACCCTTGGCCAAACTTGGACTCCTGCAGACACTGTATTATGCATTGCTCTGGTCCTCGGCCAAGGGCTGACCCTCCTCCTGGCAGTCATCCTGTTCCGCCGTTACCGCGAGGTAAAAAGTCAGTTTGACAAATGCGCCACCGCTTATCCCAGATTGTTCAGGAACAGGAAACGGCAAACCGAACCTCCAACTGAACAGGTTGGAGATCTCATCGAGGTAACTCCTCTGCCCCCCCGCAGGGATACTACCAATAGCGGGGACCCTTAGGCAACGCTCGAGAGCCGCAATCCCTGACCGCCATAAACCGGTGTTGTCCCCACTCACTCATGTCTCCAAAGCCTGATGCCAACGGTCGACTCCCTTCTACCATACTACCCAGGCTGTCAAAAGGATGGGAAGTTTCTGTGTCGTGTCTTGTGATGGTGATCCCTTTTAGCTCTTTGTCGCCTGAATGATGGCAGTGCCATAATCAGCCGAAAGGGGGGATATGTAGGATCACGCAGGCCCCACAGCCAGTATTTTATGGCCGCTGAGGGAGTGAGTCGGCCATGCCAAGATCTCCCTCCGTACCTCTTTGACCCAGGGCCCCTCTCCAGGAAGCCGAAGCCCGCATTCCAATGTTTATGGCCCTCAAACGGAGGACCCAGATAGTGGAAAGGGGGGGAGATCCTGCATCTCTCTGGAGTGGGACAAAGCTAAAATCATATGCCATCTATTGTGTATTTGATTGTGTGTTATCCTCACTATTATTTGGCATCATTACTGTAAACTTGGTGGATGTGTATGTGTCAGTCACAATTGTCTTTTATTTTTCTTATGAATGTCCCATTGTATCTTTGCCACTTGGACAATTATATACATATATATATATATATATATTAATATGCACAGATAGGTAAACACTGGGGTTATCCAACCACGTGCTCACACCTCTCTCAGAGAATAGGGGAAATGAGTTTAAGTGGTGTAACCAAGTAGGTAGAAATGTTTGAGCACATAGTTATTTAGTTAATAGAACTAAGGAAGGCCCCCACCCCTCACCAAAAGGGGGGGGGGGGAAGGGGTAGAAATGCGGTTGCTTATCTATGCCTTACAGTCGTAAATCAGAGATTCGCGCTCTTTTCCTGCCTCCCTTTGTCTGAAAGAGACTATGCAATGTATGTTAAAACTTGTGTACTGAACCCCTTTTAATAGCCCAATTTGCTACATTTTATAATTTTGCAATGTATAATCAACACTGTTCTTTCACTGAAGTAAAGAAAGTTACCCAAGCCATCCTTAATTAGGACACACTGTATGCAATGGGGTACAGCTTCAGTAAAATATACCTGAACTTGTCACAGCTGTGAGATATGCCACCTAGCCATGTATTCTGTACATTGATGGCAATAATAAGCATGCACCTCATAAGAGGAATTATAAATTAATCAATGAAAATTAGCAAAGGTTTGGATCAAAGGTGGAATATCATGTTTGGTATCAATGTCATCCTAAATTATGTCCGAATGTGAATCCGGGGACGGATTATTACACAATTGAACCTATCCAAAGCTAAATTACTTAATTAAAATCAGCACAAAAGTTGGCCAAAGACCACCATAAATCTATGGTGCCATTCGGGGAGCCTGCAACCGGCCCCTCGGATCCAGGTACCAATTCTCATTGGGTATGAGTTGGACCCTGGGTCATGAATATTCATGGAGCCCACGGGGCATAAAAACCTCACACCCGGAGGAGGAAAAAAAAGTCATCGAAAAACGTCATCGAAAAAGGAGAAGAAAACGTAAAGCCTCCAATCCAAGACTGCGGGAGAAACTACGCGCGGAGAAGATTAAATCTACCATCAAAACTACGAAGCCTCTCCGCCGCGAGTTTCAACAAAAGATAAAGCTGATCCCCGCTGCAATCACGTAAACTCACCGTCAACTCTCTCATAGGCAGCTAGTACCGGCTGATTTACACTGAAATCTGGGTTGCCTGTTTAGATCCTAGGCTTGCCGTTGCAGAACAGTATTTAATCAAAGCTTATCACTGTTTCCTACTGTAAATCCATTTTCCGTAATTTCGTTATTGTGTTTGTATGTATTAGGTTATGTGTAATGTTTGTCCTGTTTTAGTGTAGTATTAGAATAAACGCATGCTGTTCACATTTTAAATCTCCCTCTCTGTGCTTACAATAAGTCACTTTATTGGTCTGAATCCCGTTACTGAGCTTTGAAGTCCCACTCGCGTCCTCAAGTATCGCGAGACTCTCTCTTTGGCCAAGAGCTGAGTCGCTAGGTTACAGAAAGAAGCTAACCCGGTGGACGGGCAGCTATCTTAGACTGAGTAGTGATACCAACGAATGAATTCCATTCACATTCTGGACTTAAATCATCCAGATCTTTACCAAGTGGGACTAATATAAAGACTGTGATATCGGAACAACAACTCAAACCTAATATTCCCTATTTAATTGTGTATGAATTAATAATTAATTAATTCATAATCAATTCCCCTGAACATTGGTGGGAAACCATCCCCATTTGAGCTGTTCAATTCCTACAGTCAGTTAGGAGTTGAATGATGGTAGCTGCACTACGCGCACTTTCTGTCAAAGAAAGGACGTCCTGCAAGTGTACAACAATAATGAATTGATAAAAAGGTACAGGCTCGATCATGAGGGCATTCTTTTTGTTACCAACCTAATTAGGAACCGGATACAATCTCCTACATCACCTAAAAATGCACTTACAGTTGAACTGAAGGTGATAAAGATGCTACGTTTTTGGCAACTGGCGAACATTATACCACCTTTTTTCACATTTCTCTGCGGAACACCTTGTCTGAGGTGACGCAGCATTTACGGAGCTTGCAATAGCCTCCTAAGCTTTTTTTGTCCGTGCTTGTAACAGCTGGGCCAAACTTTCCTCGCACTATTCCTTCCATTTAAGCACCAACTGTGCCAAAAGAACCATTTTGTTTGTCATCCAGTTTGGTTTTCTTTTAGAATCCAATGTCTTGCTATGAGTTTTGTGTTTGACCCATAATTTACACTACATGTGCATCTATTACTGGAAATTGATTGGTGATGTGCTAGGTAGATTTTCGTACAACCGATTAAAGGTATGATTGTTTAAAAGGCTACCCCCTTTTTCATTATATGTTGGTTTGGACCATTGCAGAGTTGTGCGTGCAGCGCGCCACGGACAAACTTCCTTGTTGCATTGTGCCTGGAGTGGGTGCTCCCACAATTGCCTCGTGGGATAGTCTGTCCTTTGCCATCGGTGTGCGTAAATACAATGTAAGTGCTGTATAATATAACCTGTTGGCTATTATTGATATCACTTACGAACAAGTTATTCGCTTTGCTAAAAGTTAATGGTTGTTTAGTAAGTGTTCTTCCTCGCGGTTACCATGCTAATTTGCCCATGCTCATATTCTGTTAGCCTAACAATCTAAAGAGAGGTAATAATGAAGCTGTTAAGCAATATAGAAAGTCTACCCTGTTCATGCCTAAACCATCTAAACCTTCCATAACGCATTTGTTTAATCTGGTATAATAATGTTTACTAAATTATGGACATGTGGAGTAGTTAGATAACCACGTAGTTAGTTATAAGGCTATAAAGGCCTGATGCTCAGGGGCTTAATATTGCCTAAAGGATATGTTAAGGAGTATGTTATAGAATAACATGCCTCTGTATTTTATATTGTAATATTTTGCATATAAGTTTCAACTACCTTGGTTTATTTGTGTTACTGTTGAATATTGCTTTATAGGAAAACCACACCCAAAGTAAAGTTTGTATGCAGGAGTACTGAACTAGCAACTGGAAGCTTGTTTGGAATGCTTACTGTTCATTAAAGAGTTTAAACTGGACCCTGGGACCCCGTGTGATTCTGATAGATCACCTGTGGTGGGCTAATCTTTCCCATACCAGTAAAAGAAGTCAGGTTTAGTCAGAGAGGCGAGCATACACAGCCCTGCCTCCTTTTCATGGTCCTTCGAGCCGGATAGGAGCTCACTACAGACCACCTATGTCCCAGAGGATGGAAGAAGAACCCAGTGTGCGTGTCAGGAGGCAGTCATGCCTCCCACCACACTTCAACGACTATGACCTTACTGGGTACAGAAAGAGGGACATTGTTCCACCATCTACAGTGCGATCCGTTCCACTATGCACAGAAGATGGGGAAGATGATGACGTAGGGACAGCCTGCGGACGCTCAGCATCCCCAATCAGCCAAGAATAAGAATAAGAAGAAGAATAAGCTTTATTGCCAGGTATGTTGACACATACGAGGAATTTGTTGTAGTGACAGAACTCTACAGTGCAACAGAAAGACAGTGACAAGACAAGACACAGGAAATAAAAGAGTTATATACAGATATACAAAGATATACAAAGTAGCGTGCAAAATAGCAAGAAGACATTCCAGTATGATGTGTTTGTATAGGTATGTTGATATGTGCAAATATGAAAAATAAATAAGCGTGTGTGTTAAATAAATAATTTGTTTTAGTGTTGTGTGTACCACGTGTATTGTTAAGTGTACATGACATTGTTAAGTTTTCATGACATGGACTGCCTGGGGGAAGAAACTGTTCCTGTGTCTGGTCGTTTTGGTGCTAAGTGCTCTGTAGCGTCGACCAGATGGCAGCAGATTAAAGAGGGAGTGTGCTGGGTGTGAGGGGTCCAGGGTGATTTTCTTAGCCCTTTTGCTCACGCTGGATAAGTACAGATCTTGGAGAGTGGGGAGGGATGTTCCAATGATTCTCGCAGCAGTCCTGACTACCCTCTGCAGTCTTCTAAGGTCAGATTTGGTAGTTGAGCCGAACCAGACAGTTATAGAAGAGCAGAGGATGGATTCAATGATTGCGGTGTAGAACCGTATCAGCAACTCCTGTGGCAGGTTGAATTTCCTCAGCTGACGAAGGAAGTATAACCTCTGTTGGGCCTTTTTCACAATGGAGTCAATGTGAGTGTCCCACTTCAGGTTTTGGGAGATGATGGTCCCCAGGAACCTGAATGACTCTACTGTAGCCACAGTGCTGTCCATGATGGTGAGTGGGGGGAGAGCAGGGGGGTTCCTCCTGAAGTCCACGATCATCTCCACTGTTTTGAGCGTGTTGAGCTCCAGGTTGTTAAGACTGCACCAGGCAGCCAGCTTTTTTGCCTCCTGTCTATAAGCAGACTCATCACCGTCCTGGATGAGGCCGATGAGTGTAGTGTCGTCTGCAAATTTCAGGAGCTTGACAGAGGGGCCTTTAGAGATGCAGTCGTTGGTGTACAGGGAGAAGAGCAGTGGGGAGAGAACACAACCTTGAGGGGCGCCAGTGTTGGTCATACGGGTGCTGGATGTGATTTTACCCATTCTCACTAGCTGTTGCCTATCTGTCAGAAAGCTGGTAATCCACTGACAGACAGAGCTAGGTACAGAGAGCTGGGTTAATTTAGGATGGAGGAGTGATGGGATGATGGTATTAAAGGCAGAGCTGAAGTCCACAAACAGGATCCTCACGTATGTCCCTGGTTTGTCCAGATGTTGCAGTACATAATGCAGTCCCATACTGACTGCATCATCCACAGACCTGTTTGCTCTATAAGCAAACTGCAGGGGGTCCAGTAAGGGTCCAGTGTAGTCCTTCAGATAATCCAACACCAGTCTTTCAAATGATTTCATGACCACAGACGTTAGAGCTACAGGTCTGTAGTCATTAAGTCCAGTAATTTTGGGTTTCTTTGGGACAGGAATGATGGTGGAGCGTTTGAAGCAAGAGGGGACTTCACACAGCTCCAGTGATCTGTTGAAGATCTGAGTGAAGATGGGGGCCAGCTGGTCAGCACAGGTTTTCAGACAGGCTGGAGTCACACCATCTGGGCCTGGTGCTTTCCTTCTTTTGTTCTTCTTGAAGACCTGGCGCACCTCATCTTCACTGATCAATACAGCAGGAGTGGGGGAGAGGGGGGTTGCAGAAGGTGTAAATGGTGTTCTCTCAGGAGTTGGGGAGAGGGGGGATGCAGGAGGTGAGAATGGTGTTCTCTCAAACCTGCAATAGAACTCATTCAGATCGTCTGCCAGTTGTTGATTCTCCACAGTGCTGGGGGATGGTGACTTGTAACTGGTGATGTCTTTCAAACTTTTCCACACGGAAGCTGTGTCACCAGAGGAGAACTGAGTTCGTAGCTTTTCGGAATAATTCCTCTTTGCCACTCTGATCTCCTTTTCCAGTGTGTATTTGGCCTGTTTGTACAGAACTCTGTCCCCATTGAATACCTTACTCAGTGGTCTGCACGGGGACACAGGCCGCCCACAGGAAGTGCATTGCTCAAGGAGAATGAACAACTGAGAGAGGATCAAGAGGCCCTGCTCAAATCTATGGAAGGGCTGCAGCATCAGAATGAGTCACTTCGTCTGCAGAGTAGGCAGAATGAGTTCAAGTTAGAGCAACTCAGTCGCCAGAGTGTTTTTGAGACGGAGCAGTTGCGGCGGCAGGTAGAGCACCTAGAAGCTGCGTTACAAGAGCTGCAGAAGGTCAGGTCATCTTCCCATCCCACCCCATCGGACCTAGCCCTGCGACTAGAGCAGGAGAGAGTAATAGGAAGGAGTGATGATTGCGTATCAGTAGGGCATTACTCTGCAGAAGAGGACAACACAGCAGAGAGGTATGACCATACAAGGCGTGACCATACAAGGCGTGGCATCACTCCTGAGCACCGTTACTTCCAACATCAAAGACCAAGTCCAATCGGTGGACGGGAGCAGATGTATCGGGGGCCCACCCCTACTATTCCAGTTATGGCTCACTCTTCCCCTCGGGAGTTTACTCGCCTTCGAATTGCCCTAGGGAATCTTCTTCCCAGTGATGCCTCAGAGAGGTTCAGGTATCAGATTCTTGTTGATCATCTTAAATCGGAAGAAGCACTGTTAATTTCCGATTCCTACAGTCACTCACGTTATCCCTTTACTGATACAATGGCAGCACTCAATCAGCAATATGGACAGCCACACCAGCTGGCACTACAGCGTATTGCAGAGCTGATGGATGGTCCTAATGTCGCTAGTGGTGATGGGAAAGCCTTCCGAATGTTTGCCTTGCGTGTGCGCTCCCTGGTGAGTATGCTGGATCAACTGGGAAGAAAAGGCAAGGTGGAACTGGAGTGTGGTTCTCATGTGTCCAGATTGCTCAGCAAACTGCCTCAAGACTTACGCTCTAACTTCCGCCGATTCATTCACCCCCACAGAGTGCCTATACCAACTCTTCTTGATTTAGCTGACTGGTTGGAATATGAGATCCAGGTTCAAGAAGATAATTCACAGATCGACAGTAGGGCTCAGAGAGAGTTTAAACCGAAGGAGCTGCGGGAAAGCTGGACATCAACAAAGCCCTCCACTGTCCTGTTCAGTACAGAGACTTCCTCCAGTTCACCTCCCCAGGAACAGGCTACAGCTCCGGTTTTCACCCAAACAGTGAAGAAATATTGTCCCTTTTGTGACAATAATAACCATTCACTGAATAACTGTTCTAACTTCAAATTACTTAGTCCAACACAGAAACAGACTTGGATCAAGATGAACAATCGATGCTGGCGCTGTGGGAGAGGACACAAAGCAGCAGAATGTGACCTGAAGATGGGCTGCAGAACATGTAAGAGTAGACACTTGCTTGTTCTACATGATGTAAATGAGAGAGCCCAAGGGAAGACAGCGAAGGGTGAACTGCAACAGCAGACATCCAAAGCGGAGCCCTCTAAGGCTTTCCTACTCAGTACAGCAGAGGAAGTCTTGTACATTGACAGACCTCCAGAAGGGCGCAATGTGTTACTGAAGATCTGCAAGGTGATACTGAGGAATGGGGATAGAGCCATAGAAACATTCGCTATCTTGGATGATGGCTCGGAACGTACTATTCTTCTCCATCCAGCAGCTCAGCAGCTGGGCCTACAGGGCGAACCGGAAGACTTGCCCATCAGAACAGTTAGACGAGAGCCTCAAATCCTCCAGAGAGCCATGGTCTCCTTCACCGTCTCCTCGGCAGCTGAACCACAGAACTGAACCACAGTTTTCTGTCAAGAGAGCCTTCACAGCCAAACAGCTAGGCCTAGCTGAGCACACCCATCCAGTGGAAGCTCTTCAATGGAGATACCACCACCTACGTGACCTGCCACTACTTCCCTTTAAAGAGGTACGACCAGCACTACATATTGGTTCAGACCATCCCCACTTAATCACCCCAGTAGAACCAGTACGCCTAGGGCCACCCGGAGGCCCAGCAGCCATTAGGACACGCCTTGGCTGGACACTTCAAGGCCCAGCCCATGGTTTGAGGCAACGTCTCACTGAGCAGCAGTGCTATTTCATCACTACTCTGCCCTCACAAGCGGACCTCTATCAACAGGTAGAGCGACTGTTGCAAATGGATGTACTGCCTTGGCAAAGTGAGAAAGCCAGTACTCGTTCACGGCAAGATAACGATGCCATACGCCTTCTTGAGGCTCAAACCAGAAGAGTGAAGGTGGATGGAGTCCATCGCTATGCTACACCCCTCCTACGGGCACCGAACATGCCTCGGCTACAGGCGCCCAATGGAGGCTGTACTCCCTCAGTTGCACAATATGGAGAAGAGGCTCGCTAAGGATCCCGAGCAGGCAGCAGCCTATGTTGCAGAGATGCAAAGACTAGAAGATGTAGGTTATGTTGCTCGGGTAGGACCCTGCGCTGAAGACACACCAACAAGCTGGTACATTCCACACCATATGGTCCAGCATAATGGGAAGAACCGTGTGGTCTTCAATTGTTCTTTCCAATTCAAAGGCGAAAGTCTGAATCAACACCTGCTCCCTGAACCAAAATTAGGACCCTCTTTACTTGCTGTGCTGCTGAGATTCAGAGAACATGCTGTTGCTATTAGCAGTGATATCCGCGACATGTTCCATCAGGTGAGACTGATTCCGGAAGACCGACCCCTCCTCCACTTTCTGTGGAGAGACTTGAAACGAGATGAGCCGCCCAATGTGTATGAATGGAGGGTAATCCCCTTTGGTACGACCAGTAGCCCCTGCTGCGCTACCTATGCCCTGCAGAAGCACATCATAAGCCATAGTCAGCCAGGTGACACGACCAGGGAGGCCATTCTGAAAGGCTTCTATGTGGATAACTGTTTACTTAGCTTAGTCTCAGCAGAGGAGGCGGGAACCCTCGTCGACCAACTGCGGCAGATCCTGGCAGAAGGAGGTTTTGAGCTTCGGCAGTGGGCGAGTAACCGGCCTACAGTAATCTCTCATTTACCATCAGAGGCTCGAGCGAATAGCATAGAGCTGTGGATTGGACAAGGCCAACCCGACAACCAAGAATCCGCCCTTGGACTTCAGTGGCATTGCCAATCGGATGTGCTGTCCTACAAGTACCGTTCTCTGGATTATCCTAAGGTCACCATGCGTGCCATTTACAGAGTTCTTGCTAGCCAGTATGATCCTCTCGGGTTTCTGGTGCCCTACACTACTAGAGCTAAGGTAGTAGTGCAAATGCTGTGGGATAAAAAGAGAGACTGGGATGATCCATCCCTGCCAGAAGATTTACTCCACTCATGGAAAGAGTGGGAGAATGAGCTCCCAGCCTTGAAGGGTATCACCATACCCAGATGTTACACTAATCCAGATCTGGACTCCCCTAGTAATAAGAGGGAAGTCCATGTATTTTGCGATGCCTCTGAGCGTGCATATGGCTCAGTGGCATACCTCCGCACAGAGAGTCCCAATGGCGAGGTGGAGGTCTCCTCTATCACTGCCCGTTCTCGTGTAGCCCCAAGGAAACAACAATCAATCCCTAGCCTAGAGTTGTGTGCGGCATTGACAGGGGCCCAATTGGCAAAGGTATTGCAAGAGGAGTTAACCCTTCCCATTAAGGACTTTACGTTCTGGACAGATTCCATCACTGTGCTCAGTTGGCTACGATCAGAATCCTGCCACTTCAAAGTGTTTGTAGGTACCCGAGTAGCTGAAATACAGGACCTTACTGATGGGGAGTCATGGCGTTATGTGGAGTCAGCCCATAATCCCGCCAATGATATCACACGTGGGAAGCCACTCTCAGAGCTAACGGTACGGAGCCGCTGGGGTCAAGGGCCTCCTTTTCTTCAGAAGACCCCAGATCAGTGGCCAGAACCACCTCTCACACTACCTACCCCTACCAACAGTGAGGAATTAAGGAAGGCAGCTCTTTGTGGCCTCACAGTTGTACCTTCAGGTCCATCAGTTCCTGATGCAAGCCAGTTTAAAGATTACAGAGACTTTATGGAAGTCACGGTTAAATCTCTACATGGAGCTGGAATTACATCCCCCACAGCAGAGGATTACAGAGCAGCAGAGAATCTCATCCTACAACGAGCACAGCAGGACAGTTTTCCTGCAGACCTCCAACGGCTAAAAGAGGGTAAGCCAGTACCAAGCAACAATCGTCTCCGAACTCTGTCTCCATTGCTAGACAGCCTTACACAGCTAATATGTGTTGGTGGCCGCCTACGTCACAGTCCTTCACTGGAAGCAGAGACCATTCACCCGGTTGTCCTTGACCCCAAACACCCAACCACACAGCTAATCATACGAGCCTTCGATGAGCAATTACACCATTCGGGCGCAGAGCGTGTATTCGCTGAAATGAGACGCAAATATTGGATACTTCGGGGGGGGGAGGCTATTAAGCATCATCATGGTAAACCAGAGATCCCAGCGATGGCTGACCTGCCTTCTGCCAGATTACGCCTGGACAAACCAGCCTTCTATTCTATGGGGGTTGACTGCTTTGGCCCCTATACCGTCAGGGTAGGCCGGAGAAACGAGAAGAGATGGGGGGTAATATTTAAATGCTTGACAACAAGAGCTGTACATCTCGACCTTCTCTCCAGTATGGACACAGACTCCTTTCTCATGGCCCTGAGGAGATTTGTGGCTCGCAGGGGCAAGCCATGTGAGCTTTTGTCGGACCAAGGCACCAATTTCCGAGGAGGAGAACGAGAATTGAAGGAAGCCTTTGTCTCTCTCCAACCAGAGCTTCAAACTCAGCTTGCCCCCCAACAGATCAAATTTGCCTTCAATTCACCAAATGCACCCCACTTTGGCGGCTGCTGGGAGAGGGAGATAAGGTCCCTTAAGCAAGCACTTGAGGTCACACTTGGAGCCCAAACAGTTACTGAGGAGGTTCTGATGACTGTGCTCATCGAAGTTGAGGAGATCCCCAATTCTAAACCGTTAGGGTACGTGTCGTCTGATGTCGCAGATCCAGACCCTATCACTCCAAATATCTTGCTTATGGGGCGGCTCGACGCATCTCTACCGCAGGTGGTATACCCGCAGGCAGAGCTTCTCAGCAGAAGAAGATGGAGACACAGTCAGCTGCTTGCAGACCACTTCTGGAAGCACTTCATTCGGTTTTACCTACCTGGTCTTCAAGCTCGACAGAAGTGGTATTCAGACACACCAAACATCGAGATTGGTGCCACAGTGATGATCATTGACTCCCACCTACCTCGGGCATCGAGCAGATGGTAAAGTCAGGACTGTTCTGGTCAAGGTGGGGGATCGCTCCTATACCCGTCCTGTGGCCCACCTCATACGTCTGCCAGCCCTGCCTGAGTAGGTTGTATAGGGCTGAAAGCGCAGTTATGGTAATAGCCTTTTATGTTTATTCAGATTTCCTTCAGAAATCTGGGGGCGGCTGTTTAAAAGGCTACCCCCTTTTTCATTATATGTTGGTTTGGACCATTGCGGAGTTGTGCGTGCAGCGCGCCACGGACAAACTTCCTTGTTGCATTGTGCCTGGAGTGGGTGCTCCTACAATTGCCTCGCGGGATAGTCTGTCCTTCGCCATCGGTGTGCGTAAATACAATGTAAGTGCTGTATAATATAACCTGTTGGCTATTATTGATATCACTCCCTTTAGTTACGAACGAGTTATTCGCTTTGCTAGAAGTTAATGGTTGTTTATTAAGTGCGCTTCCTCGCGGTTACCATGCTAATTTGCCCATGCTCATATTCTGTTAGCCTAACGATCTAAAGAGAGGTAATAATGAAGCTGTTAAGCAATATAGAAAGTCTACCCTGTTTATGCCTAAACCATCTAAACCTTCCATAACGCGTTTGTTTAATCTGGTATAATAATGTTTACTAAATTATGGACATGTGGAGTAGTTAGATAACCACGTAGTTAGTAATAAGGCTATAAAGGCCTGATGCTCACGGGCTTAATATTGCCTAAAGGATATGTTAAGGAGTATGTTATAGAATAACATGCCTCTGTATTTTATATTGTAATATTTTGCATATAAGTTTCAACTACCTTGGTTTATTTGTGTTACTGTTGAATATTGCTTTATAGGAAAACCACACCCAAAGTAAAGTTTGTACGCAGGAGTACTGAACTAGCAACTGGAAGCTTGTTTGGAATGCTTACTGTTCATTAAAGAGTTTAAACTGGACCCTGGGACCCCGCGTGATTCTGATAGATCACCTGTGGTGGACTAATCTTTCCCATACCAGTAAAAGAAGTGAGGTTTAGTCAGAGAGGCGAGCATACACAGAGCTGCCTCCTTTTCAATGATCACAGAAAGGTATGTTGTATAAAGCTCTACATTAATGACCAAAGAGAAGTTGTTCTGTCGGATGGATCCAAGCCAAGTTCGGTTCATATAATGACCAGTTTTACACCAGCTGCCATTTTTAAACCAACATGCAAGCCTGCTTCCAACTATCCACAGAACCTCCATGGTATCTGTAGATGCTGATCCATTACAGGTGTAGGATCACACATGCACATATCACAGGGCCTAAATTCCAGGTGGACTGAGACAAGGCCGAGCCTGGTACGAGAGGCACCAAAGGGGGGTTACATACATGAACACACACACACAGATAACAAGGGAGGCCAGCACTCCAACTTTTATTGCCCTTGACTTGGCACACAACCCCCCTCCACATACACTCTGCCTTACATCTCACTCACCCAACAGACGAACACCCTAAAGGAAATTTCATTTAAGTTTGGCTTTTGTATACCCTGTATATTGATCTACTCACGACTACTAGTCTCAATATACAGATAGGTTATGTTTGTATGTGTCCTTAGACAATCTTAGTGTTTTGTGTGCCACCCTTATAACCATGTTCACGGAGTATCACCTATTTTACCCCTTTGCACTTGAACACATATAAATTTAAATAAATAGATAGGTATAGCTACCATTGTATATATGTTCTCATGGTATACCAGAAGAATCTGGAAAGTGAGAGTAACCAATGTTTCCTAACTTTTAGAGAGTCTTCTTTGTTAAAAACCCCCCCTTCTCTTCCAACATTCCTTTGTGGTCCTTATCTGATCTTGGTGGACCGTTACCAAGTTTCTGTGTTCTAACGTACTATATTAAAAAGAACTGAATTAAGGTGTACATTATCCATTTTGGAGAAGATCAATTAGAATAAGCCACACCAACCAAGATATGTTGTGTCCAGATGTGCAACTTATATTGTTATTACCACAAACTAATGGCCACACCTATCTAGGGATAAGATGTGCTGTTTGTAATATGAATATTTGATGTAATGTCTGCACAAAGTGTAACATCTGTTGAGGTGCAACCCAAAACACCGTGTATCCTATACTGATGTGAATCAGTCACATAGATAAAATAATTAATTGTTTAATCAATTAATACAGATGGTATGAGGTATGTACCTGTGAAGCTGATATGGCATGTTTGGTGTCAAACTGATTGTTAATCACCCCTGATTCCAAATCTGGTCAGTGATTACCATAAAAGTGGATGTATCAAAAGTTATAACAGCTTAATGAAAATCATCAGTAAAGGGAGAATCAGTCGGGCCATAAATCCCAAAAGGACTGATACAGACCCCCTTCCGAAAGCCCGCCAAATGGATAGCCAGCCATTGGGCCAGGAGTCGAATTCCTGGTCATCCCTATTCATGAACTTTAGACCATAAAAATCTAGCACCTCAGAACAAAGGTGCGCAGAGAATAACCGCCAGCCCGAAGGAGAACATCAGCCGGGGCAAACAGATCATCAAGCGCAGAAAAGACCATCAGCCCGGGAGACGAGAAGGCCACAAGAAACCCTCCGGTGAAGGCCCAGCTGAAAAGAGAACAGCACCCAAGACAAAGCTTCACCAGGAGAGAGAATCCAGAGGGGCTCCACTCCACTGCTCCAAACGCCGCGCCTTCCTGAGTGCCATCAACTCAGCAGCTCTGCCATCAACTGCCAAGACCCCCCCCCCCCCCCACTCTTCAACCAAGTAAACCAACTTCCTTTCATTCTAACAACTTAAGCTGTTTTGTTAACCTGCTATAAGACTTTAGGGTCATGTTCCACAAACTGTGCAAGCTTGCTTTGCAGAACAGTATTTCCCATTTAAGGCTGCTCATTTAAATCCGGTCATTGCATTTTCATAATTACATCATTTGTTTTATTCCGTTATTTCGTGTTTGTTGTTTGTGTTAGGTGTAATGTCTGTCTTATGTTAGTTGTCGTGTTAGCTAGGAATAAATGCATGTCTTTTACTCAACTTCAGCCTCCGTCATTGAGTACTCACACTAAGTTCCTGCCTCTGTGCGATCTTGCTACACGCTCTGAACCTCAAACTCGCCTGAAACATCGCGAGACTCTCTCTCATCGGCCGTGAGGGGAGCTTCGCTACCAATCGTTTACATTACCTGGTGATGCAGCTCGCTGGACGAGCCTTCTAACCCAGGTTACTAAGCGATACTGGTAATCAGTGAATCCCATTTGAGTCTCACATTAACAGACTCACAGGGATACCGCAATTGAGTTTGGAGGAGCCGACCATTCGGCATAACGATTGGTTAATAATCAGCATTAAATAATAATTAATTAAACTTTAACATATTGGTGGAGATATTAAAAATTACCTGAGCTAATAATTCCAACATTAATTGGTGGGAGAACGCGGGCACAAGGTTTAAACTTTTTGTGAGCACACAATTTAAACTTTTTATGACCGAACGTGCAGTTAAATAAGCGCTACTGTGAACAGGTTGCAAAGTTGAGGATTAATTGCACTCACGGCAGTCCGAAGGCATTTAAGCGGGATTATACGGGCTTATTATTTTTATTTCTATTATTAGTAGTTATTTTCTTTTGTTTTATTTTCGGTTATTTTATTTTAGGTTTCATTCGTTTTGAACTGCAGTAAACTTAAACCCTATATCTGACGAGATTCTCAGGTATAGCGCGTTGTTTCCAGGATCGATTCGGACGAGTTTCTCCGTTTCTATATATCCCGGCAGAGATCTCTCTTTCTATTAGCGAACAGGAATTCTTGTTAAGAGGATCTAACCTGAATTCTGTTGCGTTTGTACTCCCTGAGATAAGACCGATAGCTTAGCTACCTATCAGGATCTTTCTCGTATGCGTGTGCCTGCTTTAGACAAAGCAAGTTTAACACCGCTTTGCGCTGTGAGCCAAGTGTGTGTGTTATTTGGAATTTGGGAGTCTCCAGTGCTTGAGACCCGCCGCGGTTAAGCACCATTTGCGACGAGATATAGTGCACTCGCTATTTAGATCCGTCGCCGTAACGCGAGCGCTGTCTCGCTTCAGCAATTGTTTTAAGGGGTTTTAAACTGTGCAAGACACAGAAGTTAGCCGCAAGCGGCGTGTGCATACGTTAAAAGTGTATGTCACTCATCTAGCGTCGGCAATCGCCTAGCAACCGTCTTGGTTACGAGTGCAGTCAGCAAACGCCACTCTAACCACTTAAAGGTCAGAGCCCTGAAGGCCTGCCTGACGCCATTTGTTTTTTTCTCCTGGGTCACCAGTGACCCCACCCCTTAGGCTCACGTACCTGGGACCCCCCCCACAAAGGGAGCAATGCCCCATTGAGCCTCTAGTGGTCAGGCATAGAACTACCACTCCAATTTGAAAATTGCGCTCTAGTGGTCAGGCATAGAACTACCACTCCATTTCAAAAGTGCGCCTCTAGTGGTCAGGCATAGAACTACCACTCCATTTCAAAAGTGCGCCTCTAGTGGTCAGGCATAGAACTACCACTCCATTTCGAAATTGCGCCTATAGTGGTCAGGCATTGGACTACCACTCCATTTCGAAATTGCGCCTCTAGTGGTCAGGCATTGGACTACCACTCCATTTCGAAATTGCGCCTCTAGTGGTCAGGCATAGAACTACCACTCCATTTCGAAATTGCATCTCTAGTGGTCAGCCATAGTAGTATAACAACATCTGAGTTGGGTCTCTAGTGGTCAACACCGGTAATACCAACACACATAATTGGACACACAGGTTCTTGCCTGAAAGCAGGAATCAACTTCACAGACCAAATCGATTAGATCACAACACATTAACATCTAATTAGGTTATTGCTGCATAACTAATTGATGTTTACAATTAAACAATAAGAAACAATTAATTTGGTTTGATTTCTGTTTTACCTTTTTGATTTATTTTAGGTTTTACTTCATTTTATGCTTTCATCCACTCCCTCTCCCCCAACAAGGAGATGTGCATAGAAGTTCAACCATTATTAATAACAGTAAACCAGTTACATATACAATCACATCAGGGAGTCGTTGAGGTTTTGGACGTGATCGGTTGAGCTTTTCCTGTGCTGAGTGCTTACCATTCGCTCTCGGTTGGTTGAGCTTGCCTGTAGCTCTGCTGTCACTGCTTACGATCGTACAGTTTGTCAGAACCGAAGGGGAGTTCTCAGCAATTGGACGCCCAAAAGCGCGCCAGCCCGGCTGCACCCGCTGACTCATTAAGGGCAAGGCTGACAGGTACCTCAGGCAGTCATTACAACTTTTGAGCAGGACCTCATCTAGGGTGAGTTCTGAGAACGGCCCTAGCTTGGACTCTCACTAGGGTGGGTGACACCTGAAGGCTATTTTGCCAGCCTTGGTCGAGTCAGGTCTCAGGTAGTTCAGCCAATAAGCTGAGCCCCACCTGGGTTGTCTCAGTTGTGCGTACAGAACACCCCCTTCCAAGTTGACATTGCTGGGGATCGGGGGAGTGGGAGCTGGACTTGGGCCTGCTTGGCTGGGATTGAGCTTGTGGGACGTGCCCTACTCAGGAGAGACACCTGACAACGTTCAAACCTCTCTAACTGCATGACTAGCTTAACACCGCAACACCTCATATAGGGACAAATAAAGCAGAACCAGCTAGTGATCCCCCTTCTGGTCAAAGCGGAGCTGTACAACAGAGCCCAACCCAGGGGTAATCTGATCTGCAACAGCAAGCTATGTTTGAATGCAGTCCCATTGGTTTGAAGCTGTTATTTCTCATTTCCTGTTCCCAACTTCTCATGTGGTCTTCTGACACTGTCAGTAGCCACAGATCTGCAATTTCCAGGATAAGGCTTTATCCTTTCCCCCTCACTAGGGCATCTCTCAGGCCCTAGAGTAACTCACACTGTTCTAACCTGCAACAACTTCTCCCAGGGAACAATTTTTGTTTGTTTATTTTGTCGTGGGTAACTATTCACGTGGTTCACTACACCCTTCCAGTTACCCATTGACAGGCCCCAGTTCTACTTTATTTTATTTTGTTGGTTTAATTCGTTCGCCCAGATTTAGGTGTTGGGCCTCCCACCTAGGCAACACCCAGCCTGAGTAACAGATTTCTGCAGCCACCCTCCTGTTGACCGAGTCACAATGACCCACATGGAAAGCCCACTGGACCAGTGGAAAAATTTTGGTATCTGGTCTGAAGATGTGACTCCCAACTTGCCGCCCGGTCATGTCGATCTCACATGGTCCAAAGAAGCTGACCAAATTGAGGACGACATTGCCGAACTTATGGACATGCCACCCACTCAGAAATGCGGGAGTAAAGAGCTAACCAAAATACTCGGCTCCCTCGCACACAAACTCCTAGCCAGGCTGAAGATGAATGAAGAGGGAACGTCCCGTCTCCAGCAAAGGGTGCAAGCACTCCAACAGCAGGAGAAAAACACCCAACGATTACTGGCAGTGGCACAGAGAGATGCCGCCCAGGCCCAACATCACATTTGGAATCTGGAGCAAGAACTCCAATCAAAAAGCAAAAAGCTTCAACACGCCCTGGAAGAGCTCAGAGCTGAAGCTGACCAGCAAAAACAGCAAGCCAGAGCCACCAGAGAAAACCTTGAAGCCAGACTGGACCAGGCTGACACCCTGCTGGACAGAGCCCACGCGGAGCTCAAGAAAAAAGATGGTCGGATCCAGGCCCTGGAAAACCATCTGGACGAGGCACAGAGACGTCTGCACAAGATGAATCACCAACTGATCAGCTCCCAGGAACAGCTCACCGATGCCAGAATGAAACATCGGGCTGACGCAGAAGAGATTGACAAGGTGAGACAGGAATTGAAGCAAGCATATGAGGTGAAGTTGGAATTCGAGGCACCCTACGAATCAGCGATGGGACCGACGTCATCTCTAACAGTGCGGTTGCTCCCAAGGCACACGGGGATCTCTCATCGGGACGAGGTAACTCCCTGCCCCTCACCAGACCTTGAGGAACCAAGAACCCAGAAGGTCTCTCTCAGAGAAGACACCACAGATGGAACAGGCCTACCAAAGCGAACGTTACACCAGCACCGGGTTACCACAAAGGAGCTTGATAAAGTAGCTCGGAATATCAACACGTTTACCCCGAATCCCGGAGGAGGCCACGACATTCATGCCTACCTCCAGGACATCGACTTCCACCTCCAAAGACTGGACAATGTGACCAATGAGGACAGAGTCTACCTCATCAGGATCACATCTAGTCTGGAGCTCCGCAGCTTCCTGGATCGACAGCCCAGTCGAATCAAGGCCGACGCCATGCTGCTACACGAAGCACTGACTCGGGAGTTTGCTGATCCTGAGTCAGAACAAGGTATCGCCGTCGCCTTCGATGTTAAACAGAGCAGACAAGAAGCTCCCCAAGCCTACTACAATCACCTTCGTCGGGCATATTTTGGGTCCAGAAATGAGCCAGACATGGAAGAAGATGCGAACTTCAAGGCTCTCTTCCTTCGGAACCTCCACCCAACCATTAACCACTACCTGGGGCTCATGGCTTGTCCCCGCACCATGACAAGTCAACAACTGCGAGACCTGGCGATCAAGGCGTACCACAAACAAAGAGCAGCAGCTGAGAAGGCAACCAAGGCTCCGGCAGTGCTGAACCTTAGCACTACAGATCCCAACCTAGCGTTGGAAGGTGGGTACCTTCATCCGCAACCACCAATCCACGACCGAGGTTGGAGAGCAGCAAGCCACAGTGAGCGTTACCCTGGTGCACCCCCACAGCAGTCAAAGACTCAACCAGACTGGTGGGAGACACGGCGCTATTTTAACAAGGGTAAACTAAGACCAATGGAGCCATGGAACAAGTGGAGAGACCGACAGGGAAACCAGTTTCTTAAGCCAAGCTCTCCCCCAAGTTCCCGACGGAATCCACCACAGAACTGGCAAGACAGAAGGAGAGGTTATGATCCAGACTCGAGGCCTGGGCGAACCAAGGAAGAAGAGGAGTCTAATCTACTACAGTTGCTACGTGATTTCTTTACTCAGCATCCCCTCAAGGGTCAAGAGGACTTTCGGAAGAAAGATCCAAAATGACTAGGACGGAAGCACAAATCACGCAGGACCCCACAACCCTCATCTGAACCCACACCAGACAATGCCTACAAACTCCCTGAGAGGACAGCCCCAAATGACACTCAACAGTCATCGGCCTTCCGTACCAGAGATATTGGAACAACTGAAGAAGTCCCACCTCAATTAGAAAGTGCTACTGACTTTCTAATTGAAAGTCAGTACTCATGCCCAGTAAGAGCACCTGATGTTGCCGTCACCAACACAGAGCTTGATCAAGGGGATGAGCCCCCGCCGGTGCCCGGCAGCACTGTCCTGGTTGTGTGCCTTGACTCAGAGCACCAATCCGACTGTGGCGACGCCTCACCATTTCCTGGCCAGGCCCCTGTGCCACAGCTTCTGGGTGACCTGATGGAAAGGGGGGTAGCCAAGAAATTCTACCTCTCCATCACCCTGGAAGATGTTCTCACCCTCGAGGCCCTCATCGACACTGCAGCAGACATCACCCTCATGTCAGCCAGTCTCTTCTACCAGGTGCAGCACCTAGCCGCCCAGAAGAACAAAACCCTCCAGCCGAGGAAATGCTCTTTGGACGTGCAGGCGTATTCAGCCGTGGGCACCAGGATGGATCACATGATCCCCCTCAGTTTGTCTGTCGGCCCCATGGATCTCATGCACCCTGTATACATTTCCCAACTTGAGTCCATTCCTCTCCTCATTGGGAAAGACTTGCTGAACCGGTTTCAGCCGTTATTGGATTTCCAGCAGTTGAAAATGTGGGCTCAAGTCAGAGAACCGCTGCCACTGGGGACACCTGACGCCGCCACACAGGAATGTCAAACCCTGGCTGCCTCCTCAGACCTTACTCCACGACATGGAGAGAACGCAGCAGGAGATCAGTGTCTTGACACAAGAGACCCATACCAGCATCATGACTCCTTCCTGTGCAGGCTGGACCCTACCCCGGGATCCTTCTGCCCCAAGATCGGGAAATGCATGTGGCTCCAAGGCATGGAAGTCACAGATGTGGTCATGACCATGGAGGTAGAAGAGTCACCAGTGACAAAAGAGACTGTATGTCACGTGGAGTTTGCTGACGACCAACACCTGACAATCCATGCCATAACTGCCCAGCCTGACGCAGTACAGTCACCCAGCTGCCAGAGCTATTCTCAGGAGGGACCAGCAGCACCCAACATTGTGGACACGCCCACACCAATGGAACTGTCGCGACACCACTACTTTGAGGAAAATGTCTGTCAAGACATGATCACCATTTATGTAGATGGGTGCGTATTCAAACATCAGGGGACCCTGAAAGCTAGAACTAGCATTCTGTGGCTCAATGACGACCCTGTCCCACTACAACAGCTCAAGCTTGGTCCTCACACATCGCAGTACGCAGAGCTGGCAGCAATCTTAATCACCCTGGAGATGGCCTCCGAACGTGAAGTAAAGACTGCAAAGACTTCAGCTATGCGCGTCTCAACTTCATGTGCCATCTCCCTCACTGGACACAGAATGGCTTCAAGACATCAGGGAACAAGCCAGTCAAACACAAAGACCTCCTGCACACGTGCGATGCTCTGATTACCGCACGAAACACGCAGATCGATTGGAAGAAGGTTTGTAGTCATTCCAGACTCCCAGGACTGGACAAGACATACAATGACCGCACGGACGCACTCGCTAAAGCAGGAGCACTGCATGGTGACTGTCCCCTCCCACCCACCCATGCTGTCCAGGTCGTCACCTGCAGCCACAGCCGAGCACCTACCTCGATGCCAGAGGCCTCACTGCTGGAACTTTCCCTTCAGGTCTCCAACTCTGACATCAACTCTCTCCAGCCCACTGATGCTGTGCTCAACAAGGTCTGCGGTCACCTCCGCGACCTCTCGGCTAACTCGATCTCCACAACTGATCAGGCATCCCTTCCTGACATCCATCACCTGATCATGGCTTTACCTTTTCATCATTTTGCCGAGGGCGTACCTCTTGATGTCCCTGATGCCCACACTTCACCACAGCTCGTGGTCCCTCAGGCACAAAGGGGGGTCATGCTACTGTACGCCCACGACGCACCCTGTGCAGGACACCGCAATGCCAAAACAACCAATGAGGTACTTAGTCAAGGAACCACATTCCAATCAAAAGAAAGACATCTTTTCAGTCTGAAATCTCCTCAAACTCCCAAGGAGAAAGACGAAAGAGACAGGGGAGGAAAGAAGGTCACAGACACGGTAGATTAAGGTGGTGGGCCTGACTACTGATATCTGGGTGACCTTTTCAGTTTTTGCTGTACTTATCTGTTTCTTTCTTTTGATAGCTTTTCATTTTATTTTGGTTGTTGTTTTTGGTAAGGACCTGGGGTGGCTCACGCGTGCCCAGGAAATTACTGAAGAGGATCCGGTTTTGCAATTTTCTTTGTCCTGTTTGTTTCTTTGCAATTGTTCTCTGGCCGAGAATTGTTGCCCACTATTTCTTTCTCCTGTTCCCTTTTGCACCGGTGTGCACAACATTCAGAGTCTCGACTCACCACCTCACTCCTAATCTGGTCTTTATTTTCTACCCCCTATTACTAGGATGATGCTGCCCCCGCTATTAGCATTACTCTGCCTAGGAGGCTGAGGCTCAAGTCTGACACGGTGTTCCCTGGACCTCCGCCTGGCACCGTCTTCCGGGGACAGCCCGGTCTCTTGATTACCAACTGTTGTACCCACACAGAGAGAGTATTCGTCGGACGATGTCAACTGAGCCATTACCTGCACGAGAGACCCCAAACTAGTGGGACAGGTGTCCGATGGACCCAGGATGCCCTGCATCATGCTGCCGCTGACACTACCCACAGGTTGGAGCAGTAACCCAACGACCGTGACCCAAGTCCAATCGACGGCCTAAGAGGCTCCTGTGCACCCTGCTGGGAGCTGCAGCAGCCGTTGGCACCCTGTTCGACATAGGATTCACCACTCCTCGCGGTCCCAGAAGCCAGGCGCCAGCCCCTGCGCCTCCTCCCTGCCCATCCTGTCACTGTGCCACCCAGAGTGCCAAACAATGGGATGTCAACAATGCCTCGTTGCATGTGGGTGATCCTGTTTCAACTTCCGTCGCCTGAATGATGGCAATGCGATCATTAGCCGAAAGGGGGGATATGTAGGATCACACATGCACATATCACAGGGCCTAAATTCCAGGTGGCCTGAGACAAGGCCGAGCTTGGTACGAGAGGCACCAAAGGGGGGTATATTGACCCTGTATATTGATCTACTCACGACTACTAGTCTCAATATACAGATAGGTTATGTTTGTATGTGTCCTTAGACAATCTTAGTGTTTTGTGTGCCACCCTTATAACCATGTTCACGGAGTATCACCTATTTTACCCCTTTGCACTTGAACACATATAAATTTAAATAGATAGGTATAGCTACCATTGTATATATGTTCTCATGGTATACCAGAAGAATCTGGAAAGTGAGAGTAACCAATGTGTCCAAACTTTTAGAGAATCTTCTTTGTTAAACCCCCCCCCTTCTCTTCCAACATTCCTTTGTGGTCCTTATCTGATCTTGGTGGACCGTTACCAAGTTTCTGTGTTCTAACATACTATATTAAAAAGAACTGAATTAAGGTGTACATTATCCATTTTGGAGAAGATCAATTAGAATAAGCCACACCAACCAAGATATGTTGTGTCCAGATGTGCAACTTATACTGATATTACCACAAACTAATGGCCACGCCTATCTAGGGATAAGATGTGCTGTTTGTAATATGAATATTTGATGTAATGTCTGCACAAAGTGTAACATCTGTTGAGGTGCAACCCAAAACACCGTGTATCCTATACTGATGTGAATCAGTCACATAGATAAAATAATTAATTGTTTAATCATTTAATACAGATGGTATGAGGTATGTACCTGTGAAGCTGGTATGGCATGTTTGGTGTCAAACTGATTGTTATTCACCCCTTTATTACCATAAAAGTGGATGTATAAAAAGTTATAACAGCTTAATGAAAATCATCAGTAAAGGGAGAATCAGTCGGGCCATAAATCCCAAAAGGACTGATACAGACCCCCTTCCGAAAGCCCGGCAAATGGATAGCCAGCCATTGGGCCAGGAGTCGAATTCCTGGTCATCCATATTCATGAACTTTAGACCATAAAAATCTAGCACCTTAGGACAAAGGTGCGCAGAGAATAACCACCAGCCCGAAGGAGAACATCAGCCGGGGCAAACAGATCATCAAGCGCAGAAAAGACCATCAGCCCGGGAGACGAGAAGCCCACAAGAAACCCTCCGGTGAAGGCCCAGCTGAATAGAGAACAGCACCCAAGACAAAGCTTCACCAGGAGAGAGAATCCAGAGGGGCTCCACTCCACTGCTCCAAACGCCACGCCTTCCTGAGTGCCATCAACTCAGCAGCTCTGCCATCAACTGCCAAGACCCCCCCCCCCCCCCCACTCTTCAACCAAGTAAACCAACTTCCTTTCAGTCTAACAACTTAAGCTGTTCTGTTAACCTGCTATAAGACTTTAGGGTCGTGTTCCACAAGCTGTGCTTGCTTTGCAGAACAGTATTTCCCATTTAAGGTTGCTCATTTAAATCCAGTCATTGCATTTTCATAATTACATCATTTGTTTTATTCCGTTATTTCGTGTTTGTTGTTTGTGTTAGGTTTAATGTCTGTCTTATGTTAGTTGTAGTGTTAGCTAGGAATAAATGCATGTCTTTTACACAACTTCAGCCTCCGTCATTGAGTACTCACACTAAGTTCCTGCCTCTGTGCGATCTTGCTACATGCTCTGAACCTCAAACTCGCCTGAAACATCGCGAGACTCTCTCTCATCGGCCGTGAGGGGAGCTTCGCTACCAATCGTTTACATTACCTGGTGATGCAGCTCGCTGGACGAGCCTTCTAACCCAGGTTACTAAGCGATACTGGTAATCAGTGAATCCCATTTGAGTCTCACATTAACAGACTCACAGGGATACTGCAATTGAGTTTGGAGGAGCCGACCATTCGGCATAACGATTGGTTAATAATCAGCATTAAATAATAATTAATTAAACTTTAATTAATTTTAAACATATTGGTGGAGATATTAAAAATTACCTGAGCTAATAATTCCTACACAGGGCAGCTTGACAGTTTCTCCAATACTAACGGTGATAACTGATTAACAGACAGAACAAAGTCATTATTATCATATGAATTATCTAACACACTGTTCCTCCACACTGATTAGTCCATGTACTGTACCAACGTGACTTTGCACTAATCAGATACCCAGTGGTGGGCTCAGCTAACTGAAAAGTTAGCTTTGATAACCGCTAATCCACTAAGTTCAAGGTTTAATTTGATAACGCTAAACTGATAAACCCATAAACCGATAAATTTAGAGGAAGCTCAAAATAACCACTAACAACTAACTTTTATTATATAAATTGTGCTTTGGTTTGGTTTTACCTCTGAAACGCTTAAAAACATGTTAAAAGACTGACTCAATGTGTACATTATCCGAACAGCCTCACCTATCTAGTGGTAAGATGTGCTGTTTGGTTGTGAATATGCAATGTAATGTCTCTACAACTTACCCAAAGTGGCAACATCTGTTGATGTGCAACATTAACCACCTATAATATATACTGATGCCAGTCATTAACATGCACAATGTAATAAATTGTTAATTAATTAATACAAAATTGCATGAAATGTGAAGCTCCAGGCTGGTATGGCATGTTTGGTGTGAAACTGATGGAAAATCACTCCTGAACTGAAATGTGGTCAGTGTTTATCATGAAATTGTATGTAGCAAAAGTTATACTCGTTTAATGAAAATCATGGGTAAAGTGGCATCAGCCTAATCGTAAATCCCAAAAGGACTGCCACAGACACCCCTTCAAATGCCCGCCAACTAGATAGCCAGCCATTGGTTCAGGTGTCGGGTTCTTGGTCATCTATAGTCATGAACTGTAGATCATAAAACCACAAGACAAAGCCTTTCACCTTAAAGCTTCACAAGGAGAGAAAATCCAAGAGACTCCCTGCCAACAACCGCCTTCTTGAGTGCCACCATTCCCTCAGCTCATCACCTCTGCAACCTACTGCCAAGACCCCTTCCACTCTGCAAGCAAGTAAACCAACTTCCATTCATTTTAACAATCTAACCTGTTCATTTAATCTGCTTTATAACTTGTCATGTTTCCACAAACTGTGCTTGCTTTGTATTTCCCTTTTAAGATTACCAATTTAAATCTGCTCACCGAATTTTCATAATACATTCTGTTTTGTTCTGTTATTTTGTATTTGTTGTTTATGTTAAGTGTAATGTCGGTCTAATGTTAGTATAGTGTTAATAATAAATAAATCCATGCCTTTTATACAACTTCAGCCTCCGTTCATTGAGTGCTCACAATAGTCACTGCCTGCGAACTGGCTCCTAAGCTCTGAAACTTCAAGCTCGCCTGAAATATCGCAACACTCTCTCTCTCAATGACTACGAGGGGAGCTTCGCTACCAATCGTTTACATTACCTGGTGATGCAGCTTGGTGCATGAGCATTCTAACCCAAGTTACTAAGCAATACTGGTAATTAATGAATCCCATTTAAGTCTCACATTAACAGACTCACAGGGGTTTGGAGGAACCAACCATTTGGCAAAACAATTACTTAATAATCGTCATCAAATTATAAATAATTAAAATTTAATTAATTTCCCTACACATGGGTGGAGACATTAAAATTAATTGAGCTAATTTTTCCTACAATACCTTAAATCCAACAAGTTATTGACCAATCACATCTTGTGTTTACACATAGGCAGCCAACACCATACCAGATCGACTGTTGCAGACACACTCACAACAAGTAGGAACAAATATGTATGATTTTAGGTTTTACAAACATTTTACCCATTAAACTTTATTCAATTTACCTGTGAAAATAGGGGATACTCAATTAGCGGAACTAAATTTAATGAAAGACACTCACATCATCATAATTTACAAAGCATAGAAGCACTGACATATACAGCTAATTACACACAGGATCAGTGTGAGGCTTTTACTCACCTATAGCTGTCTCCTGAACATCAGGGAGACAGTGACCAAGGCAGAGGAGTTGCAGCAGCATGAACATCAGCCTACAGTTAGAGATGAAACAGGAAAGATTCTGCACAGCAAATGTGCCAGTGTTAAATTAACACTGCATGGTGTCTATATGTGACCACACCATTCAGTGTTTCAGTGTGCAGTGAGTGTTGTTTTTAAAGTGTTAATATTTGTTAACTCTTATAGTGTTCAATTTACAACCTAGAGTGTTGTCAAAGAGTCTCCACCTCTACATATCTGCCCCATTTTAATATGGGAACAAGATATCATGAGGATCTGAAGAGCCATCCCAGATTTACCCACCATCATGAGAAAGACTCTGACCAAACAGGACCTTACAGCTTTTTCTTGTTTTGTTTTAAAGTTTTGCTGGCTTGGTTCTAACAAATCATGATGATTAGAGAGCTGGGTCCATGTTGTTGTTGCATCACAGAAAAAACTTTTGGAGATGTACAGGACATGTCTACAGATTGGTGTATGTATATTAATAGTGTGGGAGTATGTTTGACTGCCAGTCCTGCCTTTGGATGATTAACATATGTGGAAAAGTGTCAGGACAGTTGTGATACCCTTTTCTGTGCAGCTCCTGGTACCACCCACTCCCCTGTAGACCAATGGTGCTGGATGTATATTTGCATAGCATAACACTGTACTGTTTTAATAGATTTTTTTTTTTATCCACCGCGATTGTGATGAATAAGGCAAGAGAACAAAAACCACCGAAATGGCTGTTGCGTTCCAGCTAAGGACCCGGTGGGGTGGTTTAGCCTCTATGGCTTAACTAGAGAAAGCATTGGCTGGGAGGAAAATGCTATGGAAAACCAATCATTTTGTTTCTTTTGTAAGCCTGCTCTATCCAAGGGGATCATTTGGATCTTCTGTATCTTTACAATTGCGATTACTTCAGGGATGCACATATGAAAGAACTACACTGCCCACATTAATTAACATACAACAGGCAACTCCAAAAAAAACAGGCAATGAAATGTGGTAAAGACTAATATCAGTGCCATACCGGCCTCGATCATGGTGGGTTTCTAAAAATTAAGCTTAATGAAAATCTTAATATTAAATGAGCAAAGTGATTTGATTTGTTCTATCGCAAGTTGTGGTCTAAAACCAATGAGGCCACCACCCATTATATCTGCTTTAGAAAATACACTCCTTCAGCCCTTCTAAATAATTATGTGATGCAGTCCAACAGAGTCTAGCTTCATAATCTGTGTTTGGTGCCATACATTTCACGCACTTTCATACCACAGAGGATTCTCGGCACAGTTTTTCTGATTATTATGAGCTGAACTGAAAACTTGCATAACTTGCAGTTCCGTACGCGCAGGCAAGCGAGCGTGGAAGCAGGCGAGATGAGCCAGTCAGACGGGAAACCGGGGTTTATTGAGGGAAGGAGAGACAGGCATGGACATCAACGGACAATACAACATCAATGACTGATCTGGGAAACAGTGGGAGACGCGGACTAATATGGACAGGATACGGTGAACAGAACAGGCCACAGATGAGAACAATTAGGGATGAACACGAGGTAACGAGGTGGGCGTGGCGCACATTAGGATCGGACCGAGCGGGGTGTGACATAACCCCCCCCCCCCCCCAAAGAGGAGAGGAGGCGACGGACGAGACGAGACCGGGGAACAGGACCTGAAAGACGAAAACCAAGACATTAACGAGGGCCCGGGATCAGGACAGAGACACAAAACAGGAACAAGGACGAAAAGAAAGACAGGACCCGACAAAGAACAGGAAAGGCGGACAGACAGACAGAGAAGGGAGACACAGAGGGCACAGAAGGAACACCCACAGGCGACACGAAGGGGCCAGGAGTGAACAGAGGACCCACAGGAGGAGGAGGAGTAGAGACAGGAGGGAGAAAGGCAAAGGGAGGAGGAAGAAGGGGAGCCCGAAGCAACCCAGACGGGCGACGGGCAGTGGCTGTAGGTCGAGGCCGCAGGCGAGAGGGAGGAGGAGGGGACCACCCAGGGGCCAAGGGAACGGGACGAGGGAGTGACGGAGGGGACATGGAGGGAGCAGGAGGGAACACCGGTGCAGGCAGCCAGGAGGGTGAAGCTGCGGCTGGCGGAGGCGCAGCCGGAAAAGGCGCCGTTCGACGCCAAGCTAGAGCAGTGGGGCCCAGAGGCGGCCGACACGGAGCCGGAGGCGGGACCGAGGACCGGCACTGAGGAACCAGGGGAGGGCCCGGAGGCGACCGTCGACCCGACGGCGCAGGACCCGCAGGCAGCCACCGAGCCACAGCCAGGGGCCGAACGGGCAAGCCAGGGGGCAGGGCGGGCGGGTCCCGGGCCCGACACCTATGTCCCCGTCCCTTATGGGGCGGGGTCCTGGGGGGTGTCGGCCTTGTCGGGGCAAGGGAGTCAAGAGGGAGGTGCCCGAGGGTGTAGGCTCGGGCAGAGCAGGGGGCGTGGCCGCAGGCGGTGCAGCCGGAGCCACGGCCAGCAGAGGCGAGCCAGGCTGGACAGGAGAGCCGGGGCGGCTTCCTCTCCTTTTCCCCAGCGTCTCTTCTTTTTATGCCGCCCGGAACCTGTAGGAGGAGGTGGGGTTGCCTTTGCGTAGGCGAGCAGCTGGAGCCGCTTCTCCTTGAACCGGCGGACAAGTTGCTGTAGCAGGGAACGCACCTCCGCCACGATGCGTTCCTCTGTCTGCAGTTTCACTCCTTGGAGGAGATCCCAGCTTTGTTTCACCAAGCCGTTCAGAGCTGGGTCGTCCTGAATTTCAGGCTGCTCTCTCCAGTACGTTACCTCATGCAGCAGGACGAGCCAGATGTCCTCGTCCTGCTGCGTTGCGCCTTTCGGGAGATCGGTCATTCTGTTATGTTCGGTTCCGTACGTGCAGGCAAGCAAGCGTGGAAGCCGGCGAGATTAGCCAGTCAGACGGGAAACCGGGGTTTATTGAGGGAAGGAGAGACAGGCATGGACATCAACGGACAATACAACATCAATGACCGATCTGGGAAACAGTGGGAGACGCGGACTAATATGGACAGAATATGGTGAATAGAACAGGCCACAGATGAAAACAATTAGAAATGAACACGAGGTAACGAGGTGGGCGAGGCACACATTAGGATCGGACGGAGCGGGGCGTGACAGCTGTATTGGTCTAAGTCTTTTTTATTATCGTGGGTTAGTAAAACACAGCAGCTGAATGCCCAAATTAGGTCAAATGAGTGCACATTAAAATAGGGCAGATATGGGCCACCCATTTTGTACTTGTGTGCCACCCATATGGGCTTGCAATTTCGGAATAGGTGGAGACACGTTGTCCTAACACTCTAGGTTGTAAATTGAACACTATAAGAGTTAATAAATATTCGGTTCGGTTGGTCCGTTCTACTTGGCCGGATGCCATAGGATGGTGGCTGATGTGGAACTGGGCTTTGATCCCCAACAGTTTCCAGATGTCCTGCATCACTTCGGCTGTGAAGTGGGTGCCTCGGTCTGAGTTGACTTTCAGTGGGAGGCCAAACCTGGAGAACACATGGTTCGTGAGCAGATATGCCGTTGTCTGGGCTGTGTCGTTGGGTGCCGGGAGGCATTCTACCCACTTAGTGAACTGACAGGTGACTGTGAGGAAGTATTTGTTTCCGCGAGCTGATCTCGTCAGGGGTCCTACCCAGTCAATCTGTAGATCTGACCATGGGAAATTGATACCCCGTCGCTGCAGAGGTGCCTTGTGCTTTGGGTTTGCTGGTTGAAATTGGCAGCAGACCAGACATCCTTTCACATATTCTGTTACATCCTGTCGCATGTTAGGCCAGTAGGCTACTTGACTAAGTACCTCGTAGGTTGTTTTGGCATTGCGGTGTCCTGCACAGGGTGCGTCGTGGGCGTACAGTAGCATGACCCCCCTTTGTGCCTGAGGGACCACGAGCCACGGCGAAGTGTGGGCATCAGGGACATGAAGAAGTACGCCCTTGGTAAGATGAAGAGACGGTAAGATCGTTGTCAGGTGACGGAGTTCAGGAAGGGAGTCTCGGTCGGTTGCGGAGATCGAGTTGGCAGAGGGGTCGCGGAGGTGATCACAGACCTAGCCGAGCGCAGCATCAGTGTATTGGAGGGAGATGATGTCCGAGTCGGAAAGCTGAGGGGAAAGTCCCAGCAATGAGGCCGCTGGCTGCGAGGCAGACGCTCGGCTGTGGCTGCGGGTGATGACCTGGACAGCATGGGTGGGTGGGGGGGAACGAAACTCCCACGGGTCACCATGTAGGGCCCCTGCTTTTGCGAGTGCGTCCGTGCGGTCATTGTATGTCTTGTCAAGTCCCGGGAGTCTGGAATGACCGCGAACCTTCTTCCAGTAAATATGCATGTTTTGTGCAGTAATGAGAACATCACATGCCTGCAGGAGGTCTTGATGTTTGACGGGCTTGTTTCCTGAAGTTTTAAAGCCATTTTGTTTCCAGTGAGGGAGATGGCACATGAAGCTGAGACGTGTGTAGTTGGAGTCTGTGCAGAGCAGTAGGTCTTGTACGCCATGTTCGGAGGCCACCTCCAAGGCAATTAAGACTGCTGCTAGCTCTGCGTACTGTGACGTGTGGGGACCAAGCTTGAACTGCTGTGGTGGGACGGGGTCGTTGTTGAGCCACAGAATGCTGGCTCCAGCTTTCAGGGTCCCCTGTTGGTTGAATGCGCACCCATCCACATAAACGGTGGTCATGTCTTGACAGATGTTCTCATCAAAGTAGTGGTGTTGAGAGGGTTCCATTGGGGTCGACGTGTCCAGAATGCTGGGTGTTGGTGGTCCTTCCTGAGAACAGCTTTGGCAGGTGGCCAGTCCCATGCCCAGGGGTAGCTTGTGGTTCTGGGCATACCGGATTTCGATGTCACGGCCTTGGAGTGCCATCAGCCAGGTGGCTATCCGTGCATTGGTGACCACGCCATCCCTGATGCGCTGGCTGTTCAAGAATGTGACAGGTTGATGGTTTGTTTCTATGACTGTCTTCTGCCCTCCAATGTAGTTGGAGAAATGCTTTATTGCCCAGACAGTGCAGAGCAGTGCTTTCTCACAATCAGAGTACTTGCGCTCTGGTGCCAGAAGGGTTTTGCTGGCATATGCGACCATGCATTTATCTTGGTCGTAGGTTTGATACAGCCCAGCACTAAGGCAGTGGTCTGAAAAGCCCGCTTTCAAATAGAACTCCTTGTCTGGGTTAGGGTAAGCTAGGCAAGGGGCTGAGCACAAAAGTCGCTTCAGCTCTTTCATGCTGTTTTCCTGTTCCGTGGACCACCGGAATGGAGCATCCTTCTTCAAGAGTATAGTTAGCGGTCTGGCAACATCGGCGTAGTTTTCCATGAACTGCCGAGAGTAGTTACAGACGCCGAGGAAACTATGCAACTCTGTCAGGTTCGATGGTGCCTTAATGGTCTGGATGGCTTGGGTACGGCTGTATTGGGGTTCGATACCATTTGGACCAACCAGTAGACCCACGTAGTTGACTCTGGTTTTACACCACTGGCCTTTGTGGAGGGTGATTTTGGCACCAGCCTTCGCTAGTTGTTCCAGAACATGGTCGATTTCAGCTAGATGCTCTTCCATTGTGGTGCTTCTGATGAGGATGTCATCCACGTAGATGAGGTTCCCTCGAGCACGGGCATCAGGGCATGCTTTGTTCAGGAAGATGTTGAATTCGGCCGGTGAATTAGCGTATCCAAAAGGGCAGCGGTTGAAAGTGTATTGTTTGTTGGCAAAAGTGAAGGCTAACTTATGTTGGTCCTCGGGGTGGACTGGGATAGTCCAGAATCCTGAAGCCACATCCATGGTTGTGAAGACTTTGGCGCCTATGACTTTAGGCAGTTCCTGGTCCAGTTGCGTCATGGGCCAACGGGACAGGGGAACGTGTTGGTTTAATTTGCGGTAGTCAATGGTGGGCCGCCATTTTCCATTTGGCTTAAGAACTGGCCAGATGGGAGCCGAGTAAGTGCTATTGCACGGTCGGATGATCCCTTTTTCCAGCATGGAGTCAATGATGTCCTGTATGGGTTCATACGAGGCAATGGGTATCTTGTATTGCTTTACAAAGGTCGGTGGGCCCCCCGGCCGGGTGGGGATGCGGACCATGTGGATGTCCGTCAGTCCACAATCCAGGGAGTCTTTGGTAAAGAAATCCTTGTACTTGTAAAAGACTTGACGAAGGTTTTGTCGATCTTCCTCATTGTCGATAGCATCGGCGTCTGCAAGGATTTGTTGCACTTCCATGTCAAAACCGGAGTAGGGTTCCCCGAGTCCACTTGTGCAGGCCCCTCCTGGAATCGGCATGCTAGGTGATTGTACTATGTCTGGCTGGGTGGTTATGGCATGGATTGTGAGATGTTGATCACCAGCAAGCTCCATGCTCAGTGGGAACCTTGAGGTTTTGCTGACACGAGGCACGGGAGGGTCACTACTCTTCAGCTCATCGTACAGCTTCTGGTTGATGGCTGATTTTTCCACCCCCATGGTCATCACCACATCGGTGACTTCCATGCCTTTCCTGATCTTGGGACGGAAGGATCCCGGGGTAGGGTCCAGCCCGCACAGGAAGGAGGCATGATGCTGGCATGGGTCTCTTGTGTCACAACAGTGATCTCCAGTTGGGTATCCTATATGTCGTGGAGTAAGGTCTGAGGAGGCAGCCAGGGTTTGACATTCCTGTGTGGCAGCGTCAGGTGTCCCCAGTGGCAGCGGTTCTCTGACTTGAGCCCACATTTTCAACTGCTGGAAATCCAATAATGGCTGAAACCGGTTCAGCAAGTCTTTCTCAATGAGGAGAGGAATGGACTCAAGTTGGGAAATATATACAGGGTGTATGAGATCCATGGGGCCGACAGACAAACTGAGGGGGATCATGTGATCCATCCTGGTACCCACGGCTGAATACGCCTGCACGTCCAAAGAGCATTTCCTCGGCTGGAGGGTTTTGTTCTTCTGGGCGGCTAGGTGCTGCACCTGGTAGAAGAGACTGGCTGACATGAGGGTGATGTCTGCTGCAGTGTCGATGAGGGCCTCGAGGGTGAGAACATCTTCCAGGGTGATGGAGAGGTAGAATTTCTTGGCTACCCCCCTTTCCATCAGGTCACCCAGAAGCTGTGGCACAAGGGCCTGGTCAGGAATTGGTGAGGCATCACCCCAGTAGGGTTGGTGCTCTTCTGAGTCACAGCTTACAACCAGGACAGCGCTGTCAGGCACTGGTGGGGGCTCATCTCCTTGATCAAGCTCTGTGTTGGTGATGGCGACATCAGGTGCTCTTACCAGGCCTGAGTCAGCCACTCTTCCTGGTTGAGGTGGGACTTCTTCCGTTATCCCAATATCTCTGGTAGGGAAGGCCGATGGCTGTTGAGCGTCATTTGGGGCTGACATCTGAGGAAGTTTGTGGGCGTTGTCTGGTGTGGGTTCAGGTGAGGGTTGTGGGGTCCTGCGTGATTTGTGCTTTCGTCCTAGTCATTTTGGATCTTTTTTCCGAAAGTCTCCTGGGCCCTTAAGGGGATGCTGAGCACAGAAATCATGCAGTAACTGTAGTAGATTAGACTCCTCTTCTTCCTTGGTTCGTCCAGACCTCGAGTCGGGATCGTGACCTCTCCTTCGGTCTTGCCAGTTCCGTGGTGGATTCCGTCGGGAACTTGGGGGAGAGCTTGGCTTAGGGAACCGGTTTCCCTGTCGGTCTCCCCGTTTGTTCCATGGCTCCATTGGTCTTGATTTCCCTTTGTTAAGAGAATGTTGTGTCTCCCACCGGTCCGGCTGAGTCTTTGACTGCTGTGGGGGCGCACCAGGGTAACGCTCACTGTGGCTTGCTGCTCTCCAACCTCGGTCATGGATTGGTGGCTGATGAGGAGGGTGGCCACCTTCCAACGCTAGGTTGGGATCTGTAGTGTCAAGGTTCAGCACTGCCGGAGCCTTGGTTGCCTTCTCAGCTGCTGCTCTTTGTTTGTGGTACTCCTTAATCGCCAGGTCTCGCAGTTGTTGACTTGTCATGGTGCGGGGACAAGCCATGAGCCCCAGGTAGTGGTTAATGGTTGGGTGGAGGTTCCGAAGGAAGAGAGCCTTGAAGTTCGCATCTTCTTCCATGTCTGGCTCATTTCTGGACCCAAAATATGCCCGACGAAGGCGATTGTAGTAGGCTTGGGGAGCTTCTTGTCTGTTCTGTTTAACTCTCTGGGGTCGAGCATGTCGTCGGCGACATCGCGTACTTTTTGCGTCTATTTCAGTTTATATCTCGCTGAAATCTTAATGTAGAATCATGAAAAAAACGCTGGATAAATCCGTAATCTGTCTTCTTTTCAAAACGTCCATTGTCGGAAGTATTAAAGTTTTTTTAATTAGGTTAAATCGGCAAAAAAGTAAACCTTGTCATCTTACTTTGTTTTACCTGCATCGGGGGCGTGTATACCGCTCTCACCTGAAGATCGCTATTCACATTCTAAATAGCTGCATTAGCGCGTATTCAAATCGCATTCGCATGGTAATTTGATTAACAGTGCAACGGTGAAACGCGATCCAGACACATCCCCTTCAGCGCCATAAAAGGGGGTTGGGGACGTGGCTAGGTGACAATGGCTCATTCATACACATGAAAGTTGCTACATATTCAATGAAATAGTTACATGAGTTAGGTTTTTCTTATTTATTTATCCAAATGAATGTTGCAACTACACCATTTAGTCATCTTCATGTAGCCAAGACTTTGGTGATCAGATATCTGGGATCAAAACAAACTGCCAGCATTGCTTACTACGTACTTTTATAATGTTTCTGCAAATGTTCCAAACTGCATTTTGCAATGTCTATATTTTGATGTCAAATTTCAAACTTAACAAAAATCTGACATATTTACAATATATATTAAAATAAAGATGAGCGTGATGGCAAAACAAATATATAAGAAATAATTTTTTTTCATGAATTAAGTTTATGATATTTGAAGAAATGTGTGATCATGCCCCAGTCAGTGAAAGTGTGTTTCCTACCCCTAGGCTCCAGAGGGTTAACATCGAAGGCGACGGTGATACCTTGTTCTGACTCAGGATCAGCAAACTCCCAAGTCAGTGCTTCGTGTAGCAGCGTGGCGTCGGCTTTGATTCGACTAGGTTGTCGATCCAAGAAGCTGCGGACTTCCAGGCTAGATGTGATCCTGATGAGGTAGACTCTGTCCTCATTGGTCACATTGTCCAGTCTTTGGAGGTGGAAGTCAATGTCTTGGAGGTAGGCATGAATGTCGTGGCCTCCTCCGGGATTCGGGGTAAACGTGTTGATATTCCGAGCTACTTTATCAAGCTCCTTTGTGGTAACCCGGTGCTGGTGTAACGTTCGCTTTGGTAGGCCTGTTCCATCCGTGGTGTCTTCTCCAAGAGAGACCTTCTGGGTTCTTGGTTCCTCAAGGTCTGGTGAGGGGCAGGGAGTTACCTCGTCCCGATGAGAGATCCCCGTGTGCCTTGGGAGCGACCGCACTGTTGGAGATGACGTCGGTCCCATCACTGATTCGTAGGGTGCCTCGAATTCCGACTTCACCTCATATGCTTGCTTCAATTCCTGTTTCACCCGGTCAATCTCTTCTGCGTCCGCCCGATGTTGCATCCTGGCATCGGTGAGCTGTTCCTGGGAGCTGATCAGTTGGTGATTCATCTTGTGCAGACGTCTCTGTGCCTCGTCCAGATGGTTTTCCAGGGCCTGGATCCGACCATCCTTTTTCTTGAGCTCCGCGTGGGCTCTGTCCAGCAGGGTGTCGGCCTGGTCCAGTCTGGCTTCAAGGTTTTCTCTGGTGGCTCTGGGAGCATGCTGGGCCTGGGCGGCATCTCTCTGTGCCTCTGCCAGTAGTTGTTGGGTGTTTTCCTCCTGCTGCTTGAGTGATTGCACCCGATGTCCTCCTCAAGCTGGTCAGCTCCTTTGGACCGTGTGAGATCGGCCTGACTGGGCAGGAAGTCAGAAGTCACAACATCCAGCCAGGTACCCAAATCCTTCCATTGGTCAAGGGGGCTTTCTCTGTGGGTCATGGTGACTCGGTCAACTGGAGGGTGATCGCAGAAAACTGTTATACTCAGGCTGGGTGTTGCCAAGGTGGGAGGCCTAACACCTAAATCTGGGTGAACAAATTAACCAACAAAATAAAATAAAGTAGAACTGGGGCCTGTCAATGGGTAACTGGACGGGTGTAGTGAACCACGGGAATAGTTACCCACGACAAAATAAACAAACCAAAATTGTTCCCTGGGAGAAGTTGTTGCAGGTTAGAACAGTGTGAGTTACTCTAGGGCCTGAGAGATGCCCTAGTGAGGGGGAAAGGATAAAGTATGAAGGTAAAACAGTAGCAAAACTCGAGAGCTTGCTAATTTGAATGTGAGAACTTGTAAAATTAATATTTGTATTTGTAAGTTGAAATTTATACTCACAGCCCTGATGTGAATATCTGCATCTATCGATTTGCACACACAGACAATACTCAGAACACCTGTGTTTTGAATTCGAAGTTGCAGATTAATAGTTACAAATGTGTAAAGTGTCATTCGCATAAACAAAATGACAGGCACAATTGTGTACTACACATTTATCTTTGCGCTTTACTTCAGTTTCGCTGTACAACCACAAGTCGGCACTCACAACCTCTCAGATCTGGCAGTACAACCTCAAATCCTAGCGCTTTGACTTTTGCTACTCTTTTTGCGATATTCCTGTAGCAAAACTCACTCGTGCACTTGTAAATGCAAACTTGAGAGAGCAGATGAAGCGGATTAATCCATCATTGTGATTAATCTGATTAAAAAAATTTTAACGCAATTAACCCATCTGCAGCGCAGAATGACTCAAAATCCCTGAAATATCTCTGTCAACCCATTTCGGGCAGTTTTGGTGCGTTCCATTTGCCCTGGGAACTCATATTCCGAGTTTTGAAGCCGGAAGTGACAACATGCGCACTCCCATTTCTCAGAGATCCGAGAAATATCTCGGAGCAGCACAGAGGACATTTAAACTGAGGTACCTTAACACTAGAAAGACTGACTGGGTCAATTGACCCAAATCAAACAAAATCACTGCTATTTCTCATTGAAGTTCTTGCTACAAAAATCTGAAAAAAGTTAGCTTCAGTTAGCTTTCGTTTGACAGCTCATGCATATTTTGGCCAAGCATTTGCCGCAAACAGGATGCTTGCACGTGTCACAGGTAGTGACAGTTTTGTTGCGTTTACAAGCGACCGTGACTTGACAGCTGACTCTTCTCTCAAGTTGCCCTGTCGGTGATGGTGTTATGACTATTATGTTATTGTTATTATGACTTGGTTATCTAATTCATTTGCATGACATTACGTCAATTGACCCAGTCAGTCTTTCTAGGTATATACTGCTGTAAAATACTAATTTCACCAGCAACTTCATTTGTGTTACCATGTTCTGTTCAAGAATGATAAAAAAATAAAAGTCAGATTTTTTCAGATTTTTGTAGCAAGAACTTCAATGAGAAATAGCAGTGATTTTGTTTGATTTGGGTCAATTGACCCAGTCAGTCTTTCTAGTGTTAACCCTTGTGCATTGTTCATTTAGGGTGTATACTATGACTGTTTAGGGTCACTAGAAATACAGACAGTAATCAGTTTTTGTTGATTTAAACATCACTCACCTTTGTTTTGTACTGTAAGTTGTGCAATAGAAATTTTGACATTGTAAAATCAGCATTATAACAATTTAAAAAATCCCTTTAAAAATTAAGCTTGTTTTAGTACATGAATATCTGTTTTTGCAATTATGCCACATTGTTGTGTTATCAAATTATTATTGGAAAATAGTATTCATTAAAACTTTAAGTTGCAGTCTTCCTCTCATAAAGATTATCCCTCATTCCTTTGTTTAAAACAGAATTGAGCGATTGTGGCGGGATGTGTTCACTGCGGTTACCTCCCACTTTTACCACGTTCTGCACCAACTGGAAGAGAATGGGCATCTTGATCTGTCCAGTAGTCTTCACATCTTCTGCTGTCACTATGCCTTCATCCCACGGCTCCAAGCCCATCTCAATATATTTAGAGATGGATGGGACAACCACCCTCTTTCATCAGAGGGCAACCTCTCTCCTAATCAGCTGTGGCAACTGGGGCAGCAGTACCACTCTGAAGAGTGTGATGAGGTAGGCATGTGGTTTATTTATTTATTTTTTATCTATTATTATTTTTTTTTTTTGCTAATTTATAATTTCTTAGATTCTACAGATTCCACAAATAGACTGGGAAAGCAGTGGTCTTATCCCCAGTGACACAAGTTCTGCCATCCAGGTTCCTGAAATTGAATGTCCACTGAGTTCAGAGGAACTTAATGAACTAAAGGCTGCTGTGGACCCAGTACAGCCATCAGAAAATTTTGGGGCAGATGTTTACATTGCTTCACTGCAGTACATGCATAGCATTGGCTACATGTAAGATAGTGGAAGTATCAGTAATTGAGATAAAACAACAAGAAAAACCACAAAGAACAAGTCTGTCTTGGTGTTTTATTTTTCTTGAACTGTATCAGACAATAAATGTATTCATTTTAATCAGTCTTTTGTCTTACTGCAACTGAAGCTACCTCAAAAAAGCTCTCTAAAGTTTAAATGTTGAACTAGTAAATGACAGAACAATTAAAAGTATCACTTTAACACAATGTAAACAATTTGAGTCATTTAATATTACATATCTAAAACAGTTCCTTTGAACAATTTCAACATTTTAAGTAAAACAGAAACATAATTTAATGCCTGAAATAACCATTTAAGATTTGCAACTGAAAGTAGTTCATGTAATTTAATATTACATATCTAAAACAGTTCCTTTGAACAATTTCAACATTTTAAGTAAAACAGAAACATAATTTAATGCCTGAAATAACCATTTAAGATTTGCAACTGAAAGTAGTTCATGTAATTTTATACAAGGCCAAAACCAACGTCACTAGTGGCAATACAGCTTTCCAGGTGTTTTTTGAATTGGTCATAGGTTGTGTAATGAGCTGGAATATGGAGAACGCAAAAACAGGTAGAGGATGTAGGGTGTTCTGCCTGTACCACCGTCACCTGCATGTCCTTCATGGGCAACTCCCAGGCCACCCAGAATTTGACCAGCTGCTTCAATTTACATTGATCAGCTAAAATGGAGCAGACATAGAGAACAAGACAACTATCAAAACACTAATTTTACAATACATATGCAAGTTAGTGTTAAGATCTGTAAAATATTAATAAATAACATAAACAGAAAAGGTTTGTCTGTATATGGATTTGTATCAGCACCAGGCACTTTGATGGCCAGTTTTGCTATCAGGAAAGTACAACACAACATACCAGTTTCCACAAACTGCCTTAGGTACCCTGAAATTCTGCATTGGGTGGTAAATGGGGGTGCATCATCCTCCTCTTCTTCTGCCATGGGCCAGATGATGTTGTTTAAGAGAACCTAATTATAATTTTAGTATTCAATAAGGGCGTACTTTAAATGTATAAAACTACACTAGAATTAACATTCTGATAATTAACGTGGGTAGTATAATTGAATAAATCACCTGTGTACTGCAGTCAGCCATTGATTGTCTTGGAAAAACCACAGATGCCACATCTGGTCGGGCCTCCAGTAACTGCCATACCATTGAGTCTTTCAATCCTTCTCTGAGCTGTTTTACTTGTCGCCAAGTTCGTGTCAGCACCTGATTATCACAATCATTTGATGAATCCTATTTGACTGACCATTAATGTAATTAGGAAACAACGGTTGTGTTAATAAGTTATTGTGGTTTGTTTTGCTGTCTGTTCTTACAGTTTTTCATATAAACACATACAATTCTAACTTATTGCTCGACTGCTGAACCCTTGCATGAGGAGAAAAAAAACACTTACTGCATGCTGAAGAAGATTGTGTAACAGCCAAGTGCGGTTGGTTGTCGTCAACACTGGAAGGTCCCAAGATATTGCCAGCTGGTTAATGGTTGCCTTCTCATCTTCAGTAAAATCATTCATTGAATCACCTGCAGCAAGCTTTATAAATAGTGAAAGAATACAATGAAATATACAAACTCATTTACCTCTATCAATTTGGCATCTACCAACTTACCATCTGTATCGTCTCCCTGATGTCAATGTCAGCCACATCTTCAATTGTGATGGTTGCTGTCTGTGGGGAGCCACCTACTAACACATGTATAACGGCTGGGCTCACACCTGCTAATGAGGGCCCACCATGGAGGAATGAATGGCCAATAATCCTGCCTGCCATCACAAACAAGTCACTCTGCAAAAGGACTTGGGAAGTAGATGGAATAAGGTGGTCTGCTTGGCCTTCAAATAATGCAGTGCCACTTCCATTTCCTGTTTGTAAAGCAGAAAAGCCCAAAACCGTTTTGAGAAAAATTGACACTGTCTATTAATAAAAAGATCACACAAAATGTTTACAAAATAGTAACTGACATCTTTTTATAAAGTTATTTTTTTTCTAAACCTGGCTGTCCTTTGCAGATCACAAAAGAAGATATTTGTCAGAATCGTATATGTTGTTTTCTATACAATGGCTCCAGAAAGATACTGTGGCTTTAAATTGATCGTTTCTTCTGATTGACAATGCAGTAGAAAAGACCAACATTCAAACTATCCAAAACTGTCCTATAAACATGGAGAAAGACAGCCATACAGGTTTTGAACAACATAAGGGTGAGTATAACATGAGACATTTTGTGGAAAACTTGCTCTTTAAAGTTGTTGCATAGTAGGGATGGCGAAAACTAAAAAATTTCTTGACCGACCACCGAGCCTCAGTAGCCGGTTGAAACCGGTTAACCGATTAGTTTAAAATATGGTACGCTATTTGAAATAACAGCCATTTCGAGCCGCGCCTGCAATTTCGGGGTGAGGGTAAAATGCGGATTCCGCCGGATTCCACCGAACGTAAACAAAGGAGGAGCTCAGCATTGCGGTGCAACTGCGCAGTCAGTACAATACGGTTGTCTGAAATCGTATTGTTCTTAATGTTAACATTAATTTCATTGTTAATTTGTTAAACATGTGAAAATGTTCTATATATTATCTGTTGAGCGTTCTCTGGTCGAGGATAATCTGCATTTTTCCCCTCTCTTGTCCCGTCAGACAGACGTGGATGTCCATGGCTACCAACGTCACTGTTCATGGATGCCTGTTCCTGACGAATAAAATAAATCATAATAAATCAATAAAAAAATATGTCTTTCACCAAACATGTCAGTATTTTATTGTAATTCTGTATTTCTGTAGGTCTCACATCCAAGCACTATTGAACTGTTTTGGTGTTATCTGATTAAATTTTCTCATATAAGTACAGCTATACTGTAAAGCTTGAAAGCACTCCTGTGAAATATCTACGTAGAAACGTGGTTGCCACTGTACAAGCCATTTTATCAGAATTAATACACGAAATAAATAAAAGAAAAAGGATATTGCAATTAAAGCATCTGTTATATTGAAACATGGAAGTGGCACGTAGAAATCCTGCCCTGGGACATGTGATATACTGCCAGAAAGCTGGCAATTTGTACTATACGGAAATGCATGGAAGTTCCCAGGGCAGGATTTCTAAATGTGCACTTCGCCCTGTACAATGTAACCATGGGGAAGCTGCCATAAATAATCTTCAACTAAAAGTCCACGGAAGTGGCACGCAGAAATCCTGCCCTGGGACATGTGATATACTGCCGGAAAGCTGGCAATTTATACTATACAAAAATGCATGAAAATGCCCGGGGCAGGATTTCTAAATGTGCATTTCGCCCTGTACACTGTAACCATGGGGAAGCTGCCATAAATAATCTTCAACTAAAAGTCCACGGAAGTGGCACGCAGAAATCCTGCCCTGGGACATGTGATATACTGCCGGAAAGCTGGCAATTTGTACTATACGAAAATGCATGAAAGTGCCCGGGGCAGGATTTCTAAATGTGCATTTCGCCCTGTACACTGTAACCATGGGGAAGCTGCCATAAATAATCTTCAACTAAAAGTCCACGGAAGTGGCACGTAGAAATCCTGCCCTGGGACATGTGATATACTGCCGGAAAGCTGGCAATTTGTACTATACGAAAATGCATGAAAGTGCCCGGGGCAGGATTTCTAAATGTGCATTTCGCCCTGTACACTGTAACCATGGGGAAGCTGCCATAAATAATCTTCAACTAAAAGTCCACGGAAGTGGCACGTAGAAATCCTGCCCTGGGACATGTGATATACTGCCGGAAGGCTGGCAATTTGTACTATATGGAAATGCATGAAAGTTCCCAGGGCAGGATTTCTAAATGTGCATTTTGCCCTGTACACTGTAACCATGGGAAGCTGCCATAAATAATCTTCAACTAAAAGTCCACGGAAGTGGCACGTAGAAATCCTGCCCTGGGACATGTGATATACTGCCGGAAAGCTGGCAATTTGTACTATATGGAAATGCATGAAAGTTCCCAGGGCAGGATTTCTAAATGTGCACTTCGCCCTGTACAATGTAACCATGGGGAAGCTGCCATAAATAATCTTCAACTAAAAGTCCACGGAAGTGGCACGTAGAAATCCTGCCCTGGGACATGTGATATACTGCCGGAAAGCTGGCAATTTGTACTATACGAAAATGCATGAAAGTGCCCGGGGCAGGATTTCTAAATGTGCACTTCGCCCTGTACACTGTAACCATGGGGAAGCTGGCATAAATAATCTTCAACTAAAAGTCCACGGAAGTGCTACGTAGAAATCCTGCCCTGGGACATGTGATATACTGCCGGAAAGCTGGCAATTTGTACTATATGGAAATGCATGAAAGTTCCCAGGGCAGGATTTCTAAATGTGCACTTCGCCCTGTACAATGTAACCATGGGGAAGCTGCCATAAATAATCTTCAACTAAAAGTCCACGGAAGTGGCACGTAGAAATCCTGCCCTGGGACATGTGATATACTGCCGGAAAGCTGGCAATTTGTACTATATGGAAATGCATGAAAGTTCCCAGGGCAGGATTTCTAAATGTGCACTTCGCCCTGTACAATGTAACCATGGGGAAGCTGCCATAAATAATCTTCAACTAAAAGTCCACGGAAGTGGCACGTAGAAATCCTGCCCTGGGACATGTGATATACTGCCGGAAAGCTGGCAATTTGTACTATACGAAAATGCATGAAAGTGCCCGGGGCAATATTTCTAAATGTGCATTTCGCCCTGTACACTGTAACCATGGGGAAGCTTCCATAAATAATCTTCAAGTGGCACGTAGAAATCCTGCCCCGGGACATGTGATATATTGCCAGGAAGGTCGGATTTGTACTTTACGAAAATTCAAGATTGAAGAATGAAGAATCAAAAGATTTTTTCGTCACGTACACAGTTGTACACATACAACATGTAGTGGAATGTAACCCTGGTCACTCTGAGCAGCTGTGCATGATAAGAGAGTAACAAAATATAGAAAAAATAAGAAAAATAATAAGATAAAAAATATATGAAATGTTCAGCTGTACATAATCTATACATAAGTGATAGGTAAGAGGTATATAAGTGCAATGTGGAAGAGGCCTGAGGTATGTGCCAATGATTTGGACAGGGTGAAGCAGCACCTAGAGGCATTGAGTATTGTCCTGATTTAGGAGCATTATGACCTGGGGGAAAAAGCTCTTCCTTAACCTTTCCGCTCTGGGGTGCGTTTCCCAAGACCATATGTATAGTTCGAACGAACGTTCGCAAACACTGTCATTAAGTTGCGTACACTGTAAAAAATTTTGGCGTATATTTTACAGTAAATTACTGGCAGCAAGTTTTTATTGTAATTTACTGTAATATCTTTAATCACAGTATAGTACAGTATACTTAAACTATTGTAAATTACTGTAAAACTACAGAAACTTCTGTAATTTTTTCCTGTACATTTAATTTACGGTTCATTACTGTATTAAATGTAATTTACTGTAATATCACAATATAACAATACCGTATATGTACAGTATGTGAATTAATGTAATATTAGAGTACACTTGTACTTTTTATTGTAAAAGTTTGCATGCCTTTATGTGCAGTTTATATTTACTGTAGTTTTCTTATTTTGAGGCATATTAATGAAACAATGCATGCATGCCATCTAACCTACAGTATATCTTGTGCCTTCCGCGTGGTAGACAATGACTGATTTAACTGACTTGTTATACGCTATAATTAAACTTTTGATACACACACAGAAAATACACTGAAACCATGAATATGTTCTGTATAAGTCTTTATTGTAAGTTTTTAGAAATAACATATTTCACTTCACTTAGTTTACAAAAATGTTGTTTTTGTATATAGATGTTAATGGAAAATGTTCAACAATTCTTAAATTTCCAATGTTTCACCATTACGTAATTTTTAAATCTTTTTAAAAATTCAAAACTAATTGTTGAAATAATTAAAGAATAAACAAATTAACATCAACTTCACAGGAGCAATAGTATGTGAAGGGAACAGAAGCAGGTAGAAAGTCTTTAAAAAAAAAAAAAAAACTTCCTCATATTCCATCATTCCAGGTGGTCACGTTCAGCATAATCCCTACAAACAGTGAAGTACACAAGCAATAAATAAACCCTGCTAATTACCATTTTACCATTTTAGTTTCACAGGTAAATTTTACATCACTTCCGACTCGCTTCAGATTTCAACAAGTCATTGAAATCTGCTTCGCAAAAAGTTCAGATAGACACAAAACTATAAATGAATATAATACCCTAAATAGTGCTTTATGTGCATGAATAAAATGCTTCAGGTACCTTATACGAAGTCCCATTCAAACTCAGTGAGCTTTCTAATTAGTGAGCAAACGTGTGGGTTGATGGCAACAGACTTCTTCTGGACAATCTGGATCAATCTATCTGTACAAGGAAAATTGTTTATGTTTGTGTCTGTCTGAATGTATGTCCTGGTGTGTCTGTCTGTGAGTGTGAAGTGTTTTTCTATCTGTATATGTTATGATTGTGTCTGTATGTGGTATATTTGTATCGGTCTGTGAATGTATTTCTTAGTAAGTCTCTCTGTGTTAGTGTTTTTCTGTCTGTGAATGTGTGTCTGTGTGTGGTATATTTGTGTCGGTCTGGAAACGTGCGTGGTATACAGTATTTATGAAGGCCTTTGAATGTATATCTGTGTGTGTTGTTTTGTCTGAGTTTAGTGTGTGTCTGTCTGCGAGTATGAGCAGTGTTGCTAATAAGGTTTATAACTAAGGACTTTCTAATGTAATTCAGTTTTGAAAAGTCAATGTCACAAAATTTTACCTTTGTATAAATTCAAGAGTGTGTAGCCTGGCATTACTCAGCCTACGGATGAGTAACTGATATAGTGTGTTACATGTATGTGGCTGGATTGATTAATTCATGGCCTAAGCGTACGGTGTCTTTAAGAGCAGGTAATACCAACTTGTTCTCTATGCGCTACCTAGTTTGATTCCTCATAGTGGCAGTTGTTAAAGAATAGGTGATTGGGACTGTCCATCATTGGATGAGTACTACAGATTGGAGAACATATAAAAGAGAGGCGGGAGCAGGATCGAAAAGAGATACGCGGCTTGGCGCGGGAAAAAAAAAAAAGAAAAAGAGTTTTTTTTTGTTACAGTCGTATCCCGTTTTAATATCGGGGACGTACCTTTCGGTGGGAATCTAAGTCCCACGGTGCTATTTATATTTAGATATAGCACGTCTTTTGAGGCTTTAGTTCAGAGCTGAGTTTGTCTATTGGTAAATACGCCACTTCATTACGGTGGCTAGGAGCTAATTCGTATTAGCATTTGGTGGATATTTCTGTTTCCCCCTTTTCCTTTGTAGTAGGGCAACTTAAGCAATGTGGGTTTATTTTGTTCGGGAGTGATGTCCTAATTGCAACTGAGTAAGCCTTGGACGTACCGGGCATTACGGCATATGGAGCTGCTCAGATAGCGCCTCCAGCTACCGTGAGACGCTGGAGGTTCCTCTGAGGGGCCAACGCGGGGCCCATTTCGCTCGGATTGCACCCCCCAAGCTACCAAGATAAGGCTGTTGTTCATCTGGCAATACGGGACAAGGAGACCGGTGGAAGGATTTGGTGGAAAAAGGAACGTGAGTACGAGAGACTGTTCAATTGGTAATACAGCTAAGCGCGCCATCGCATCACCTCAGGCCTGCAACGTGTTTCTTTTTATTATTCTTTTTATTCCGGTTTGATTAATTTCTTAACCTGCTGTTTACTTTTGGAGCTATAATTTGTCTTAAGTATTGTGTACAATGTCAAATGGTTTTATTTGGTGAATATTGATACTATTCTTGGTTGAGGAGATCTTTCCTGTCCTTCCCCTCTTGATTATTCATTTCCAGAGAGGATTGGTTGAGTTACTGATTATTTTGTAAAATAAAGTTTGTTGTGTTTCTGTATACACATCGTCTGTTGAAGGGTCTCTGTATATAGAGGTAGAGAGGTGGGGCTCAGAACGGTGACAGTCAAAGAACTCAGGTCAGCCCATTACGTTGAAGGACATAAACAAGGGCTACATAAATGGAGGCACCGCTGGGATCTATTCCTTTTTGAGCATTGTAGTTATAAACGAATTATATAAGTGTAGCTATTCAGGTCGACTTAATCAACACCCTTCATAATGGCTTCTCTTGTGAACCCCCATTTAATAGCAGCCTTGGAGGCGTGGTGTCATGAGGTAAATGTGGACCCTAATACTGCTGTCGCTGTGAGTGGAGTGCCCGACGACATGGACATAACTGATATTGAAACTGTAGTTGAGGCTGTGAAAGTTTTTGGTCGCGTGCGTTTGCGGGCTCGCAGGTTTTTTACACAGATAAACTGTGAAGTGATTTTGTGTGAGTGCCGGAATGCGTTTGAGCCCGAAAGAGTCCCGCCCGAAATTGTGCCCCCACAGGGTGGAGCGGCCTGGAAGCTCATGGTAATTAAAGGTGGGCCCAGTGCTGATGCGTTTTCAGCTAAACTCTTGAAGTTGCTAGAGAGCGAAGGTAAGACTGCGGATGATGTGCAGTCTTTGCTTTTTGGAGCCCGGAATCCTCAACCGGAGGACACCCCTGCATCCATTATTCGGGCTGTAGGGGATCTGTTAGAAAAGACTATGAAGCCCACTCACGAAAATAATGCTTTCCGAAGGTTGCGCATATTATCTGGGATCCTTCCCACACCCGCTGGAGAGGAAACGTTAGATAACTGGCTAGAGCAAGCCCGGTTAATGTTAGACGAGTGTGATTGTTCGCTGAAAGAGAAGCGGAAAAGGATTGTAGAGAGCTTAAAGGGACCAGCCCTTGAGGTGGTACAGGCTGTGCGTTGTAACGACCCTTGTGCAGACCCTGAAGATTATTTGACAGCTTTAGAAAATGTTTTTGGTACCTCTGAATCTGGTGATGATGTTTATATTACATTCAGACAAATGCATCAACATTCTGGTGAGAGACTATCAGATTTTTTGATCCGATTGGAGAAATGTATTTCCAGAGCAGTACAGAAAGGGGGCATCCAGCAAAGCATGAGAGATCAGGCGAGGGTGGAACAACTCTTGAGAGGAACCACAGAATCTGATATTATGCTGTTGAAACTGCGTCTAAAGGAACGTAGAAACTCCCCCCCAACTTTTATAACGTTGTTGAATGAAATACGCGAAGAGGAGGGTCAGGAGACTGCACGGCAGAAAGTTAAGTTTACCTCGCATGGACCTGTTAGCAGGGCTGGTGGACCCAAGCCTTCTGATATTCACGCCCTAAGAAATCAGATAAAGGAACTACAAGCTAAGGTTTTGCAACTTACAGTCAAGGAGCAAACCCCTTATCAGAATAGTCCTCAGTCCATCATTGACAGAGCCAAAACAGGAATGGACCCTGACTTTAAGGCTTTGAAACAACAGGTGACTAACTTGGAAGCCCAAATTCGTGAGCGAACCACAAACTCCCCTAAGCCGGAAACATTTCAGGGACAGAGAATCAGTTTTAGACCCCCGGCTCCTAAACGTAAGGAAGAAATAGCACATTTGGAGGAAAGGCAAGATTTCTTTTGCTACCGGTGTGGGGAGGAAGGACATATAGCCCCCAGGTGCCAGGCACCTGAGAACTCTGCCAGAGTAATTCAGAAGCTTATCCAGTCCATGAATAGACTGCGACGCCTTCAGGAAAGGCCCACTACTGGTATACCTGAGGCCCGCGGGAGGGGTGGTTTTGTTAAAAGTAGTACCGTAGAGTCCCATAAGTCAGATTATGTTCCTCAAGGATTGGTAGGAAGGCCTACAGAGGGACGGGTGATCATTGAGGGGCAGCCAAGTACTGCATTGATGGATAGTGGCTCCACTGTATCAATTATTTTTGAAGGGTGGTATTCTAAACACCTGTCGCATCTCCCACTCCATCCAATTTCCAGTTTAGATCTTTGGGGCCTCGGGCAGACCAGTTACCCTTATAAAGGCTTCATTGCAGTTAATGTTGAGTTCCCAGATGATGAGTGCCCGACTGGGCCCAAACTAGTACTAGCTTTAGTCTGCCCTGAAGCTAAGGGCCCTGAACAGCTCCCTATTATCATTGGCACTAATGCCAGATCATTCAGTCATGAACCCCAGTTATATGGAGAAAGGGCACATCAGTCAGCCCAAACATTGCGCATATGCACTCAGCCTGTAAATAAAATCAGACCTGACAATTCCTCCAATGACCCAGTAGCTGTTATAACGTGGACGGGACCCGGTCCACTCACTCTTCCCCCAGGCGGAGAGTACACAGCCATCTGTAAAGTGTCCAGCCATGAATCCCTGGATAACAGCATCTTAATGATAGAGACCCCAACCACAGGAGCCCTACCCGCAGGGGTGTTGATGGCTCCTTGTGTTCTTCTTTCTAGGGAATTGGACCCAGATACCTTCTCACTACGTCTACGAAATGAATCTGTAAAGCAAAGAGCTATTCCTAAGGGCACAGTTGTTGCACATGTGCATAAAGCCGACCTTGTTACTCAGATCAAAAGGACCAGCATTGCATCACCCAAGCCGGATCCTACTGTATTTGATTTTGGGGATTCTCCCATCCCTGAGACATGGAAAACCAGGCTTGCCCAAAAGTTGTCTGAGAGGGCTGAGGTTTTTTCTTTGGCCGAATGGGATGTGGGATTTGCAAAGGGGGTTGAACATCATATTAGGCTAACTGACCCCCGACCTTTCCGGGAGCGTGTCCGCCGCCTAACCCCGGCTGACATTGACGACGTACGGTGCCACCTGCAGGAGCTCCTTGCGGCAGGGATCATCAAAGAATCACGCAGCCCCTATGCATCCCCCATAGTAGTAGCCAGGAAAAAGAATGGCAAGATAAGAATGTGCATTGATTACCGTCTTTTGAATTCTAGAACCATTCCTGATCAGTACACTCTCCCACAGATTGATGATGCGCTAGCCTGTCTCACTGGAAGCAGATGGTTTTCAGTGCTGGATCTCCGTAGTGGATACTACCAACTTGCTATGTCAGAGGCAGACAAAGAAAAAACTGCGTTTATCTGCCCGCTCGGATTTTACCAGTTTGAGCGGATGCCTCAGGGCATCACGGGGGCCCCAGCCACCTTTCAAAGGCTAATGGAAATGACCGTGGGAGACATGAACCTGTTACAATGCCTGGTCTATTTAGATGACATAATAGTGTTTGGTAGGACATTAGAAGAGCATGAGGAACGGCTCTTGAAGGTTTTAGACCGCCTAAAAGAGCAGGGGTTGAAGCTTTCAATCGACAAATGTCAATTTTGTCAGCCCCAGGTCAAATACGTGGGACATATAGTCTCAGAAGCAGGTATCGCCACTGATCCTGAAAAGGTAAGAGTAGTCGCGCAGTGGAGGCCCCCAACTGATTTAAAATCCCTCCAGTCCTTCCTGGGGTTTTGTGGTTATTACCGCAAGTTCATTCAAAACTATTCTGCCATAGTCCGTCCCTTGACCGACCTAACCAGAGGTTATCCCCCTGTACAGAAAAAACAAAAATCAGTTACCCCCAAACAAACCCAGTACTTCCGACCATCAGAACCATTTGGCGAGCGCTGGACTCCAGCTTGCCTGGAGGCGTTTAATAAGATTATTACCTGTCTTACGCATGCCCCTGTTTTAGCATTCGCTGATCCCACTAAACCCTATATGCTGCATGTGGATGCAAGTCTTGATGGGTTGGGTGCTGTGCTAAACCAAGAGTACCCCGAGGGACTACGTCCTGTGGCTTTTGCCAGTCGTAAGTTGAACCCTTCGGAGAAGAATTATCCCATCCATCAATTGGAGTTCCTATCTCTAAAATGGGCCATAGTAGATAAATTTCATGATTATCTCTATGGGGCAAGATTTACTGTCTGCACCGATAACAATCCACTCACCTATATTCTTACCACAGCCAAATTAAATGCCACTGGTCATCGGTGGTTGGCTGCGCTAACTACCTATGACTTTGATATCAAGTATAAGCCCGGAAAAGAGAATGTTGATGCTGATTGGCTGTCACGTAATGCGTTGGAGAATGATGGGCAGTGGCGAAACATCACCACCTCTGGGGTGAAGGCGCTTTGTAGGCAGTTTCAGGTCTCGCAGTCCTCTGGGTCCACTACGCGGCTAATAGATCAGCTGGGAGTGCCGCCCAGTGCCATTCCTAACCTGTATGCTTTCCCTGTGCAACTAACCGCGGGACCAGTCGAGCAGTTAAGTAGTGCCGACCTCAGGGTAGCTCAAGAGCGGGATCCTGACATCAGTGTAGCTAGACAGGGAGTGATAACAGGAGCATGGCCCATTGGGTTAAAGGGTGGACATAATAGCGTGTCTCTATTACATCGAGAGAGACACCGTCTATTAATGAAAAATGGTGTCCTGTACAGAAAAGTTTTAAGGCCAACCGGTGGGCAAACTTTGCAGCTTGTACTACCAGGAAAATACCGGCTAATGGCATTACAGTCACTTCATGATGAGTCAGGCCACCTGGGAGTCGAGCGGCTGACCGAGTTGATCAAGGACCGATTCTATTGGCCAAAGGTGGGTTTTGACGTGTCGCAATATGTGAAAAATTGTGGTCGGTGTGTGGCTCGTAAGACGTTGCCCCAAAGAGCTTCACCCTTAAATCAGATCACTAGTACCGGCCCCATGGAGCTAGTCTGTATCGATTTCTTGTCTATTGAGCCCGACTCTAAGGGAATAACCAGTGTGTTGGTGGTCACGGACCATTTTACACGATATGCCCAAGCCTACCCTACCAGAGACCAGAAAGCTGCCACTGTAGCTCGGGTCCTGGTAGAGAAGTTTTTTGTGCATTATGGCCTTCCGGCCCGAATACATTCTGACCAAGGCCGTGATTTTGAGAGCCGCCTAGTTAAAGAACTCTTGGTGGTACTGGGCATAAAAAAGTCTAGAACGACTCCCTATCATCCCCAGGGTGACCCACAGCCAGAGCGTTTTAACCGCACACTGCTATCTATGCTAGGGACCCTGAACCCAACTAGAAAGCAGAGATGGAGTCAACAGGTGAGCCTACTGGTGCATTCGTACAACTGTACAAGAAATGATGCGACTGGCTACTCCCCTTATTACTTAATGTTTGGGAGAGAGGCACGTTTGCCCATTGATCTTTGTTTAGGGGCATCCCTTGAGGAAGGTAGAAACGTCACTTATCTGCAGTATATTGACAACCTGCGAGCTGATTTAAGGCAGGCGTATCAGCTATCAGTGGAAGCTGCCACAAAATCTCATATGAAGAACAAGAAATATTATGACTGCAGAGTCAAACATCAGGTTCTAGAACCAGGAGATCGTGTGCTGGTGCGAGCTACCGGGTTACCAGGAAAGCACAAGTTGAGTGACAGGTGGAATTCCGTTCCCTACATAGTGGTAGAGAAGTTGCCGAATCTTCCTGTGTACCGGATAAAGCCTGAGGAAGGGAGGGGAGTAATAAAAACCCTTCACCGAGATCACCTGTTACCTCTAGGCAGTCAAGTGAGGATGCCGATGTATGCAGATAGCAGAGTTCCACCCCGCAGACCTCTGACAAGGACGAGACAAACAGAGCACACCAACGTGAGTGATAGAGAGACGGATGAGGATGAGAGACAGTCCGAATATGAAGATGGGCCTTCGTGGTCGGATTCCCTTACCTTTATGGAGCATGGTTTACAAGCCACCGAGCTGTTAAATCCTGCCTTAGATGCAGGGGAAACGGGAGTGCCAGAACGGCAAGCTGTAGGGGTATGTCCGGATGTGCCACTCCAGACTTTAAATGAGGGGGATATTGAGCTGCCAGAGGAAACAATAGAGATGGCCCAGGACCCAGTTGATGGACAGCGAATCCAGGAGGACTCTATGGTGTACATGGATCTAGAAGGCGGAGACGTCCGTTCATCTAGTTTGTCCAACGGAGACGCAACAACTACTCTGGGTAGGCCTAATAAAAGAGAAATAAAACCAGTGTTGCGGTTGAGCTACGATAGCCTTGGATCCCCCTCTGATCGCCCGGTAGTGCTTGTACATCGTGGATTGAGGATTTCCATTACTCCACATGGTGAATCCCGCGGGGGCAATTATTCTTCGTCAGCCTGTGTGTATGTACTTGCTTAAATAAGCCAAAGTATAGAATCAGCTACTCCTCTTCAGATGTTTAGAGATGAAACGGTCTGATGAGGACATCTAGACATTTAGAGAGGGGGGTATGTAGCCTGGCATTACTCAGCCTACGGATGAGTAACTGATATAGTGTGTTACATGTATGTGGCTGGATTGATTAATTCATGGCCTAAGCGTACGGTGTCTTTAAGAGCAGGTAATACCAACTTGTTCTCTATGCGCTACCTAGTTTGATTCCTCATAGTGGCAGTTGTTAAAGAATAGGTGATTGGGACTGTCCATCATTGGATGAGTACTACAGATTGGAGAACATATAAAAGAGAGGCGGGAGCAGGATCGAAAAGAGATACGTGGCTTGGCGCGGGAAAAAAAAAAAAGAAAAAGAGTTTTTTTTTGTTACAGTCGTATCCCGTTTTAATATCGGGGACGTACCTTTCGGTGGGAATCTAAGTCCCACGGTGCTATTTATATTTAGATATAGCACGTCTTTTGAGGCTTTAGTTCAGAGCTGAGTTTGTCTATTGGTAAATACGCCACTTCATTACGGTGGCTAGGAGCTAATTCGTATTAGCATTTGGTGGATATTTCTGTTTCCCCCTTTTCCTTTGTAGTAGGGCAACTTAAGCAATGTGGGTTTATTTTGTTCGGGAGTGATGTCCTAATTGCAACTGAGTAAGCCTTGGACGTACCGGGCATTACGGCATATGGAGCTGCTCAGATAGCGCCTCCAGCTACCGTGAGACGCTGGAGGTTCCTCTGAGGGGCCAACGCGGGGCCCATTTCGCTCGGATTGCACCCCCCAAGCTACCAAGATAAGGCTGTTGTTCATCTGGCAATACGGGACAAGGAGACCGGTGGAAGGATTTGGTGGAAAAAGGAACGTGAGTACGAGAGACTGTTCAATTGGTAATACAGCTAAGCGCGCCATCGCATCACCTCAGGCCTGCAACGTGTTTCTTTTTATTATTCTTTTTATTCCGGTTTGATTAATTTCTTAACCTGCTGTTTACTTTTGGAGCTATAATTTGTCTTAAGTATTGTGTACAATGTCAAATGGTTTTATTTGGTGAATATTGATACTATTCTTGGTTGAGGAGATCTTTCCTGTCCTTCCCCTCTTGATTATTCATTTCCAGAGAGGATTGGTTGAGTTACTGATTATTTTGTAAAATAAAGTTTGTTGTGTTTCTGTATACACATCGTCTGTTGAAGGGTCTCTGTATAGAGAGGTAGAGAGGTGGGGCTCAGAACGGTGACAGTCAAAGAACTCAGGTCAGCCCATTACGTTGAAGGACATAAACAAGGGCTACAAGTGCAAGCAGCACTATCTTGGTATTTGAGGTTGAAATTGTAGTAACACACAAAGAGTGTTGCTAATCCAGACATGAAGGTTGGCTGCACCCCTTGGCAAATCACCTGGCCTTCAATTCCAATCATCCATTTCCGTTTACTAAAGCCGTCACCTACAACCATCAAAATTTATTCAAACATGTCAACATGTATGACCGAACAAGAAATTGAGCTTAATCTTATAATGAAAGGTGATAGTTCGGATGGTCCGGACTACCCTTGATGAAAGGTAAGATTATACTGTACCAAGAAGTATCAGCCTTGGACTCTCTGGTAGGCAGCAGGTCCTCTCAATATCAGCCGCTGTGATTGTCTCCTGTAAAATAATAACACAGTGGACAAAAATTAGTCAGACAAAAATATTTTGTCTTTAAGTACAAAATAGAAAAATAAAACTCAGAATAGAGTAGAGGGTAACTACGTCCAGTTGTAAATGAGCACATTTGCAATGTAATATGCCATTTAAGAAAATACATATCTTTAAAACTGAAATGCTTACCTCTGTCTGGAATATGAGGTCCCGTTTTTCTTCTTTAAAATGTGCCATTAGCAGTTCAACAACTATTGCGGCGATCTCATCATCTTCATGCATTCTGACTTTTTTGACATCATCATTGGTTGGTTTGTTCCTAAAATAGTCAACAAGGAGTTTCCCTCGTTCTTCAATGGCTTGCTCCATTTTTTTAATTGAAACAATTCAAAATGTGCAGACAAAGACTTCTGCACAAACAAGAGCGGCCACTGCATTCTGAGTTCTCCTATAGTAGGAATTGGATCAGCATTGATCTTTCTTCTTTGTAAGTAGTAGGTACTCTTCAAGAGACTTTCAGTTTCAGTTCTATCAGCAGCGGCTGAGCCATACTGTGAGTGAAGTTCAACCATACGGGACCGTTTTTCTTCCATCCCTGCTTCTGTTTCCTCTTCTGGAATTTCTGGCTGCCACTGTAGACATCCATAACTGTCCATTGGTCCTCTCTTGGGTGTAATAGACTCATTACCGCACTTAGGAGCTCTACGCTTTGCAAGTGTGTTGCCCCTGTTCAAATGTTCTATACAGTGCGTACTTTGAGTTGTGTTAATAGTGATTCAAAACCACTTCCTATCAGCGTCTTACCGTCGTCTAAGTAATCCGCAAAACTTTTTGGGTGCTGTTGAATAATACGGCAAGCAATTGTCTTGCACTGTGTTCTTGTGGGGTTTGCCTCTGACTTCCGCATTTCATCCACTATAATCCGGACCATCTGGCGCCGGTCAGCAGGCAAAGGACGTCTTTCATTAGAAATGGCTGCTCTTAAAGTAGAAGACATTGTTTCCCATGGAACAATAAATGTTTCGGGCCATGCTGAGCATGAGGATGAGCATGAAGCTGGAGAGCTTGTGGGGCTGCTGCTTGACAGTGCTGAGTTAAGTGGAGTTGAGCTACTGATGGCTGGGCGTGCAGGGGTTCTACACTGTAGATCTAATCATAGGAAGAGAAACAAAAATAATTAAATCAAGTAATTCGTACTTTCTACTGTAGTACATGTGCAGCAAAATAGATTACAAACTAATATGAAATGCCACCCAGTGATCTATTTATGCAGGGCTCCTTTATTAATAACGACACATTATATTATATAACGATGCTATAATGTGTTGTGAAGTGGTTTAAAAGGTATTGTTCTACCTTGTTTCCACCCTGTCAGCAGCTTACGGCACTGTATTGGCCTTAAAATCTCAAAAAGGTCCTCTTCTCTCACAAAAGCCAAATCCTCTTTACTTTCCAGTCCCTGGCTTGCCAACCTTTCAACAATTTTGAGGACAGTTTCTTCTGGCAGATTGGGTATGACTGAGAGGACGGCATCCTCAATCATTCTGGTCAACTCTGACATTTCTATTGACAGAGATAAGAGTGATGCAGAACAATTACAGGTAAGCCACACAAGGTATACTCCGATAAAGGATAGTAATCCAACAGGCTATGTTGATTTACACAAGCATACACCTTCTGCTGAGTGATAAGAAGAACACCTTGATCAATGAGACATTCTGTCTGATGCAGATCCACAACAAAGTAAACATTAGAACAGTTGTGAATTAATATCAGCTCTATCTTCCCAATCATAAGGCTTTCTTCAGTTTGATTAAGAAGAACACACATGCGTTTCTTGTAAAGTGTACCTTTCATGCTCACTTCATGTGTAACTGTTGTGTTATATGGCTGAAATTGATCACCTATGCACTCCCTGATTTTGTCACTGTAGTCATTCTGATAAAAGTTTGTAACTCTTTCTGCAACAACTTCAGGTGCAAAGAAATCTCCAGCACTTAAATAAGCTTGAAGGAGCTGATGTCTCTCAGCTAATGTACCACACAAGTTCTTAAAATTGTGTAGTTTTCTGGCACACTGTTTGAAGTAGGTATGTTTACTCTCAAACCTTAGCGTCCACAGGCGAATGAGAGGCCCAAAGTGAACAATAAGCTGCGGATAATGGCAAAGGTAGTGGTGTTTTGGCTTCAACGGATGGGTCTGAAATACCTTTGAACGAGAATCTAAGTATTCGCTGATGAGAACAGACAAATATGCAATCTGCCCAGATGAGATGGCAGGTGCACAGATTATTTCGACAATTTGCCTGAGCTGAAGGACCATCTGCCATACAACATTGTCTGATGGACTGTCAATTTTGTCACCAATAACCAGTGGAAGAAATCTAAGCAAACACCAATTCTGAACCGCATGTCCACTGAGTTTCTCAGAGCCTGGTTGCACTTCATTTGGTTTGTCACTGGCATCATTGCCAAGATACTTGAAAGCAGAAATGCGGCGATTTAACTGCTGGTATGAAAAATTCTTCTCTGAAACTAACTGGCCAATGTATAAAGAAAGGTCAGAAGACACAATGCCTTCAAACAAATCATGCCCTATGCAAGGCGGTAACCCATGGCAGACATGAAAATGACTGAGATTATTAAAAACTGAATCAAACTTCACACCACAATCTGAATTCACCTTAAATAATTTAGCATTTTCTGCATTTTGCTTATATGATTCAGCTGTTCTTGGTGTGCCTCTTTTGTAGGGTGTAGCTTGAAATGCATCTCGATCTATGTCACAATATCTGCAAAAATGTGAGCTGGAACTGAAATTTTCGACAAAGCCACCAATGCTGTGTGACCCTAAATTGTCTCCAACTATAGCAATTAAGATGCCTTTGTGAACTTGCCCGTCATTTAATACTACCCCTTGTTCTTCTATACTTTTTAGGTCTTCAAGTAGTCTGCCAAATACTAAATTCTGACCAAAGTATTTGAAGTCTTGTTCCTTGCATAGAAGCACAAGTTGTATATGGTCAATGCTGGATCTATTATGGGGCAAAATATCTCCTAAAGTTAGATAAACTGCCAGAACCTTGTGCTTTTTCTTTCCTGATCCCAGGGGGTTGGCTACTTCAAAACAATCTTGGTAAAGAATCAAGCCTAAAGAATTGAAATGAAGTTTAAAATGAGAATTCTCTCTAATATTGCTCCTATCCCAAACATCCTGAAAAACATCCCTGATCTGATTTCGTGAAAGTGTTTTTTCATGTTGCTCCCTTACTGACTTACAATCAAATAGTGATTTAATTGTTTCTCCAAGCGGAATGTATTGAATGTAGCATTCTTTTCCCAAGGCATTTTGTCCAAGATACATTGGTTTTGGCTCAACATACCTAAAACTGTCCTTGAATACAGTCTTCCTCCTCTGGTCTGTCTTCAGCACACTGTTACACCGATTGAGTAGATCTTCTGTTTGAAGGACATCAGTAATTTTGTTTATCTCAGATTCTGAAATTCCAATAGCTTTTAACTTTCTAGTCAATTTATGAAAAATATTTGACTGATTGACATCATGAACATTTTGGAAACCCTCAATTATAGTTTGAATCACTGAAGCTGGAATTATTAATTTAGCCTGTAATTTAAGATAGAATAAAGCTAAACTATTTAAAAACAGGGATTCGTCCGTCTCTTCTGGTTGCTCCTCACCAAAAATATCATCTGTGACATCGGCATGCTCAGCGTCATCTTGAAATGAAGCAGCTTCACATGCATATGAAGCATGCCTAGGCCTATCTACTATTGAGCCAATCAGACTGGTCACTGACTTTTTCTGATGTTTTCTTGATAAATGTGAGGTAAAGGTTGATGTTACCGAGAAGGTCCTTTCACACTGGCTAAAAGGACATTTTAGTACATTACCTTCTTTAATGTGACATTTTAAGTGAGAAAACAGGCTCTTTAAGTCATCACATCTGAACTGACAAAAGTCAACATGACAGAGCAATGAATTCACATCAATGATTTCATCATTTCTATTACATTTATCTAGCTGTTTTTTTGTGATCTCTATAAAGGTGTGATTTTAAAGCACGGAATTTTTTAAAGCTACGACTACAGTCTGGAACACAACATTTAAAATGTACATTTGGAAGGTGACAATGAACTTTCATGTGATGAGTGAAAGATACAATAGAACCAAATGCCAGCAAACAAAACTGGCAATGAAGCATTTTTGATGAATTCAAATTAATTTATCTTGATTAAAATTTCTTGTGCTGGCCATTTTGTAAAACCTTAATACCTATGTCCACTTTCATATGCTTAAGTTAAAATTTCAGAGTTGACCTAGGTTTAAGATTTCATACAGTGAGCATTTCCAAATATAAAGAGTTTAATACTTTTCATGTTACTACATAGGTCTATAACATTTTCTTAATACTCATATTTGGCAGTTTCTTAAATGTATTATTAAATATGAAGAGGACATCTAAAATGGTGGAGGACAGACCAAGTATAACCCAAGAACAGCTTTAATTTACACTGCACTGACAGTTGTCTAACACCTATATGAGAGATTTTCAGGAGGACACACAAAATGGCGCCATTTTTAATATAAGCATAATGACTTCAAATAAATTGCGTCCAACGAAAAACAGTATAAATTTTAATTTAGGCTACATTTTATTTAACAGGTGCTTTTATTTAAAGCCATCAAGTAAAAAAGAATTATGCACAGATTTAAGAAGCCTTGTACCATTAACTGAATATTCTGCTAAACATTTTCAAATGTGAACCCACTTTGTCTAACAACTTTGCTATCCAAACAACTTGACAGTAATGGCAGAGAAGAAATAAGAAATAACGAGGCTAACTGAGAGAAACTCTTAGCGTTTTTAGCTGATTGTGTTAAAACAACTGAGAAAACAAAATCTGATGACACAAAACTTAAATTTAGACAAATATCACACGTGACTGACACTGCGGTCACAGCTAGCTTCACCTAACTAGCAAAACTAGCACACTCGCAAAACACTAAGCACCAATACAAAGTTAACGTAATATTGCTAACAAGAGGACCAACATGTAATAATGCTAATCACATATCATATAACGATAACTATCAAATAACAATGAAGCTCCACTACCTTAAACCTTAAAATATATAACAACTACTCAGTTCTTAAAAATAACTGAGTGCACACCACTTGAACAGACAAAAAAATAAAGAAAGGAAGAAACATAGTATTACTCACCTTAACATCCAATTATTAGTGTTCCTCTGTGTCGGTTTAATGTGTGCCAGCAATGGCGAATTAAAGACAGCTCCCTCGCGCCTGTTTCAGTTCAAACAGCACGGCGCCTTCTAACCGCCAAACTGACCTTATACTTGACAATACTGCATCAAATATAGCTGATAACTATGAAAATATTCGTGTTTTAAAATAAGTAAAACTGAAAACAGTCGAAATATTACATTTGAAATATATTTGCATTAAACATATTTTAAACTAAATAAAATAAGTGATGTATAATTCAGCAATATAATACGTACGTATTTTGAAAAATTAGACGTACTTGTCAATTTTTACAGTATAACTCTGATTTTACTGTAAGTGTACTCTGAATATCATTTATACCCACAATGCATTGCATAATACTGTAAAATACTGTAAAACAATATTACAGTACCATACTGTTGAATATTTGCTGTAAATTTACAGCCATTTCTTACAGTGTAGTTCGAACAACTCACGAGCTGTAGTTAGAAGCTTAGTCCCGGGTAAATACATCAGCGATGGTGGAAAATGCATTCTAAGAAGGGTATAGTGACCGTGTAAGTAAAAAAATTAATAATCTTTCATAACTAATAGGGAATAATTTAGCTCTACGATCATATATAATGTGAAGTTGTGTGAAAATGTAGTTTGAAACGTAATTGTTGTGTGGGTCTCTGGTCATAAGTATGGTAACTGTCGGTAGTGAGCAATAGGGACACCTTGCTGGGTGATGCGGGAAGAATCCTCTGTGTGACCCATCTGTACGTTGACGTCGAAATTCAACTCACCAGTGGCACTTGCACTCTCATCTAGCACATATTGTATGTTCTAGTCACTCTTTGGCTTCTTCTCATGTTTAGAATGGTGGCTGTGCTGAACTTCTGCAGCCTGTGTTTTCTATTTTGCATCAAAGTTCACCACAGTGCAAAATGTGTTTTGATGAATGGGAATGTGTTTAGAGTTTTGCTCAAATCTGCAAATTGTGTTTAAAGTTTCACCAAAAGAGTGATTGATTCAATAAATGAGTTTTGGCAATTGGAAGTTTTGTTCCAAGAATGAGGTTTAGTCTTTTAGCAATTCAGAAAAACTGTAACAGAAACATAAGGCAAGGTAAACTTTAACTTACCAAAGCTCTTTGGGGCGGTCAAACCAGATGTGTCCAGTTTATACAGATACTGCACAGTTAGGGGTAAAATGCTGTTATGGGCAGGGTTAATCAATTGTACAGTTGTGCTTAAAATGGGGTATAAAATCCTTCAAATATTACAAAAGTTATGTAAGACAACTTTTGTTTTTTGTCTTGTAAACAAGTACACCTACTCTTACAGTTTTAGAATTAACAGGTTTTAAAGAATTTTGTGTTATATTTTATTGTATTATATTAACATGACTATAGCGAATGTCTGTCAGCCCCTTTTGACAGAAGGGCCTTTTAGCTATGTTTTCACAGAATCTGAGCCGGAAAAGTCAGGGGTAGAACTAATTTGCGATAATGCAAAAAACAGTGTGAGAGGAATGGATGTGTGGTTGCAATGACAGATAACATCACACGGTATGTGTAAAAGTCATTTGAAGACTGAATTGTGTTACAGTGAAAAAAACCCACAACAGCACAATAAAGGGCAAGTGACTCAGGCAAAGTCAGTCAGAAGGGTGTGTGAACATGCTTGGCAAACTGGGTGATAAGTATAATGATGAATGCCTGCTCACCAATAAGTTCATGCTTATTTCCTTACAGTATCTCTTGAGGAGGCCTGCCAATGGTGTGGACAGTTTCAAAATAAAGATGGTGACTGGGTGAGGAAAATTACTGTAGTCATTTGATAGATGGGAAAATATGGCTACTTGTCCTATACTGTATGTTGTTAATCCCACTGTAGATACTCTGTGATGGATGCCAGAGGTGGCAACACCGTGTCTGTACCAGCATGACCAAGAGCCAATTCAAACACATAACAAATGTTAAATGGTATTGCATAGCTTGTGAAGAGGAGTCTTCTTTATAAAAACGCAGCCACACTACAGTGGTATGCAAAAGTCTGCAACCACTTGTTAATTTAGCATTTTTTCCAACTTTTGACCTTTTACTTTTAACTCCTTCATTGAGCCAATATATTTATTTGAAAAAAGTGTTACAGGGGACACAGTAATAAAAATCAAGTTTTTATTCTAGCTTGGATTTACTTTTCTGAGTTTGTTTGTTAAAGCTCCCATGTCAATTGTCTTATTGAGTAATATGCGTAATGTACTTCTCTGGCCAAAGGTGCAAAATAAATGAGTATACTTCATGTCACAGGGTGAGCTGTGACGCTTACGCAGCTAACCAGCGTGCAGGCAGCCATTTGCCGGCATTTTCCAACATGCTGTCCGGACGCTGGTCGTGGTATTACTTTTTCACTTTTTCATATGTACTGTTTAATTTCTTGGTTTATTTTTATATTCTGTTTAGCTTACCGATATTGGACTGTTGGCTGCTTACTTCCTGGTTTCGGACGCGAAACCGAGGGACTGGTCCAACTCATGTAAATAGCGGGGTTTCCCGTAGGGGCGAGGGTAAAGTCCAATGTGACGGGGGTGTTTTGTGTGTTGGTCTTTTTGCTGTTTCTAATAACACTATAATGTATTTTGATGTAACATAATTATTTTGTATGTCTGGGTATGATTTGTTTGTTTGCTTGATTTATTGTTTTGTTTGATTTTTGCTGTTATTGGGTTAATTGATTATTTTGCTTAATGGGGCTAACCTGGGGGAGGAGCTATAGTTTGTCTTGGTCAATATAAGGCCTAGTGGCTCAGTGGTAAGAAGAGAAGTGGGGCTGGTGAAATGTGTTTTCTCTGCGGTTGTGAGCCAGGGCTCTTAAGCATAGTCTGGCCACTCATATCCTTTTTCTGTTTTTCCTTTCTTTGGGTTAGTTGTGCGGTGAATTTTTGTCTCTGTACGTGTTTGTATTTTTAAGAAAAGAGGGAGAAAAAAAAAGAGAAGAGTAATAAAATAAGTGATATGGTGCCATTTACAACTACTTGGGCTCTCTTTGTCTGCTCCTCCGTCGGTCGTCCTGCCACACGTGGTGTCAGAAGTGGGATAAGGGAGTCAGACGGGGAGAAGACAACATGATGACCAGGAAGAAGACGGCGGCCGAGGGCGAGGAAGATGGAGGGATAGGAGGTACGGCAGAGGCTGAAGTACCTGCCCCCCAACCGGCCACTGGGGACACAGCCATTGATTGCCTGGCCGTGATGTTCCAGACGTTTATGGAAGTCCAACGGGCCAGAGATGAGCGACTGGAGAGAGATTCATCCAGACAGGCCCACCAGTATCAGGTCTTGTCTCATCAGGTGACACAACTCCAGCTGGATATGGAGTCAGGTCGAGCCATACCCCTAGAACTACGGCAGACCCCTACACCTGGACCACTACCAGTAACCACCGGAGGGCGATCACCCAAGATGGCCAAGCTTGAAGATGCTGACAATATTGAACACTACTTGACCACATTTGAACGGCTGGCCACAGTCTATGGCTGGCCAGGGGAGACCTGGGCGGTGCACCTCATTCCGCTGTTGACTGGCAGGGCACGCAGCGCTTTTGTTGCAATGGATCCAGATACAACGATGGACTATGACTGCCTAAAGGAGGCGATACTAGCAAAGTATGAAATCAACGCGGAGAAGTATCGCCAGCAGTTCAGAGCCCTGGAGACCAGTCCAACTGAGACCCCGCAAGAACTTTACATCCGTTTGAAAGATCTGTTCTGCAAGTGGGTGAAGTTCGACCAGAGCAGCAAAGAGGAACTAATGGAGACCCTGGTGTTGGAGCAATATCTGCGGGTTCTTTATGTAGATGTGAGGACCTGGGTTAGGGAGCACAACCCAGCGACTGCAGCAGAGGCCGCTAAGTTGGTGGAGAGCTTCGTGGCAGCGCACAGGGGTCCCCGAGGCTACCAATATGCTGGAGTATTGGATCGTCAGAGGTGGGGTAAGTCTGATGGGCCTGGGAAGGGAGCTGGTTCTGGTATTACCGCTAGCGATCATAGAGCACCCCCACCCCTCCACCCAGACCGGGCTAGACCTCAAGGCATTTCGTGTTTTAATTGTGGCCAGGTGGGTCACAAGAGCCCTGCTTGTCCCCTGAGGAAATCTAAATATAGCCATTTATGCTATGTTCCCCACTCCGTCCCTCGTTTAAACACCCAGGAGAGTAGAGACCCTGTTGTAACTATTGAGTTGAATGGTAAACCGGTAAAAGCATTGGTAGACACAGGATGTTCACAGACACTAGTGCAGGCTGACTTGGTCTCCCTGGAGTTCCAAAACTGTAATGACAAGCTCACCATCTGTTGTGTACATGGGGAAAGCAGTGAGCTTGCCACAGCAGACGTATATGTCAGGGTTAATGGACAGACCTATCTCCTTAGGGTAGGGCTAGTGTCTAAGCTGCCATATCCAGTGCTATTAGGTCAGGATTTACCGGTGTTGCCTGAGCTGGTGAACAGGGCTGCTTGGTGTGGGGTGGTGACAAGAGCTAAGGCTAGGGAGCAGCAAGCAGACATGACGGTGTTGCCTTTTTACGGGGAAGATGTTCCTGTGGAGCCCACACGCACTAGACAGCAGAGGTGTGATAGGCGTCGACAAACGGTGGAGGAATCGGTGCAGCACAATGCAGTGCAGATGGAGTCGGTTGATTCCCCGGAGATGGCGGATTGTGTTATTAATGATAATTTGGCTGAGGAACAAGGTGCAGATATCACTTTGAAGCCACTGTTCAAGAGGGCAGAGGAAGGAGTTGTTGTTCCGGCTTTAGGAAAGGAGGGTTATATTATGCAGAATAACCTGCTGTACAGACAAAGTGAGGATGGATTACAACTGGTGATTCCCCAGAAATACCGTGGACAAGTGTTGGAATTGGGTCACACAATACCCTGGGCTGGACACTTGGCATATATGAAAACTTTACATAGGATAAGCAAACGTTTTTATTGGCCTGGTCTGTTTAGTGATGTTAAGGCATTTTGCAAGTCTTGTCCACAGTGTCAGGTGTCAGGAGGTAAAAACCTGGCCCGTGCCCCTTTAATTCCTTTACCCGTTATTGACGTGCCATTTGAGAGGATAGCAGTTGATGTGGTAGGACCCCTTGAAAGGAGCAAATCAGGGAACAGATTTATTTTGGTCATCTGTGATTATGCCACCAGGTACCCCGAAGCCTTTCCCCTGAGGGAGGTAACAGCTAAGCGGGTTGCAACAGCCATGCTGCAACTCTTCTCGAGAGTAGGGATTCCCCGAGAAGTGCTTACTGATCAGGGCCCCAACTTTATGAGTAAAACCCTCAGGCAGGTGTATGATCTTTTAGGTATACGGCGTATCAGAACCACTCCTTACCACCCACAGACGGACGGCCTTGTGGAGCGGTTTAACCAGACCCTCCTGAGCATGCTCCGGAAGTTTGTTGCGGATTCTGGCAAGGACTGGGACCAGTGGATACCATATTTGCTCTTTGCATATAGGGAAGTTCCCCAGGCATCAACAGGATTTTCACCCTTTGAGCTCCTGTACGCGCACCAGGTGAGAGGTCCCCTAGATGTGCTGAAGGAGACCTGGGAGGGTGAGACCACTGGAGGGACAAACATCATCTCCTATGTGCTGAGGATGAGGGAGAAGCTGGCGGCTGCATCGGCCTTTGCACAGGAAAACCTTCAGAGGGCGCAAGAACGTCAAAAGGTATGGTACGACCGGTCTGCGAGAGCACGCCGCTTCCAAGCTGGTGACCGGGTCCTGCTGCTTTTGCCCAGCTCGGACAATAAACTGCTGGCAAAGTGGCAGGGGCCCTATGCAGTGACGCGGAGTATGGGTCCGGTGACTTACGAGATCCATAGGCCAGACCATCGCAAGAAGCTCCAAGTCTTCCACGTGAATATGCTCAAGGTATGGACTGGACGGCCCGGGCAACGGCCGGAAGCCTCTGCCTTGTTCATCCGAGCCGTGGAGGAGGAGGAGGAGTATGGGGAGCAGTACTTGCCGTGCCAGGAGGAAGGACGTACGTTGGACTTGAGCCATCTGTCCAGGGACCGTCAGCAGGAGTTGAGCAGCATCCTGCCCGGGGGTCTCTTCGTTGAGCAGCCAGGAAGGACGGAACTGGTGGAGCACCACATCATTCTGAAGGACCAGACACCGGTGAGACAACCATGTTACCGTGTGCCTGAGCGTCTGCTTCCTGTTCTGAAGGACGAGTTGGACATGATGAGGGATTTGGGGGTGATTGAGCCATCTTTTAGTGAGTGGAGTAGCCCCATCATTCTCGTGCCCAAGAAGGATGGCGACCTGAGATTTTGTCTCGACTTCAGGAAGGTTAATGCCCAGGCCAAGTTCGATCCTTACCCCATGCCTAGGGTTGACGACTTGGTGGAGCGTTTGGGCAAAGCCAAGTTCCTGACCACTCTGGACCTTTGCAAAGGGTACTGGCAGGTGCCTTTGGCGGAGGACAGCAAAGAGCTGACGGCCTTCAGGACGCCATTTGGCCACTACCAATTTTCGGTGCTTCCTTTTGGATTACATGGAGCACCGGCTACCTTTCAGCGCCTGATGGACAGAGTCCTCAGAGGTACTGAAGGCTTTGCCGCCGCCTATTTGGATGATGTCGTCATTTACAGTTCCACTTGGGAGGAGCATCTGCAACACCTTCAGCATGTCCTCTCCTCGATAAAGAAGGCGGGCCTGACCATCCATCCGGATAAGTGCGCGTTGGCGAGGGAAGAGACCGTATACCTGGGCTTTGTGTTGGGTCGGGGTGTCATTCGCCCTCAAGTGGGGAAAATCGAGGCCATAAAGGCTGCTGAGCGCCCTACCACCAAGAAGCAGGTACGCTCGTTCCTGGGTTTGGTCGGATGGTATAGACGTTTTATACCTAACTTTTCAGAGAGAGCGGTTGCGCTGACCGAGCTCACTCGCAAAAGCCTGCCTAGCAAGGTTGAATGGACGGAGGAGTGTGAGGCAGCTTTTCAGGGTTTGAAAGACTCATTGTGTAAGGAGCCTGTGCTCCTCAGTCCGGATTTCGACAAGCCGTTCACCGTGCAGACTGATGCCTCTGAGCGAGGCCTTGGTGCAGTACTGCTGCAAGGGGACGAGGGACAGCTTCGGCCGGTGGCTTACATTAGCCGCAAGCTTCTGCCGAGGGAAGGTAATTACTCCACCGTGGAAAAAGAATGTCTCGCTATCAAGTGGGCATTAGACTCTTTTAAGTACTACTTGTTGGGACGTAAATTTGTTTTAGAGACAGACCACAGGGCTTTATCCTGGCTGGGACGTATGAAGGACACAAACTCCAGGATCACTAGGTGGTTTCTGGCAGTGCAGCCTTTTGATTTTGATGTGTTGTATAGGTCAGGGAAAATGAACTGTACAGCAGACTTTTTGTCTAGGTTGCCACGAGGGGCATCCCCAGATGGAGGGGGGAATGTCACAGGGTGAGCTGTGACGCTTACGCAGCTAACCAGCGTGCAGGCAGCCATTTGCCGGCATTTTCCAACATGCTGTCCGGACGCTGGTCGTGGTATTACTTTTTCACTTTTTCATATGTACTGTTTAATTTCTTGGTTTATTTTTATATTCTGTTTAGCTTACCGATATTGGACTGTTGGCTGCTTACTTCCTGGTTTCGGACGCGAAACCGAGGGACTGGTCCAACTCATGTAAATAGCGGGGTTTCCCGTAGGGGCGAGGGTAAAGTCCAATGTGACGGGGGTGTTTTGTGTGTTGGTCTTTTTGCTGTTTCTAATAACACTATAATGTATTTTGATGTAACATAATTATTTTGTATGTCTGGGTATGATTTGTTTGTTTGCTTGATTTATTGTTTTGTTTGATTTTTGCTGTTATTGGGTTAATTGATTATTTTGCTTAATGGGGCTAACCTGGGGGAGGAGCTATAGTTTGTCTTGGTCAATATAAGGCCTAGTGGCTCAGTGGTAAGAAGAGAAGTGGGGCTGGTGAAATGTGTTTTCTCTGCGGTTGTGAGCCAGGGCTCTTAAGCATAGTCTGGCCACTCATATCCTTTTTCTGTTTTTCCTTTCTTTGGGTTAGTTGTGCGGTGAATTTTTGTCTCTGTACGTGTTTGTATTTTTAAGAAAAGAGGGAGAAAAAAAAAGAGAAGAGTAATAAAATAAGTGATATGGTGCCATTTACAACTACTTGGGCTCTCTTTGTCTGCTCCTCCGTCGGTCGTCCTGCCACACGTGGTGTCAGAAGTGGGATAAGGGAGTCAGACGGGGAGAAGACAACATGATGACCAGGAAGAAGACGGCGGCCGAGGGCGAGGAAGATGGAGGGATAGGAGGTACGGCAGAGGCTGAAGTACCTGCCCCCCAACCGGCCACTGGGGACACAGCCATTGATTGCCTGGCCGTGATGTTCCAGACGTTTATGGAAGTCCAACGGGCCAGAGATGAGCGACTGGAGAGAGATTCATCCAGACAGGCCCACCAGTATCAGGTCTTGTCTCATCAGGTGACACAACTCCAGCTGGATATGGAGTCAGGTCGAGCCATACCCCTAGAACTACGGCAGACCCCTACACCTGGACCACTACCAGTAACCACCGGAGGGCGATCACCCAAGATGGCCAAGCTTGAAGATGCTGACAATATTGAACACTACTTGACCACATTTGAACGGCTGGCCACAGTCTATGGCTGGCCAGGGGAGACCTGGGCGGTGCACCTCATTCCGCTGTTGACTGGCAGGGCACGCAGCGCTTTTGTTGCAATGGATCCAGATACAACGATGGACTATGACTGCCTAAAGGAGGCGATACTAGCAAAGTATGAAATCAACGCGGAGAAGTATCGCCAGCAGTTCAGAGCCCTGGAGACCAGTCCAACTGAGACCCCGCAAGAACTTTACATCCGTTTGAAAGATCTGTTCTGCAAGTGGGTGAAGTTCGACCAGAGCAGCAAAGAGGAACTAATGGAGACCCTGGTGTTGGAGCAATATCTGCGGGTTCTTTATGTAGATGTGAGGACCTGGGTTAGGGAGCACAACCCAGCGACTGCAGCAGAGGCCGCTAAGTTGGTGGAGAGCTTCGTGGCAGCGCACAGGGGTCCCCGAGGCTACCAATATGCTGGAGTATTGGATCGTCAGAGGTGGGGTAAGTCTGATGGGCCTGGGAAGGGAGCTGGTTCTGGTATTACCGCTAGCGATCATAGAGCACCCCCACCCCTCCACCCAGACCGGGCTAGACCTCAAGGCATTTCGTGTTTTAATTGTGGCCAGGTGGGTCACAAGAGCCCTGCTTGTCCCCTGAGGAAATCTAAATATAGCCATTTATGCTATGTTCCCCACTCCGTCCCTCGTTTAAACACCCAGGAGAGTAGAGACCCTGTTGTAACTATTGAGTTGAATGGTAAACCGGTAAAAGCATTGGTAGACACAGGATGTTCACAGACACTAGTGCAGGCTGACTTGGTCTCCCTGGAGTTCCAAAACTGTAATGACAAGCTCACCATCTGTTGTGTACATGGGGAAAGCAGTGAGCTTGCCACAGCAGACGTATATGTCAGGGTTAATGGACAGACCTATCTCCTTAGGGTAGGGCTAGTGTCTAAGCTGCCATATCCAGTGCTATTAGGTCAGGATTTACCGGTGTTGCCTGAGCTGGTGAACAGGGCTGCTTGGTGTGGGGTGGTGACAAGAGCTAAGGCTAGGGAGCAGCAAGCAGACATGACGGTGTTGCCTTTTTACGGGGAAGATGTTCCTGTGGAGCCCACACGCACTAGACAGCAGAGGTGTGATAGGCGTCGACAAACGGTGGAGGAATCGGTGCAGCACAATGCAGTGCAGATGGAGTCGGTTGATTCCCCGGAGATGGCGGATTGTGTTATTAATGATAATTTGGCTGAGGAACAAGGTGCAGATATCACTTTGAAGCCACTGTTCAAGAGGGCAGAGGAAGGAGTTGTTGTTCCGGCTTTAGGAAAGGAGGGTTATATTATGCAGAATAACCTGCTGTACAGACAAAGTGAGGATGGATTACAACTGGTGATTCCCCAGAAATACCGTGGACAAGTGTTGGAATTGGGTCACACAATACCCTGGGCTGGACACTTGGCATATATGAAAACTTTACATAGGATAAGCAAACGTTTTTATTGGCCTGGTCTGTTTAGTGATGTTAAGGCATTTTGCAAGTCTTGTCCACAGTGTCAGGTGTCAGGAGGTAAAAACCTGGCCCGTGCCCCTTTAATTCCTTTACCCGTTATTGACGTGCCATTTGAGAGGATAGCAGTTGATGTGGTAGGACCCCTTGAAAGGAGCAAATCAGGGAACAGATTTATTTTGGTCATCTGTGATTATGCCACCAGGTACCCCGAAGCCTTTCCCCTGAGGGAGGTAACAGCTAAGCGGGTTGCAACAGCCATGCTGCAACTCTTCTCGAGAGTAGGGATTCCCCGAGAAGTGCTTACTGATCAGGGCCCCAACTTTATGAGTAAAACCCTCAGGCAGGTGTATGATCTTTTAGGTATACGGCGTATCAGAACCACTCCTTACCACCCACAGACGGACGGCCTTGTGGAGCGGTTTAACCAGACCCTCCTGAGCATGCTCCGGAAGTTTGTTGCGGATTCTGGCAAGGACTGGGACCAGTGGATACCATATTTGCTCTTTGCATATAGGGAAGTTCCCCAGGCATCAACAGGATTTTCACCCTTTGAGCTCCTGTACGCGCACCAGGTGAGAGGTCCCCTAGATGTGCTGAAGGAGACCTGGGAGGGTGAGACCACTGGAGGGACAAACATCATCTCCTATGTGCTGAGGATGAGGGAGAAGCTGGCGGCTGCATCGGCCTTTGCACAGGAAAACCTTCAGAGGGCGCAAGAACGTCAAAAGGTATGGTACGACCGGTCTGCGAGAGCACGCCGCTTCCAAGCTGGTGACCGGGTCCTGCTGCTTTTGCCCAGCTCGGACAATAAACTGCTGGCAAAGTGGCAGGGGCCCTATGCAGTGACGCGGAGTATGGGTCCGGTGACTTACGAGATCCATAGGCCAGACCATCGCAAGAAGCTCCAAGTCTTCCACGTGAATATGCTCAAGGTATGGACTGGACGGCCCGGGCAACGGCCGGAAGCCTCTGCCTTGTTCATCCGAGCCGTGGAGGAGGAGGAGGAGTATGGGGAGCAGTACTTGCCGTGCCAGGAGGAAGGACGTACGTTGGACTTGAGCCATCTGTCCAGGGACCGTCAGCAGGAGTTGAGCAGCATCCTGCCCGGGGGTCTCTTCGTTGAGCAGCCAGGAAGGACGGAACTGGTGGAGCACCACATCATTCTGAAGGACCAGACACCGGTGAGACAACCATGTTACCGTGTGCCTGAGCGTCTGCTTCCTGTTCTGAAGGACGAGTTGGACATGATGAGGGATTTGGGGGTGATTGAGCCATCTTTTAGTGAGTGGAGTAGCCCCATCATTCTCGTGCCCAAGAAGGATGGCGACCTGAGATTTTGTCTCGACTTCAGGAAGGTTAATGCCCAGGCCAAGTTCGATCCTTACCCCATGCCTAGGGTTGACGACTTGGTGGAGCGTTTGGGCAAAGCCAAGTTCCTGACCACTCTGGACCTTTGCAAAGGGTACTGGCAGGTGCCTTTGGCGGAGGACAGCAAAGAGCTGACGGCCTTCAGGACGCCATTTGGCCACTACCAATTTTCGGTGCTTCCTTTTGGATTACATGGAGCACCGGCTACCTTTCAGCGCCTGATGGACAGAGTCCTCAGAGGTACTGAAGGCTTTGCCGCCGCCTATTTGGATGATGTCGTCATTTACAGTTCCACTTGGGAGGAGCATCTGCAACACCTTCAGCATGTCCTCTCCTCGATAAAGAAGGCGGGCCTGACCATCCATCCGGATAAGTGCGCGTTGGCGAGGGAAGAGACCGTATACCTGGGCTTTGTGTTGGGTCGGGGTGTCATTCGCCCTCAAGTGGGGAAAATCGAGGCCATAAAGGCTGCTGAGCGCCCTACCACCAAGAAGCAGGTACGCTCGTTCCTGGGTTTGGTCGGATGGTATAGACGTTTTATACCTAACTTTTCAGAGAGAGCGGTTGCGCTGACCGAGCTCACTCGCAAAAGCCTGCCTAGCAAGGTTGAATGGACGGAGGAGTGTGAGGCAGCTTTTCAGGGTTTGAAAGACTCATTGTGTAAGGAGCCTGTGCTCCTCAGTCCGGATTTCGACAAGCCGTTCACCGTGCAGACTGATGCCTCTGAGCGAGGCCTTGGTGCAGTACTGCTGCAAGGGGACGAGGGACAGCTTCGGCCGGTGGCTTACATTAGCCGCAAGCTTCTGCCGAGGGAAGGTAATTACTCCACCGTGGAAAAAGAATGTCTCGCTATCAAGTGGGCATTAGACTCTTTTAAGTACTACTTGTTGGGACGTAAATTTGTTTTAGAGACAGACCACAGGGCTTTATCCTGGCTGGGACGTATGAAGGACACAAACTCCAGGATCACTAGGTGGTTTCTGGCAGTGCAGCCTTTTGATTTTGATGTGTTGTATAGGTCAGGGAAAATGAACTGTACAGCAGACTTTTTGTCTAGGTTGCCACGAGGGGCATCCCCAGATGGAGGGGGGAATGTCACAGGGTGAGCTGTGACGCTTACGCAGCTAACCAGCGTGCAGGCAGCCATTTGCCGGCATTTTCCAACATGCTGTCCGGACGCTGGTCGTGGTATTACTTTTTCACTTTTTCATATGTACTGTTTAATTTCTTGGTTTATTTTTATATTCTGTTTAGCTTACCGATATTGGACTGTTGGCTGCTTACTTCCTGGTTTCGGACGCGAAACCGAGGGACTGGTCCAACTCATGTAAATAGCGGGGTTTCCCGTAGGGGCGAGGGTAAAGTCCAATGTGACGGGGGTGTTTTGTGTGTTGGTCTTTTTGCTGTTTCTAATAACACTATAATGTATTTTGATGTAACATAATTATTTTGTATGTCTGGGTATGATTTGTTTGTTTGCTTGATTTATTGTTTTGTTTGATTTTTGCTGTTATTGGGTTAATTGATTATTTTGCTTAATGGGGCTAACCTGGGGGAGGAGCTATAGTTTGTCTTGGTCAATATAAGGCCTAGTGGCTCAGTGGTAAGAAGAGAAGTGGGGCTGGTGAAATGTGTTTTCTCTGCGGTTGTGAGCCAGGGCTCTTAAGCATAGTCTGGCCACTCATATCCTTTTTCTGTTTTTCCTTTCTTTGGGTTAGTTGTGCGGTGAATTTTTGTCTCTGTACGTGTTTGTATTTTTAAGAAAAGAGGGAGAAAAAAAAAGAGAAGAGTAATAAAATAAGTGATATGGTGCCATTTACAACTACTTGGGCTCTCTTTGTCTGCTCCTCCGTCGGTCGTCCTGCCACACTTCATATATAGTAGAACAGACATGCGTCAAGTATCTCAGTATCTGGTGGGCCACACTTTGTTCTTCATCACCTGCCTGCACCGTGTCGGCATTGAGTGAACCAGTTTGATGAGGTGATCATGGCTGATAACATGGTTCCAGGCTGCAATGAGTGACTCAGTCAACTCATGTTCTGATTTTGGATGTCTCTTGGATATCTCCAAAGCCACCTTGTGCCACAAGTTCTCAATCGGATTCAGATCGGGAGATTGGGCAAGCAAGTCAATTGATCGATGTTGTTCTGATGCTTCCAGTTGATCACCTGTTTGGTGCAATGGCACGGTGCATTGTCAGCTTGGAACAGGAACCGGCCTTTAAACAGCTGCTGCACTGATGGCACCATACACTTTTGCAGTACTGTGATGTACCATTCCGTCAAAGATGTGCAGACGTCCGACGCCACTGGCAGCCATGCAGCCCCAGACCATGACCTTCAAAGGATGCTTCACAATGAGATTGAGTCACTCAGGCTTGATCTCCTCTCCAGGAAACCTCCTCACATAGGTGTCTGCCTGGCTACCAAACAGGCAGAAAGTGCTTTCATCGCTGAAAAGCACCTTTTCCCACCGTTTCACATGTCTAGCGTGAGTTCTTCTGTGTCCAGTCAATCCAGTTGCACCTTTGGACATCAGTCATCAGTGGCTTGTTGCGTGCCTTGCAACTCTGCAGACCAAACTGCGGGAACCGGCAACAAACTGTTGATGAGGTGACACGGACATGACAGCTGTCTGACCACTCACGCAGTAGCTGAGGTGAGGTGATTGCTCAATGGAATGCGTCAAAGTGCGTGATCCTAGCATGATTTTGATGCATATGGATGACCAGACCGAGGCATGTCTGCCACCAAACTCTCCTGAAGACCAATAGCTCTGATGTATATTTGCATAGCATGACAGGGTGCTGCCTTTGTTTTAACCTTTCACCATGATGGTGTTGAATAGGGCAACAGTATAAATACCCCAGAGACTTTAAGTAGTGACTGCATTTCCAACAGTGGATCCTAGTAGGATCTATTGGTTTATGTTCCATTGGGGTTATTTGTGTGGTGTCTTGAAAAATGTATGTCCATGGAATAATGAAAAATAAAAGGGGTTTTCTCAATGCTTGTTTTCCTGCTGCATCCTCATAAGCCATCTCAGGCAGAAGAACTATGCAGGGCTTATTTCTAGCAGCTGGAGTGATAATTTAGCCACTAACCACCCAATTTCCCTGTACATTAAACTTCCTCACCAGGCTAGATGAAAATTAACATTACACCCAAAATAGAGCAACTGCTCAAGTACTTAATAGAGTAGAACTTCTCATGGCATTCACATAATTTAAACCAGCAATAATTCCACTTGCTGACACAGATCCCTAGCCAAAAAGCTATTACTCTGGGCCAACAAATAGGTACTTCTACATGGAAGAGACTTATATCTGTGGCATTCCATTTTCAGTTGCGGTGGGTTTCTAAATTTGGGCTTCCAAAAATCAAGCCTAATAAAAAAATTTAAATATTAAATGAGCAAATTGATTTGATTTGTCCTTCTATCCCACCTTGTGATCTAAAAAGCAATGAGGCTGCCACACATATCAGCTCTATGGAAATACAGTCTTTCACAATTGTGTTGTGCAGTCTAACAAATGGCCCTTAAGCCATGAACAGTAGTGAATGTAGTGAATTACTATGTTCTCACATTACTTTTTGTAGTTTTGTGAACAACACCATTTATTAAACAAATAAATATGCATTGGCAGAATGAAGAATTACAAATGAAAATAAACTATTATTTAAGAAATATTCCTTGGAACAACAAATTTTCATGGATTTTCATGCTGCCAGATTACTAACAAAGTCGGCTGCAGTCACAGAGCAGTCGTAAAGATTCTACAAAAGAAGAGCGAGTTTGGTGGCAGACACGCCTCGGTCTGGTCATCCACGTGCATCAACATCATGCTAGGATCATGCACTTTGACGCATTCCATTGAGCAATCGCAAGTTGACCTCACCTCAGCTACTGCGTGAGTGGTCAGACAGCTGCCATGTCAGCGTCACCTCATCAACAGTTTTGTCTGCGGGGTTGCAAGGCACGCAACAAGCCACTGATGACTGATGTCCAAAGGTGCAACCGGATTGACTGGACACGGAAGAAGTCACGCTGGACATGTGAAACGTGGGAAAAGGTGCTTTTCGGCAATGAAAGCACTTTCTGCCTGTTTGGTAGCCAGGCAGACACCTATGTGAGGAGGTTTCCTGGAGAGGAGTTCAAGCCTGAGTGCCTCAACCTCACTGTGAAGCATCCTTTGAAGGTCATGGTCTTGGGCTGCATGGCTGCCAGTGGCGTCGAACGTCTGCACATCTTTGACGGCATGGTCAGTGGGACCAAGTACATCACAGTACTGCAAAAGTGTATGGTGCCGTCAGTGCAGCAGCTGTTTACAAGCTGGTTCCTGTTCCAAGATGACAATGCACCGTGCCATTGCTCCAAACAGGTGATCAACTGGAAGCATCAGAACAACATCGATCAATTGAGTGGCTTGCCCAATCTCCCGATCTGAATCCGATTGAGAACTTGTGGCACAGGGTGGCTTTGGAGATATCCAAGAGACATCCAAAATCAAAACATGAGTTGATTGAGTCACTCAATGCAGCCTGGAATCATGTTATCAGCCATGATCACCTCATCAAACTGGTTCACTCAATGCCAACACGGTGCAGGCAGGTGATGAAGAACAAAGTGTGGCCCACCAGATACTGAGCCATCACTGAGACACAAAAAGTCCTTTTTCAAGGCCACCTACACGAACATGAAGAAAGCTTGACGCATGTCTGTTCTACTATATATGAAGTATACACATTTATTTTGCACCTTTGGCCAGAGAAGTACATTACGCATATTACTCAATAAGACAATTGACATGGGAGCTTTAACAAACAAACTCAGAAAAGTAAATCCAAGCTAGAATAAAAACTTGATTTTTATTACTGTGTCCCCTGTAACACTGTTTTCAAATAAATATATTGGCTCAACGAAGGAGTTAAAAGTAAAAGGTCAAAAGTTGGAAAAAATGCTAAATTAACAAGCGGTTGCAGACTTTTGCATACTACTGTAGTGTGGCTGCATTTTTATAAAGAAGACTCCTCTTCACAAGCTGTGCAATACCATTTAACATTTGTTATGTGTTTGAATTGGCTCTTGGTCATGCCAGTACAGACACGGTGTTGCCACCTCTGGCATCCATCACAGAGTATCTACAGTGGGATTAAAAACATACAGTATAGGACAAGTAGCCATATTTTCCCATCTATCAAATGACTACAGTAATTTTCCTCACCCAGTCACCATCTTTATTTTGAAACTGTCCACACCATTGGCAGGCCTCCTCAAGAGATACTGTAAGGAAATAAGCAGGACGCTGGGGGTTAAGGGCCTTGCTCAAAGACCCACAGACATGCTGAGACTGGATTTGAACCAGTGACCTTGTGATTATTGGCACACAGGCTTAACCCACTGAGCCACACAGAACACATGGACCCTGTTGCTTGAGTACAAGAACTTTTATAAATAAATTACAAATATCAACTCTAAACACAGAAAGCATACAATAGGTATTTTAGACATCCAGAAATTGTGCAAATGTTGCAAAAGTAGTCAAGTAGAAAACAATTTGAATAGTGGAATATAATCGTGTGCATTATATGTGTGTATGATCAGCAGGGTTTAAATATGAGTACAGTCAATCAATTTCAATACATCTATATTGTACAGCACAATACTATATACAGTACTATATGCTATATACAATATCTATACAGTATCTAAGTAGTATTGCATTTGTAAAATGCAACTAGAAAACCCCTTGTCTCATGCTGTCTTGCCATGCTTCCCCAAAGATAATACTTGTTACAGTTCGCATCAGTTAGCATAGCACTGCGCTAGCAGACCATAGCTGCTCTGGGTAAAATTGTTCTAAAATACGTTACACAGCAAATGTGCCAGTGTTAAATTAACACTGCATACTGTTTATATTGGCCCACAGCATTCGGTGTTACCTATAATACTTTACAGTGTGCAGTGAGTGTTGTTTTTACAGTGTTAATATTTCTTAAAACTCTTATAGTGTTCAGTTGACAACATAGACTGTTAAGTCAGTAAGTCGCCACCTCTTCCTGGATTGCAAGCCAATATGGGTGGCACACAAGTACAAAATGGGTGGCCCATGTCTGCCCCATTTTAATATGCACTCATTTGAACTCATTTGAGCATTCAGCTGCTGTGTTTTACTAACCCACCATAATAAGAAAGACTTAGACCAACATTGCCTTTTCTCATTTAAGCATGATTAATAGGTTTTTTGTATTTGTGTAAGAAAGAACCAGTTAAGTTCATCTATGAACTGCTTGTGGTATTAATGTGTGTGAAATGTATAACACCAGCCACCAAACACAGATTACAAAACTTGCCTGTGTTCAACCGCATAACAATTATTTAACAGGGCTGCGAAAAGGTGAGAGCTCTGGTAATGGTTGGAGTGTGTTTCAGCTAAAGCAGCCAGAATGGGTGGTGGCCTTATTGCTTTTAGACCACAACTTGTGATGGAAGAACAAATAAAATCATTTTGCTCATTTAATATTCAGATTTTAATTAAGCTTAATTTTTGAAACCCACCACGACTGAGGATGGTATGGCACTGATATTAGTCTTCACCACATTTTGCTACTTGTGTATGCTAGTTGGTCTGAGCGGTGTATTTGTGCTGCAATCTTAACTGTAGTGGTGCATGTGATCTGGATACTTTACCTAGAGAGCTCAGGCTTAGAAAAGGAGGAAAAAAAAAAATATTGATTTTCCATAGCCTTTTCTTTCCCACCTAGTGCTGCCTTTAGTCAAACCATATAGGCTAATTAATCTCATTTAGTCATTGGCAAGCACACAAGTGGCATTTCTGTGGTTTTTATTCTCTTGCCCTATTCATCACAATCGCGGTGGATTGAAAAAAAAAAATCTATTAAGTCAAAAACAGTACCGTGTCATGCTATGCAAATATACATCCAGTACCATTGGTCTACAGTGGAGTGGGCGGTACCAGGAGCTGCAAAGAAAAGGGTATCACAACTGTCCTAACGCCTTTCCGCATATATTAATCATCCAAGGGCCAGACTAGCAATCAAATGCACCCCCACCCCATTAAAATACATATCACTCTAGAGACATGTCCTGTACGTCTCCACAAAACTTTCTTTGACCAGACACCAACATATATAAAACCACAAATCAGTGGAAAACCACCAGAACCACAGCTCTTTAAACTTCAAGATCAGACAGAACTTAACCAACAACACTTTAACATAAGACAAGAAAAAGCTGGTCTTTTTTGGTCAGAGTCTTTCTCATTATGGTGGGTGAATCTGGGGTGGCTCGTCTGATCCTTATGACTTCTTGTGTGCATATTGAAATGGGGCTAATATGTGGAGCTGATGACTTAACAGTCTAGGTTGTCAATTGAACACTATATGAATTAATAAATATTAACACTGTAAAAACAAAACTTACTGCACACTGTAAAGTATTATAGGTAACACTGAATGCTGTGGGCCAATATAAACAGTATGCAGTGTTAATTTAACACTTGCACATTTGCTGTGTAACGTATTTTAGAACAATTTTACCCAGAGCAGCTATGGTCTGCTAGCGCAGTGCTATGCTAACTGATGCGAACTGTAACAAGTATTATCTTCGGGGAAGCATGGCAAGACAGCATGAGACAAGCGGTTTTCTAGTTGCATTTTACAAATGCAATACTACTTAGATACTGTATAGATATTGTATATAGCATATAGTACTGTATATAGTATTGTGCTGTACAATATAGATGTATTGAAATTGATTGACTGTACTCATATTTAAACCCTGCTGATCATACACACATATAATGCACACGATTATATTCCACTATTCAAATTGTTTTCTACTTGACTACTTTTGCAACATTTGCACAATTTCTGGATGTCTAAAATACCTATTGTATGCTTTCTGTGTTTAGAGTTGATATTTGTAATTTATTTATAAAAGTTCTTGTACTCAAGCAACAGGGTCCATGTGTTCTGTGTGGCTCAGTGGGCTAAGCCTGTGTGCTAATAATCACAAGGTCACTGGTTCAAATCCAGTCTCAGCATGTCTGTGGGTCCTTGAGCAAGGCCCTTAACCCCCAGCTTCCTGGGCACAGCCATGAGTGGCTGCCCTTCATGGACAACTTACTTACAAAGAGCAAGTTGAGGGAGACATAAAAGGCAGTTTCCCCATGGGGACTTGCAGTCAAATATAAGAACATTGTTAAACAGCTTTAAGTTACATTTTCATGTTGAGTTAACTTAAATATATAAGTACACTTAAAAAAAGTGAACAAGTGAATGTTGGGAGATATTAAAAAAAATGTTAATTGATCTCAAAATGTATAAACAGGGTAACTTGGGTATTTTAAGTAAGAATAAATAATTTTGCATGAGTACAACAAACTCAAAACTAGATTTTTCTGTTTACTTAAAACTGTAAATTTCATAACTTAAAAAATTTGATGTAACTGATTACCTCAAATTTTTTGAGTTTTGCCAACTTATTCGGGATTACAGTGCAGTATATTGTTAATTTTACTGCAATAAACCATATTTTCATATGTTTTTAACTGTGAAATGTAAGGTCTTACGCTGTAAAACTAATTACGGTTTTTCACTGTAAATTCTAAGGTTATCGCATGTTTTGTGGAATATGGTTTTATCCGGTAGCATTTATACGGTATTTTACTGTTAAATCTACGGACATTTTTTACAGTGCAGCTTCCCCATGGTTACAGTGTACAGGGCGAAGTGCACATTTAGAAATCCTGCCCTGGGAACTTCCATGCATTTCCGTATAGTACAAATTGCCAGCTTTCCGGCAATATATCACATGTCCCAGGGCAGGATTTCTACGTGCCACTTCCGTGGACTTTTAGTTGAAGATTATTTATGCAAGCTTCCCCATGGTTACAGTGTACAGGGCGAAGTGCACATTTAGAAATCCTGCCCTGGGAACTTCCATGCATTTCCGTATAGTACAAATTGCCAGCTTTCCGGCAATATATCACATGTCCCAGGGCAGGATTTCTACGTGCCACTTCCGTGGACTTTTAGTTGAAGATTATTTATGCAAGCTTCCCCATGGTTACATTGTACAGGGCGAAGTGCACATTTAGAAATCCTGCCCCGGGCACTTTCATGCATTTTCGTATAGTACAAATTGCCAGCTTTCCGGCAATATATCACATGTCCCAGGGCAGGATTTCTACGTGCCACTTCCGTGGACTTTTAGTTGAAGATTATTTATGGCAGCTTCCCCATGGTTACAGTGTACAGGGCGAAGTGCACATTTAGAAATCCTGCCCTGGGAAGTTCCATGCATTTCCGTATAGTACAAATTGCCAGCTTTCCGGCAATATATCACATGTCCCAGGGCAGGATTTCTACGTGCCACTTCCATGTTTCAATATAACAGATGCTTTAATTGCAATATCCTTTTTATTTTATTTATTTCGTGTATTAATTCTGATAAAATGGCTTGTAGAGTGGCAACCACGTTTCTACGTAGATATTTCACAGGAGTGCTTTCAAGCTGTACAGTATAGCTGTACTTATATGAGAAAATTTAATCAGATAACACCAAAACAGTTCAATAGTGCTTGGATGTGAGATCTACAGAAATACAGAATTACAATAAAATACTGACATGTTTGGTGAAAGACAAATTTATTTATTTATTTATTATGATTTATTTTATTCGTCAGGAACAGGCATCCATGAACAGTGACGTTGGTAGCCATGGACATCCACATCTGTCTGACGGGACAAGAGAGGGGAAAAATGCAGATTATCCTCGACCAGAGAACGCTCAACAGATAATATATAGAACATTTTCACATATTTAACAAATTAACAATGAAATTAATGTTAACATTAAGAACAATACGATTTCGAACATCCGTATTGTACTGACTGCGCAGTTGCACCGCAATGCTGAGCTCCTCCTTTTGTTTACGTTCGGCGGAATCCGGCGGAATCCGCATTTTACCCTCACCCCCGCTTTAGTTGAGGTAGTGCTAACCATAATAAAGAAAGATGATGATCATCATCACCTTATCGGTTACCACTGAAATGTAGATGTAATGTATTTCCAAATCTAAGCCCATCTTATGCGGAATGTTGCCTAATAGACTGCAACATGATAAAACCAATGGATAAAACAGGCACCTTCAGAATGCGTAAAAGACGCACCGGCCAAGGCAGGTCTAACTCACTGTGTGCCTTCTAATAACGGACAGGACAACTCTGTTGTATAATTAATATTATTTTTTTATTTTTCAAAAAGACAAGTGTCAACTTCTGTTAAGGGCAACATCTCCTAAACCATAACAGACAAAAACCTACAGCTATTCTTAAGAATAACATTAAATAAACGAAAAATTATTAGAATCTATGAATGAGAATACTGTAGCCAACAAACAGCTCACAGACAGGTGTTAAGGGTGCTAATTATTAAAACATAACACAACGGTTTGGCCATTAGTTAATGGAAAATAAATTAACGAAAAACAAGTTAAAGTTAAATTTCGCAAACCTTGTGAGCGCGCGAACCCAAACGCTGTGACCTCGCGCCAAATGTTTTTATTGGTTTATTAAGTACAAACAGGCGAGTTATGAAAAATTGAGTGTGAGGGATAATTTGTTCACTTAACACAAAAAGATGAGGAATGAGATGGCTAACTGTAGTAGCGTATAGTCCACTGTCTATAATAGCCTAATTTAGATATCACTTTTTTTTTTAACCGACTACCGACAACTTTGACCGGTTAACGTTGATGCGGTCAACCACCGGTCAAACGGTCATCGGTTAACATCCCTATTGCATAGATAAGCTCCATGATGATATTCCTTGAAACAACTAACCTGCATTAAAGAGGAATCCATTCTGCAGCTTGTGCATTGCCATGCTTAAAAAATGGCGCTGAACACCATCCCCAGTGGCAACATCCCCTACAAAAATGGTAAACTTTAAAATTTATTACAGGTAAACAAGGTATATCATAAAAGGTATCAATAATTAAAGCAATATAGTGTATGGCATAAATGAGACAGTCTGTTATTAAGCATTTTAAACATTAGTATTACTGTTACAGTACCTTCCAGTCGGCATTGGAGAGGTCTAGCCAAATCCATTTTGGGGACCTTGTAAAAATTTATTATTCTCCCATCCTGGTCCTCCATGTCTTCTCTAATATCAATTCTTACTTTCAGTGGGGGCTCATCTTCTTTTTGTTGAAGTGTATACCGCCTGTAGAGTTCTGCTGCCCTTTCTGGAACCTCAATCCTCTTCCAATCTGCAGCCCCAAAAAAATTAATTTCATGGTATGGTATCATGGAAAGAACTTTTCCATCAACTTTTTACATTATGAGAAAATAAAACATAAAATCCATACCATCACACAATGAAGGTGCACTTTCAGCTGAAACGGATGCTCCCGGTGTTAAATGATTAGGATCAAGATGGAGAGTAGTGCTTTGTTGTCTGCTACTGGTTTGGGATGGTGATGAGGCACTTTCGTTAACAGAATGTCCAACCATAATCGAGGTAAAACTTTCAGGGAAGCTACAACAAAATACATAATCATCCATTGCCCATGTAAGCTTTAAGGAAAGTTTTAAACCTAAACAAAGATGTAACATAAGCCTAACGTGAATTAGTCACAGTCTAAATTATCTCAAGTTTGAGATTTTACCAATTTTCTTCAAACCAGAAATTTCATAATTTTTCTCTTTTCTAGATATAGCAGTAGATCTATTTCATATTTGTTGTGGACAAAAAAAAACATCCTATAATTTCTACAGTACCTTTCTCCACATGTGCTTGCATGATAAGGCATCACTTCTGCAGAAAATTCTTCTCCACATATCGGGCAGGCATCCTAAAGAATGAGAGAAACTTAAATATGACGTAAGACAGGTATACACAACTGTTACGGACTGCAACTTTATGTTTTGTCTTGACCTCACTTACAACCTAGACAACATCTTACCAGACAAATTACATCTGAATCATGGCTCAGTCCTTGGGCTTCTTCATTTTCTTTTTCAGATTCAGATTCTACCTGGAAAACAAAACAAAACCAAAAAAAATTCAGATTCTATTTATATTCAATATAAAAAGGAGGATCATTAAAACTATGGCAAAGGCCAAATAATAGATATACTTAAAAAATAATAGATGGCTATATTAAAAAAAAGCCATGCAATAAGTGTGACTGAGGTAGCAGCTTAGCCCACCATATATACAGTAAACACCTATATAGCTCAAGAAACAGAACAATACACCTGACCCTGGGACATAAAATAGATAACTAACCTCTTGTAGTGGACTCTAAAGACACTTTAGATCTGTTTTAACATATATACTTTTTCAGTTTTTGTGAATGACACTGAAAAATAACTTACAGTATTATTACTCTGACAATCCTCAAGGTGACATGGCAGCAACTGTAATGGGACTGATGTACCACAGGTCATGCAGATGTTTTTGGGCATGTTCTGAAATTCTGGTGCATCATATGGCAACGGGGTTGTATCAATTTCTTCTTGGAGGGGGACGATATAGATGACATTCTTCCCATTGTTAGAGGAGGCTTTCAATATTTTTGCTGTGTAGCCCTGGGAACCTTGGGGCAGAGAAGTAGTTTTCCTTTGTCCACTGCCCCCTTTTAAACATACACATAAAAATCAATAACAATACTGGTAAAAGGATTAAACATGAAAATGCATTTGGTTTCATAAACTTACCTGAGGCTTTTTGGAGCAGCCAACCACCCCTTAAATTTTGCAACTTTGGGTACTCCTGAAAGAGTACTTTGGTTATCTGGATATTAAAAGGCATAGATGTAAGTAAAATACTTAATGCAACAACAACAAAAAATGTACATGTACATTATAATACATAATGTAAAAATTTAGGAACAAAAACTTAATATCTTAATATATTTTATGTTTCCAAAAACATATTTGCACCATGGCTCACCTCAGTATGATCAGCATCATCTGGAATATTTACAGTTCTTCTGCCTAGGCCTGCTTGTAAGAGAACTATTTCATCTTTGGGAGTCTTTTGAGAGTTTTTTGACAGCAAGCAGAACTGGAGTTCTAAAAACCTTACAGATGTAACTTGCAGGTTCAGGTGCCATTTTCTTCATTCGTTTATGACCTCCACTGTAAAGTGCTGGAAAAGCTCTTTAATAAAACAACAAAATATGTGCAAATAAGTAAAGTTATTATTAAATTAACACTTGCAGGAACAGACCATTTGCAGTGTAGGCTAAAATAGGAGACAATCAAACATTCAATGTAAACTAACATTAAACAACATAAAATAGATACAATGTACAAATATTTTCACTGACAACTAATGGACACCTTCAACCAAAACAACTCTTAGTTCACTAATCAGTGGTACAATTCCCCTTTAGCAACCTGGATTTATGAGCCTTGCTTAAGGCTGTATAGACCAATTTGGAGTAGACGTCATAGTTACATCATTTGCAGCTGTGTGCACATTGTGGTGGCAGAAAAACAATGGTAACAAGTGAAGGGAAACAAGTAAAATCCATGGAATAAGAGAAAAATGTATTGCTGTGCCTTTGGATATCAGAATCGGCATGCAAATAATCTTTATAGAATACTATCATCAAAGAGGCCATTTGAAGCTAAATGCAGATGTTTAAACAGACATACTATGGATGAAACCTGCTATGAATACTCTACTTTTATACAGCAAGAATTTGATTTAAATAATAGGTCTACATAATATTTACATATGCAGTTCATAGGGGACATGTAAGGGATAATGTACAGGCAGCCGGTAGTTATCGCAGAAGTAAGCCCCGACAGTGTGATCAGGACCCGACGTGAAGCGGAGGGTCTTGTATCACACTGAAGGGGCTTATTTCGCGATAACTACCGGCTGCCTGTACATTATCCCGCTTATTACATGGCTATTTGCCACATAAGGAAAAAAACTGGACATGAATATAAATTTGAAACATTTTATTGACATATTTGTTTTAAATTAATATTTTTAAACGATAATCTTTGTTGGCGCGGACTGATTTTAAACATACAAGTAGTACCGGCTATGCGTTATTACTTTGGAGCGGTCATTATTTGAAAAGAACGAACCTGCAAATGTCTCAACTGACCAATCAGAATCAAGCATTCCAGAGAGCCGTGTAATAAATTGTATTAGCCTTACAGTTACAGCATGTAATATTATTTAAACCTATATCATTTTACGTAACATTCACCTACTTTATCTCACAATTCTGTTTTTTTTTCTCTGTATAACCCAACAATAGTGAGTTTGTAAATTTAGAAATGTGGGATTAAAAAAACAGAAGCATGAGATATAAATTCATGATTCTGAGCTAAGTGCAAAAGAGAGAATGACGAGTAGTTTTTCCTTTTCTGAATTCAGATAAAATCTTGTAATTGCGCAAATAGTTTTTATTTAAAGTCAAATTAACCTTTTCTTTAATTATTTCTTTTATTTAATTTAATTTCTTCCATAGACTAATACTTGCAAACTGTCACTTTCTGCCACAGGCTCTGCCCATTAAAAAAAACACTGTTTGCAAACACTGAATTTGTCTTTTGATGACAGATCATGGATGGGCCCTAATGGGGTTCTTTCCTGCAACTATTGATTACTGGCTTACATCTTTACCACATCACACCAACAGATTGCTTATCAACAGAAATAACATACAGACATCAGACATTACTGAACCTTGAATTGCAAACTTGCATGTGATAGAACACAAATACATAAAAATGTTAAAATTTTTCCCCATAATTAAAAAAAAGTATATAAATATGAACACTTGACTACGAAGGGGGCTTTGGGTACACAATTCCTTACCTTTGCATTTCTTGCTGGACTGTGTTTGGCCTACTGACAGCCTGGCCAACCCCAAAGGAAGCACTGGTACCAGGTTGAGGTGCCACGGTGGGAGAACTGTTGGAATCCTGTGCTTGAGGATTGCTATGCCTCTGGATGCAGCTAAGCAGATTCCTCACAGCACTTTCTATTTCTGGATTCTGCTCATGTAAAAAGAAAACATAAGTGCATTCACATTAAATGCAACAATAATATTAACAATAAATTTAATTATTAGCAATTAGTGACCCAGCCTACACGAATGGCACAGTGTAATGATTCTATTACAAAAAGGTTGGTCACGAAGTATCTTGTCTTGTTTTTTTATCAGTACTCACGGTGGGATGTTTAAAAACACTGATCATTAAAATGCAGATATTTTTCTTATTTTTCAGAATCTTTCATGTTATCTTGAAAAACATGCTTAATGCATTGTAAAAACTGTCATTTTCATAAACATAATAATCATTTAGGCCAGCGGTTCCCAAACTAGGGTACGCGTACCCCCTGGGGTACGCAAGAGGCTGTAGGGGGTACGCGAGGGAGCGGGGGGAATCACGAATTCGAACAACGAGACAGTCAGTAATTCTCACAACAGCGGAGTCGGTGACCTCCAAAAAAGCCGTAAAACACAAAATACAGTCGTGTTTATTTCATATGTTTTTGTGCTTATTAAATTTAAGTGTTTCCAAAGATTAATCTCACAACAGTAATAAAATGAATGTCTTGCTTTAACATAAATACTAAAAGAATAGATCGCTTTAATCGCTATTACAGTTGGGTATGGGCACGCGGTCTTCTTTAGAAAACATACAAAAAGATACGCATATAATGTTTAATCATTCGTTAATTTGTATTTGTCCGGTCCAGGAGGTTAATTTTGGGGATCGTTAAAGTGATAGATCACCTGTCTTGATTAAGCCTGATTCGGTTCGTTATATATATTATTAAAAAGTAAATGTTAAGTAAGAATGAGAATATGAACAACCATGGGAATTATTTTTACAGTGAAAACAATTGGTATTAATTATATTGTATGTTCTTGAGTAATCGATAAAATCAGTATGTGCAAGACATCAATCTGTAATAGTGGAAAATATGTCCAGTTGATATGTCCAGTATGATCTAGGTCTGTGTGGTCAGACACTGTGCAATAAACAGAATTTTTAGGAACATTGCAAATGTTCACATTGCAGCATGGAAGTAGGTTCACTGTCACAACGCTGACCGGGGAAGCAGAGGCGAGGAGACATAGGATCGGGGAAATGCGGGGTTTAATGAGCAAAAGGAACACACACTACCCAGATAGCAAAATTATGCTGGCTCTGATGTGGGCCACATACTGTAGTTTCTTCTGGCCCACTACCCGCCTGGGTCCTCGGCCCAGAATTGGCGTTTGTACAGCATCCCGACTTATTTTCAAAAGCTGGCCCAAATCTGGCCCACATACTGCACAACAATCAGAATGAGAGTCTGGCCCAAGTGTGGCACAGGCACTACAAAATGACTTATTCTTTAAGGTACGGCCCAGGTCTGGCCCACATACTGCACGCCAGTTAGAATGGGAGTGTGGCCCAGACACTACAAAATGACTTTTTCTTAAAGGTACAGTACAGATCTGGGCTTTGTGTAAGATATCATATTGTAAAGTAGCTTGGCCCAGGTCTGACCCACATATTATGTAAAGGTACAGCTATTTTAATTGCTAGAACTCAGAGCTGACTGAATTAATGATCAAACTACAAATTGCAGTACTTCAAATTACATAGAAATACACTTAGCATTACAGTGAAGAAAAAACAAAACAATACGTTTCCAAATGGTTTTATTTTTGAAACATCAGGCAAATTCAGAAAACAATTCAGAACAGCAAAGCACATGGTATGAAAAATGTTTCACAAAATTGAAAAATTTGCATTTGTTTATCCTAAATTTTAATGAATATTAGAGAAAAAATGAAGGACTAGTGTGTGAATATTTGTATAGGCACAGTATACTGACACACATCTGACACATACTGGTGAGCGAAAGAGGGTGGGTGGTTGAGTGAACAAGAGAGAAATCTTATGAGTCTGTTTTTTGCCGCCGTTTTCTGCCTCCCTCTCGATCTAAAGCAAGCTGGAGCCATCTTTTCATGACAGATTCCACATCATGATCTGTCGCTTTGGACATCAGTGGATTTTTTGGAACTGCAGCTAAAATGGCAGACAGTAACAGATATGTCTCAAAATACATACAATATTGAGATTTTAAAACAAATTCATGCCAGTTTAAAAATAATCCATAAATGGACATAGGTTTTAAGATGTATCTTTTCTATGCAGCAACACCAGTCACGAAAATATGTAAATTTAGTTTTTCAACATATCCAAAAATTCACCTAGTATTAAGCTCTTATTTATTTAATGATTTTTATACTTGGTGACAAAACAGTTAAGCACCCAGTTGAAGTGGTGGAAATAAATCTGCACATGGTGAAAGGTCATGTGACTGTATTGCAATGATTATATCATACATTCAAATCAAGCCATTACTTCTGGGTGCTTAACTTTTTTTTGTCACTGAGTGTATTATAGATGTTAAGTTATTAGCGATGTTAAGTCATGTTTTATGGAACACCATAATACTCAAAATGAAATAAATACATTTATATGTGTATATAAATACATACATAAATATCTCAATAAATAAAATAATTACATCGTCCAAAGCTTTTCAAAGTATTTTCTATATCTGCTAGGCTGAATAATGGATCACAAAGGATTAGCAAATCACAAGCTCAGTCCCGTCCCCCTCAAAGTGAATGACAGAGTGCACCATTATTCTGAAAAGAAGCACTATGAAATAAAAAGCTGGTTTGGAAAAACGTCATTCAGAAATACATCATTGTGAAAAGTCTAACTTTATTGTGAAATATAATTTTAATTATGTAAGTAATCACTTTTGCATTATATTATGAAATGTAATTCCATTTATTGAATTATTGTTAAATAAAATGACACATTTAATTATTGAAATATTTCTTTGCATATTTATTTGTTTATTTGAGTATTCTGGTGTTCCATACATTTTATCCTTCTCAACGACCACCTTGTCCAGCTAATGACCCATATGATATATTTGCATAAATATTTACCAATCATCACATCCTTCAATCGCAGTGTTGCAAATGTTGTCTTCCCATTCAGCCCTTTCCAATTCATGTTTCTAGCAAGGCTATTGGAAATTGTTCTCCCCATTAGCCGCCAGACTGCATCCTTTATGTCACACCCTCCAATAAGACTTAAGTGATTCATCTACGAGAAACACAAAAAAATTTAGTCACAAATTACCAAACTTTACGGCTGATGGAACAGGACACGTTCACTTTGCATATTTTAAAAAAAGTTATTCATAAAGTCCAAAAGTGGCTGTTAAACTTTAAAATAGTGACCACAGAAAGTGGTATTCCCCGCTTAAGATATATAAAAACTTACCAATTTCTCTTTGAATTCTCCATTATCAAGTTGTACTTCTACATTTTGTAGTGCTTGTTTATCACACACCGGCAGAAGCCCTTCTTCAATTTGACAATCCTGGGTGTTTTGCCGTGCTTGAAGAAGACGCAAAATAAATGTCTGTTGCTCAAGAATCATTTCTTGCTTTGTTAGGACTTCCCGAATTAGTGCTGAAACACATAGAGAGGCATTTGCAATGTTATAGTAAGTTTGATCGATAGCAAGATTTTATCAGATGTTGACAATGACAATTATTTTTCCAGTAGTCAGTAGCCATACCAGGTGATATTTGCCAGTGTCAGCTGGCAGCTAATGTACACCCTGTGATGTGATATTTAGTCAATCATAAACCCTACGCTTCACTTTATAAAGAAAGTAACATTAAATGTCCTGACCAAGTTTTGAAGGTATTCTCATGTATCTGAATTCTTTGCAAAGATACAGACAGCAACCGGTAAGAGAGTCAACAGGGTGCTAACAAATGAAATATTTACCGACACATGAAATCCACATTGGAAACACAAGAAATGAATGAACAATCAGTATGTATACTGTGCATGTATAAATGGGGTTGTGCAAAGGAAAGTAGTATTTGAGTAATTGACTATTTAGCTGGTTGTGTGTATGCATGTTGAAAATAACATGCATGCACACACACGCGTAGGGTAAACATATCCTTATGGGGACCGCTAATTCATTCCAATGGGAAAAATGCTAACGCTAACTATGACAACCTTAACCCCTACCCTGTCCTAACCATAACCATAAGTAACAAAACAAAATACAGGAGTTTTTGCATTTTTAGTTTTTTCATAGAAGTCACCGATTTTTATAAAATACAGTTTTCCCTTATGGGGACCAGGAAACCGGTCCCCATAAGGGAAAAAAAACGGATATTTATCACGTTATGGGGACATTGTGTCCCCATAAGGATAGGTAAACCCGCTCACACACACACACACACACACACACACACACAGAATAAATTCACCCGGAGGTGTGAAAACTATTTCCATTGAACAAAATTTATAAATAAATTATTAAATTACACATTTATGGAACTTGCCTTCAGATGAAGTTTGATTGCTCCGAACTCTAGGTGGCTGTTGTAAAAATTGTTGCTGGGTAAATGAATTAGCACTACCTTGAGGAAATTGGGGTACTAGAGGGAAGAGGAAAAAAGACCAGAAGACATTTTTAACGTAATTTATTTTTGATTCATCTGCATCAGTGAACTGCATCCAAGGTCAATTGCATTGCTAATGTTTAATTATTAGAAAGCTGCTACATTCAATTATTGTAGAAGACCGATTGATTAGCTTGTATAACAATGCTTGCAATCCAATCAATGTACCTCAACCTCAGAAACCCAATATACAATTTGCCATCAATGACAACCATGATGTAAATGTTACTAAAACATAATTATTTCAGGTACCACAGCAACTCTCAAACACGTTTACCACATCCACAACACAAATTTTGTGATTTCTATACTTTCAGAATTAAATCCAGCACTTAGAAAAGTGTGTACTGCAGAGAATACCCACTAGTATTATATTTATACTTAGAACAAGGTTCAGGAATGAGTACCAAAGCAGTGTAGAATTGGCAACCAATGTAGAAATACTAATATATTTTTGCTGACAATGCCCACCCTTAAAAAACTTTCATTTCTAATAGGAAATTGCTCACGTGTTACTTGCCTTCAGCAGGAGTCCTTTGCTGCTGTGATGGTGGTGTCCAAGGTTTTGCATGGTCTTGGTGAAACTGACTGACTAAAGGCAAAAACAATGGCCCTGTTACACAGTGTTAGTGATGACAAATGAAAAGGTAACATCACAGCACAATAAATGCTCTTTCTAATGTAACACTGGCTAATTATGCTATTATATACATCAAATTTTAGTTTGCAGATAACACATCCTTTTGAGAAGTAACACTCATAAATATATGAATATTACCTTCAGATGGTATCCAGGACTTCTGAACTTTTGAAGGCTCTGGATGAGGTGGTGGTGGGGAAAACAAGTCTGCACGGTCTTAAGAAAAACAAAGCACAAGGGGGAATGACAATTCCATAACTTAAGTGACATAATGAACTGGTGGAAATTCTTCAATGTATACTTCTGGATAATCAAAAAAATCTGCTTAAGAAAATAAACAGAAAAGCAGGGGGAAATGCATATACATATGGGAAGTGCCGAGCCATACAGGGTCTTGTACTGGTCACTAAACTCCTGTTACTGACTTTTGTTTAGGTCATGCTCTCCACGTAGGGCATCTATAGGTTGCCACATCGTTTCCAGAGGGAGGGGTGGATTCTTCAGCCAGGGAAAAGTACTGCGACTTCCAGTATTAGCATTTTGCAAGGGTGTTAAAATTTTAACTTGGCTGATTGGTGGGGCCTCCGGTAAACGTCTGTCACTCTGCTGCAGTCCTGCTTCTTCTTCACTCTCACTTGAAGCACCATTAGCGGCATCTAGAAGTCTGCTACTTGGCCTTAAGAAAAAAAAACCATTTTGATCAAAATTATAAAACATTTGAAATAAAACATTTGAAAATTTTTTTTCTTGAAGCAATTAAAAAATTAAGAAACATAAATACTGAAATCCGTATACATACATTTTTCGCCTTTTCTTTTTCCCAGGCTCTTCAGCTTCTGACTGGAGGTCTGAACGGTGTTCAGCTTCCCGTAATTTTCGTCTCCCTTCCTCATAACTCTCTGTTATAAACATCACTCTGACTTCCCACTGTATCCAGCTGTGGTCTGGAGTTACCTTCAGGGCTCTGAACCGGTTCAAGGAACGAAAGCGAAAAACGAAATCAAATGACATTGAACAGGAACAAAAACGAAAACAAAATCAATTTTAATCGTTCTGAACAGAAACGGAAACAGAAATTCCAAATTAACCGGTTAATAACGGTATTTTTATCGTTCTCTTTATATTATCAATTTGGCAGACCAAAAACATGAATTCAAATTGTGTGCGCAAATGCGACGGTGACGCATACAACGTGAAATGCCCGCGAAGCAGACGTCATAAGCAGAGCCCTTTCTGATGCGACGAGCTTAAGGTTACCAAGCACCTGGCTGTTTCATGTGCAAAGGTATGTTTAGGTTTAAGTTATTGTAGCCTAATTAAAACTTGTAGTTAAAATTACAAAAAATAATTACTGATTGTCTATTGTTTGTAGATGGGTCGCCATAAAGAAAATCCCTTTCGTCAATTTTTTTCATATGACAAATCGTCTGATAAATCGATCTGTAATATTGAAGGATGCGGGGCAGAAATAGCTGGGAATCATGGCGGTAACCTGCAGAGACACATTCAACGTAAACATCCAACGAAATATGTTGATTCGACCAGCAATAAAAGGTCAGCAGCTGATGGACAAACGACTCTAGACGCGGTCGTAGTGAAAAAGCCAAAGACAACAGGCCTACATGTTCAAATGTCTCCAGAATATTTGGTATATTATAATTTAAGTTGTTGATCTGTTGTGTTAAATGTTAAAAAAAAATCTGTTGTTGTTTTATAATGTTACAATGCATTACGTTTTCTTTTACTTTTATGCATTAAATGCTATAATAGGCTATTATGCATATTAGGTAAGGAATAAGTCAACAGGTTTTTATCGCAGATTAAGCCGTGTGGTCAGGATGTTAAGCGGATGGTCTTGAAGGGGCTTATTTCGCTATAGTATTATCAAACAAGAAAATTGTTTTAAAAAAATTATTAGCGCATTTGTAACGAGTTTCCAGGTGAAACTCGGTTTTAAAGACAAGAAGTTCAAATGACACGAACACGGAATTTGGTTTAATCATTTGTAAACATAATGCCAAACATGTTATTAAAAGGCACACACTATCTATCTATCTATCTCTATCTATCTATCTATCTATCTATCTATCGCGCCGTGTAATAAAATAACGTTTATTAACCGGTATTTTTTTCTAGAAAACCGTTTTCGGAACGTATTGTTTAATGAGGAACGCAAGAACAGAAACGTTATAATATCGATTCTGCTCGGAGTGAACCGAATGGATTTTTTTTTCGTTTTTAAGCCCTGGTTACCTGATGCTTAATTGCTGAATCCAACTGCTTTCCTTTATAGGGGGGCCAGTGGCAGACACCATCTCTCACCCACACACCAGGGACCAATTCTACCTCATTTGTCTCCTTAAACTCCACGATTTTGAACATAGCTGTTGATAATAAACAAAATATACTCAGTGACAAAAAAAGTTAAGCACCCAGACGGAGTGGTGGAAATGAATCTGGATGTGGTGAAAGGTCATTTGACTGTGTTGCAATGATTATAATATCAGATCACACAGACATCAGAACACTGCTGGTCCTATGGCTGGTCTGCACGTGTACCAAATTACATCCAAATCCATTACTTCTGGGTACTTAACTTTTTTTTTTCACTGAGTGTACAATAAATAAAACACAAAAGCTTCTCTTGTAGCCTAACAGCAAATATCAATGCACTACAAATCTTAACAAACCAGCATAAACTCTACATAATTTGGAGTGTCTTCAAACTACAAACCCCAAATTTTAGTTTGTCATTAACTACACACATTCATATGGATGTCTTGTAGTTGGAACCTTAGTTGTTGCCAGAATTCCACCTGCTCAAATGCAGGAGGGGCACTGCAACAAATTTGCCTTTGTATGGCAATCTGACATATTTATCTACATTAAGTTCAGCTGTTTTGAGAGTCAATGATAGATTGTCTACCACATAGATCCCAAGTTCACACGAATTTATAGGATACTCATACAGTAAAATGATTTCTTCTCCTGATATTCCTTAAAGACAACATAAACTTTGCCTTGTGACTGCAGAATGTTCACAACCAACGCAATGCAATTATCAATCTTAACAAAGTTATCTCCGTGTTTAGACACATTTAATGTTGTATTATCTAGGACAATTTCTTTAAACTGACGAACTTGGTGAAACTGAAAAGAAGACGGAATAGGGCCATCTTTGTGTTCTTTTTTCAACATCTGTTTTCCATGTGCTAATTCATCATCTGTTGGGCAATTGTTTATTTCTGAAATTCTGCGTATGACCTGTGACAATGGATGATGTGGGGTTCTAATCATTTTCTTAATCTGCCCTAAGTAGTTCTCGTAAGGAAATCCTGAAATTAAATCCAGATTTCCATGCAATTTCACATCTTCACTTAGATGAGTCAGGCCATGAACATTATAAACTACATGTCCAGGACCATACAACTGACTGAAGTGCTCCACGAACGACACCAGGAAATGGTGGGCAAAATCATTCAGAGCCTGACATAACACTGGACTTGAAAGTATAAAAATGGCAACTGATAACAACATAAAATTTTTGTACACTGGCAAGGAGAGCACATCAGAAAGAACCACAGGACCAGTATACAACAAGAATTGTCTTAATTCTGTTGCCTTCCATCTTAGCCTCTCTGACAATCTCCTAGGTTTCCGAGCAAAGTCTACAGGAATGTAATCTTTCATACTAATGAGTGAATTTGAGATTAGTTCGCTCCGATGAGAAGTAACTCGACAACAGAGAGGTCCTACAGTCAGCCACAAATCTAACAATTTTCGCATTACCCCAAGGCAGACCAGGTGCATATAATCGTGTGGAAAACATGACACCATTCCAATAGATACCTCCTTTAAAGGTGAGCTTTGGACATGGTGACCCTCATCAGACAAGCTGATAAACGAGGAATCAGTTCTACGTGGACTATTTACCTCAGGAAATGTCATTCTGTGCTTTACATAAACACCTTCTTGGATGCATTTGTCACAACCAGAGTAACCAGTATGAGACTTAATTCCTTTGATATATGCCCTAGCTGGAGCATCACATACAACAGATGAGACAGTTAGAAATAAATGTTTTCCACTGATCTGGAACCCCTTGCTTAGCTCCTGAAGTTCATGAACAAGGTCACTCAAATAGTCACATAGGGAATTTGGTTTTGAAGTTCCGCAGAAAAGCGCAATGACAACTGGTTTCTTCATGCAACCCCGAAGCATCCCTAGGATTGGCCAGAACTGAACACAAGAACTTTTAAAGAGTGGCAAACCATCAAAATTGAGCTGTAATGAAAAAACATGTCTCTCAGTAACTTTCGACCACATCCTCTCCATTGTTTTGCCAAAGCTATTTAAAATGCCAAAATAATAAACATTCTGCACACTATACAAGGTTTTTGTTTTGAGTAGGGTCCTGGCATCCTTAGGTAGATATGGGTGGTGTATTCTGAGAATTCCCAGAAGGGCAGACAAAGCAACTAAAGATACACCAAACCGGACAGCCCAGTCACTCAGTGCGCCCACCAATGACAAACTGTCCATATCACCACCTGCATAATCATCCTCACATTCCCCTGAGGTCTCCCCCTCACTCTCTGATTGACTGGGATAGAAAGGATAGGCTTGATCTACACTGGTATCATCAATTGTATGATAATCTTCCATCACAGTCTCAGTGCCCTCTGTATCCTCACTCACAAGCGATGCCAAAAACATGTTCACTTTTTTCACAGCTTTTTTCCTAACCTTACGTCTATCCATATTTAAAGTACCTTATATGTTGTGTGGGTTACTTCTGTGAAAAAAAAAGAAAAAGAAAAATGAGGGGAAATAAAACACATTTGCCTTCAGATGTTTTTATATTATATTTACCTGATTGGATTCATATACAAAAATATGTGGATCGCTTATCTCTATACAAATTAATCCAATCAATCCTGTACACTACTACCATAATGCATTCGTGGACAGTTTTGTGTCCAGGGAGTCAGGGTGTGGCTGTTTATGTGATCCTGCTATGCCATACTACGAAGTGCTATAAATTCCATGTTTGCAAAAACCATTCTACCTCTCCACTGACAACTGCAGCTACAGGTATCCCCCGTTTAACGTCAGCATTACGTTCTGTAAAACAGGACGTTAGACGATTTGGACCTTGATCGAATATTAGCATAATCATTTAGAAAATACAGTAATGTATGCATAAGCAATTCACATAAAAATCCGTAACAATTAATAAGTAAAATGTGGTTAACTACAGTTCATTACAGTATTATAACATTATACGTCAGGCAGTGCTGTAGAGTGCAGTGTCTGTATTGGCTACCTACTGCCTGCCCGCGCGTTTTTAAAAAACAGCGGCCGCTACATTTGACATTAAAACGCAGATATAATTTTTTATTGTAATTTTAGGCCACGGTTGTTAACGCGAATATACGATAAGTGGGGGGGTACCTGTTCTAAGAGCTACACTTCAGCCTTAATAATTTTTATTGCATATATTAATCTTAATCCACATATCCCAAAATAACGGTATTCCCAGCAAACAGCAAGTCGTCCTTAGGTCGTCCATAGGACGTCCTCTTTTGGTCCGGATCTTGTCCTCAAAGGACGTCCTTAGGACATCCTGATGGAAAGTTTTTTTTACGTCCTTAGGATGACTTTTAAGGACGTCCTAAGGACGTCTAGAGGACCAGTTATGGACCTTTTAAGGACATTTTCAGGACCAGTTATGGACATTCCGAGAACATATTATGGACTTTCCGGGAACATTTTAAGGACATATTGTGTGAACATATTATGGGCATTAAGCCCACGTAAATCCCTTTTTCTAAATAATTAATATTTGACATTTTACCAGTAATACTAGGGACATAAACAAGGGACAGCCTGAGGATGTCCTTTGGAGGGCCAGCTCAATGTCCTTTATTGGGTACATTCTTAGGATGACCATGTTACTGACGTGCTGCTGTGGCCAACAGGTTACCCCATACTGTGGTCTGTGTGGATCCCAATGTCTCAGTGCAGTGATGGGGACACTGTACCGTAAAGTGTTGCCGTCCTTCAGATAGACATAAAACCGAGGTCCTGACTGTCCCAGGTTATAAAAGATCCCTGTAGGGTTGGTACCCTGATGTTCTGGCTAAAATTGCCCACTGTTGCCTTATCAAATCTTACCTAAGGTGGCTTATCAAATCTGGCCTCCTAATCATCCCTTTTATCTAACTGGTAAATTCTCTCCTGCTCCTTCACGACCTTAGCTACTGTGTGGTGAGCGTACTGGTGCAGAATGGCTGATGTCACATCATCCAGGTGGGTGCTACACAGTGGAGGTGGCTGAAGTGGCTCCCTATTGCATCTATAAAGCACTTTGGGTGTCTATAGTTCTATATAATGTAACTTTCATTCATTCTTTCATGAAAAGTAATGAAATCCTTCAAAAACAATTCATTATGACAGCTTGCTGGAATAGCATTTAAATAGATATAATTTTGTCTTAAGTATTTCTCTGTTTATTAATGTTCCATTAGGATGTCCAGAGGACAGCCACAGGATATCCTTCAGCTTTGACCTTCTTTGAAAAAAAATTTAAAAATTCGTTGAAATATATATTTTTATTGTAAGAACATTAGAAATTTTCTTTAAGTTTCTAATTTAACAAATGGCATTAAGAAAAATACAACATAAATATTAAGACAACACATTTTAAAGGTCTTCTTGTGAACATTTCATTCTGAGTCATCAGTATCGATGGCCGGATATTGCTTCCTTACTTCAGAACCTGTGCCCTGTAACAAAAGCAGTTATGGAATGTTTGTGTTACGGCGTGTGTAGCACGGCGCGGGGAAGCAGGCGAACAGAAGCCAGGGATCGGGAAATACGGAGTTTAATTCCAAAACACAGAGCACACAACAAAACAACGTCACATAACGTCAATGACCGGACTGGGGATACAAACTGGAACGCGGACTAAATACACTGAACTAATGACAACAATCCGAAACAGCTGTAAAACACTGGGATTCCACATGAGGTTAATGAGGGGGCGTGGCACACATTAGGATCGGACGGAGCGGGGCATGACAGTTTGATCCCAATCCATTGATTACTTCATTACTGCTAATTAAAACTGTCAGCACAGGCGATAGATATCTCCTCAACTCTTCCTATTCATAGTGATACCGTTAGCTCGTTCTGACAGGAATTTTAAATGTTGATTTAATCGGTTTAATACCAATGACACTAAAAAATAATGTAGGATTACGCCTAAATGTGTTTCAACCCATCGTATTTTATCACTTTATACACATTAATATGATACTTAGAGGATTTTATTAAAGTTTTATGCACAAAGAAGAGTGTCGCGTCTTACCCGTGACAGTGCTTTGAACTGCGCGTGAGGGTGAGCGAGGGAGCGCGAGCCGCAAAAAGCGTCTCCATGGCATCAAGTACAAAAACGCAACTGGCCTAAGTTTGAATCTGACTGCAATTCACTAGCATGTAGCATGCAATTCACTCGACAGCCATGCATATCCAGTCAGTTTTTATATATTTATAAATACTGTTCCTGCGGGCTGTCATAATAAATTGTTTCTGAAAGATTTCTTTATTTTTCATAGTGGCACAGAAGAACAGGCTTCACTCCTATAGTTCTATAATTGTTAGAGAGCTAGACCACAAAAAAAAGAATAAATCAAGTTAATAAACCGTTACATAAAACCGTGCGACCACTTTTTGTTACTATATTTTTCATAGTAACACGGACTTCCTTGGGTCATCCTTAGGACGTCCTCAAAGGACGAGTTTTGGACATCCTGATGGAACATTAATAAAAGATACTTTTACTTCAGATAAAATTATTTATTTAAAATGCTATTCTGGACGCTGTCACAACAACTTGCTTTTGAATGATTTCTTTAATTGTTCATAGTAACACGGTCGTCTTTATTGTTCATAGTAACACGGTCGTCCTCAGGATGTCCTCAGGATGTCCTCTGCAATACGTCCCCCCAAAAAAGGGACGTATTGCGGACGACCTAAGGACGTCCTCTGGATGTCCCTTGTTTGCTGGGTTGGTGGCGAAAAGTTACCACAACAGAAACAATACCCTAAGCTTTTCTAATGTTTCTCGGCCGGTAGAATACTTTTATCTTGACAACAGGGTTCCCAAACTAGTCCTTATAATATTACATATTACGTTTCTCATACTATTACGGTGACAAATCCGTGATACATCGAAATCTGATGTTTGGATATACGGTTATCATATCGTGATTTTTTTCATACTGTTGGAGCTGTAAATATATACAGGGTGGCGCTTCAGCAATGTATTAGCCCAGATAAATCACAGTTAGTTGTAATGGGACATGCATTTTTCCCCACATTTTTTTGTACTCGCCAGTCGTTGTAATTATACTCGCCTCAGGTACGTGGGCCACAGCAATTATTAAAGTTATATCGTATGATAAACTCATATTAACATTTTGAAATAAAATACTTACCGCTCCCGTCATGCGACTACTACAAAATGAGCGCAAACCCATTGTTTCATGACGTCTTGGCGGACTTTACAGCCAATCAGAACACTGGAAAATTCAGCTTATGACCAAAGTCCCTGCTCCATTTGATTCAAGGGTAAGCGCACCGGGAAAACGGCGCTAAAACAGCAAACCGGCAACAGATATATTTAAATCTATATATAATTTTTTAATGTTTCTGCCCATTTATTGTTTACCTTTTATTAGTACTTCGCCCCAGTGTTTTTACATTGCAGTTTGAATATATATTTAAATATATGAATATTTAGTTTATATGTTCCTCAAAGAAAAGAAAATGAAGCATAGGCTATATGAAGACAATTTGACAATGTGTAAAATGTGGAGAAAATAGTTATTGTAATATTTTTACAGCGCTAAACAGTACAATTAAATTAGAGAAAACCATCCACCTGTGAGTCAAGAACTGTCATTCTTTTTCCCCTGTGTAAAAAATATTCAGGGGAGTTAGGCCAAGAAAAAAATCGCAATGGTATTAACGGGAAGCACAAAGGCGCTGGATTTAAAAGAACCTATAAAGAATGGGAAGTCTGATACATATTTCACCTAGGCAGATGCCGAGGCATATATAAAACTGATTGTCAACTGTTCAGAAAAGAGCAAATGTAGCAAAACTAGATTCGTTGAGCCGACGCCGGCCCACATGAACAGAGTTGTGGGTCAGCCAGAATCGGCTGCCGGGCTCGGCACTGTCCCGGCATCATATCATACTGCCATGAAATAAAAAAAGGATCGGCGGAACTGTGCTCAGCCACTGCTGGATAGGGTGACCACCTAATCCATGTCAGGAGGGACACTATGAGCTACTTCAGCTTTTACGAACTACTTTAAAGCTGAAAGGATTCTGTGCTCTGCTAAAATGTTTGGTTAGTTCCTAGATTGAAAGACTCATCCAGCTGTTTCGCATTAACATTACTGACATATATGCATGATTATAGGAGACTGACCAATCAGCATACGGCAAGAACCCAGTGCTTAAGTGAAATCCTGGTCCTTTTAATTGAAATGTATGAAATGGTAGTTTACAAATCCTGTTGTAGCTCATAGTGTCCCTCCTGACATGGATTAGGTGGTCACCCTACTGCTGGACCACATGAACAAAGCCGTGTGTGAGCCAGAATCGGCTGCCGGGCTCGGCACTGTGTCTCTACCGTCATCTCCTACCGCATCGACAATAAGCCGACAGTGCCGACACTCAGCCAGAATCGGCCCGACTATCCATGCTATTTGGGTAGCAGTAAAGCAGAATTACAATACAATGACAGGACTGGAGAAACAAACGGAAACGCGGACTAAATACAATGGACTAATGACAAGTTTGACAACAATCAGGAACAGCTGGTACAGTAAACACGGGGAATCCACACAGGGTTAACGAGGGGGCTTGGCACACGGAAGGAGCGGACGATCGGGGCATGACACTCACTGGAGAGCTTTGTCACAGATAACTTAACTGTCTCTAACAGCGTCTAACCGCACATTAAATAAAGTCCTGCGTATTTTTCTATTCTGAAATTCTGCCATGGCATGCACCAGTATGATGCTGGTGCAACTTTCCCAGGACCCTAGTCAAAAATATCTGCCACTCTGGTCGCGGAAAACAAGCGCTAACGGAAATATATGAAAAACACGGGAGCGGTAGAAGATTTTTTGAAATTTGACGGGAATGGGACGGTACGGGACTGAACGGGGGTGAGTTTCTCGAACAACGACGGAAGTTAGCATTAACGATGCATTGTACTATGGTAGTTCAAACTAACCAACATCCGACCAACGACTGTTTCTCGAAACCGTCGTACCACAGTTGTTCGAACCACGTTAGTTAGTTAGGACTTATGTAGTTGGAACTACAGTGGTTCCAGCGCTGATTGGTCAGACTCACGGCAAGTCATGCGCAACAAATAACAACGCACTTTCACAGCCGGTCGCGTACAAACACTCGCGAACTGTGTAAAATATATAATAATCACACACACACACACATATATATTTATTTGTGACATCAATTTCTGTCAGTCACACAACGCCAATAAAATGAAAATTAGCAATCGCGGAAAAATAATGCGACGCTCCTTGGAGTGATAAACAGAATAACTTTTATTCCGACGTTGTCGCTTACAGAATATTGTTATACTGGCTGACTGGAATACACAGGTGTGTGTAATAACCTAACATTACAGACGACATTTCCCGAGTACAAAGGCATGGATTCGTATCTGACCGCTGTAGTGTCATTCTACTGTTCCATTATGGAAAGGGCCGGTGTGTTGGCATGTTTTTTTTGGGATAACCGTTGGATCAGTTGCTCAAACCCAGTTGTGCGACCTCTTCAGTCGATCGGTCCTCTACGTTTTGCTCTAAGCACGGAGTTGCAGTGAAAAGCTGCATGCTCTTTCTGGATAAAATTAGCCACCCCTGTGCTAATTAATACTTTACAGTCTGAGATTTGTCCCTATTGCTCACTACAGACAGTTACCGTACTTATGACCAGAGACCCACACAACAATTACGTTTCAAACTACATTTTCAGACACCTTCACATTATATGTGATCGTAGAGCTAAATTATTTCTTATTAGGTATTACAGTTTTTCTCCATTGGTTTGGCTCATTTCTTGAAACCGAGATGACATTCTCAAAATAACATGGACAAATCTCCAAACCACCTTGCAATTGTTCACAACAGAATGTCATTTCTCATTGGTTTTATCAAATTGCAAATGCTTTAGTACATGTCTCAAGTGACTCTGTGCTTTTTTTCAAATGATTATGTACAAGTAGCTACAGTTAGCACAATGAGCCCACATTTAGCACATTTTCCAAATAAATAGATCTTGCTGATCTAAACTGATTAGTTGATTTTTCAGTGAAATGGTTACTCTCTCCAAAACATATTAGCATGGTTTCATTGTGTAAGTCATCATATGCACAATTGTCTGTTCAACTGTCAAAATTAGTCAAGGATATAATACCATGAAAGAATTTCTTGGAACATTTGATAAATTTATGACAGTAATTGACAATCAATCAGGTGAAATTAGAACTAACGAAGGAGCAGTTGGCATTCACGCCGTTTCTTCCCTCGCTGCATCGCAAGAGAAAATATCCGTTGCGATGTGGATGAGAATTTATGGCCTAACAGAGAGCAGCGCTTCGATGGCTAGGAGGATGAGGATGGTGGCCAGGAAAGAGAGGGTGACAATGGCGACCACTGAAAATATTACTGTACTATAGTTCTGAAACTTTATTTACAGTATGGTAGGCTAGAGTTTTTTTTGTTTTTTGTTTGTGTTTATAACTGTTCACATTTACAGAATCCTGTATACGTTTTCTTTTCACAGTATGTTCTCTAATGTTAACATTTCTTTGTACGAATAAAAATGTTTACAGTTTCCTTGAGTATGAGTGGTTTATTGGAGGCTGCTTTTACTGTAAAATCTTTTAGTTTTATTCATAGTTGTATTCTGTTGCTAGACCTGTGCCTCAGTGACAAAACGTCTAAGCATTTTGACTTGCAGTGCTTAAACAATGCCAAAGGTATAATGCATTTTGGGGGCATTGACTATTTATATGAGAAGGATATTTAGTTTTGACACATGGATAAACTGTTTTGGGAGAGATATGAGCTTTTGCAGGGGATCCATGGTGTTGTGCTAAACCATCCAGGTTATTTTGACAAAAGCACTAAATGAATGCACATGTGCCAAGGCAATTGAGAAGGATCTGTGCTATTTTGACTGTACTGACCTTTTATATGGGAAAGGAATCTGCTTTTGAAGCATGGATGAAGAGTTTGGGGAAAGATATTTGATTTTGCTAGTGAGCTATAATGTTGAGCAGAACTGTAAGACTGTTTGGCCAAATGACCTTATGGTTTTGAGAATGTCATCTCGGTTTCAAGAAATGAGCCAAACCAATGGAGAAAAACTGTAAAGATTATTAAATTTCTTACTTACACGGTGACTATACCCTTATTAAACTGCATTTTCCACCATCGCTGACGAATTTACATATAACTACGCTTCTAACTACAGCTCGCGAGAAACACCTGCGTCGTTTAACGATGCATCGTACGACGTAAGTCCGCAGTATCGTTACCTATGTAGTTTGAACTATGGTTTCGAGAAACACCTGCGTCGTACTGTACTTACATAGTTTGAACCACGCAAGTTGCTAACGTAGGTAGCAATGATGGTTTCGAGAAACGCACCCCCGGGATGGGAATGGGTTTTGAAAATTTGGCGGTTAAATTGGATGGGAACGGAAACCCTCCAACGCGAATGGGATGGGAACCAAAAACCTTTTCCGTGCCCATCCCTACTGTGAAATTCTCCCACCGGATAGCAACAATCTATTACTAAAATATATTAATAAATTCATTTGGTGGTGAGAAATAATCGACTGTTCAGTATTTATTTTTATGCATGCGGTATTGCAATCTATTTATAGACACTAATTAAGAGTCGTTGGTAGCAGGGGGTATGCGGCTGAGGCTGACATGTCTCAAGGGGTACGTGGCTGGAAAAAGTTTGGGAACCACTGATTTAGGCAATTATTGTACTATGTACATTTATTTAACAATTTAATTAACTAAAAATACATGAGAAGGCACTTATATATTTTAACTTTGCAGTTATATATAACAGTCTCTGACTAACAATACTGAATGTATAGGAAAAATATATAAAAAAAAAAAAAACTTACCCTCGGATTGTTCGATGCAGCCATCGCGATCTATCGACAACCGCCACCACCACCAAAACGGCGCGAGCTGCTCTGTGTAGTGACGTCATCGCGCACAAAACGTCCCACTTCATTGGCTGGCTCCAACCAATTAAACGACATTGCTGCGCTTTTACTGATATATAAAAACCAGTAAAACTAATGATATTTCATAAAAATATTTTCCAAGCGTTTTAAGAAAATAGCTGATTGTGGCTGGCGTTGTTCATTGGTGAGGCATCGACCAATAAAATGACTTCATTCCCACCCCAGTCCCGCCCCCGACTCTACTCTCTCAAGTTTGCATTTACAAGCCTGCCAACCTTGCCCTTAATGAGTCAGCGGGTGCAGCCCAGCTGGCGCGCTTTTGGGCGTCCAATTGCTGAGAACTTCCCTTCGGTTCTGACAAACTGTACGATCGTAAGCAGTGACAGCAGAGCTACAGGTAAGCTCAACCAACAGAGAGCGAATGGTAAGCACTCAGCACAGGAAAAGCTCAACCGATCACGTCCAAAACCTCAATGCCTCCCTGATGTGATTGTGTATGTAACTGGTTTACTGTTATTAATAATGGTGGAACTTCTATGCAAGTCTCCTTGGTGGGGGAGAGGGAGTGAATGAAAGCATGAAATGAAATAAAACCTAAAATAAATCAAGAAGGTAAAACAGAAATCAAACCAAATTAATTGTTTCTTATTGTTTAATTGTAAACATCAATTAGTTATGCAGCAATAACCTAATTAGATGTTAGTGTGTTGTGATCTAATCGATTTGGTCTGTGAAGTTGATTCCTGCTTTCAGGCAAGAACCTGTGTGTCCAATTATGTGTGTTGGTATTACCGGTGTTGACCACTAGAGACCCAACTCAGATGTTGTTATACTACTATGGCTGACCACTAGAGGCGCAATTTCGAAATGGAGTGGTAGTTCTATGCCTGACCACTAGAGGTGCAATTTCGAAATGGAGTGGTAGCTCTATGCCTGACCACTAGAGGCGCACTTTTGAAATGGAGTGGTAGTTCTATGCCTGACCACTAGAGGCTCAATGGGACGTTGCTCCCTTTGGGGGGGGGGGGGGTCCCAGGTACGTGAGCCTAAGGGGTGGGGTCACTGGTGACCCAGGAGAAAAAAACAAATGGCGTCAGGCAGGCCTGCAGGGCTCTGACCTTTAAGTGGTTAGAGTGGCGTTCGCTGACTGCACTCGTAACCAAGATGGTTGCTAGGCGATTGCCGACGCTAGATGAGTGACATACACTTTTAAAGTATGCACACGCCGCTTGCGGCTAACTTCTGTGTTCTTGCGCAGTTTAAAACCCCTTAAAACAATTGCTGAAGCGAGACAGCGCTCGCGTTACGGCGACGGATCTAAATAGCGAGTGCACTATATCTCGTCGCAAATGGTGCTTATCCACAGCGGGTCTCAAGCACTGGAGACTCCCAAATTATAAATAACACACACACTTGGCTCACAGCGCAAAGTGGTGTTAAACTTGCTTTGTCTAAAGCAGGCACACACATACGAGAAAGATCCTGATAGGTAGCTAAGCTATCGGTCTTATCTCAGGGAGTACAAACGCAACACAATTCAGGTTAGATTCTCGTAACAAGAATTCCTGTTCGCTAATAGAGAGAGAGATCTCTGCCAGGATATATATAGAAACCGAGAAACTCGTCCGAATCTATCCTGGAAACAACGCGCTATACCTGAGAATCTCGTCAGATATAGGGTTTAAGTTTACTGCAGTTTAAAACGAATGAAACCTAAAATAAAATAACCGAAAATAAAACAAAAGTAAATAACTACTAATAATAGAAATAAAAATAATAAGCCCGTATAATCCCGTTTAAATGCCTTCGGACTGCCGTGAGTGCAATTAATCCTCAACTTTGCAACCTGTTCACAGTAGCGGTTATTCAACTGCACGTTCGGTCATAAAAAGTTTAAATTGTGTGCTCACAAAAAGTTTGAACCTTGTGCCCGCGTTCTTCCACCATTAATGTAGGAATTAATAGCTCAAATAAATTTTAATATTCTCCACCAATATGTTTGAATTAATTAAAGTTTAATTAATTATTATTTAATGCCGATTATTAATCAATTGTTATGCCGAATGGTCGGCTGCTCCAAACTCGATTGCGGTATCCCCGTGAGTCTGTTAATGTGAGACTTAAATGGGATTCACTAATTACCAGTATCACTTAGTAACCTGGGTTAGAAGGCTCATCCACCGAGCTGCGTCACCAGGTAATGTAAACAATGGGTAGCGAAGCCCCCCTCACAGCCGATGAGAGAGAGTCTCGCGATGTTTCAGGCGAGTTTGAGGTTCAGAGCGTGTAGCAAGATCGCACAAAGGCAGGAACTTATTATGAGACACTCAATGACGGAGGCTAAAGTTGTGTAAAAGACATGCATTTATTCCTAGCTAACACTACAACTAACATAAGACAGACATTACACCTAACACAACAACAAACACGAAATAACGGAATAAAACAAACAATGTAATTATGAAAATGCAATGACCGGATTTAAATGAGTAACCTTAAATGGGAAATACTGTTCTGCAAAGCAAGCACAGTTTGTGGAAACACGACCCTAAAGTCTTATAGCAGGTTAACAGAACAGCTTAAGTTGTTAGAATGAAAGGAAGTTGGTTTACTTGGTTGAAGAGTGGGGGGGGGGGGTCTTGGCAGTTGATGGCAGAGCTGCTGAGCCGATGGCACTCAGGAAGGCGCGGCGTTTGAAGCAGTTGAGTGGAGCCCCTTTGGATTCTCTCTCCTGGTGAAGCTTTGTCTTGGGTGCTGTTCTCTGTTCAGCTGGGCCTTCACCGGAGGGTTTCTGGTGGGCTTCTCGTCTCCCGGGATGATGGTCTTTTCTGTACGGCTGCTGGGTGTTCTCTGCTCTGCTTTGTTCTGAGGTCCAGGTTTTTATGGTCTAAGGTTCATGAATAGGGATGACCAGGAATTCGAATCCTGGCCCAATGGCTGGCCATCCATTTGGCGGGCTTTCGGAAGGGGGTCTGTATCAGTCCTTTTGGGATTTATGGCCCGACTGATTTCCCCTTTACTGATGATTTTCATTAAGCTGTTATAACTTTTGATTAGGGATGCAAATTATCGAGTAATTCATTAATCAATAGTTGTTTCATCTTATCGATCGATGATCGATTAATTGCTAAGCGGCAATTTTTCTATTTACTTCAAAATACTTCCACATATTGTGCATTTGGCGTCGTTGTCGTCATTGACCAATTTGAAGTGGCTCCATACTGCACTCCGTTTTGCCCTCTTCATCCTCTGTGTACCGTGTCTCTTTTATCTGTTGTTTTATCTGTTGTTTGCTTGTGTTCCCGCGTGTGCGTCAAGTACGTCTGGCGTCAAGTGCGCCCCACGAGGACTGGCAAGGAATTATGGGTTCAAAATACAATTAATTGCAATTAATTAATTTTAATCGAGTAATTTCTTATCGACAATTAATTGATAATCGATTTATTGCTTACATCCCTACTTTTGATACATCCACTTTTATGGTAATCACTGACCAGATTTAGAATCAGGAGTGATTTTCCATCAGTTTGACACCAAATATGCCATACCAGCTTCATCTGCATTAATTGATTAAACAATTAATTATTTTATCTATGTGACTCATTCACATCAGTATGGGATACAGGTGTTTTGGGTTGCACCTCAACAGACGTTACACTTTGTGCAGATATTACATCAAATATTCATATTACAAACAGCACATCTTATCCATAGATAGGCGTGGCCGTTAGTTTGTGGTAATAACAATATAAGTTGCACATCTGGAAACAACATATTTTGTTTGGTGTGGCTTATGCCAATTCATCTTCTCCAGAATGGATAAAATACACCTTAATTCAGTTCTTTTAACATAGCATGGTAGAAACAAAGAAACTTGGTAACCGTCCACCAAGATCAGATAAGGACCACAAAGGAATGTTGGAAGAGAAGGGGGGGTTTTAACAAAGAAGACTCTAGTTAGGACACATTGGTTACATTCACTTTCCAGATTCTTCTGGTATACCATGAGAACATATATACAATGGTAGCTATACCAATCTATTTATTTAAATTTATATGTGTTCAAGTGCAAAGGGGTGAAATAGGTGATACTCCGTGAACATGGTTATAAGGGTGGCACACAAAACACTGAGATTGTCTAAGGACACATACAAACATAACCTATCTGTATATTGAGACTAGTAGTTGTGAGTAAATCAATATACAGGGTATACAAAAGCCAAACTTAAATGAAATTTCCTTTAGGGTGTTTGTCTGTTGGGTGAGTGAAATGTAAGGCAGAATGTATGGGGAGGGGGTTGTGTGCCAAGTCGAGGGACCCCTGTCCGTGAAGTCCACTCTGCTTGTCTGTAGGTCCCTAAATCTTTGGGCAATAAAAGTTGGAGTGCTAGCCTCCCTTGATATCTGTGTGTGTGTGTTTATGTGTGTAACCCCCCTTTGGTGCCTCTCGTACCAGGCTCGGCCTCGTCTCAGGCCACCTGGAATTTAGGCCCTGTGATATGTGCATGTGTGATCCTACAGCTCGTTCACTTTGAGTATACGTATCAGTTCTTGCCATAAAACAACATGAAACGTTGGCAAATGAGTGAATTTATCTTGCCTGATGGCAGAACTCATGTTGTCACTGGCGGATTTAGGTGTGGACAACATGGGCAGCTGGCCAGGGTGGTACCTCCCCCCCCATAATTCATGACCACGACACCTGCCCGCCCGCTCACACACACAAAAGAAGCAATTGTGAGATTTAGGTGATCAGTTTTCAATCAATCATTTGCATGTCATGCCAATGATATTTCACTGTGTTGGTGAGTAAATTTTATCGGAGTGGGCGCCCTAAATCCAGTTTGTTAGTAGAGCTTGTCAGCAGTTAGCAAAATCAGATGAGCAGAGACCAGGCTTGAACCAGCAACCTTATTATTGCAGGCACGGAGGCTTAACCTCCTGAGTCACATATGCAAATCATTCAATGTTCCCCTTTCAACATTAATTTATAAGTATTTTGCTAACCTTTGTAAACTATTAGCATAAAATGTTGTTTCAGCGTTTTTCCAACAACTGACATTACTTCAACCACATTTTAGTCACATGCCAGCTGGGTTATTTCAGTGCGGCACTTTTTTTTTGTTTGTGTCCGTTTTCATTTCAGTTTTCGCTTACAATAACAACACTGGTCCCAACAAGCCCAAGACGTGCAAACACACACACTGGCACCGTCATCAGCATAGAATAAGCTCAGAATTTAGCCTAAACATTTTCTCAAACAAATTCTTAGGTAGCAGGTATACACTCACCTAAAGGATTATTAGGAACACCTGCTCAATTTCTCATTAATGAAATTATCTAATCAACCAATCACATGGCAGTTGCTTCAATGCATTTAGGGGTGTGGTCCTGGTAAAGACAATCTCCTGAACTCCAAACTGAATGTCAGAATGGGAAAGAAAGGTGATTTAAGCAATTTTGAGCGTGGCATGGTTGTTGGTGCCAGACGGGCCGGTCTGAGTATTTCACAATCTGCTCAGTTACTGGGATTTTCACGCACAACCATTTCTAGGGTTTGCAAAGAATGGTGTGCAAAGGGAAAAACATCCAGTATGCGGCAGTCCTGTGGGCGAAAATGCCTTGTTGATGCTAGAGGTCAGAGGAGAATGGACCGACTGATTCAAGCTGATAGAAGAGCAACTTTGACTGAAATAACCACTCGTTACAACCGAGGTATGCAGCAAAGCATTTGTGAAGCCACAACACGCACAACCTTGAGGCGGATGGGCTACAACAGCAGCAGACCCCACCGTGTACCACTCATCTCCACTACAAATAGAAAAAAGAGGCTACAATTTGCACGAGCTCACCAAAATTGGACAGTTGAAGACTGGAAAAATGTTGCCTGGTCTGATGAGTCTCGATTTCTGTTGAGACATTCAAATGGTAGAGTCAGAATTTGGCGTAAACAGAATGAGAACATGGATCCATTATGCCTTGTTACCACTGTGCAGGCTGGTGGTCATGGTGTAATGGTGTGGGGGATGTTTTCTTGGCACACTTTAGGCCATACTAATACGGTGTTTGACCCCCTTTCACCTTCAGAACTGCCTTAATTTTTAGTACAGTGAACTCATTGTCATGTTCAAGAAACCAATTTGAAATGATTCGAGCTTTGTGACATGGTGCATTATCCTGCTGGAAGTAGCCATCAGAGGATGGGTACATGGTGGTCATAAAGGGATGGACATGGTCAGAAACAATGCTCAGGTAGGCCGTGGCATTTAAACGATGCCCAATTGGCATCCGGCCCGTCTGGCACCAACAATCATGCCACGCTCAAAATTGCTTAAATCACTTTTCTTTCCTATTCTGACATTCAGTTTGGAGTTCAGGAGATTGTCTTGACCAGGACCACACCCCTAAATGCATTGAAGCAACTGCCATGTGATTGGTTGATTAGATAATTGCATTAATGAGAAATTGAACAGGTGTTCCTAATAATCCTTTAGGTGAGTGTAGGTTTGCATGAACAAAACACCGCCATCATTCTTTGTGTGGTGTACATCCGCAAGGTCGCCACGGTCATTGCAGACATGATGGCATCCAGTTGTTGTTATATTTCATCATTTTGTACAGTTTAGTTTGAGCATTGAAGAATATGAGAGCTATTATTCCATGTGATTGGCTATAGGTCTGAATTTTCCTGCCAATAAATGGAGGGTATCCTCATCCCGACCAATAAAATTCTGGAAAGACATACTGCATAAACCGATCTGACTGAAGTTTCATGTCCAGAGGAATTTACAGATATTCCCTGCGGTGTAACAAATTACTTTATTGTTATTGACACAAATGGTCAATAACTGAGTCAGCTTTACTGACTCAGTTTCTTGTGAAGACTTTAGTGTGACTAAGATTCATTTAGACTTTTAGTAAGTGAGTAATAGAGAAACGGCACGGAAACCCCCCACTCTGCTCTTCTGATTATCGGGGTTTTACATCCAGATTAAAGATGGGCTCCTTCTGTGGGGGAAATTGAATATTTCTGTAAGTTTGCTTATCAAACTGCATGCGGGGCACATCGACACCAGAAACTCTGTCTCAGGCTCTAATATCAAGCTTTGGGCTGAAAGGTGGAAACTGAAAATCACATCTGTGTCAGAGGACAGTGGGGAGAGGCAAGAATGCAAAGCAGAATCCTTCATGCATGGGAATCCTGACCTCATTCATCTCGATTTTCTCTAACTGCAAGATGATGTTCAGGCTTCTGCTGCTCCTCTGCTTTGGTCACTGTCTTCCAGGCGCAGATTCACAGGGTGAGTAAACACCCCACACTGATCCTGTGTGTAATTAGCTGTATATGTCAGTGCTTCCCTGCTTTGTCAATTATACAGTGATGTGAGTGTCTGATGGGGGTGTCTACTGTAACATTATCCCGTCAGAGGGGGGGGGTCGGGTCTCTCACTGTCTGTGTCTCCATTGTGCTATAAAGACCGTAACTTAGTCTACATGTTTACTTACTGGCAGATTGGTGGCCTAACGGTTAAAGAAGCGTACTTGTAATTGAAAGATTACTGGTTGGAATCTCCAACCAGCCAGGCACCACTGAGGTACTGATAGATAAAGTTACCGCCCCCAAGCACTGCTCCCTGGGTGCTGAATTAGCTGCCCCCTGCTATGTCACAATGTCACATATGGGTCAAATGCAGAGGGCACATTTCATTGTTGTGTGCTGTGGTGTGTCAACAATGATCACTAATCACCAAATTCTACTCTACCTGCTGTGTTATGTTATATAAGCTGTGGTACATGATTATTGCAAAGTCTTGTGGTACAGTGAATGGACCAATCAGAGTTTAGAGCTGGAAATGTGTAAAGCAATTAATATAATCACCTTTTTTCATTACTTTGTCCTGTCTGTTAATCAGGTATTACTGCTCATATCGGAGATACTGTCATGATGCCCTGTGTTGGACCAGCAGATACAGACACAAAGGAGGTTGATGTTCTGTGGCTGCTTGGAGGCAAACCTGCCTGCTGGTTTAAAAATGGCAGTTGGTGTGAAACTGGTCATTATGTGAACCGAACTCAGCTTAGATCTATCCAACAGAACAACTTCTCTTTGGTCATTAATCCTGTGAAAGAAGAGGATGATGGGGTGTATATCTGTCGAATCAACCATAAAGACAGACAAATCATTCGGCTTAACATTAAAGGTAAGTGACCCTTCTGCCGGTTCTCCTTCCCCCTTAAACCCCCCGAGACCCGTCTGTGTGGGGCAGAGCCTCCTACAGCTCAGTCTGCCCCCCGACCTGCATGAACAGAACCGTGACCCAGAAGCTGAGAGCAGTAGGGACTCTCTGCAGGCCGCCTTTATCCCCCGGCCCCCAGCTCCCTGCTGCTACCCTGCATCTCACACTCACTGCTGCAGCTTTGAGTAACAGGCTCACGCTGACTCTGCTGCTTCTGTTCCTCCCTGTCGGCAGGAGATGGGAAGCGAGAGGATGCAGAGACGCCCCCTGGAGGTCTGTGCAGGTTTATTTAATGTAAACAAGGCTGTTACCCCCCACCCCCCGAAACCCTTGGTCCCTCACCCACCCAGCCTAGCTTTACCTCCGTGTTTTATCTGTGTCCATGACAACATACTCAGTGTCACTGTGACATGTAGTTTGAGTGTGGAGTGTCAGTGCTAACAGCTTAGCACAAATGCTGATTAAGTGATATGAATATGATGGGATGTTACAGGCTCCCTAATGTATGTGTGAGTGCAGCATACAAACACATCGCTAGTGTTCAGAGATCATGGCTGTATGACAGAAATAAAGAGTCAGAATTCACACAGGATCTTCTGATTAGTTTCTCTTTTCCCTCCCGGATCAGATCCTGTTTGCAGGCCATACAGAGAGAGAGAAGATCATCCAGGTGAGTTTATACCCTGTGTGATAAACATGCTTCTGCCCCAGTGTGATTCCTATGATTCTTACATCAGTCTGCAGAATGAGAGCATCCCAAATACCCCCCTTCAATGGGATGGGGTGGGTGGGGTGCAGTGCTGTGTAGAGTGAGCAGGTCCTCACAGCAGCAGAGGGTGAAGCTGTCAGAGGGTCACGGTGCCAATATAGCGCCCCCCACTGCCCGTAGCTCACAGCAGATACACACTCCTCACAGCCTGGCCTTCCTGTGCTATTTGCATTTAACACTTTATGAGTAATACTGTGTCAGACTGGCTGTTCAAGGCCCAGCGGGCAGGGTGCTTAAGGGTGTGGATCTGAGCCCCAGGGGACCTGCTGTTGTACCAATGAGGGGGGTCTGTAACAGCCGCAGAAAGCGGTCAGACGGAAAGCAGCTCTGAGTTGGGCTGTCGGCTCAGTGATGCTGCTCTACTGGCTGCTTCAGAGAAATTTTACACTGACTGATCGAGTGTGTGAAAATGTATCTGGACGCTTACTGATCTCTCTACTTTCTGCAGGGGCGTCTTCAGGAGGAAACTCAGTGGTGATTGGGCTGATCGTGGGGATTGTGGTGACTGTGGGGGCCACAGTTTAGATCGAAAGACTGCAGAAACAACAAAGAGATGAAGATCTGCCTGATCCGGGACCATCTGAACATCCCCTGATTAATGCTGCCTCTGGCCCTGTTGGGGACAGCAGTGCTGAGAAGATGGAGGAACCAGAGAAAACAGGCTGAATAATAACTATGTTTGTTCTTCATAACTCCTTGTGCCACATATATAAATATACATGAAATGTGATATAATGCTTGAATCTACTTTGCCACTTTGGTATGAGTATAATGCTAAATTTAACTGGGCTGGGACTATTGGTAACACACACGAATAAGAAGGTAAGTTAGTAAGTAAGCCATAACCCTTATGGTAACCCGTTACCCAAAACCTCCTGGTTAAAACTCCCAGTTTAACCTAATAGACACACCTGCATTGTAACAGACCGGCAATGTAAACACATACCATAGCGCCTTCAGAAGTGTGGCAGTCTGAGGCCCAGAAGGAAGGTGTTTGCAAGCAAATTTTTATAAATTGGTTATTGCTCCAGCCCTAAAACTAATATAATGTTTATTTTTAATGTAGATTTTATATTTTCTAGGCACTGCATGGGTTTGAATCCCACCTCCGCTGTGGGGTTTAAATCCCAGCTCTGCTCTATGTGTGTGAGATTTTCATGTGACCTTGGCACTAAGATGCTAAGTCATCTGCCTGGTAATGAACAAACAGACAAGGTCACTAAGGATGTACAAAAGTGTTTGTTCCAACCTCAAATTGTTGATGAAGGTTTTTATGTATTGTTGAATATGTATTATTTATATATTACCACTTAAACAGGAAACTTTAACGGCTTTCCTTATGCAACTTTTTAGGTAACCTATTTATTGCTTGTTAAAACTTTTATATAATCACTGGACTTTAATATCTTACTGCTACATATAAATGTCAAAAAGCCTGAAAAATTGTAAATTAAATTCTGGATGAAAAGTGAACTTAAGTAGATTTTTACAATAAAGCTGTGTAATTATGCTGTTTAATAGTTGTATGTGTTTTATTTGTCTCCATGACTCGGGCCTGTGGACCAGCATGAGAATCTGGGCCCAGCAGAACCATCAGACGGGTCAGAGGACGGGACTGTCACTGATACCGCTACGTGTCACACTGAGCAGGTATCAGCCTTTACCTTACTTCCTGTGACTTCCCACAATGCATCTCACCGTGGTCGTGTTGTGATGTTTTATAATCAGTCTTAAAGTGAAAGACCACCATAAAACAGATTTACAGCATGAATGGGGGAGGGATCTTTACTGTTACTCATATGCATCCTCAGAGGGAATCTCAGGTCCTTGACAGTCAAATGTGAGGGTTAGACCAGAGTGAGCATAAATAAAGCTGCCAGTTTGTGAGCTTGAAATTACAGACATGCAAATCTTTTCTTAGGACGCAAGTCTGATGCACAGCTACAAAGATTGTTTCATTACTTTTGGGAGGATCACATACAAACACTAAATTTTGTATGTGATCTTACAGGACTTACAGGATGTACGGGGCATTCATAACACATGAAAAGATCTCATCACATGAGGCGCAGAATTGTGATATTGAATGAAGTTGTCTATTTGTGAAAACAGTCACATGACATCTATATACTACTTCTCTCGTTTTGATTGAGGGAACAGAGAAGTGAGCCCCTGTTGTGCACCACCTGGAAAGGACAAACCCATAGAGCTTCATCAACATTAGGTCACATCCACCCTGTACAATGAGTCAATGTGGGAAAAGCAGCTGGTCCAGATGGAGCCACCGGAAAGGCCCTTAAGGCCTGAGCAGATCAGCTAGCAGAGGAATTTACCACCATCTTTAACCTCTCACTACAACAGTCTGCAGTCCCCACTGGCCTTAAGTCAGCCACGATCATCCCAGTACCAATATAAGGTACTGTCAACTGTCTCAAGGACAAACACCCAGTTACTGTAACTCCCATCATCACCAAATGTTTTGAGAGACTTACCCTCTCTCACATTTAGTCTGCCATCCCTGCTGACCTTGATCAATGCCAGTTTGCATACTGAGCAAACAGACTGACAGATCATGCAGTTATCACAGCTCTCCACACAGTCCTTACATACCTGGAACAGGAACACACCTGTGTAAGAATGCTGATTGTGGACTTCAGCTTGGCCTTTAATACAGTCATCCTGGAAACCTTGCCAAACTTAACTCGGTCTTTTTAATAAGCAATACTGGAGCCAAAAGATGGACACACATAAATCCAGGGGAGAACCCTGGTCTCTGGTGACATGAAACACCAGTACCAACCCTGGCACCACCTTGCAGAGCTGCCTTTGCCTCTGACGCAGCATGACACATGGGGCACTTCAGCAACTACGGCCAAATAGGGCCTTGAATTTGAGGCTAAAGAGGAACTAGACAGACTAGAAAAGGATAAACTTCACTACAGAATGTACATGCAGCAGTACATGTTGCAGTACTTGAAAGAGCTAAATCAGTAATTGAAATTAGCAGTTATCGAGTACAAATGTTTAATTTTGCTGCACAAACCAGCACATACAGAAGTCATTTTATTATATTCTGATCACATGGGTGCCAACTTCATACAGGTATGTAAACTTGGCTGGGATGAGAACAGTTTGAGTTCATAACGAGTGCTCTCTAATTTCTCCACCTTAGATCAAAATGAGAAGTAAAAGTTGAGACACTCTAAGGACTATTCTGGAGCTGGATGAGATCCCTTTTGAAACTGAAAGCAAGACTAACATGTGATTTTGTGTGTCCTTTTGCCGGAGAAAACAATAGAGAGTCTCCTGACCAAATACTGCACGGTTTGGTTCACCAGCTGCAAGAGAACAGGAAGGACCTGCAATGGGTGGTAGGGGTGGCAGAGCGTGCAGTGGCACTACTGTACCCTCCCCCAGAGACATTTATGGGGAAGGTGCTTTAAGAGAGATACTGAGGACAGACGTTTCACATCAACAGACATTTTCTGCATCAGAGGTTCAAAATAAACCCTGATAATATTATCCAAATGGTGAGGAAACAGGATGGTGAGATACTGTAAACCCTGCTTATAGGCCAGAAAAAACTGCCTGTCTGAAAAAATGAAAAACGTTGTTAATGTTAATGTTATAACATTATACCCAGAAAATCTGAAAAATCAGTCAATTGTATTTAGTAATGAGGGTCAGAGACAAACAAAAGAATATTATTGGCGTACAACATTAGCTTATGGATAGAGCTTTATGTGCAACTCCCTTAAAAATCCCATCCTGCCAAACTGCTGCCCCCAATGGCTTTAATATTAAAACAATACAGGACTATGTGGTGCCGAGGCCCACGGCCTAAACTAACAAGAAGAAATGCACCAATAGAGAGACTGCAAGCTGCTGATCGTGTCCCCATGCTCTCCGTTTCCATGTATGAAGTCCGCAAGTCTTTCCTGCAAGTTAACCCTCACAAGGCTGCTGGCCCAGATGCACTACTGAGAGCCTCCTAACCAGATGCATCACCGCCTGGTACAGCAACTGCACTGCTCTCAACTGTAAAGCACTGCAGAGGGTGGTGCAGTGCACCAAACAGGTCATTGGAGGGTAGCTACTGCCCCCTGCAGGCGTCCTACACCAGATGGTGCCCAGCCACCCAGCCACGCTCTGCTCACCCTGCTACTGTCAGACAGACGGTACCACAGCATAAGAACCAGACCAGCAGGCTCTGGAACAGTTTCTTCCACCAGGTCACCAGGATGCTGAATGTCTCTGGTGCACTAAACTGTACTGTGTTATACCTACTGTCTTGTCTGTCTGCTCTGTGGTGTATTGTACTGCATTGAATTGTATTGTGTATTATAGTGTTTCCTTTGTGCATATGTAGAGTGTATACTGTTGTACAGTTGTTTTATGTACAGTTTGCAAATATTTAATGTACTTCACTGCTGATAGGAACTGACAACCCAAGACTTTCACTCACTAGTTCACTCGTTCTAGTGATGTGACAATAAAAGTGATTTGATTTAATTTTATTTCATGTGATTCCGAGAGGAACTGAACCTCCATCTGGGTGTCCTATGATAGGTAACTCCAGTATGACTGGGGTACAGTCTGATATTAAAATATTCCCAATTGAACATGTAACCACACACTGGAAAAGGGTCTTAGAGACAAGGAAAAAAAAGGTTTTGCAGGGCAGAGAAAATAAAGTATAGTCTTTACACTTTGGACTTAAATTCTCTAACTCCAACTAACCTCAAATTGTCACTCATACTCTTTACTGTCAGTGTCGCTTTCATTGTCCTACGGCTCACCAAGCAGTTTTGGTCCATCACTAAATTAAATTATAATATTATGAATCACCAGTTGTTGAATTTTAGCCTCCAGTCCTCCAAAGAAATCAGACTCTTCTCCATTTGGTGACTCCAATACTGAAAAATGTGTTTCCTGTAGAAATACCACATTGTATTGCTTTGGTTTCAAAATACACATTGTACACTCTAGGTAATATATATCAAGCTTATTACACCAAAACCACATGCAGACACAAAGCCATGTCCTCATAAACAGTCCCAAACAATAATACTGGACTCCCCCTCTAGACCTCCCTCCCCGTACATAATCACACTGCAATAACCTGAACTCTGTGCCCCAACATTCACTACAGCAAAACTGTAGGTCTGTGAACCATCAACTGTCCAGTAGGGTTGAAGCGATTAGTCGACATAGTCTCTAACGTTGATGCTGAAAATGCATCAACATCAATATTTTACAATGCATAATTTTTTTTCATTATATTAGTGAAATGACCTTTATGATTTTAAAACACAAATGTTTTCCTTCAATATCACTGCATAATTATGGGAGTAGTTCGGATTATCACAAAATAAAAAAGTGGTCTTACACTGCAAAATGCGAGGCCAGAGGGGTTAAGGGGCAGTTTGGGCGGGGCCTATTTTTGTTGCCGGAGCTTAAAGCTCTCCCCCATCTATGACGTCATACATAATAAGCGGATGTGGGGCGTGTCCTTTGATCTGATTGGGAGGGGGGAAGGGGGGTTTTGGCCAAATGGTACCATGCATGCTTATGCCACGTGTTGCCGATAGGGGGACATATGGTTTGGGGGTGCCATTAAACTTTAATAGAATAAAAATACATTACATGTATTTTATTAATGTGTTATTTTTAATTACGTTTTAAGGAATAATAAAACATAGCAGGATGAACGTAAGCTAGAGCATACACGTCCTGCGGGGTTCCGTCCGTCCGCAGTAGACATGAGCGCCCCGGCGTATTTTAAAAGAAGAAAGCACCAAAATGTTTTAAGCAAGAAAAACTTTAGTGTTACTTTTAAAAAGAAAGAAAGAAAAGCAGGCGGAATTTAAACAAGTACAAACATGCCCGAGCGAAACACCATATTTTAAGCACAAACGACACAAGTCCCAAACTTTAACTTTTAAACTAGAGACATACCGACCGAAACAAGCACAAAAAAGCAAATGCGAAAGCACAAACATTTTAGCACAAGTTTTTAAAAATGAGAAAAGCCGTAATCAGTTTAACAGTTTATTTCAATGTAAAAGAGAAAAAGCATTTTCACCAAACGCGAAGATCCATCGATAGCGGCTCTGAGTTCCGCCAGTGCAGCAAGGCGGCCATTATCCCGCAACGGAGCGAACCCGGCATGCTGCCGGCCTGTTCAAAACTTGCACGTCAAATGAACAACGGTGGGGTCCGCACTTGGCGCAGGCGCACTGACGCACACGTGCATTTCAAAATGGCAGCAACAAACACAAAATATGTATTTACTTGTATTTTGTTAGTTTTATTTTAAACAAGATGCCCCGATTTTATTTAAATATCACAGTAGGCATGCACGGAAGTTCGCACCTGCCGGAGGAAACATGGGGTATAATCATCCGTTCCCAGGCCACTTTGGACATATGGTGTAGTCATAAACCGTCGCGGATGTTTACCCGAAACCAAGCATCAAACAAAGAATAATGATTCGTAAGACACCCCAATTTCAAAATGGTGGCAACAAACGGACGGCATGTTATTTCAAATAAGTCCCCTTAATCATAACATTTTTTAAAGTATTGAAGTAGAGCCCGACTGATTTATCGGCAGGCCGATATTATCGGCCGATATTAGGCATTTTCCAAACTATCGGTATCGGCATTTATAATATACACTCACCTAAAGGATTATTAGGAACACCATACTAATACGGTGTTTGACCCCCTTTCGCCTTCAGAACTGCCTTAATTCTACGTGGCATTGATTCAAGAAGGTGCTGAAAGCATTCTTTAGAAATGTTGGCCCATATTGATAGGATAGCATCTTGCAGTTGATAGAGATTTGTGGGATGCACATCCAGGGCACGAAGCTCCCGTTCCACCACATCCCAAAGATGCTCTATTGGGTTGAGATCTGGTGACTGTGGGGGCCATTTTAGTACAGTGAACTCAATGTCATGTTCAAGAAACCAATTTGAAATGATTCGAGCTTTGTGATGTGGTGCATTATCCTGCCGGAAGTAGCCATCAGAGGATGGGTACATGGTGGTCATAAAGGGATGGACATGGTCAGAAACAATGCTCAGGTAGGCCGTGGCATTTAAACGATGCCCAATTGGCACTAAGGGGCCTAAAGTGTGCCAAGAAAACATCCCCCACACCATTACACCACCACCACCAGCCTGCACAGTGGTAACAAGGCATGATGGATCCATGTTCTCATTCTGTTTACGACAAATTCTGACTCTACCATTTGAATGTCTCAACAGAAATCGAGACTCATCAGACCAGGCAACATTTTTCCAGTCTTCAACTGTCCAATTTTGGTGAGCTTGTGCAAATTGTAGCCTCTTTTTCCTATTTGTAGTGGAGATGAGTGGTACCCGGTGGGGTCTTCTGCTGTTGTAGCCCATCCGCCTCAAGGTTGTGCGTGTTGTGGCTTCACAAATGCTTTGCTGCTTACCTCGGTTGTAACGAGTGGTTATTTCAGTCAAAGTTGCTCTTCTATCAGCTTGAATCAGTCGCCCCATTCTCCTCTGACCTCTAGCATCAACAAGGCATTTTCGCCCACAGGACTGCCGCATACTGGATGTTTTTCCCTTTGCACACCATTCTTTGTAAACCCTAGAAATGGTTGTGCGCGAAAATCCCAGTAACTGAGCAGATTGTGAAATACTCAGACCGGCCCGTCTGGCACCAACAACCATTCCACGCTCAAAATTGCGTAAATCACCTTTCTTTCCCATTCTGACATTCAGTTTGGAGTTACATAAGAACATAAGAACATAAGTTCAGGAGATTGTCTTGACCAGGACCACACCCCTAAATGCATTGAAGCAACTGCCATGTGATTGGTTGATTAGATAATTGCATTAATGAGAAATTGAACAGGTGTTCCTAATAATCCTTTAGGTGAGCGGTGACAGCAGCTGCAGCAACCGCAGGCAGGACGAGCAGGTCAGGTAGGACAGGCGGTGCCGCTGGCAGATCGGCGGCAGCAGCAGCTTGTGCTGCAGGCGGTGCCACGGGCCGAGCGGCGTCGGCGTCAGCAGCAGCAGGCGGTGCCACGGGCAGAGCGGCGGCAGCAGCAGGCGGTACAGGTGGTGCCGCAGGCAGAGCGGCGGCAGCAGCAGCAGGCGGTGCAGGTGGTGCCGCGGGCAGAGCGGCGGCAGCAACAGCAGGTGCTGCTTGCTAGTCCGGAGCAGGCAGGTCCACGATAGGCGCCAGGATCGGTGCCAGACGTACAGGCGCTGCCCCTTTAAGGGCCTTGGGGATCCGGGGAATTGCCTCCCAGACGGCCCTAATCCCCGCATATTCCAGGTGGCCACCCTGGAATATGGAGGCTGCTGGTGACGGCGGCTGCGCGACTGCAGTGATCCCCGCTGGCTTCGGTGTCGGGAGGGGTTCCTCCCGATATTCAGCAGGGAGAGAGGCTGAAAGAAACGAGCAAGCCCCCAAGTAAACGGTCGGGGTCTCCTCCAGTCCTTTCCCCTTGCGCCTCTTCTTTTTCTGCCGGCTTTGGCAGGTCTGTTGAGGCAGGGTTGCCTCAGAGAGGGCGAGCGGCTGGAGCCGCTTTTCCGTCACCCCATTGACGAGCTGCCGGAGGTTTTCGCGCACTTCCGCCATTAACCCCCTGGGGCCTGAGGCCTTTTTTCCACTTTCGAGGTAGTCTGACATGCCTTGACATTTTAAAATATTTCACCTATCTAAAAAACATTTATCCCAAAGTGATACATTTGCTTTTATTCAGCACAAACTCAGCACCAATAATCTGAGACCTCTTAGAATGTTATTATTCTATTTTTTGTTAAAATCAACTTTAAACATATACTTTTCAAAAACCTATTTTCAGTCATGCTGAGAAATTGTAAAAAATCACATTATAGACATTTCTAGGTAAGACTTTTGAGCTCTGAAGCTTATAGACACAGGGGTTAGCTACACATAGGTGAAAGTGACATTCAGAAATTTTATATGGTTTGATTACTAAAGTGTTAGAACTTTGGAGTGACACTCTTTTTCTCAAAGTCAGTGGTCTTCACAATGAATATTGATGAGATAGGTGTCCTCACACCTGTAGTAGTTTGCATACTGTCAATGGCCCATCAGTCTGGAATGTCACTGCACCCCACACCCATCACTTTGGAAAGGCAGTTTGAAACGCAACAAATGTAGCAACAATAAAATCCCTTTCACAGTTTATTGATAGATGGAATGAAAAATGAAAAACTGTGACTATATAAATATAGAAAGCGATAAATATGATGCAGTGACTATTATTGACGCTCTGGGGACGAGGGCATCATCGACCGCGTATCTTTCTTGTGTATTTCAGTTTATATCTCGCTGAAATCATTATGTAGAATCATGAAAAAAACACTGACTAAATCCGTTATCTGTCTTCTTTTCAAAACTTCCATTGTCAGAAGTATTAAAGTTTTTAAAATTAGGTTAAATAGGCAAAAAAGCAAATCGTGTCACCTTTCTTTGTTTTACTTGCGTCGGGAGCGTGAAGGACCGCTCTCAGCGGAAGATCGCTATTCACGTTGTAAATACGCTGCGTTTGAATCGGCGACCACGTGATTGGAGGCACACAGGCTTAGCCCACTGAGCTATGAACACAGGTATGAGCTTCGCTGCTGAAAGTGGCAACACTGGCGCAAAGCTTCAGCGGCAGAGACGTATCCGTGTGCTATATTGTAGCCGATCAGTGTAAACACTACCCAGACATGTGCTCTTGTTTATTTCGGTCACAATGGGCATATTCACATATTTCTTCACCCAATACTAACTGTCGGATTATCATGTTATTATCATGCGAATAGCGCGATTTGCAAGTGGGTGGGCGATCAGAGCCGCTTCGAGACGCAGACGCTTTAGTCAGTCACTCTTGTTCTCTCTATTCGTATCATGAAGCTGTAAAAATATATTTAGTTTCTACCTATATATATTTGAAAAGTAGACCGTCCAAAGTTTCTGAGGGTATTTTTAAAATGTGTATATGACAAAAACTCGCGGAGTTATTTAAACGGTCTCGCGAGAATTCTGTCAGATCCCGCCGGCGGGATCGCCGACCCCAGGGGGTTAAGTGCGCGTTCCTGGACGGTGACATCTCGCTTAAGAGCGTCCCGCTCCGGCTGGCTAAATCCCGCAGGTGGGTGTCCTCTTGGACCTCCGGCAGGTTCAGCCAGTATATCACCTCGTTGAGCAGATCGAGGCATTGGTCCGCGATCTGCCGAGGTGCGCTGTGGAGATCCGTCATTCTGTCACGACTGGCGGACGGGCGAGCAGGAAAGCGGGCGAGCAGGAAAGCAGGTGAGCTGAGCCGAGAAGTCGGACAAACAGGGTTTAATAGGACGGCTGACAGGTACAAACATCGGGACAATACAATGACGGATCTGGGGAAGACTGACTCAGACGAGGACTAAATACAAAAGACAAGCTAGACATAACAGAACTCATCTGCCGGCCCCTGGAGGATGGGCTCCCCCTTTGGGTCTGGTTCCTCCCAAGGTTTCTTCCTCTTAGGGAGTTTTTCCTTGCCACCGTTGCCTTTGGCTTACTCAATGGGGGGTCCTTACGAGGCAGAAATGTAAAGCGCATTGAGACAATGTAATGTTGTGATAATGCGCTATATAAATAAAATTGAATTGAATTGAAAACTCAGGTGATCACAATCAGGGCTGAACACGAGGTGACGAGGTGGGCGTGGCACACATCGGGATCGAACGGAGCGGATCGTGACACATACATTGCTTGAATAACAATTAAAAGAACATCCCCATCAGTTCTCTTAACTCAAATAAGCATGACAAAATTCGTGACTATCATGTCCAGTTTTGCTGCTGTTAAATAAGCTGAGAGTGAAGCAGAATTAGCTAGTAATTACATTACGTTGTTACAGTGTAGTTGACTGACTGTCCTTTTAACTTTTGACAATGAGACTGAAGTATTTCTTTAATAGCGTAACAGTTATAGCAGTGAGACGTATCATCTCTCCTTGGCCTGTTATTTTGAAAATGTATGTTTTACAATTTGCAGTATGACGTTATCCATTGCTAAATTATGGCTCATCATAGACTAGCTAACCACAAAGCTAGCTAATGCCACTATCAGTGGAAGATCGCTAGCGTTAACATTAATGAGCTTGGAAACCACAACAAACTTATTCTGCCTAAATAAAGTAATGATTACTGTATTTATAACTAGCATATCTCTAGCTACAGTCCCTGCATTGTGAAATGTAAGTTAGACATTTGCGAGGAGTGAACATTTAGACATAGAGAAAAAGTATCAAACGTAGCTTGTGCATAAAAGTTAGCTTTTCTTTTACATGTGTGTGAAATCGAATGATGCCAAGTGTGCGTTGCAGACTGTCGTTCAGCCGCAGCATTAACGAGTCACATAATGGATTTAGATCGCTAAATAGTAGGTTTTAGAAGGCAGGCAGCAACTGATGATTGAAAATGTTTGATGTAGCTTGGTGGAAAGAATTGAAAAAGTGCAGGTAAAGGGATAAGCAAGCTGACATTGTAATTATAAGGTAGCTAATGTTTTGTTGCGCTTTTCTGAAATTTTAAAAAAATATATATATCGGCCGATATATTGGAATATCGGATTTTAAAACCAACAAATATTTGTATCGACCTTCAAAATCCTTTATCGGTCGGGCTCTATATTGAAGCACTTTTCTACCAACGTGAATAATAAAGTAAAGCGCCCTAAACATTTTAGACAAAAAGAATCAACGAATAACGCTGGTAATCCTTGTTAAAATGTAGCCCAGAAGCGGTGCGGCTATTTGCATATGTCCCAACATGCCCTACTGGGGTAATGTGAAAGCCTAGACAATAAGTTTTAGGGCTGAATCACTGTGTTCTAACACAAGGCGGCGCCGTAGAGTCAAGCGTGGGGCTGAACCACTGTGTTCTAACACAAGGCGGCGCCGAAGAGTCAAGCGCGGGCTGAACCCCTGTGTTCTAACACAAGGCGGCGCTGAAGAGTCGCAATGTGAACAGCCTAAACAATAAGTTTTAGGGCAGAATTAATATGCTTTAACATAAGGTGGCGTTGAAGAGCCAAACGCTATCGTCCCCAAGATATTAAACATTTGTCGTAATATCATAAACCGCGGCACCCCTGGATTGCGAGAAGAACGCACCTATCCTGACAGAACGCACATTAACTCTACTTGTTAATCTGATTTATTTTGTAAAAAGTATAAAATAATCTATTTCTAAATTAAATAAAAGTCAGACTAACACCACAACTCCCGACTGTTTAGCAACATTTAGCTAATTTCACCAACGGATGGCTAATCAAAACGAGTAAATAACTTAAAAGGCGTATTTAGTTGTATTTTGTTATCAGGGCTTCAGAGTTTAACTTCAGGTCTGTGAAATCAGGCGTAATTATTTGTCAGGAGAACGACGTGTATGCAGACCCAAAGCACACTAACTTAGGTGTTCACGCAACTTATCGCGAAAAAACAGATAGAAATAGACTTGTAAAATTTAAAGAAAAGATATTAACTGATTTTTGTTAATGTTTAAAGGTATAAAAAAACTTTAGCTGTCATTCATAAATGGGGACAAATTGGCTCACCACATGTACATTTTAAAGGAGGCACCAAAGCGGGCCAATAGTCTTTAAAAGAATAAAATACATTACAGGTGTTTATTAATGAATCATTTTAAATGCATTTTAAGGGTAATAGCATTTATCAGCGTGCTTGTAACGGTGCTCTGGGCGCATCGATCTTTTCTAGCTAGAGAAATGGTTTTAAATGGTAGAAAATGAAAAATAGTTGTTTGTTAACATGTCATTTTAAGCAAATGTGCTATTTTATGCTAGTAAAAACACAGCCAACATGTTTAGACATGTCAGGCGACGAATGGCCGCAAGCCCTCTATTATGTCGTGAGCGATGTTTGCGAGGGCTGAACCCCTGTGTTTTAACATAAGGTGGCACCGAAGAGTCAAGCGCGGGCTGAACTCGTGTGTTTTAACATAAGGTGGCATCGACGATGCCGCCGTACTGAAAAAGGCCGCAGTCTACTAACGTTTTAAACTAGAAATAATTCTCTTTAACATAAATGTACTGTTTGATATAATGTATGTGAATAGACTACACAATAAGTTTTAGGGCTGAACTCATGTGTTTTAACAAAATGTGGCGTCGATGATCCAAGCACTGTCTGGCCTATTTGCATATGCCCCAGCATGCACGAGACATTGTGTAAAAACTTTTGCTTCAAGATTCGATATGGAAGCTAACCGACAAAGTTTTGCAGATTTCATAAAACAAGACACTGCAAGAATTGCAATCGATCCAGCGATGGGCCCCTCTGCCTAACCCAACATGGGCGCCTCACAAGCGTGACAGTGGAAGCAGTGCACTATGCGGAACCGATTCCCTGCATCTCAAATCTATCAGGAAAAATTAGATAAGTTTTTGAACAAACTGCTGGCAATTTTTCTAACGCCGATGATATGGGCACAGTCCGAGCTAGAGAGACAGGGTAAGCATTGGACTCGGGGTAACATTATTATTATGGCAGAGTGTACAGGACTCGTCCCACTGTCTCGGGACGTGGGTGGTCGCCCGGAAAAACACTGTTGTATTTAATTGCTGTAGAAGCTAGTGAACAGCATGTATCAACATACATCAAAAGCATTTTAAAAACTTTGGTAGAATTCTTATTTAAAAATAAGTATAAAATGTGTTATAAAGCATTTTACCAATGATAATTAATAAAGAATTCAAGCATATTACCCCACACGTGCACGGACTATAGCAACAGAAGTGTGTTTTTCTTATATCCCTGGTCAGCAACGGCCAAGAATTTAGGATATTGTCTTTTATTTTTTAAAAGAAGGTGGACATTATTATTTAATTACATTTAATAGGTACTAGTAAGCTGCATTTAGAATTATTTGCTAGGCAGATGTACCATACTGATAGCCTGTCCTACGGTCTACAAGGTAAAACCATATGGCACCGAAGCGGGGTCAATAGTCTTTAAAAGAATAAAATACATTACAGGTGTTTATTAACGAATCATTTAAAATGCGTTTTAGGGGTAATAGCATTTATCAGCGTGCTCTGGGCGCCTCGATCTTTTCTAGCTAGAGATGAAAGAGGGCCTGGCGGTTTTAAATGGTAAAAAATAAAAAAAGTTCTTTGTTAATGGGCCATTTTAAGCAAATGTGCTATTTTATGTCAGTAAAAACACAAGCAACATGTTTAGACATGACCTGCAAGCCCTCTGTCGTGAGCGATGTTTCAGGGGCAGCGTGATGAAGCAACATGGCCGCCCATAGCCATAGCATATACGGTACAGTACATGCAAATCAGGGGTCATTAGTCTTTAAAAGAATAAAATACATTACGGATGTTTATTAATGTACTGGTTTAAATGCGTTTTAATGATAATAAAACTTTTTGCAGCGTAATTTTAACCATTTAAAGAAGGTAGGCATGGTTATTTAATTACATTTAATAGCACCTAGTAAGCTACATTTAGAATCAAGCATCAAATATGCATGAAAAACTTTGGTAGAACAATGTCTAGTTCTCCTGATGGAAACGCCCAGCTGGGAGGGATAACTCACCTCATGCTTTATTAAGCGAGCGAGTGGCGAGCACAAAATACAGATACATCTGAAAGCTTGAAACAGACACAGACATCTTCGCCGATCAACTTTCAACGCAACTATGGAAATGCTAAACTGGAGGTATGCTACATTTTCATTTAAATGTATTTTAGAATCGTTAGAATTGTTGCTACTGTGAAAACATATCACGAATGTTTTTGACCAAAAGTTTTTTCTATATCGTCAAGACCGAATAAGGACCGTGGAACAGAGGATTGGAATAGCAGTAAGTTATTGTTCATAGTTAGTTATCTCAACAGGTTTTATTGTTTAAATGCAGAAAAATGAAAGTGTTTATGCTCTCATTTGCAGATAACTGCGATCTATTAAGCAAACCAGCGGCTACTTTCAGAGACAACCATGAAGGGCCTAAGACCAAGCAAGACAACCTTAGGCGAAAAAGTGTTGATAGTTTTAATGGCGAGTGTACCTAGTTTACCGTACTGGTGTTTTTTGTTTTGTTTTTTTTTTTAAATGGACAAAGTCTGAATGTGTTTATATTCTCAGTTTCAGGGGATGGTTGGCACACCCCAGAAATGGCAGCACAGATTGATAAGCTTGTCAATGTGGGATTTGCAGAGCTGGCATCATCAACGGTGGAAGACAACTGGGGCGAAAGCATGAGACCGCTGAATGTTATACAATTTATTATAGGAGTAGTGGTATGGATTCTGGATACGATAATAGACAAGAACCTAGAGGAGAATTGTAAGACGTGCGCCACATTCTGCTCAGACCCACAGCAGCACGCATGTCTCGATGATCCAAAACCGCAATACCTTTTTGACAATTTTGAAAAGTGGTCAAAGAAACTGTGTAGGCCGTGGTTGAAAAATGTTGTAGTGAAGGGGGTCTTGAGGTTTATCCCAATTCCACCATCTCCCACAATGGTTCAGAGGGTTGTTGAGCAGTGAAAAAGATAAAATTTGTAAAACAATGTAGGAAAATAGTAAAACTTTGAAATACAGTAGATTAAACAAATCTGAGACATTTACATATGTGCAAGTTATAAAGTTAAAGTGCATTTTGCAATGTCTGCACAACAGTGTGAACAGCTTAGAAACCCTTCAAATAGTGTAGCAGCATAAGGGTTTTAAATAAGTTGAAAAATGAGAGGAACATATGCAGCAAAATGGATGAATTGATACGCGGTGTTATGGTCAATGAATACAGTAATGATGTAGATGCAGCCGCTCAAGCATTCTGGCATATGATGTGGGACAAGCATGTACGGACAGACGTTGTGCACTGAATGTAACTGTTTGTTATTGACTCTGGTCAAAAATATCTTTGAATATTTTTGTTTGTAATCATTCTAATTAAATGATCTGCCTCAAAAACATTGTGTCAATATCACTAGATGTTCACTATATCTAACAAAGGGTAACCGCTTGAACCATGAAAACATTCACAATCCTATCAGTCAAGTATAACCCGCTAAAGCAGGGGTCTCCAACTCCAGTCCTGGAGAGCTACTATCCAGTAGGTTTTCTGTCCCACCTGGCTTCTGATGAGCCACACCTGTTCCTGGTATTTACCTGAGAACTAGTGTGGCTCATCAGAAGCCAGGTAGGATAGAAAACCTAGTGGACGGTAGCTCTCCAGGACCGGAGTTGGAGACCCCTGCGCTAAAGAATCACCTGTTTCATTTATTTCAAAGCGGACACTTTGTGCAAAAAGCTGTTTCCTCATTTCCCTAACGGCAAACAGAATTGGAGGGTCCTTAAAGACTTTTCATAAGACTTGGGGCCCTGTCCTGAGGTTTATCAAAGACCAGGTTCTTACATTAGAGGAGACTGATGCTGTTTAAGTACTAGATGGGAAGACCCCTGCAATGAAATTCGTAACATTTCAAGATGTATAGGTCGTAAAACTGCTTGTATACACCCATCATATGTTGGAGGGGATGGCGTCTCCATTTTTAACCCCCTGGGACCGGCGATCCCGCCGGCGGGATCTGACAGAATTCTCGCGAGACCGTTTAAATAACTCCGCGAGTTTTTGTCATATACACATTTTAAAAATACCCTCAGAAACTTTGGACGGTCTACTTTTCAAATATATATAGGTAGAAACTAAATATATTTTTACAGCTTCGTGATACGAATAGAAAGAACAAGAGTGACTGACTTAAGCGTCTGCGTCTCGAAGCGGCTCTGATCACCCACCCACTTGCAAATCGCGCTATTCGCATGATAATAACATGATAATCCGACAGTTAGTATTGGGTGAAGAACTATGTGAATACGCCCATTGTGACCGAAATAAACAAGAGCACATGTCTGGGTAGTGTTTACACTGATCGGCTACAATATAGCACACGGATACGTCTCTGCCGCTGAAGCTTTGCGCCAGTGTTGCCACTTTCAGCAGCGAAGCTCATACCTGTGTTCATAGCTCAGTGGGCTAAGCCTGTGTGCCTGCAATCACGTGGTCGCCGATTCAAACGCAGCGTATTTAGAACGTGAATAGCGATCTTCCGCTGAGAGCGGTCCTACACGCTCCCGACGCAAGTAAAACAAAGAAAGGTGACACGATTTGTTTTTTGCCTATTTAACCTAATTTTAAAAACTTTAATACTTCTGACAATGGAAGTTTTGAAAAGAAGACAGATAACGGATTTAGTCAGTGTTTTTTTCATGATTCTACATAATGATTTCAGCGAGATATAAACTGAAATACACGAGAAAGATACGCGGTCGATGATGCCCTCGTCCCCAGAGCGTCAATAATAGTCACTGCATCATATTTATCGCTTTCTATATTTATATAGTCACAGTTTTTCATTTTTCATTCCATCTATCAATAAACTGTGAAAGGGATTTTATTGTTGCTACTTTTCTTGCGTTTCAAACTGCCTTTCCAAAGTGATGGGTGTGGGGTGCAGTGACATTCCAGACTGATGGGCCATTGACAGTATGCAAACTACTACAGGTGTGAGGACACCTATCTCATCAATATTCATTGTGAAGACCACTGACTTTGAGAAAAAGAGTGTCACTCCAAAGTTCTAACACTTTAGTAATCAAACCATATAAAATTTCTGAATGTCACTTTCACCTATGTGTAGCCAACCCCTGTGTCTATAAGCTTCAGAGCTCAAAAGTCTTACCTAGAAATGTCTATAATGTGATTTTTTACAATTTCTCAGCATGTCTGAAAATAGGTTTTTGAAAAGTATATGTTTAAAGTTGATTTTAACAAAAAATAGAATAATAACATTCTAAGAGGTCTCAGATTATTGGTGCTGAGTTTGTGCTGAATAAAAGCAAATGTATCACTTTGGGATAAATGTTTTTTAGATAGGTGAAATATTTTAAAATGTCAAGGCATGTCAGACTACCTCGAAAGTGGAAAAAAGGCCTCAGGCCCCAGGGGGTTAAATGATGAGATGCCTAGCCAGTAATGGTGGCATGGTATCAGATGGTGGAATACCGCACAGGGGTGTTAGAGGATTAGGAGATAGAACTATGTTGATGCCCTGCTCAATGGTTTTGAACATGACAGTCCAGAACTCAGATAATCGATGGGCAGAGCCAAAACATAGCGTAGACAGATCACATGCAAAAAATCAACGTCGATTTTTCACATGCAAAAAATCAACATGTCGATTTTTCATGCCTAAAGACGTAATTTTTTTACACCTTCAGACGTCAAAAACAGGCGGAATTTCTCTCTTTTTAAATTAGGACATACACTTAATTATTTAAAAATATAATAAAATATTTGCATGTATGCGTATTGTCACGTTCAGACGGCAGGCGAGCTGTGGAAGCAGGCGAGAGCAGCCAGGAAGTCAGGTAAACGGGGTTAATTAGGCGAAAGACGGACAGGCACGGACATCTACGGACACTACTATGACGGATCTGGGCAGACTGACTGAGACAAGGACTAAATACAAAAGACAAGCTACGGGTAACGAGCCACAGGTGAGAACAATCAGGGATGAACACAAGGTAACAAAGTGGGCGTGGCACACACCAGGAGCGGACGGAGCGGGGCGTGACACGTATATTATTAATATTCTTAATTACAATTCATGTTGCTACTAGTAGTTGTATTTAACAAATGTTACTACTCTTCTTCTTCTTATTATTATTATTATTATTATAGTGAGTAATTATTTGTCACCACAGCACAGTGCACCACAACTAAATGTGACCTCTGCATGTGACCCATCTGTGAAGGAGCAGTGGGCAGCTGACAAGCAGTGTCATGAACAAGGTACAGTACCCAGTTATTACTGGGGGATAGCCTGTCAACAGGAGGGGAAAATATTTGAAAATATTTTTTTTTAATATTCAAAATGTTTGTACAATGTAATCATCTGTCTATTTAATCAATAAAAAAACTAAAACATGTTTTCTTTTAATTCATAAATCAGTAAGTCAGCCCCTTCATCATAGCTATGTCACAGCATTTTGCTTACAATCTTGTCAAGTTTTATACTGTATAACACGTATGCCCACTTCACCTCTATTGGCACACACAGATATAGAGAACATTCAGAGTGAAGGAAGGTGATTCAAGATTCTTTATTTGTCACATGCATAGTCATACAGGTACAACATGCTGTGAAATGTATAGTGAACCACTATTTTTGACTGTGCCCATTAAATAATTAAACAAAAAAAATCAAACAGAACACAAGTGAAAAAGATAAAATTTGTAAAACAATGTAGGAAAATAGTAAAACTTTGAAATAGATTAAACAAATCTGAGACATTTAAATATGTGCAAGAAAAAAGGTTACCTGGTGTCACGCCCCGCTCCGTCCGCTCCTAGTGTGTGCCACGCCCCCTCATTATCCACGTGTGCTTTCCCGATTGTGCCCAGCTGTTTCCTGTTTCGTTTGCCTAGTCTTGTGCATTTAGTCCGTGTCTCAGTCGATGTACCCCAGACTTGTCATTGTAGTGTCATGTGCTGTGCCTTGTCTGTCAGTCTGCCTGCATTAAACCCCGTTCGTCCGTATTTACGGCTCCGACCTCTACCTTATCCGCTCGCTCACCCTCGAAGCGTGACACCTGGTAGTTTGGGCGGAGCTTAAAGCTCCCTCCCATCTATGATGTCATAAGCGGGATGTGGGCGTATCCTTTGTTCTGATTGGTCGGGGGGAGGGGGTTTTGGCCAAATGGTATCATACATGCTTATGCCACGTGTTGCTGATAGGGGGTCGTATGGTTTGGGGGTGTTAAACTTTAATAGAATAAAAATACATTACATGTATTTTATTAATGTGTTTTTTTAAATTACGTTTTTAAGGAATAATAAAACATATAGCAGGATGAACATAAGCTAGGGCAAAACTTTAGTGTTACATTAAAAAAGAAAGAAAGAAAAGCAGATGGCATTTAAACAAGTACAAACATGCCCGAGCGAAACACCGTATTTTAAACAAACGACACAAGTCCCAAACTTTAACTTTTAAAAAGAAAGAAGAAGGCTATTAACCAGACCGGTGGGGGGTTCATTCTACCCCTTTTAAGCATCGCCATACCGTTTCTCACCAGTCTTTTTCATCGGGGGTAATTAAAATGGATTACGCTAGGAAAATGTATCTGGTCCCGAAGTCACAACTTGAAAAACTGCATGATGCCACAGCTCCTAAAGATACAATAAGGCAGACTACTGAAAGCGAGCTGGACATTGCAATACGCAACGTTTTATCAAGAACGGATGTTGCTGATCACGAAAAGGTCAGCTTGTATACAAAGGTGGTACAGAGATATTTGAATCTGGCCAGGCAAGGTGATAATGAGCCGTTATCTTTGACACTTCCCACTGAAGAGACAGCACGCGCCACTGAAGAGACAGCAAGCGCCACTGTTGCCGATGCTATGTTTGATGGTGACACAATCATGGATGATGTTGTAAAAAAATGCCGCACCGCGTAACAAGAAAAAGGTTGAATATATGATGGGTAAAATGCTTGAAAACTCTGCCGTCACCGCGTGGAACCTGTTTTTAATGGAAAGACTATCGTGGGGTCGCACATGCTCGATTTGCTTAAAAACATTACCAACCCTCGTAATGTGGGCGATGCCAGAAGACCTGTGGGATGGGGCGAGTTTCTACAAGGACTGGCAAGACTCAACATGCCTTGCTCCCTCATACCTTACCAAAATGTCTGCCGTCTCATAGAAGCGATCAAGAATCCCATCGATGTGTCGCATGACAGTACCCCCAAAAATATTTGTCGGTCTCCAGGCTCCCGTAGCACTCCATGGAAATTCTTAAAACCAGACTGGCTTATGTTTTAAGTGTTTTTGTACTTAATAAAACAGTAAAACGTGATATTTTGTCTTTGTGGTTTTTATTTAACATACAGTCTTTTTCAAAGCCTTACAACAACACCTCACCGTTTGCATTTTGGTAAACACATTTTTCACACGATTGGTATATTTAAATTTAGAAACAAAATGAGAAACCATGGTATCTGTCAGGATCGGGATCGGGCGAGCCGGAAAGCAGGCGATCGGAGCCATCAATACGGACAAACGGGGTTTTATTAGGAGCGGGAAGGCGGACAGGAACAAACATCCAAACACTACAATGACGGAACTCGGGACTACTGACTTAGACACGGACTAAATACAAGACACAGGCTAAGGGTAACGAATCACAGGTAAGAAACAATCAGGGAATCACACGAGGTAACGAGGTGGGCGTGGCACACATCAGGAGCGGACGGAGCGGGGCGTGACAGTATCGTTCTTTTTAAAATCATTGCTATAAAACGATAGAATTTTAGAAAAAGAAAAGCCTCTACAGCGGTTAATTAAATAAAAAAGACAATGTTGGCCGCACGTCACGCTGAGATCGTCTTGAACCTGCTTTGCGTTGTAAACAAGCCGGTCACAGTTCCTCGTCATGAATGTCTTTATGATTCTCGGAAAGTTGGAGTGATCAGGTGGATTCCTGTATGAGTCGAAAAACTCTGCGGAGCTGTCATGGTTGATAAAAAGCGCCAGCCAGTGTTCTCCAGGGGCAGAACTAGGATGTGTATTGACGATGAAGATTGCGGGTAATTTATCAAGCTTTACTTCCTCCAGCTCATCACAAGCTAAAACACCATAAAAATGTCTCGCGGTCCATCGGTTTCTACTAAGGATATTTGATAGCTCCAGGGTATTCATGACTAGTAGTAATCATACAAAATGTTTCTCCTTTGGTTAATTTCGATTATATTGTCGAAGGTCGCGTAAACTATCAGTATGACAGTCCTGGTCAGAGTTTGACGGAATCTCATCTCCAGGTGCATGTTTCCGCTTTTAACCATAGAGAGATGCTGATTGCATCCTTCGTCCGGTAACAAGTTAAAGGCGTACAAAGTATAGCCGCTTATGTACTCGTTTCTGTCAACAGCGACAGGATCGTTTTTCAAATGTCTCCCCGTGGCCAGAACCAAGCTATAATACTCACGGGCAACATTTAGAGGGATATTGCTGACCGTCGACATAAAGCGCTACAAATTCAGCATCGTAATGTTGAAAATTGAATGGGTTTCGATTGTAAGCTCCCATAAACCCCATGTTATCTACAATGCCGATGACAACGGTTTTAGGCAACTGGTCTAGAAACAGATTTTCTTGCGCGCAGACCCGGCTGCCTGCAGCAACGCTGAATGTTTTCATGCAGACTCTCTCGATCGGGTATTTCGCGTTGGCTGTCAGCAAGGCGCTCACGTGACCCAGTTTGACAGCCGTCGACACAGAAACTTTTTTAACAAAGAGGGAAGCCGATATGATTTTGAGCGAGTACTGTTCAGCATCTCCGCTCATGAGGCAAAACTCATCTTTGTTTCGAACCATTTTAATTTTGGCATCGACCCCATTTAGCATTAACCTCTCTTGAAAAAATATGTCAGAGTGTATGGGGCCAATCAAATCGAAAGCACCGCTTCTTGCTGAAAATGCTGCTCTTTTCTCTAAGCCCTTGTTATCGCCATCAGGGTCTGTAGCATCCATACCCCCGGAACTGTCTTTATAAAACAGCCCGCAGGTAAACTGCCTGGATTCGGAGCCGCTGATCTATCACCAATCTTTTGAAATACCCCAGGAACAAACCCCAGCATCCTTGCAAGGTTACCTTTCGCTTTAAAAGCCATGTGTGGTGGACCAACCATGTACACTTTGTTTTTTATCGCTCCATAGTTAAGTTTTAGTTTTGACATTCCTAGAGCATCGTTAATTTCACTGATTAGGTTTTCAATATCTCTGTAATGCCCCGCTTTTAGCTTGTATTGCAGGATTGGCAGTATTGACACCCCTCCAGTCACGTAAAATAATGTGTCTTCTTCCACCAGCGTATCCCACGTTCGCGGGTAGTGGATTTCCGTTAATCCTACTTCCCATTTACCGTTCAGATCAATTGGCTTGGCTAGTTTTGTCGTGTAGCTTGATATGGTATTGTGCGGGAAAACATCCATAGATGAGTTGCTAGGGAGCGTAACATAAAAACTGCTTTCCTCCTCCATGGCTGCTTTTGATGTGAATGCATGCCACAGGCACGTACCATCCCAGTTATATGTTGACTACTTGGCTAGCGGGGACCCAGCTGTTAAATTTGTCGGGCCACCCCAGCCATTTCACTAAAAACATTTTTTTGCCCCTCTGCGTTTTTTCTGCAACGATTTTCTCAACTTTGAAGTTTTTGTCTTTGTCTATTCTGATCTTTTGTAGCTCTTCTGCATAAAATGTGCCGTCTATGATCTCCCCATCATAATCTTTAATCCTGTACACCGGTGGTGATCTAGGCAGACTTTCGGTGACTGTAAAATACTCGTCCGTAAAAGTTTGCTCATATCCTTTGGTAAATTTCCCCCGTGCTTTCGATACCCTGACCACATCACCGATGTTAAACTTATAACGACGCTTTTCAGCTGCACCAGGCGTCAAGCCATATATGTTGTTGAAAACCTGTCCGGCATTCTCCATATTCACCTCAACCGGCTTCATTTTAATGGTGCTATGGCAGGTGTTATTGTAAGCACTCGCCAGATCTTGTACAATGTCCACATACCTTCTTGTATTATAAGCCGTAAAATAGCGCCACATTCATGTCTTTAAAGTGCGGTTAAATCTTTCTACTATGGATGCCTTAACATCATTACCGGTTGCGAAATGTATTATCCCATGTTTCTCTGTAAGCTTATGAAACGATGTGTTAAAAAACTCTGTCTCTCGATCGGTTTGTAGCTTTTTGGGTATCCTGCCTTCAGAGAGAATGTTTTCAAACACTTTCTTTACCTCTAAACCTGTCTTGCTTTTAAGGCAGCGCACCCATGCGTATTTTGATAGAACATCTATGCACGTCAACATGTGTTTAAAATCATCATTCTGGTCTGCGTAAGCCAACATATCCACCAAGTCAGCTTGCCATTGAGAATCGATATTAGTCACAAAGACTCTATTCCTTTTAAAGTTAAATCTGATCAGTGTATGTAATGTGTATGCATCTTCACCAGACAGCCATGTCGCAACTTGCTTTTTATCCACAGTATGTCCACTTTGGTCATTTATCTGTGCCCTGTATAATCTATCGACACCACCAAATGACCCAGGGTTTGATGGCGTATAATAGACACGTTTCAAGTGCTTGTTATCCATCATGAACCTCTAGCAATAATGATACAATGTTTTCATGACTCAACTCATTTTATTTAGAAAGCATATAAAAATTGCCAGCCAATCACATTTTGACAGACGTTGTTCAGCGTTTACACCCCAGCCAGAGTCTGCTCGAACTTGTGCATATCCCAGAAATCACTAATTGCACCATCTACAGCACACTCATAATCTTTCCCTTCAACATCACGTTTCAGCTCGCGTAATTTTTCCCGTACATTAATTTCGGTTTTAAGTTCAGAAATTACTGCCTCGACTGCACCTTGGACTTTGACAGGTGGGGGGTGAGGGTGAAACATCGCGACTGCTTTTGTGATAATATATTTAAACCATGGTCTATACAGTTTTTTGATCAGCTTTTCAAAATTGTTAAAGAAATAAAATGCTTCAGGTTCGTAGAGACACAGAACACCCAACACAGGTCTCCTGCATGTCATCTTCGATGATCCGATCCAGAATACAGACCAGTGCCCCTTTGATTATCTTCATGGCAGAGTCGGTGATGCTCCCATCCACAGCATCTTCAGATAATGACAACACTGCAAAACACTCGCGGAGCTCATCCATCGTCGGGGCAGGGGGCCTCGATGTGGCCATTAGGTCGGAGGCCTCGTGCGGAGGTTGTTGTTGTGACCCCGGCCACATAGCCCAGGTCGGGCTAGAAGGAGGTGGTGGCAGGAACGGAGCACCATACGGACCCCATGATGCAGGGCGCCGCGGGATGAGTTGAGGATACTCTAGCAGTTTGTCCAGTCGCAGTTCAAAAGTTGATGCCTGAGGCAATGATGGGTACCACTGAAGGTACGGGTCTGTATCGCCCATTCGCTGGTCAGAAGGCGATGCAGGCTCCAGTAGGGCGGCTTCAGGAGATGTCAGTTAGCTCGCCATTGCTTGCTGGGAGATGTGTCTCGTCCTGAGTGATGGCTCACAGGATGGTGGGGTTTTAATACGTTTTCAACATGGTCTTCTCTCATCTCATTAGGCGTCATCACCAGAAGTGGGCCGGCCCCGTCACCGACCACACTTTGTTCAAAATTTTTTCTCGAGTTTTATACAGATACATTTTTTATGCGAGAATATGCGGCACAGTGAACCGTGCTTGCGCTGTCTCGGCCGCTTCCGTGGAGCCCAAGTCGGGTTTAGCAGTACCAAGTTACGGGTAGGTGTCGTCGTCAAACTCATTGCAAGCTCTGTCTGTATGAGATCGGAAACAATTTGTCCGTCGGTTGCCATTTTCGTCACCGATTTGACAGCGATGCTGCTATTTAAAGCACATAGTGTGTCTCTACGTGGAGAGAGAGAGAGAGCACATGCACTCATTTTAACAAGGATTACCAGTGGTAAGGCACTACTACCCAGAAAAGGGTTTATCTGGGTTGGGGATCGAACCCACGCGGACATACAAATGGTATTACAACGATATTACAAATCGACTTTTATTTAATTTAGAAATATATTATTTATACTATTTACAAATAAGTCAGATTAACAAATAGAGTTAATGCGCATTCTGTCAGGAATGTCTAGCGATAACAATTTCAGCCATCGCCATTTTGAACGTACTTTGGCGTGTTTACGCCCCTCCCCTTCCCCCAGCGGTCAATCATTTGTCGCACAAGTTTTGAACGGAGCGGTAGCACACGGCTGAGCTGCGGGGCTAAAATGTTTGTTGGTTAAATGTTTTCTTCAACCTAACACTGGTAAATATCACTAAAAGTTTTTCTTCTTCTTCTTTAAACACGTTGGTTAAATGTAATGGGTTTTAAATGTTTGTGCTTGTTTCGCATTTGCTCTTTTGTGCTTGTTTCGCTCGGGTATGTCTTTAGTTTAAAAGTTAAAGTTTGGGACTTGTGTCGTTTGTTTAAAATATGGTGTTTCGCTCGGGCATGTTTGTACTTGTTTAAATGCCGTCTGCTTTTCTTTCTTTCTTTTTAAATGTAACACTAAAGTTTTGCCCTAGCTTACGTTCATCCTGCTATATGTTTTATTATTCCTTAAAAACGTAATTAAAAAAAACGCATTAATAAAATACATGTAATGTATTTTTATTCTATTGAAGTTTAGCACCCCCAAACCATACGACCCCCTATCGGCAACACGTGGCATAAGCATGTATGATACCATTTGGCCAAAACCCCCTCCCCCTGACCAATCAGAACAAAGGATACGCCCACATCCCGCTTATGACGTCATAGATGGGAGAGAGCTTTAAGCTCTGCCCAAACTACCAGGTAACCTTTTTTTTGCAAGTTATAAAGTTAAAGTGCATTTTGCAATGTCTGCACAACAGTATGAACAGCTTAGAAACCTTTCTAATAGTGTAGCAGCACGAACAGTGGATTACAGTAATAAATGATAGCGACAGTGTGGAATGACACAATTATTATTAATACAGACAAAAATTAGGTTGCTCTGCAGTGATCAAGAATGTAATACTACAAGAAGCTGAATGGCCTGAGGATAAAAACTCCTTGCGAGTCTCTTTGTTTTGCCCACAATGGTGCAGAACCTTCTGCCTGATTGCAGAAGCTGAATCAGCCCATTCCTGGGATGAGATGAGTGTTTTACAATCCTCGTTGCTCGGCCCATGCCAGGCCCTCTGAGATATTACGACATTATAGGAATAACTGAAACATGGATGAGTGACAATGATGGTGATGAATATAATATGGATGGTTATACGTTGTTCCGTAGAGACCGGATAGGCAAGAAGGGAGGTGGTGTTGCAGTATACGTAAAAGAAAACTTGCAGGCAAGGGAACTCACTGATAAAAATAAAAATTCAGAAGCTGTATGGATCAAACTTGATGCTAAAGATTCAAATGGCCTAATTGTCGGGGTTTGTTATAGGGCACCTAATGTAGCGGTAGAGGAAAGCAGAATATTATATGATGATATCAGGATTATGAGTAATAAAAATGATGTGGTGGTTATGGGTGATTTTAATTTACCTGGGATACAGTGGGACACAGTCTCTGGCTCTTCTGTAAATGAACTTGAGATGGTGGAATTAGTACAGGATTGTTTTTTTACTCAGTTTGTTAATACTCCTACCAGGGGAGAAGCCCTTCTTGATCTCGTTTTTTGTAATAACCAGGATAGGATTGGAAAATTAGAGGTTTTAGACCCATTGTACGGTAGTGATCATAACATGGTTAAATTCGAGGTTAATTTTAGTGTCCGAAGAGCAAAGTCTAAATTAAAAGTATACAATGTTAGGAAGGCTAACTTTAATGGTATGAGACGGAAATTAGAAACTGTAAACTGGACAGAGTTAAATAGCAAAACAGTTGAAGAGGCATGGGAATTTTTCAAAAGCACATTGTTGCAAGTGCAAGAGGACTTCATACCTGTTTCCAGCAAAACTAAATCTAGGAAACGACAACCAAGGTGGTTTACTAAGGAAATTAAGAATAAAGTCAGGAGGAAAAGGGCTCTGTTCCACAACTGGAAAATAACTAATGATTTCAAAATCAAGCAGGAGTATCTAAGTCTACAGGCAGAGTTAAAAAATGACATTAGGCTATCAAAGAGGGATGTAGAAAGAAAAATTGCATTGGAGGCTAAGCATGACAGTAAAGGTTTCTTCCAATATTTTAACTCTAAGAGAGCACTAAAAGCTGAAATCACTAATTTGCAGGATAGTAAGGGCCTTATAATTGATAACGAAATTGATATGGTAAACGAGTTTAATGATTATTTTTCAAGGGTGTTCACAATAGAGAACACAAGTAATTTACCACCAATTAATACGAATACTGCATCGTCTATGACCAATATATGTATAACTGAGGTTGATGTGATACTAAGCCTAGCTAAACTCAAAATAAATAAATCGCAGGGGCCTGATGGCATCTTACCTTTAGTCTTGAAAGAGATGAGGGATATTATTAGCCAACCTTTGACTTTAATATTCCAGAAATCGTTATCTGCGGGTGTGGTACCATCAGATTGGAAGCATGCTAATATAACACCCATATTCAAAAAAGGGGATAGAAGTAATCCAGCAAACTATAGGCCAATCAGTTTAACTAGCATTACTGGAAAAATAATGGAAGCTATAATTCAAGTGAAAATGGTAGATTACCTAGATGCAAATAACATTATAAAGGATAGCCAACATGGATTTAGGAGAGGTAGATCCTGCTTAACGAATCTGCTTGAGTTCTTTGAGGAAGCTACAAGTGAAATTGATCACAAAAAGGCCTATGATGTGATTTACTTAGATTTCCAGAAAGCCTTTGATGTTGTCCCCCACAAACGGCTCTTGTTAAAGCTTAAAGCTGCAGGAATTTTAGGAACTGTGGCAGCTTGGATCAAAAACTGGCTAACTGATAGGAAGCAGCGAGTAGTTATTAGAGGCACTATGTCACAGTGGGCCTCCGTTTATAGTGGGGTACCGCAGGGTTCAATTTTAGGACCACTATTGTTCCTAATTTACATTAATGATATTGACACGAATACATACAGTAAACTGGTTAAATTTGCAGACGACACTAAGGTGGGCGGGGTAGCAGATACTAATCAAGCAGCAGAGAGGCTTCAACGGGATCTGGATTTAATTAGCGAATGGGCTGATACTTGGCAGATGAAATTTAACACAGATAAATGTAAGGTAATCCATGCAGGGAGCAGAAATATACAGTACAGATATTTTATGGGTTCCACTGAAATAAAGGTAGCTGATTACGAGAAAGATCTCGGTATGTATGTTGATGCTTCCATGTCCCACTCTCGCCAATGTGGGGAAGCAATAAAAAAGGCGAACAGAATGTTGGGTTATATCTCTAGATGTGTGGAGTTTAAGTCAAGGGAGGTGATGTTACACTTATATAATTCCTTGGTAAGACCCCACCTAGAATACTGTGTGCAGGTTTGGTCACCATACCTCAAGAAGGACATTGCTGCCTTAGAAAAGGTGCAACGAAGAGCTACGAGAATGATTCCTGGTCTTAGAGGAATGTCTTACGAGGAGAGGTTAGCGGAACTGAATCTGTTCAGCCTTGAGCAAAGGAGACTAAGGGGGGATATGATTCAGGTCTATAAGATTCTAACGGGTCTGGATGCTGTTCAGCCAAATGACTATTTCAATATTAGTCTAAATACTAGAACTCGTGGCCATAAGTGGAAATTAGCGGGAGAACATTTTAAAACAAATTTGAGGAAGCACTTCTTTACACAGCGTGTAGTCAGAGTATGGAATAGTCTTCCTGCTATTGTAGTGGAAGCTAAAACCATGGGTTCCTTTAAATCAGAGCTAGATAAGATTTTAACAACTCTGAGATATTAGCTAAGTTCTCCCCAAACGAGCTTGATGGGCCGAATGGCCTCCTCTCGTTTGTAAATTTCTTATGTTCTTATGTTCTTATGTTATGTTCTTATATGAATTCCTAGGTGCTTGAATATTCAACAGACCACACCACTTCATCTAGACTCATAGACTTTATAGATCTAGAGTATGTATACATATATATATATATATATATATATATATATCACGCATTGAGAGTGACAGTCACTCTTTTCAGTCTTTTGTCACGCACTCCCGCCACACATTGTATTTCTCACGCAGAAAAATAATTTGTAGGCTAATATGCCGCAGAGCCCAATTTTTCCCCAGATCGCGGCACAGTAGCGCCTCACTATAAAACAAGCGTGTCTCCGCTGGAGTCTAATGGTGCGTTCGTTTTTCTCTCGGAACTCGGAAATTCTGAGTTGAGTGACATTATGGTGCGTTCGATTATTTCTCTCCAAGTCGGAACTCGGATGAAAATGTCACGAAACGTCAAGAAAAACGTCGCTTTCCGTCGGAAACACGCCTCTTTTATGACGTTGAAGTCGGACAAGATTTGCCCCAAGAACCTGTCACTTACTGTACCAGCCAATTAAAAAAAAAGAAAGGGCCTACACAATAGCCAATCAGAAAATAGTACTATTGTATCTGGGTAAAATACAACAAAACAACCAATGAAAAGGCATCCTGTGGAATGTCACTCTTGCCTGTCTCCAAAACTTGACAGCCCTGATATACACTCACCTAAAGGATTATTAGGAACACCTGTTCAATTTCACATTAATGCAATTATCTAATCAACCAATCACATGGCAGTTGCTTCAATGCATTTAGGGGTGTGGTCCTGGTCAAGACAATCTCCTGAACTCCAAACTGAATGTCAGAATGGGAAAGAAAGGTGATTTAAGCAATTTTGAGCGTGGCATGGTTGTTGGTGCCAGACGGGCTGGTCTGAGTATTTCACAATCTGCTCAGTTACTGGGATTTTCATGCACAACCATTTCTAGGGTTTACAAAGAATGGTGTGCAAAGGGAAAAACATCCAGTATGCGGCAGTCCTGTGGGCGAAAATGCCTTGTTGATGCTAGAGGTCAGAGGAGAATGGGCCGACTGATTCAAGCTGATAGAAGAGCAACTTTGGCTGAAATAACCACTTGTTACAACCGAGATATGCAGCAAAGCATTTGTGAAGCCACAACATGCACAACCTTGAGGCGGATGGGCTACAACAGCAGAAGACCCCACCGGGTACCACTCATCTCCACTACAAATAGGAAAAAGAGGCTACAAGTTGCACGAGCTCACCAAAATTGGACAGTTGAAGACTGGAAAAATGTTGCCTGGTCTGATGAGTCTCGATTTCTGTTGAGACATTCAAATGGTAGAGTCAGAATTTGGCGTAAACAGAATGAGAACATGGATCCATCATGCCTTGTTACCACTGTGCAGGCTGCTGCTGGTGGTGTAATGGTGTGGGGGATGTTTTCTTGGCACATTTTAGGCCCCTTAGTGCCAATTGGGCATCGTTTAAATGCCACGGCCTACCTGAGAATTGTTTCTGACCATGTCCATCCCTTTATGACCACCATGTACCCATCCTCTGATGGCTACTTCCAGCAGGATAATGCACCATGTCACAAAGCTCGAATCATTTCAAATTGGTTTCTTGAACATGACAATGAGTTCACTGTACTACGATGGCCCCCACAGTCACCAGATCTCAACCCAATAGAGCATCTTTGGGATGTGGTGGAACGGGAGCTTCGTGCCCTGGATGTGCATCCCACAAATCTCCATCAACTGCAAGATGCTATCCTATCAATATGGGCCAACATTTCTAAAGAATGCTTTCAGCACCTTGTTGAATCAATGCCACGTAGAATTAAGGCAGTTCTGAAGGCGAAAGGGGGTCAAACACCGTATTAGTATGGTGTTCCTAATAATCCTTTAGGTGAGTGTATATATACTGTATATACATATAGTATAATTGTAGTAGGGCTTTTATTAATACTTTATACTAGTACTTTCTTTTGTGCTCACATGTATGTACAGTTTTAGTATTTATTATCTTGATTGTATTGGAACAAAATGTTAGGTCAAATTCCTTGTAAATGTCATACTACTTTGACAATAAAACTGATTCTGATGTACAATTTCAAGGTTGGAACAGGCTCGTAAGAAAAACTTGGGTTTTACGTGCCTAGACTAGCTGCACCACTTTTGCACATTTGTCAATCAATAACTGTAGTGATTTTTTTCTGGTTTGGGACAATTGAAGCTGTAATAATAATATACAATTTAAATATATGTTTAATATAATAAACTTTGCAAATCTTGTTGCTGGTTGAGTGTTTGAATCTCGGCAACAAATTGTTCTTATCATCTCATCAGTAAATTCATGTTCAATCAATCGCCCACTTGACCAACGTACACTGCTTTCCATTGTAGTCATTCTATTATTGCAAAATAGAGATATTCAAAGACACACTATGTCACGATCAGCTCCGAACGATCCTCGTGTGTGCCACGCCCCCTCATTACCTCATGTCGACTCCTTATTGTTCCCACCTATCTCTAGTTAATTCCAACCTGTCCTGTGTATATTAGTCCGCGTCTCCCACTATCCCCCAGATCCGTCATTGTATTGTTATGCTTGTTAGTGGATGTCTGCCTTCTCGTCACCATTAAAACCTTGTTTACCCGTCAGTCCGGCTCCTCTCGCCTGCTTACTGCTCGCCCGCTCCACGTGTTGTAACACACTAAGGGTATAAATCATAATAAGAGCTGTTATATTAAAGTAGCAAAAAATGAGTTACTTCGTCAGTATTGTGTCTACATTAGCTTGTACATTAATTATCAGACAATGCCAGCCGGGTGCATTCCGTAAATATCTGATTGCAGTTCAAAAGAAAGCTTCTAAGAGCCATTTTCCTTTGCGCTCCGAACCAAGTTCTCTATCTAGTTTAATGGCACGCACACCTCCGTTAAGCAGTCGTCTGTGGTTCATCACGACCACGAAATCAAAAACGTAAAGTGATGCAGATATACGTACCTGCGGCGAAGGCTTGCGTTGTCTCTTAGTCACGGTACGTTTAAACACGTACTGCGATATGTCCCACTGCTTATTAGTATATTTTATATATTCATTGCTGCGACACGAAACATCCACTTTCGTAATAATAAATATTTATATTATGTTAATTTTTTCTATGACGTAAGTACACGCGTGGATCGTTGAGGTGTGAATGCAAATCACTTGACAGTTAACTATTGTTGTCGAATTTTCCTCTTTTCGATTATTCAAATTAGAGCACAAGGTGGTTCTGTGTTTATTATGTTGGTTTTACAACTTCAAATCTAAGCCAAGTGAAAACGAGCCTAGAATAACGCAAAATGCCGATAACGATTTCGATGAATGAAGCACTAATGTGACGGATTTCTCCAGACATTGCATGGATGATGTATTTTTGCGTTGCAGTTTTTCTGCACAATCAACCATTTTCACTGTTGCCCGAAATGGTCAGATGCACAATATGTTGCCATCATTTTAACATGTTAATTTTTTAAAATGCAGTAATTTTTACTCCAACATTTTCATATTGACTCACTTTAAAATGTCTGTGGGACAACGAATAATGAGGAAAATGTAACAGCTGTATATTACAAGAATTAAAATAATAATAATAACTAATATCTTATGCTCTGTCTGTGTTTTTAGACTTGTGTCATGACCTGCTCGTACGATCCTCGTGTGTGCCATGCCCCCCTTGTTACCTCGTGTTAATTCCCAATTGTGATCACCTGTTGCCTGTTATTTTCGCCTTGCCCTGTGTATTTAGTCTGCATCTGCATTTTCCCCAGGTCTGTCATTAACGTTCGTCCTGTGCTGCTCCCTTTTTTGCTTTAATAAAACCCCGTTTACCTGTATTCATGGCTTCCTTAGTCTGATTCTCCACTCCCTGCTCGTTCATTCTCGCAAGTCTCAACAACTTGTATGTAAAAAGCCATTTATACATAGATAATAAGACTTCAATATAACCATTACATACCAGCAGTGCTGGGATAGCTGAATAAATATGTTGAATGTAGTCACTGGATGGAAGTTACAAGTATGTGCAATTGTTTGTCTAATGGACAAAAGTACTTGAGGCAGGTGTGTGACAGCAGATAGTTTGAATGCAAAAAAAGGCAGTATATCCATGTTTTTAATGTTCAGTGTGCAAGTATGAATGGATAATGAATGGATAATTAAAAAAGAGGGAAATACTCAACTAAGGGACGTTTGTGGACAGGAGTTGGTGGTGCTTTTATTTTGAAAGGGTCACTTTGTTGATGTCAGCACACGTTGCAAAATGTTGTTGTTTTTGACATCTGAAGGTGTGAATAATAGACATGTTGATTTTTTGCATCTAAAGGCTTGCAAATTTGACGTCTCTGGCCGTTAATATTTGACGTCTTTAAGCATAAAGTTTTAAGACGTTTTGGCCCCGTTGGCCTTCCATACCAATACGACGTTACCTAATCACGAGGTGCGTTCGAGGTGTGTCTGCAGCTGACGTGACGTGGAGCGCAATCTGCCGTCGGCTGCAGGGGTGGAGTATACACTGGACGTAAACAAAGGAGTATTCGAGGAGCTCAGCAAGGCGCAGCAGCTGCGTGTTCAGCCAGTGCAATTTTGTCATCCATATTACAGAGTACAATACGATTGTCCGAAATCCTTATTGTTGTTACAGTTTTTTTGGATTGCTTACACACTAAAGTTAAACGTAGTACACTATTAGCAAAACCTTACACTCAAGAAGCAAAACATCAGCCCATATTTGCACAACTATAAGCACATTGTCAACCTCACACTTGTTGCAAAACTCTACACACAGCGATTTGCAAAACACTAAACACACTTAACATACATCACACACAAAAATCTTCATGAAGTCACTTCCTTGCAATACCAAAGCACTGACTGTCAAATTACCGCACCGTCCAACCAATTGGTTCAACATAGTCATCAGGTGTGCAAACACTTGTTTGCTTAATTGTAGACACACCAATCAGGTGTTTAAGCACTATAAAAAGCAGCAGGTGAGTTCATCTGTCTTCAAGCACAATGGAAAGAGTCAGAGAAAGAGTAAGATGACGAGGAGGACAACGAGGAGGAGGACGAGAAGGAGGAGGAGGAAGAGGAATCAACAGAGGAAGAGATGGAGGCCATGCTGGAGGTAGAAGAAGAGGAAGAGGAAGACAAGAAGGTGCTGAAAGAGGACCAAATCTGACAAATGAGATCCGCGCAACACTGGTTGACCACGTTGTCAACCACGGCCTGACGCTGAGGGAGGCTGGACTGCGAGTACAGCCAAATCTAAGCCGATACACAGTGGCAAGTGTGATAAGAACATTTCGGCTGGAAAATAGGTATTGTACAAATATCACCATATCAAAAACATCTGCACGGTTTCAGTAACTGCTTTACAGTACTGTATTCTATGCAGTATCAGCACTTCTGTTACCTTGTCCTGTGAAATATACTGTACTATTGTTTACTGTTTTTTTTCTACATAGGATTGAGGGTCAGGAACGACAAGGGGGAAGGCCTCCTATGTTCACAGAACAGCAAGAGAAGGAGATAGTAAACATGGTTTTGGCCAACAATGCTATAACACTCAAACAGCTCCAAGCTAACATTGTCAATAACCATGCCAGTTTCAACGATATCCATCAGGTCTCAATATCAACACTGGCACGCATCCTAAAAAAAAACACTATTCAAATGAAGCAAAATTTATCGAGTGCCTTTCGAGCGCAATTCTGAAAGGGTGAAACGACTGCGGCATGAGTATGCAGAGGTATTTATTCACTTTAGCAGTGTGATCTTGCATACTGTCTCATAATCTTTTACTGTACTGTAATATGTATACTACATCTACACTGAACTACACAATTTTGCCTGACACTGTTCTTGAGGTAGTTTTACGAATGGATGGAGAGGAGATCCAGTATGAGTTCATTTACGTAGATGAGGCTGGGTTCAACCTGACGAGACCACGAAGGAGGGGAAGAAACGTCATTGGCCACAGGGCTATAGTCAATGTCCCACGGCAACGTGGGGGAAATATAACACTCTGTGCAGCCATTACACAGAATGGGGTCCTCCACCGCCATGCCCATATGGGCCCTTACAACACAGCACTCATACTTACATTCTTGGACCAATTGCACAACATAACAGCAGCAAATCAAATCGATCATATGCAATACATTGTTGTCTGGGACAATGTGTCTTTCCACCGCTCTGCTCTGGTTCAGAACTGGTTTCAGCAACATCCTCATTTCACTGTCCTATATCTTCCACCATACTCTCCATTCCTCAACCCTATAGAAGAGTTTTTCTCGGCATGGCGGTGGAAGGTATATGATCTCCGTCTCCAGGCTGAGGTACCCCTCATCCAAGCCATGGAGGAGGCCTGTGACCAGATGGAGGTAGCAGCAATACAAGGATGGATTCGTCATTCAAGACGTTTCTTTCCAAGGTGTCTTGCTAATGACAACATTGCCTGCGATGTTGATGAAATTCTCTGGCCAGATCCAGCTAGGCGAAGAGACAATGTCTAGTGTTTTTTTTGTAACAGTAAACTTACAGTACAATACGTAAAGTGACATGTTGTTACAGTACTATGAATCTCCATGTCAACATTTTGGGCATGTTGAGAAATACAGTTTTTTTGGATTGCTTAAGCACGATTTTCAAAACAGGGCCCGTGTTTTCAAAACAGTACACACAATTAGCACAACCACACACTCAATTAGCAAAACACTACAGATCCTTTGCATAATTAAACACTCTTGTAAAAACTATACACTTATGTTTAAAAACCACACTTTTTTACCATAAGAAACACACGTTTCACATTTACCATACTCTGTTTGCACGAGTTACACTCTGCTGTGATAAACCTAAAACACTTTTAGCACTTCTACTTCCCTATGATTAGAGTAGGCTACCATCAACAAAGTACAAATATAAAGTAAATCCACCAAACACTACACAAAACCAATGTTGCACACTGAAGAAACTCTTTTATTTCTCAACATGCCCAAAATGGAGATCATATACCTTCCACCGCCATGCCGAGAAAAACTGTTCTATAGGGTTGAGGAATGGAACGTATGGTGGAAGATATAGGACGGTGAAATGTGGATGTTGCTGAAACCAGTTCTGAACCAGAGCAGAGCAGTGGAAAGACACATTGTCCCAGACAACAATGTATTGCATATGATCGATTTTATTTGCTGCTGTTATGTTGTGCAATTGGTCCAAGAATGTAAGTATGAGTGCTGTGTTGTAAGTGCCCATATGGGCATGGCGGTGGAGGACCCCATTCTGTGTAATGGATGCACAGAGTGTTATATTTCCCCCACGTTGCCCTGGAACATTGACTATAGCCCTGTGGCCAATGACGTTTCTTCCCCTCCTTCGTGTTCTCGTCAGGTTGAACCCAGCCTCATCTACGTAAATGAACTCATGCTGGATCTCCTCTCCATCCATTCGTAAAACTACCTCAAGAACAGTGTCAGGCAAAATTGTGTAGTTCAGTGTAGATGTAATATACATATTACAGTACAGTAAAAGATTATGAGACAGTATGCAAGATCACACTAGTGTTGTAGTTCTCGAGACCGGTCTTGGTCTCGAGACCGGTCTCGAGACCAATTTTTTGTGGTCTCGGTCTTGTCTTGGTCTCGACTCTATTTGGTCTCGGTCTTGTCTTGGTCTCGACTCTATTTGGTCTCGGTCTTGTCTTGGTCTCGGACATAGCGGTCTCGATGGGATGGGGAAAAAAAGAGAAAACTGCACATCCTCACAGAACAGTATCATTATTTATTACGCGCCTCAAGTCAAATACAACCAGTCAGATGCATCCATTTCAAAAACGTTACATTTTATACATTTTCTCCACGGACACTGCCAGTGCTTCACAGTCCACAAACATCATACACATCGTATCATACATCGGCAAAAAAATGTCCGAAAATGTCCGCGAAGTCTATAGCATAGTTATAATTCAAATAAATTAGGTATTTTACATTGATTACAAAGCACGGTCTTGGAGGTGCAAGTCAATCTGGAGGCTCATTCTCTCAATTCTCTTCAATTCAAAGCAAAGGATCATTACATAGCTGTATTCATAGCTTACCCGAGGCCTCTGTCCCTGGTATAAGAGACTTACAGTTTTTTCTGATTGCTTACAGTTTTTTACAATCGCTATGACAGTTTTTTCAAAACATTAAACAAGTTTCCTAAACTCTTAACGCACCATCACACCTAAAACACACAATTGACAAAACGGTTAATTTCATGCTCAAAATCACACATTGTAAACTAAACCCCAAAACTAATTTTCAAAATACAATAATAAACTACCACAGTACACCATGTCTAGCAAAACACTGCAAACATGTTTTAAAATCAAATAATTATTCAAAACAGTAACACATGTTCTCTTCCAACAGGAACATTTAGTCAATCATAACACATTGAAAAAAAAACACTATCATCAGCTGAAATTACAGAAACTGCATTATTTTATGTGTCAGGTCTGCCCTTATATTTGAAGCCTTTCTACATTTTTGTTTTGTTGGGTTTAGTAAATGCATGCATTTTGTTTCTTTTGCTGCAGAAATTCAATACAAAAAAGTGAATGACCATCTCAGAGTAGCTTTATAAAATGTACAGTTTATGTAAAAAAAAAATACAGACAGAACTGCTGCAGTACAGACTTTATTTGCAAAAGGACATTACTGCAAGATATACAAACAGAAAAAGCACCGGAATTATAATATAAAAAAACAAAGTAATCTTCTATTCTGCCCGGTCTTCTGCATTTGGCCACATGTTCTCATCCACATCACACCTGATATCTTCTCTGGCAAGGCATCGTGGGAAGAATCTTTTGGCATGCCTTATCCACCCCTGGCAGTGTTCAGCTGTGATGTCTTGGCATGCAGCATCCATTGCATCCAGGAGGGACATTTGGTCATGTGGACGATGGTCAAAAACCTTCCATCTCCAGGCTGAGAAAAACTCCTCAATGGGGTTGAGGAAAGGGGAGTAAGGGGTAAGGAAATGGGACATCATCCTTGGATGGGCGTCAAACCAGGCTGTGACTGCACGGGAATGGTGGAATGCCACATTGTCCCATGTGATAACATATATTGGCAAGTGGTCTCCCACCGGTCCCCTTTCTACCTCTGGCACCAGTCTTTCGTGCAGGTCTTCTAAAAACAGGAGAAGGCGGTCGGTGTTGTAGGGGCCAATCTGACATTTATGCAGGAGTGCACCGTTGTTGGAGATTGCGGCGCATATGTTGATATTGGCTCTTCTCTGGCCCGGCACGGTAACTGTGGCCCTTTGGCCTATTATGTTTCTCCCACGGCGACGCCTTTTCGCCAAGTTGAAGCCAGCCTCGTCAACATAGATAATTTCATGTGGGACTTGATTGGCCTCCAACTCCATGACTCTCTGAAAGTAATTACACACAGTGTATGTAAATGCTGTGCTGTACTGTATATCTACTGTATGTACTAATGCACTCCAGGTTTATAGAGTAGTTTACTGCAAAACACACTGTGTATAGTACAGTAATGACTGTATTGCATAACCTTACCTGGACGTATTGGTGACGGAGTTCTTTGATGCGCTCACTGTTCCTTTCAAAAGGAACTTTGTATAGTTCTCATTGGCAATGGAATAAAATACAGGGAATATATTTGTGTTTCAATTCACAATATAAACAGCTGTTCACTTTGACTTTAGCCTATATAAGTTATGTTTAGAACATGATGTTATCTGTTCTGACATACAGTGTTAAAGCATTTGTAAATTTGACTGTAAAATTACATTGTTTTGGTCTTGGTTGAGCTTGTGTGTAAAAGAAGTTCAAGCATTTTAAATTGGTGTTAACTGTATGCATTTTGTATCAAAGCAACAAGAAATGTGTTAATTGTATAGCCTACAAAGACGGATGTTGTGCTAACCGTGTTAAGAGTTTAGGAAACTTGTTAAATGTTTTGAAGAAACTGTCATAGCGATTGTAAAAAACTGTAAGCACATTTTTTGTAACTATTGGCTATTTTTGCAAAACTCTACACACAAATAAGAAAACCTTTCACCCAATTATCAAAACATTGTAGTTCTCTTGCAAAAGCGAACACAGCTAGATGAACTCTTCAGACCTTCGTAAAAATGGTGTTTTCGTATCAAACAGTACACACAAGCCATCATCTACTAAGCACACAATGCGCTAACTGCACACTGATGGTATGAATACAAAACACATCTGGCTTTTGCTTTCTCTGTGTACAGATGTCAATTTGAGGTCATACTTTTGTCATAGTGTCATGTAAACATACAAGGATCCAAACTTCAAGTATTGGTGTTTATTCACACTCATCAAAACCAAGACAAAGTCAGAACACAAAATAGTAATTTCACAAAAAAAAAGGAAAAAAAAGACAATCAGCCTGCATCATGTCGTCTTTCTGGGTCCAGCCACAAAATTTCGTCCACATCGCATGCGATATCCTCCAGTCCAAGGCACCGGGGGAAATATCTCCTTGAATGCCGTATCCAGGCCTGACATGATGCCTGGTCAATATCTCCACATGCCTCCTCCATTGCCTGTAAAAGGGCTACCTGTTGATGAAGATGACGGTCATACACTTTCCAGCGCCAGACAGAGAAGAACTCTCCCTCGGCCTCCTCTGATTCTCACTCTTCTTGCTCCTTCCATTGTACTCCACATAGACAGCTTACCTGTGGCTTATTTATAGTGCTTAGGCTGATTGCAAAGTGAACTAATTCTCTAAAACAGTTTTCACATGTGAAAGTGTGCCAGACAGTTGGCAAAATAGTGTTAATGATAGCCATACATGTGTATAATTTTGCTAGGAGTGTGTTGGAAATTTGGTAATTGAGTGTAAGCAGTGAGTTGTGCCTACAGTTTTGCAAAGTGTGTGTTACAAAATTGCAAACTGAGTGCAAAGCAGTGTTTGTGTTTTTAGTTTTGCAAACTCAGTGAGTGGTTTTGCTATAAGTATTAATAGTTTTAGAAATTGTGCTATAAGAATCACAGTTAGGGTTTAAGCAATCAGAAAAAACTGTAATATGAACATCTTTCTGGTACATCCCATCTCTTTCCCTTGACGAGGTCTGATAAAATGGTTATAGGAGAGGATTGCTGAGAATATTATTTTCCATCAGGTCTCGTAACTATGACAAATCTGGGAGATTTTAAATGAGAGACATATGGACATACGGACAATATAATTGAAAAGATAACATGAATTTGATTTAACGAGTAATGACACTTTACAGCAATGCCTTTTTTCTCTACAGTTGATCTGGGTAATGTGATGTCAATTCTAGCCCTAGTCTGTTTTCGGTCTTGGTCTTGGTCTTGGTCTCGACCAGTCTTGGTCTCGCCTTAGTATGTCTTGGTCTTGGTCTTGGACTTGGTCTTGGTCTTGGTACCCTCAAGTCTCGGCAGTGTCTTGGTCTTGATACCCTCCGGTCTCGGCAATGTCTTGGTCTCGGTTTAGGCGGTCTTGACTACAACACTAGATCACACTGCTAAAGTGAATACATACCTCTGCATAATCATGCCGCAGTCGTTTCACCCTTTCGGAATTGCGCTCGAAAGGCACTCGATAAATTTGCTTCATTTGAATATGGTTTTTTTTTAGGATGCGTGCCAGTGTTGATATTGAGACCTGATGGATATCGTTGAAACTGGCATGGTTATTGACAATGTTAGCTTGGAGCTGTTTGAGTGTTATAGCATTGTTGGCCAAAACCATGTTTACTATCTCCCTCTCTTGCTGTTCTGTGAACATAGGAGGCCTTCCCCCTTGTAGTTCCTGACCCTCAATCCTATGTAGAAAAAAAACAGTAAACAATAGTACAGTATATTTCACAGGACAAGGTAACAGAAGTGCTGATACTGCATAGAATACAGTACTGTAAAGCAGTTACTGAAACCGTGCAGATGTTTTTGATATGGTGATATTTGTAAAATACCTATTTTCCAGCCGAAATGTTATTATCACACTTGCCACTGTGTATCGCTTTGATTTGGCTGTACTCGCAGTCCAGCCTCCCTCAGCGTCAGGCCGTGGTTGACAACGTGGTCAACCAGTGTTGCGCGGATCTCATTTGTCAGATTTGGTCCTCTTTGAGCACCTTCTTGTCTTCCTCTTCCTCTTCCTCTTCTTCTACCTCCAGCATGGCCTCCATCTCTTCCTCTATTGATTCCTCTTCCTCCTCCTCCTTCTCGTCCTCCTCCTCGTTGTCCTCCTCGTCGTCTTACTCTTTCTCTGACTCTTTCCATTGTGCTTGAAGACCGATGAACTCACCTGCTGCTTTTTATAGTGCTTAAACACCTGATTGGTGTGTCTACAATTAAGCAAACAAGTGTTTGCACACCTGATGACTATGTTGAACCAATTGGTTGGACGGTGCGGTAATTTGACAGTCAGTGCTTTGGTATTGCAAGGAAGTGACTTCACGATAGATTTTTGTGTGTGATGTATGTTAAGTGTGTTTAGTGTTTTGCAAATCACTGTGTGTAGAGTTTTGCAACAAGTGTGAGGTTGACAATGTGCTTATAGTTGTGCAAATATGGGCTGATGTTTTGCTTCTTGAATGTAAGGTTTTGCTAATAGTGTACTACGTTTAATTTTAGTGTGTAAGCAATCCAAAAAAACTGTAACAACAATAAGGATTTCGGACAATCGTATTGTACTCTGTAATATGGATGACAAAATTGCACTGGCTGAACGCGCAGCTGCTGCGCTTTGCTGAGCTCCTCGAATACTCCTTTGTTTACGTCCAGTGTATACTCCACCCCTTCAGCCGATGGCAGATCGCGCTCCACGTCACGTCAGCTGCAGACACACCTCGAACGCACCTCGTGATCAGGCGCGGAGGCAGGGGGTGGCCGGGGGGTGCCGTGGCCACCCCCCGCCGAACCCAGGCCGCCCTATTGGCCCCCCCTGGTCTGACCACAGCCATCCATGCAACCACCCGCGCGGCGCGGAACCTTTTTTGTACTGCCACAGCAATGCCGGACACTTTTGTGTGCGCACATCCTGGTACCGCCAGTGGAGTGGAGTTCTTTTACTGTCATTGAGTGGAGCGGATATATTTCTATGAGTGGAGTGGAGTGGAGCGGAGAGGAGTCCAATACCACTGGCGGGAATTTGAAAATGCGACGGAACAACAAATAATTACAGGTAATCTTGTTTAAACACTATTAATCTAATACAAAAGAAAAGATAGTAAAAGTATAAGCATTTTCTAACTTCTTTATGCCTCGGTGAATTCGTAATTAAACTGTTTAGTAAGCTACATGAGGCAAAAAAAGAGAAAAAAATTAAATTATGTCACATTTGTCATTCCAACTAAAGTCTGACTACTTTTTGAATAATTTGTTGATAGTTTTGGTAACATGATAATTGACTAGCATATCTATTGGTGATAGATAACTCCTGCAAATAAGTTAAATCAAACAAAATGTGTTAGTTTGTTAAAAGAATGTTATAGTTTGTTAACTTGGGCTGTCAATTTTATTGTTTGCTATTGTTAATTTTGCAAGTACTAGCTGTAATGATGGTGATGTGCACTGTATCATGTCAGAGCAGCAGACATGAAGAGAAAGGCATCAGACATAGCTTCCTTCTTCAGTAAGGCAGCAGTTAGCAAGAAACCAGCTGAAGTGCAGAAAGACAGTCAGTTAGATTCAGAGAGCGAGAGGGAAGGGTCCCCAGTGAGTACTGGAGTTGTCCCAAGTCAGCCTCCAGGTATTCAGACCCTCTCACAACTGGCCATACATTTACCCTCTCTGACAATGTCCATTTGTGTGTTATGTACAAAAACAGGTCATGATTAAAGCAGTTTACATTAATTTAAAAAACTTTTTTTAGAGAATAGTTTCAGCACCTTTTATTCAGACACACAGGCCTATTAAAAAAAATAAAAAAAATCGATGAGTTAGATTGATTTTTACAAATTGATATATAAATCAATTCAGAATTGGAATTAAAAAAATTTCAACACAGGCCTAATCCTTGTTTAAGTTTTTTTGTGATCAAATTGTTTATTCTGAAGAGTTTTAATAAAAAAGTTGCACTGAAGTATTTCACTTTCGTAAGTACGCTTTATATGTAAATATGTTTACATATTGTAAATACGTTTTTATGCATTTTGTAAAGTAGTTTGTAATTGTAACTGACTTGATTTGACTCTCACCTGACTTGGAGACTTTTTTATAACTAAAATAAAACAACTAATGGTTATAATAAGACAACTGTTTCCTGTATGTTCTTTCTTAAGGAGGTGTGTGGTTTACAGTAGGTGACCTAAATATAGTTCTAATTTATGCCACCCCCAAAATGATCACATAATCATCCTGGCCACCCCACAGAAAATTTCCTGGCTCCGCCACTGCTCGTGATTAGGTAACGTCGTATTGGTATGGAAGGCCAACGGGGCCAAAACGTCTTAAAACTTTATGCTTAAAGACGTCAAATATTAACGGCCAGAGACGTCAAATTTGCAGGCCTTTAGATGCAAAAAATCAAATTGTCTGGTTTCATTTTCTCATATAAGTAAGGCTACTGTACACCTTGCAAACACTCATGTGAAATATCTACACTATTATAGAAACGTCACATTGTTTGGCACTGTACAAGTCATTATATCAGAATTAATACAAGAAAGAAAAAGAAAATTGCAAAACAGATCTGTTACATTTAAACATGGAAGTAGCATGTAGAAATAAGTCCCCCAGGCTTGGCATATAGTAGTGGAAAAGGCTAAATTTGTATTTTACGAAAACATTTAAAAGTGTTTGGGGCAGGATTTGTAATTATCCATTTGGTCCTATACACTGTAACAATAGGGAAGCTGCCCTGCATAATCTAAAAGTCCACAGAAGTGGCATGTAGAAATGAGGCCCCAGAACATGTGATATATTGCCAGGAAGGTCGGAATTTGTACTTTACAAAAATTTAAGATTGAAGATTCAAAAGGTTTATTCGTCATGTACACAGTTGTACACACACAACATGTAGTGGAATGTAACCCTGGTCACTCTGAGCAGTTGTGCATGATAAGAGAGTAACTGTCACGCCCCGCTCCGTCCGCTCCTAGTGTGTGCCATGCCCCCTCATTATCCACGTGTGCTTCCCCGATTGTGCCCAGCTGTTTCCTGTTTCTTTTGCCTTGTCCTGTGTATATGAGTCCGTGTCTCCCCATGTATGCCAGATCCGTCATTGTATTGTCCGTCGATGTCCGTCTGTTGTGCATTAAACCCAGTTTACCTGAAGTTCTGGCTTGCTCTCCTGCTTCCCTGCTCGCCTCCCAAGCCGAACGTGACAGAAACAAAATATAGAAAAAAATAAGAAAAATAATATGATAAAAAATATATGAAATGTTCAACTGTACATAATCTATACATAAGTGATAGGTAAGAGGTATTTTGCTGTGCAATGTGCAAGAGGCCTGAGGTATGTGGCAATGATTTGGACAGGGTGAAGCAGTACCTAGAGGCATTGAGTATTGTCCTGATTTAGGAGCATTATGACCTGGGGGAAAAAGCTCCTCTTTAACCTTTCCGTTCTGGGATGCATTTCCCAAGACCATAGTGGAGCAACACTGTTGTAAAGTTGCGTAGTTCGAACTATAGTTCTTGAGCTGTAGTTAGAAGCTTAGTCCCGGGTAAATACATCAGCGATGGTGGAAAATGCAGTCTAATAAGGGTATAGTCACCGTGTAAGTAAGAAATTTAATAATCTTTCATAACTAATAAGGAATAATTTAGCTCTACGATCACATATAATGTGAAGTTGTCTGAAAATGTAGTTTGAAACGTAATTGCTGTGTGGGTCTCTGGTCATAAGTATGGTAACTGTCGGTAGTGAGCAATAGGGACACCTTGCTGGGTGATGCGGGAAGAGTCCTCTGTGTGACCCATCTGTACGTTGATGTCACGTTGAATTCAACTCACCAGTGGCACTTGCACTCTCATCTAGCACATATTGTATATTCTAGTCACTCTTTGGCTTCTTCTCATGTTTAGAAACATGTGTGAACAGTTTTGAGTTATTGTGTTTAAATGATGACTACTGTATGGTGGCTGTGCTGAACTTCTGCAGCCTGTGTTTTCTATTTTGCATCAAAGTTCACCACAGTGCAAAATGTGTTTTGATGAATGGGAATGTGTTTAGAGTTTTGCTCAAATCTGCAAATTGTGTTTAAAGTTTCACCAAAAGAGTGATTGATTCAATAAATGAGTTTTGGCAATTGGAAGTTTTGTTCCAAGAATGAGGTTTAGTCTTTTAGCAATTCAGACAAACTGTAACAGAAACATAAGGCAAGGTAAAGTTTAACTTACCAAAGCTCTTTGGGGCGGTCAAACCAGATGTGTCCAGTTTATACAGATACTGCACAGTTAGGGGTAAAAGGCTGTTATGGGCAGGGTTAATCAATTGTACAGTTGTGCTTAAAATGGGGTATAAAATCCTTCAAATACTACAAAAGTTATGTAAGAGAACTACAGTTAGGGGTAAAAGGCTTTTATGGGCAGGGTTAATCAATTGTACAGTTGTGCTTAAAATGGGGTATAAAATCCTTCAAATACTACAAAAGTTATGTAAGACAACTTTTGTTTTTTGTCTTGTAAACAAGTACACCTACTCTTACAGTTTTAGACTTAACAGGTTTTAAAGAATTTTGTATTATATTATATTATACTATATTATATTATATTATATTATATTAACATGACTATAGAGAATGTCTGTCAGCCCCTTTTGACAGAAGGGCCTTTTTTTCACAGAATCTGACCCAGAAAAGTCAGATTGCTATGCCAAGAGTACAACTAATTTGAGATAATGCAAAAAACAGTGTGTGTGAAGTCATTTGAAGACTGAATTGTGTTACAGTGGAAAAAAAACCACAACAGCACAATAAAGGGCAAGTCATTCAGGCAAAGTCAGTCAGAAGGGTGTGTGAACATGCTTGGCAAACTGGGTGGTAAGTATAATGATGAATGCCTGCTCACCAGTAAGTTCATGCTTATTTCCTTACAGTATCTCTTGAGGAGGCCTGCCAATGGTGTGGACAGGTTCAAAATTAAGATGGTGACTGGGTGAGGAAATTAATGTAGTCATTTGATAGATGGGAAAATTTGGCTACTTGTCCTATACTGTATGTTGTTAATCCCACTGTAGATACTCTGTGATGGATGCCAGAGGTGGCAACACCGTGTCTGTACTGGCATGACCAAGAGCCAATTCAAACACATAACAAATGTTAAATGGTATTGCACAGCTTGTGAAGAGAAGTCTTCGCAATAAAAACGCAGACACACTACAGTGGTATGCAAAAGTCTGCAACCGCTTGTTAATTTAGCATTTTTTCCAACTTTTGACCTTTTATTAGGGATGCACCGATTCAGGTTTTTTGACTCCTATACCGATTCCGTTTTTTGGTGTATGTGGATCTGTCGATACCCGATACCGATCCGATGCCATTATTGAATTTACAAATCATACACCTCACTATACAGAAGACATCTAGCCTGGCTTAAATTTAGTTTTTCTAACTAAACTTACCTTCCCAAGCTAAAATAAAGCCAATAATAGCATATAAATGTAATTTAAAATTGTAAACCAATATTTTATTAACAATATAAATATATACACATTTCAAATGTATATTTCTTAATGAAACAACTTGAACTTCTTCAACAGTCAAAAAATAAATATATTATTACAACAACTTATGAATAAATAAATGAACTTGAAAAATAAAATTGAAAAATGTAAATAAAGTATAGCTGCAGAAGCAGAGCAAGTAGCTTCTTCAAAGATAAACTAACTACAATCATTCACTAATAACAATTGTAAAAGCAAGTATTTGTGCAAACAGTAGTCTGAAATATACAGTTTTACTCCAGAAGAAACAATTAACTTCAACATAGTAGCCTTTCGTGCAGTCTCACACCACTCAACCTGACTGCCATGAAACTTTAAATAAAATGTAGCAGCTGCACCTGAGAATACACAAGTGTAAAACATTAAATAATGAATCATCATTCATTAATCAAACATTGTAAACCAAGCAATTGGCCGGGGCCCTCAGTTGAAGGAACCCCCCCTAAGAGTCCTCAATGCACAGCAGGAGTGGCAGATTCTTTTTTGTGAAAACAAGCATTTCTGCTCTTTCTGCTGTAAGTCGGTTTCTCTTGTCATTCAAGATGTCAGACACAGTGCTAAACAGTCGCTCACTCTCCACACTAGTGCAGGGGGCACACAAGTATTTGGTGACAGCAGCTGTAAGACCAGGTAAGCGCTGCCTGTTGACTCCCCAGTATTGGTATGGGTTGTCTGAAGTAGCAATCGTTTTCTCTGCAAAATATGCATGCAGCTGCTCAACAGCAGGGCCTGAACTGGTTGCAGCACCAGGATCATCTGATTCCTCAAGAATTTGATCAAACTCTTTCATCAAGCTGCTCTTGCTTGATGGTGCTGCGGTCTCCATCCGTGGGGCCTTTTCTAGTGGCTCTGCAGCTTCAGATGCTTCAGCTGTGATGGCCGTAGTCCTACAGTCTCCTTCTTGTAGTTCCTTCAGTAGTGCTTCTTTTGCATACTTTGCAGTGTCTGGATTTGTAAAGTATCTAAAACGATAAGAATACATTGCTTAGACTGATATGAATTACAGATTAAAATGCACACCTCATACTAAATTGCCACTAAACAGATTTTAGGTTGAACAAGGCTATTATTTTACTTTAAAAATATTCTGTTCAACACAGCATCATATTACATTTATTGCAGAAAAATAATTATAGTTATAGAGTAAATGAAAGATTCAACATAGGCTTATATTATCACAGATGAATTTTAAATCTTACCTGTCTTTATATCTAGGATCTAGCAGAGTGGAGTAGGTATACAGGGGTTTGTCTTCCAGTGTTATAAAGCGCCTTTCGAGAGCTTGTAGCAGGGTTCTTTTCATTGTTTTAATGCCCGTGTCTTCATCACCTTCTCTGGCCAGGAGGCGCCTCAGGACAGTAACTGCTGGAATGACATCTGCTGTGGAGGCAGTGGATGAGCTCACCTTCCTGGTTAGCTCTTCAAACGGATCTAAAACAATGCTTGTTTTTTCCATCAATGCCCACTGGTTGGCTGTCAGTGTTGATGGCAGGTCGTCATGGTCTGCAATGTAGGCACAGAGGGCTCGTTTCTGTTCCAGAAGGCTTTGGACCATTATGTAGGTGCTGTTCCACCTTGTTTTTACATCCTGTTGCAGGCGTTTAGGCTCCATCTGCATCTGCATTTGAATGTCTTGCAGACGTGAATATGCGAGGTTCGAATGTTTAAAATGCCCCACAATTTGTCGGCAACAGGCAAGGACCTCACTCACACTCCGTTGTGACAGCAGCCCCTCGTCCACTACCAGCTGTATTGTGTGTGCAAAGCAGCCCAAGTTTCGCACGCCCAAAATGGCCATTGCCCTTTTCATGTTCCTTGCGTTGTCCGTAAGGATGACATGAACGTTACACAAAGGAATACGCCATTGATCAAGCATTTGTTTTATGGCAGCCGAAATCGTCTCACCGGTGTGTGAGCCGTGAAAGTTTTTGGCTTGAAGCATGGCACTGTGAGGAGTGCAACTTGTGTCCAACCAGTGAACTGTTAAACTTAAAAGAGACATGGGACACACATCTGAGCTCCAGATATCCGTTGTGAAGCTCATCGCGGTCACATCTTTTATTTGTTTTGCGATGTGATCACGCACTCTCTTGTACAGTTCTGGCAGAGCGGTTTCGGTGAAATACTTTCGCAATGGAATGGTGTACCTGCTTTCAAGGAATTCAATTAAACGACGGAAGCCTGTTCTTTCAACAAGGGACAATGGTTCACCATCCAAGACAATACACTCCATAATTTTTTCTGTAATCTTGGTGGCTTTTACACTGTTTGCTGGGTACTTCTCCCGTCTCTGCAGCGATTCAGATAATGTCAGTTGTTGTTGCGCCGTGCCTCCTGCCCCTTTACTTGAAGTCGCCTGTTCAAACTCGGCATGCTCTTTAACATGGTGTTTTCTGAGGTGCTTTATTAAATTTGTGGTATTATATGTTGCCGTGCTACTTCCACCCCTTGACACTTCAGTTTTGCATATATTACAAACAGCTGTAGAACGTGCTGGTGTAGCTACAGTGAAATACCTCCATATCGCTGACTCTTTTCGTCTCTCCATCTTTGAACTGCTGCTTTGCTCAATTTTAGCGGCGTGCTGTGCACGCGATATGGATGCGTGACGTACCGCAGTGCAGCTCAACTAAGAACATGGATCGGCCCCGTGGATCGGCCGTACTTGCCGATAGCCGATCCACATATTTTGTCTGGATCGGGACCGATATCCGATCCAGGTATCGGATCGGTGCATCCCTACCTTTTATTTTTAACCCCTTCGTTGAGCCAATGCATTTATTTGAAAAACAGTGTTACAGGGGACACAGTTGGCTATCAAAATCAAGTTTTTATTCTAGCTTGGCTTTACTTTTCTGAGTTTGTTAAAGTTCCCATGTCAATCGTCTTTTTGAGTAATATGCGTAATGTACTTCTCTCGCCAAAGGTGCAAAATAAATGAGTAATACTATATAGTAGAACAGACATGCGTCAAGTTTTCTTCATGTTCGCGTAGGTGGCCTTGAAAATGGACATTTTGTGTCTCAGTGATGGCTCAGTATCTGGTGGGCCACACTTTGTTCTTCATCACCTGTCTGCACCATGTTGGCTTTGAGTGAACCAGTTTGATGAGGTGATCATGGGTGATAACATGGTTCCAGGCTGCAATGAGTGACTCAGTCAACTCATGTTCTGATTTTGGATGTCTCTTGGATATCTCCAAAGCCACCTTGTGCCACAAGTTTTCAATGAGATTCAGATAGGGGGATTGGGCAAGCCACTCAATTGATCGATGTTGTTCTGACTCTTCCAGGTGATCACCTGTTTGGAGCAATGGCACGGTGCATTGTCATCTTGGAACAGGAACCAGCTTGTAAACAGCTGCTGCACTGATGGCACCATACACTTTTGCAGTACTGTGATGTACTTGGTCCCACTGACCATGCCGTCAATGATGTGCAGACGTTCGACGCCACTGGCAGCCATGCAGCCCCAGACCATGACCTTCAAAGGATGCTTCACAGTGAGGTTGAGGCACTCAGGCTTGAACTCCTTTCCAGGAAACCTCCTCACTTAGGTGTCGGCCTGGCTACCAAACAGGCAGAAAGTGCTTTCATTGCCGAAAAGCACCTTTTCCCACGTTTCACATGTCCAGCGTGACTTCTTCCGTGTCCAGTCAATCCGGTTGCACCTTTGGACATCAGTCATCAGTGGCTTGTTGCGTGCCTTGCAACCCCGCAGACAAAACTGTTGATGAGACGACACTGAAATGGCAGCTGTCTGACCACTCACGCAGTAGCTGAGGTGAGGTCAACTTGCGATTGCTCAATGGAATGCGTCAAAGTGCATGATCCTAGCATGATGTTGATGCATGTGGATGACCAGACCGAGGCGTGTCTGCCACCAAACTCGCTTTCTTCTTTTGTAGAATCTTTACAACTGCTCTGTGACTGCAGCCGACTTTGTTAGTAATCTGGCAGCATGAAAATCCATGAAAATTTGTTGTTCCAAGGAATATTTCTTAAATAATAGTTTATTTTCATTTGTAATTCTTCATTCTGCCAATGCATATTTATTTGTTTAATAAATGGTGTTGTTCACAAAACTACAAAAAGTAATGTGAGAACATAGTAATTCACTACATTCACTACTGTTCATGGCTTAACCCCTTGGGACCGGCGATCCCGCCGGCGGGATCTGACAGAAATTTCGCAAAACCATTTAAATAACTCCGCGAGTTTTTGTCATATACACATTTAAAAAATACTCTCAGAAACCTTAGACGGTCTACTTTTCAAATATATATAGGTAGAAACTAAATATATTTTTACAGCTTCGTGATACGAATTGAAAGAACAAGAGTGACTGACTTAAGCGTCTGCGTCTCGAAGCGGCTCTGATCGCCCACCCACTTGCAAATCGCGCTATTCGCATGATAATAACATGATAATCCGACAGTTAGTATTGGGTAAAGAAATATGTGAATACGCCCATTGTGACCGAAATAAACAAGAGCACATGTCTGGGTAGTGTTTACACTGATCGGCTACAATATAGCACACGGATACGTCTCTGCCGCTGAAGCTTTGCGCCAGTGTTGCCACTTTCAGCAGCGAAGCTCATACCTGTGTTCATAGCTCAGTGGGCTAAGCCTGTGTGCCTGCAATCACGTGGTCGCCGATTCAAACGCAGCGTATTTAGAACGTGAATAGCGATCTTCCGCTGAGAGCGGTCCCAAACGCTCCCGACGCAAGTAAAACCAAGAAAGGTGACACGATTTGCTTTTTTGCCTATTTAACCTAATTTTAAAAACTTTAATACTTCTGACAATGGAAGTTTTGAAAAGAAGACAGATAACGGATTTAGTCAGTGTTTTTTTCATGATTTTACATAATGATTTCAGCGAGATATAAACTGAAATACACGAGAAAGATACGCGGTCGATGATGCCCTCGTCCCCAGAGCGTCAATAATAGTCACTGCATCATATTTATCGCTTTCTATATTTATATAGTCACAGTTTTTCATTTTTCATTCCATCTATCAATAAACTGTGAAAGGGATTTTATTGTTGCTACTTTTCTTGCGTTTCAAACTGCCTTTCCAAAGTGATGGGTGTGGGGTGCAGTGACATTCCAGACTGATGGGCCATTGACAGTATGCAAACTACTACAGGTGTGAGGACACCTATCTCATCAATATTCATTGTGAAGACCACTGACTTTGAGAAAAAGAGTGTCACTCCAAAGTTCTAACACTTTAGTAATCAAACCATATAAAATTTCTGAATGTCACTTTCACCTATGTGTAGCCAACCCCTGTGTCTATAAGCTTCAGAGCTCAAAAGTCTTACCTAGAAATGTCTATAATGTGATTTTTTACAATTTCTCAGCATGTCTGAAAATAGGTTTTTGAAAAGTATATGTTTAAAGTTGATTTTAACAAAAAATAGAATAATAACATTCTAAGAGGTCTCAGATTATTGGTGCTGAGTTTGTGCTGAATAAAAGCAAATGTATCACTTTGGGATAAATGTTTTTTAGATAGGTGAAATATTTTAAAATGTCAAGGCATGTCAGACTACCTCGAAAGTGGAAAAAAGGCCTCAGGGCCCAGGGGGTTAAGGGCCATTTGTTAGACTGCACAACACAATTGTGAAAGAAGGTGAGAGCTCCCCTAGTGGCTATGGAAGTGTATTTCCATAGAGCAGATTTTATGTGTGGCAGCCTCATTGCTTTTAGATCACAAGGTGGGATAGAAGGACAAATCAAATCAATTTGCTCATTTAATATTTAAAATTTTTTATTATGCTTGATTTTTGGAAGCCCAAATTTAGAAACCCACCGCAACTGAAAATGGAATGCCACAGATATAAGTCTCTTCCATGTAGTAGTAGCTATTTGTTGGCCCAGAGTGATAGCTTTTTGGCTGGGGATCTGTGTCAGCAATAGGAATATTGCTGGCTTAAATTATGTGAATGAAAAATCCTAATCTATTAGGTACTTGAGCAGTTGCTCTATTTTGGGTGTGATGGTAATGTTCATCTAGCCAGGTAGGGAGGTTTAATGTACAGGGAAATTGGGTGGTTAGTGGCTAAATTACCACTCCAGCTGCTAGAAATAAACTGTGCATAGTTCTTGTGCCTGAGATGGCTTGTTATGAGGACGCAGCAATATTGCAGCAGGAAAACAAGCATTGAGAAAACACTTTTTTTCCATTATTCCATGGACGCACATCTTTCAAGAAAACACCCAAGTACCCCCCATTAAATACAAACCAATAGATCCTACTAGGATTCGCTGCTGGAAATGCAGTCACTACTTAACGTCTCTGGGGTATTTATTTATTTATGTTTAATAAATGGTGTTGTAGATTTGTGAACAACACCATTTATTAAACAAACAAATCTGCATTTGCAGAATGAAGAATTAAAAATGAAAATAAACTATTATTTAAGAAATATTCCTTGGAACAACAAATTTTCATGGATTTTCATGCTGCCAGATTACTAACAAAGTCGGCTGCAGTCACAGAGCACTTGTAAAGATTGTACATGAAAAGAAAGCGAGTTTGGTGGCAGACACACCTCAGTCTGGTCATCCACATGCATCAAAATCATGCTAGGATCATGCACTTTGACGCATTCCATTGAGTAATCACCTCACTTCAGCTACTGCATGAGTGGTCAGACAGCTGTCATGTCAGTGTCACCTCATCAACAGTTTGTTGCCGGTTCCCGCAGTTTGGTCTGCAGAGTTGCAAGGCACGCAACAAGCCACTGATGACTGATGTCCAAAGGTGCAACTGGATTGACTGGACATGGAAGAACTCACGCTAGACATGTGAAACGGTGGGAAAAGGTGCTTTTCAGCGATGAAAGCACTTTCTGCCTGTTTGGTAGCCAGGCAGACACCTATGTGAGGAGGTTTCCTGGAGAGGAGTTCAAGCCTGAGTGCCTCAATCTCACTGTGAAGCATCCTTTGAAGGTCATGGTCTGGGGCTGCATGGCTGCCAGTGGCGTCGGACGTCTGCACATCTTTGACGGAATGGTAAGTGGGACCAAGTACATCACAGTACTGCAAAAGTGTATGGTGCCATCAGTGCAGCAGCTGTTTAAAGGCCGGTTCCTGTTCCAAGATGACAATGCACCGTGCCATTGCTCCAAACAGGTGATCAACTGGAAGCGTCAGAACAACATCGATCAATTGACTGGCTTGCCCAATCCCCCGATCTGAATGTCATTGAAAACTTGTGGCACAAGGTGGCTTTGGAAATATCCAAGAGACATCCAAAATAAAAACATGAGTTGATTGAGTCACTCATTGCAGCCTGGAACCATGTTATCACCCATGATCACCTCATCAAACTGGTTCACTCAAAGCCAACATGGTGCAGGCAGGTGATGGAGAACAAAGTGGGGCCCACCAGATACTGAGCCATCACTGAGACACAAAATGTCCTTTTTCAAGGCCACCTACACGAACATGAAGAAAGCTTGACGCATGTCTGTTCTACTATATATGAAGTATACTCATTTATTTTGCACCTTTGGCCAGAGAAATACATTACGCATATTACTCAATAAGACAATTGACATGGGAGCTTTAACAAACAAACTCAGAAAAGTAAATCCAAGCTAGAATAAAAACTTGATTTTTATTACTGTGTCCCCTCCCTGTAACACTGTTTTCAAATAAATATATTGGCTCAATGAAGGAGTTAAAAGTAAAAGGTCAAAAGTTGGAAAAAATGCTAAATTAACAAGCGGTTGCAGACTTTTGCATACCACTGTAGTGTGGCTGCGTTTTTATAAAGAAGACTCCTCTTCACAAGCTGTGCAATGCCATTTAACATTTGTTATGTGTTTGAATTGGCTCTTGGTCATGCCAGTACAGACACGGTGTTGCCACCTCTGGCATACATCACAGAGTATCTAAAGTGGGATTAACAACATACAGTATAGGACAAGTAGCCATATTTTCCCATCTATCAAATGACTACATTAATTTCCTCACCCAGTCACCATCTTTATTTTGAAACTGTCCACACCATTGGCAGGCCTCCTCAAGAGATACTGTAAGGAAATAAGCATGAACTTACTGGTGAGCAGGCATTCATCAATATACTTATCACCCAGTTTGCCAAGCATGTTCACACACCCTTCTGACTGACTTTGCCTGAGTCACTTGCCCTTTATTGTGCTGTTGTGGGTTTTTTTTCACTGTAACACAATTGTCACGTCCCGGTCTAGGGACGGGGCGTAAACAGCGATATGGTTCTGGAAACGGGGAACAGGGAGTCGGGAGGTAGAGGAGAAGGAGGTGAGGGAATAATCATCACCTAAGGCGATGATGATGATAACACTGTGTATATTTGGGGAAAAGGTGAGCTTCAGGAGTGACACCGGCCAAAACAATTAACAAAATCCAGTGAATTAACTACCCGCATACCGACAAACTTCCCTAACCCAAAACAAAAGTGAAACAAAAGACAAACGCTATCCTAACCCTCGCTAATCACAAAACAGGGACAAAAACGCCGTACACGCAGAAAACAAATGGCAGTCACTCCCTACAACCCTTATCCCCATACACACACACATACAAAAAAAGAACATATATATATATATAACACAAGCAACCAAAACCAATCCGAAATCCTAAGAATAGTCGATAATCAGGCAATAGTCAAAACACGGGTAAATCAATCCAAGCCGAGTAACCACAACCAAATCGAAAACCAAAAGCACGAAAGTCGTAAGCCAAAACGGGTCATAACAGTAAATCCAAAAATATAATAGCAAAAGGCAAAGCAAATACAAATCACGAGCAAGAGCTGGGAGATGGGGTGTGCAGACGTCTTTTATAATCCGGGGCTGTAAAGGCGGGAACAGGAACGAGGTGATGATAACCAGTAGATCCAGTTTTGGCACGGCTTGTGTAGCGAGATGGAAAATGCGGAACCGGAATCAGCAGCTTGACGGAATGGGATCTGATGGAGAGATGGACTGGACACACACACACGGACGTAACACCCCCACCCACAAGTGTGGACCCACGCACACAATAACAAAAGACACCACAAAGGGGGTCCACAAATCAATGCGATCTTGACAAGGCATCAGCTACCACATTTTCTGATCCACGCCGATGCACAATAACCAAATTAAAACTCTGCACAATGAGGGACCAACGTGACAAGCGCTGATTGGATGAGGACATTCGATTTAAAAACACAAGTGGATTATGGTCAGTATAGACGGTGATTGGGACACTACTTCCACCCAGGTAAACTTCAAAATGTTGGAGGGCCAACAAAAGAGCAAGAGCTTCCTTTTCCACCGTGCTATAATTTAGCTGGTGTTTTACAATTTTTTTTGCGAAATAACTGATGGGATGATCTAACCCCATGTCGTCTTCTTGTAGAAGCACAGCCCCAGCACCAGTACCGCTGGCATCCACCTCTAGTTTAAACGGTCTGTTAAAGTTAGGGGTCGATAACACCGGAGTACTGCACAGCAACATCTTAACTGTGTTAAAAGCCTGTTGACACTCTGGGGACCACACAAAAATTGTGTCCTTCCGTAAGAGGCTAGTCAGAGATAAAACCACATCCGAGAAATTCTTACAAAACCCCCGATAGTAACCGGCCATACCAAGGAACCGCCTGAGGTCACGCTTGCTCTGAGGAGCATGGAACAAATTTATAGCTTCTACTTTCGCCTTAACAGGTTTAACCATGCCTTGCCCTACAGTCTTTCCCAGATAAGTAACCATACCCTTACCAAATTCACATTTCTCTAGATTCAAGACTAAAGAAGCTTCACGCAACTTCCCAAAAACAACGTCTAGCACACGCATGTGTTCTTCCCAGGTATCGGTATAAGCTAAGATATCATCTAAATAGACTTCACAGTTAAAGACATGTCCCAAGACTTTGTTCATCAGCCGCTGGAACGTAGCAGGTGCATTTTTGAGACTGAAAGCCATAACGGTATATTGCATAAAGGTGTCCGGAGTTGCAAAAGCAGAAATATCGGAAGCACGCGGAGAAAGAGGAACTTGCCAATAACCCTTTAAAAGATCCAGTTTACTCAAATAAGTGGCAGAGCCGATACGATCAATACAATCTTCCATGCGGGGAAGTGGAAAAGAATCCGCTTTTATTACAGCGTTAACCTTTCTATAGTCGGTACAAAAACGGAACGTGCCATCTGATTTTGGCACCAAAACACATGGAGAACATCAGGGACTAACACTGGGGATGGCTAACCCGTTTTCCTCAAGATAAGCGATTTCTTTACGGAGCACAGCACGCTTCTGGGGATTTACGCCAGTGGTTCTCACCTGGGGGGGCGCGGACACTCTCGCGGGGGGGCGCAACTAGGCTACAGGATGGGAGGAAAAAAAACTGAAAAAATAATTGCAAATTTATGATTTGTTTGGATTCATCGGATCTATTTTCGCTGCTAAAATAGACCAAAACGGTCATTATTTCATCAAAAATGTAAGTGACTTAATATTATTAACTTGTTTGTTGAACTGTTATATGAAATCAGTGTCACATTTTCAATCGTGAGGTGATGGTAAATTAAGTGATGGTCAATTGTCAGCTCTCTTGGTCGTCAGGTCGTGTGATGTATGTTGCTAAACTGTATTCAAATGTTATAAATATAAAAACACCACATTTTGAAATTTAACTGCAGTATGTCAATTTAGTTTATTTGTGTGTGCTGCGCTCATAGACTTTAGAAAACGGCGCTCATTTGTTTGATTTCTCCTCGAGAAGCTGCGCAAGCCTCAAAAGTTTAAGGTCGTTGCACCCTGACTGAGTCCGAAACTGTCGTATTCGTTTTTCATATTCGTCTTTTGGTGGCTCTCAATTGTCAAAAACACCCCTCAAAATATTTGCTACGGATACGAAAATTGCAGAAAATCGAACCACCCGAATTAATTTTTATGACGCACGGAAGTTGCAGAGGCTGCAAACGTATAAAACGGAGGTCGTATTTAGTTATATATATATATATATATATATATATATATGTGTGTGTGTGTGTGTGTGTGTATACTGTGTGTGTGTATATATATATATATATATATATATATAAAACGAATAAACTAGTCAGAATATAGGCTACATTTAAAGCTTTCCTTTAGTTTTTGTGAAATACACGCACGCACGCAGCCACGCACACACAAACATGTTTAAATACATTTATGTTAATAAATAAACAACAATAAATTGTTGTAACAGCAATATCTCCAAGTTTTGTTTTTCACTGTAAAAATGTAATGATTTGCCAATGCAAAGTGAGTACCGCCACCTTTTCCCCCCACTTCAAGCACTGATTATAGCACAAACAAATCATCCTCCTGACGACTTTTTTTTTTTGTCAAAAGCGACAAATCCAGTGACTTTTACTGGTGTTTTTGGAGACTTTTGTGGTGAAAACAATTTGCGACGTACACTGTAAAACCTGATAAGTTTGGAGTACTCAAAACTTTTGTGGAAACTGATTACCTAAGATTTTTTAAGTAAACATACTAAAAAATTAGAATTACATTAAACTTACAGTGTACTTAAAACTTTAGTGTAGCATATGTAAAGTTTTTATGTTTTCAATACTTATTATTTTTAATTACCACTTATATAAATAAAATATTTTATTCAAGAAATAAACTCCTTTTGAATAACTCATAGCCTGATACATATTTGAGTTCAAAATACTAAAAAGAAGTGCACACAGAACTGTTGAGATATAAAGGGTTTTTATTTACTATTAAATTCTTTGTTTTGTATGACTGTTTATATAAATCTCTGTAAACATGTAACAAATTAAATTAGAAACTGTTAAAACATTGATTACAATTTTTTACACCCATGGCCATTATTTTGCAACATGGCAAATCAAAATAAATAAAAACAATCAAATAAATAAAGCTCCTCCAAAAAGAAATGTTAAAAATTATAATTTATAGGAAATAAAAACAATAAATGAATGTCAAAACACAAAAAAATAATACATACCTGATTTCAAAACCAAGTATTTGTTGCATTAAATATACAACAGAGATTGATTGTACAAAACGTAAATGTAAACATTTAAATGCTTTAAACTACATGTTCCATTGTGTACATGTTCCAAGTGCAACTGAGGTAGATCTAACAACTTACCAAATGTTTAAACTACAGGTTAAACAATATACACTTGTAAAACACCTTAGAATAAAAAAATACAATCTGACTGCAAAAAGTTTTTGTTGTAGAAGTGCAACTGAGGTAGATTTGGTGCAGAAGACAACATACCAAATGTAAAAATGCTTTGAACTACATTTTCTACAACATACGCTTACAAAACTACTTAGAAGGAACTAACAAACCCAGAGTGCAATCAAGATACATTTGGTGGCCAGGACACAACCTACCCAATGAAAACATCCAAGCACTTAAAACAGCACTTTTTGACAAGATGAAATTTGCCTACAATGTACGTAATAGTTCATTTTTGAGATTGAGTAAGCAGGGTTTCAGAGGTTTACCATCATCAAGCCCCATCAGTATTTTCTGGATGAATGTGAAGGTGTGAATCAATTTTCTTGGGTAATCCAAATGCAATGCATACATTAACCCAAAGAGTAACACAAAGGCCTCAGGAAACATGGAGATGTCGCTCAGCACAAACTCATCTTCCACCACAACAGCGGTCCTTGCCGGATTGAAACAGACAGGACCAGTGTTCTCAGTGACTTCCATCACAAGGGCAAGAGGGGTACCAGTGATGTCTGGCTCAGCACAAACTAATCTTCCACCACAACAGCGGTCCTTGCCGGATTGAAACAGACAGGACCAGTGTTCTCAGTGACTTCCATCACAAGGGCAAGAGGGGTACCAGTGATGTCTGGCTCATCCGACTCCTCCACCTGGAATGCACAAAGAGGGTCCAACTGTAAACATGTCTAGTAATGAATTACATCATCAGCATTTTTTGGTTAACTATCACTTTAATATAGCATCATACTTAACTAGGCAGGCCTTTTCAGTTTACACTGAATTGGCCCAAATTTAAAAACTAATTTGCAAGAATTTGCAAAAGTAGAGTGAAAAAAAGTTGAATATATGTTGTTATGGTAATTCGTTAATGAAGCAAAGACTAAAAAAACCCTGGTAAGCACAAAAACTGATCCTGTTTGGTGAGTGCACTGAATACTTACATTCCATGTCTTAAAAAACTGTGGGTCATCTTCACGTAAGTATACTGCTAGGGCACGAAGAACTACAGTGCGCTTTATGTTGATATCATGCATATCCTTGAAAGACAAGCAAAAATAACAATGAACAAGCAAGCAAAGTTATTCTAGGTTCGATACTAGAGTTGCACAGTCTTTGTCTTTAACTCACCTCACGATCATAAATCCTGAGGATGTCACGCAGCACCTCAGAGACCTTGCCAGTATGTGACGCTTTTTGCCTGTACAAGGCAAATAGTTGTGGCGTATGCCTGTCCAATTCGGCATAGAACTGGTTTCGAAGATTGGTGTTTGTGATGCGATGAAACTCTGCACAAACCTACAAAATCATAAATACACAAAATGTATAAATGACATCAAAACAGCCTTAGAGAAACATATGTAGGAATTAATAGCTCAAATAAATTTTAATATTCTCCACCAATATGTTTGAATTAATTAAAGCTTAATTAATTATTATTTAATGCTGATTATTAATCGATTGTTATGCCGAATGGTCGGCTCCTCCAAACTCAATTGGGGTATCCCTGTGAGTCTGTTAATGTGAGACCTAAATGGGATTCACTAATTACCAGTATCGCTTAGTAACCTGGGTTAGAAGGCTCGTCCAGCGAGCTGCATCACCAGGTAATGTACACGATTGGTAGCGAAGCTCCCCTCACGGCCAATGAGAGAGAGAATCGCGATGTTTCAGGCGAGTTTGAGGTTCAGAGCGTGTAGCAAGATCGCACAATGGCAGGAACTTATTATGAGACACACAATGACGGAGGCTAAAGTTGTGTAAAAGACATGCATTTATTCCTAGCTAACACTACAACTAACATAAGACAGACATTACACCTAACACAAACAACAAACACGAAATAACGGAATAAAACAAACAATGTAATTATGAAAATGCAATGACCGGATTTAAATGAGTAACCTGAAATGGGAAATACTGTTCTGCAAAGCAAGCATAGTTTGTGGAAACACGACCCTAAAGTCTTATAGCAGGTTAAACAGAACAGCTTAAGTTGTTAGAATGAAAGGAAGTTGGTTTACTTGGTTGAAGAGTGGGGGGGGGGGGGGGGGGGGGGGGGTCTTGGCAGTTGATGGCAGAGCTGCTGAGCTGATGGCACTCAGGAAGGCGCGGCGTTTGGAGCAGTGGAGTGGAGTCCCTTTAGATTCTCTCTCCTGGTGAAGCTTTGTCTTGGGTGCTGTTCTCTGTTCAGCTGGGCCTTCACCGGAGGGCTTCTTGTGGGTTTCTCTTCTCCCGGGCTGATGTTCTCCTTCGGGCGGATGGTTTTCTCTGCGCCGGCTGGCGGTTGTTCTGCTCTGCTGCTGGTTGTTCTCTGCTCGCCTTTGTTCTGAGGTGCCAGGATTTTTATGCTGTAAAGTCCATGAATAGGGATGACCAGGAATTCGACTCCTGGCCCAATGGCTGGCCATCCATTTGGCGGGCTTTCGGAAGGGGGTCTGTATCAGTCCTTTTGGGATTTATGGCCCGCCAGATTCTACCTTTACTGATGATTTTCATTAAGCTGTTATAACTTTTGATACATCCACTTTTATGGTAATCACTGACCAGATTTGGAATCAGGGGTGATTAACAATCAGTTTGATACCAAATATGCCATACCAGCTTCACAGGTACATACCTCATACCATCTGCATTAATTGATTAAACAATTAATTATTGTATCTATGTGACTGATTCATATCAGTATAGGATACAGGGGTTTTGGGTTGCACCTCAACAGATGTTACACTTTGTGCGGATATTACATCAAATATTCATATTACAAACAGCACATCTTATCCATAGATAGGCGTGGCCGTTAGTTTGTGGTAATATCAATATAAGTTGCACATCTGGAAACAACATATTTTGTTTGGTGTGGCTTGTGCCAATTCATCTTCTCCAGAATGGATAAGATACACCTTAATTCAGTTCTTTTAACATAGCATGGTAGAAACAAAGAAACTTGGTGAGGTCCACCAAGATCAGATAAGGACCGCAAAGGAATGTTGGAAGAGAAGGGGGGGTTTCTAACACAGAAGACTCTCTAAAAGTTAGGACACGTACAAACATAACGTATCTGTATATTGAGACTAGTAGTCGTGAGTAAATCAATATACAGGGTATACAAAAGCCAAACTTAAATGAAACTTCCTTTAGGGTGTTTGTCTGTTGGGTGAGTGAAATGTAAGGCAGAATGTATGGGGAGGGGGTTGTGTGCCAAGTCGAGGGACCCCTGTCCGTGAAGTCCACTCTGCTTGTCTGTAGGTCCCTAAATCTTTGGGCAATAAAAGTTGGAGTGCTAGCCTCCCTGGTTATCTGTGTGTGTGTGTTTGTGTGTGTAACCCCCCTTTGGTGCCTCTCGTACCAAGCTCGGCCTTGTCTCAGGCCACCTGGAATTTAGGCCCTGTGATATGTGCATGTGTGATCCTACAATACAATGCAATCATCTTGATAGAAGTTAAGCATTATTCTCCAAAAAAGTTTTTGCTATCTTTGAAAGATTAAGTAGTGGCCAATTCACACATATTCAACAAATTTCAACAAATGCTAATAAACAGCAACAAACCCCAATAGTTCAAAAGTCTCATTGACAAACTAGTTTGTTAGTGTTTGCTGGAGCCTTACAAATAATTTAAAGTTGAGGCAGAAAAGAGAAATGTAGATGTTTTACCTGCGACTCAATGTGAAGTGCTGGCCATTTCACCAGGAAGTCCTTCAACAGTGGGTGTTCCTGTACGATCTCCTGGCGACGAAGGGAAAATGTCATCTGCATAAGTTTATCTATCAGGTGTCTCTACCATCCCTAGTTTTCACAACTCTTATTATTAACTATTTTTCCAATATATTGCTAACTTTGTGTCATTAGCCTTAACGTAATGGATAAAAGTTACAGCTAGCCGCAAGTACATTAACAGCTGAAGGCAAGCATAAATTCGCATTTTCCAGAACAGATCGCTTAACAAAAACAGAATAAAAAAATATGACTTAAGGAATTCCGCCGACTAACTGATTACAATATTAACATTACATATAAATTAAATATGGCAGTGGGGTTAACGGTTAAAAAATGCGCGTGAAGCAGAGCACTGCAGAGACGCTTGTCGAGCTTTCGACATTAACGTTACCGGTAAAAAGACAGCAAAGTCAAACATGAAACATGTTTAAAAGATGTACTTGTAGTTATTATGATAAAATAAAAAGCAGATTAAAAAACATTTACTTACAAATCTCCCCACGTGCGTCCAGAGACTCCAGACTCACACGAGTGTCCGCCATCTTGGTTATGTTTTCTGGTAGCGTCAGTCAGAACGATGGCATACGTCATGACGTAGATGATGTAATTGAACGTCACACCGTATACTTAAAAATATCACTTCAGTAGCAATGTATACTCAAAAATGATGAGCAACGCAAAATTAAGTCATTTGTTCAAAAAAAGCTATAGTTTTAAGTTCAATAAACTATGTAACCGATTTTAATTACGGTGTTCTCATTTTTTATAAGTTAGTAGTACTGTTCTGGTTTACAGTGTACTTTAAAGAGGATTATCGCTCTTTTGCGTGGGTTCGAGATCCGTTTGTGTGCACAGCAAACGAGCTATCAATTGATATGCAGGAACAGCTTATTGAGCTGAAGAGTGACAGTAGACTGAAGGAACTCTTTAGCTCCTGCCCTCTTTCGTCATTCTGGGCAGCATTGATGCAGGAATATCCTGAACTCTGTGACGTCGCCTTTAAGATTCTCCTTCCTTTCGCGTCGACATATTTGTTTGAGGCAGGATTCTCAAAAATGACTGCACTCAAAACTAAATACCGCAATCGTGCACAAATCGAGGATGATTTGAGGCTATGTTTATCAAACATTGAGCCAAGAATTGAGGATCTTTGCAAGGCAAAGCAGGCTCAGGTCTCACATTAACATCACCTACCTGCAAGCTTCTGTAAAAAATGCAGATGATGCCTACTATTAGGCCTAGTAATAAAAACAATAATAAAGCATAAATTAATATCAGAGGTCTGGTGTCAATTCCCAATTATAGCAATAGCCTAGTAATGATAATAGGCCTATACTGATGATAATAATAATAATAATAATAATAATAACAACAACAATAATGCATGTAACCTCATTATTATATAGCAATAGCCTAGTAATGATGATAGGCCTACTACTACTCATAATAATAATAATGTCTGCAAGCTCACATTAGAAGTCTGGTGCTACTGCCAATTATAACAATAGCCTAGTAATGATAATAGGCCTACCTACCGCTACTGATGATGATAATAATAAATAATAATAATAATAATAATGTGGGCCTAAAAATAATAGCCTAGGGCTATTTATCTATCTGTCTATGCAAGGTGGTGTTTGGGATGTGGAGGGGGAGGGGCACTGGGGCCCCAACTGCAATGAGCCAGCTTTGGGGGGGGACAAGCTTGTGTAGGAATTAATAGCTCAAATAAATTTTAATATTCTCCACCAATATGTTTGAATTAATTAAAGTTTAATTAATTATTATTTAATGCTGATTATTAATCAATTGTTATGCCGAATGGTCGGCTCCTCCAAACTCAATTGTGGTATCCCTGTGAGACTGTTAATGTGAGACTTAAATGGGATTCACTAATTACCAGTATCGCTTAGTAACCTAGGTTAGAAGGCTCGTCCAGCGAGCTGCATCACCAGGTAATGTACACGATTGGTAGCGAAGCTCCCCTCACGGCCAATGAGAGAGAGTCTCGCGATGTTTCAGGCAAGTTTGAGGTTCAGAGCGTGTAGCAAGATCGCACAGAGGCAGGAACTTAGTGTGAGTACTCAATGACGGAGGCTGAAGTTGTGTAAAAGACATGCATTTATTCCTAACTAACACTACAACTAACATAAGACAGACATTACACCTAACAAACACAACAAATACGAAATAATGGAATAAAACAAACAATGTAATTCTGAAAATGCAACGACCGGATTTAAATGAGTAACCTGAAATGGGAAATACTGTTCTGCAAAGCAAGCACAGTTTGTGGAAACACGACCCTAAAGTCTTATAGCAGGTTAACAGAACAGCTTAAGTTGTTAGAATGAAAGGAAGTTGGTTTACTTGGTTGAAGAGTGGGGGGGGGGGGGGGGTCTTGGCAGTTGATGGCAGAGTTGCTGAGCTGATGGCACTCAGGAAGGCGTGGCGTTTGGAGCAGTGGAGTGGAGTCCCTTTAGATTCTCTCTCCTGGTGAAGCTTTGTCTTGGGTGCTGTTCTCTGTTCAGCTGGGCCTTCACCGGAGGGCTTCTGTGGGCTTCTCTCCTCCCGGGCTGATGTTCTCCTTCAGGCTGGCGGTTATTCTCTGCGCTGGCTGGCGGTTGTTCTGCTCGCCTTTGTTCTGAGGTGCTAGATTTTTATGGTCTAAAGTTCATGAATAGGGATGACCAGGAATTCGACTCCTGGCCCAATGGCTGGCCATCCATTTGCCGGGCTTTCGGAAGGGGGTCTGTATCAGTCCTTTTGGGATTTATGGCCCGCCTGATTCTACCTTTACTGATGATTTTCATTAAGCTGTTATAACTTTTGATACATCCACTTTTATGGTAATCACTGACCAGATTCGGAATCAGGGGTGATTAACAATCAGTTTGATACCAAACATGCCATACCAGCTTCACAGGTACATACCTCATACCATCTGCATTAATTGATTAAACAATTAATTATTTTATCTATGTGACTCATTCACATCAGTATGGGATACAGGGGTTTTGGGTTGCACCTCAACAGATGTTACACTTTGTGCAGATATTACATCAAATATTCATATTACAAACAGCACATCTTATCCATAGATAGGCGTGGCCGTTAGTTTGTGGTAATATCAATATAAGTTGCACATCTGGAAACAACATAATTTGTTTGGTGTGGCTTATGCCAATTCATCTTCTCCAGAATGGATAAAATACACCTTAATTCAGTTCTTTTAACATAGCATGGTAGAAACAAAGAAACTTGGTAACCGTCCACCAAGATCAGATAAGGACCACAAAGGAATGTTGGAAGAGAAGGGGGGGTTTTAACAAAGAAGACTCTAGTTAGGACACATTAGTTACATTCACTTTCCAGATTCTTCTGGTATACCATGAGAACATATATACAACGGTAGCTATACCAATCTATTTATTTAAATTTATATGTGTTCAAGTGCAAAGGTGTGAAATAGGTGATACTCCGTGAACATGGTTATAAGGGTGGCACACAAAACACTAAGTCTAAGGACACATACAAACATAACCTATCTGTATATTGAGACTAGTAGTCGTGAGTAAATCAATATACAGGGTATACAAAAGCCAAACTTAAATGAAATTTCCTTTAGGGTGTTTGTCTGTTGGGTGAGTGAAATGTAAGGCAGAATGTATGGGGAGGGGGTTGTGTGCCAAGTCGAGGGACCCCTGTCCGTGAAGTCCACTCTGCTTGTCTGTAGGTCCCTAAATCTTTGGGCAATAAAAGTTGGAGTGCTAGCCTCCCTGGTTATCTGTGTGTGTGTGTTTGTGTGTGTAACCCCCCTTTGGTGCCTCTCGTACCAAGCTCGGCCTTGTCTCAGGCCACCTGGAATTTAGGCCCTGTGATATGTGCATGTGTGATCCTACACTTGCAAAAGGTTGAGAACCACTGATTTACGCGATAAGGATGTTGCTTAATAGGCACCTGACTACCAACATCGATGTCATGACAGAGGACATTCGTACGGGACGGGGTGTCTGAGAATAGATCCAGGTATTTTCTTATGAGGGACTGAATGTCTTGTCGAGCTAAATCGGGGAGATGGGTTAAACGGTCGGCTAGATTTTCGAGGGCTTCAGAATTTGGCAGGCGAGCACAGGGAAAACATAATTTCCCAAGATGAAGATCATCTTGTTCAGGGGAATACTCCGAAGGAGGCACTGGGACAATTGGGACTGATAAAACAGGCAGGGCAGACATAGCGTCTACGTCGGGATCTGTACGTGTGCGATAGGGCTTTGCATGTTTACATGACACACCCGGGACTTGCGCTTGCGGTCGGGAGTGTCCAAAACATAATCCGTATCACTAAGTTTCCTGGAAATCACGTAGGGTCCCGAAAATTGTGCCTGCAGAGAGGAACGAGGCAGAGGCAGTAAAACCAACACGCGATCTCCAACCTGAAAAGAGCGTTCGATCGCTTTCAAATCATAGCGAGACTTCATCTCTTTCTGGGAAGCAGTCAAAGAAGCTCGAGCACAATCCCACGCCGCACCCAACCTAGATCGAAGCGATTCAACATAAGTCGATACAGGTTTAGGCTGAGCAGCCGATACAGGTGACAACCATTGCTCCTGTAGCAACTTGAGTGGTCCACGAACAGAGTGACCAAAAACCAACTCAGCAGGACTAAAACCAGTAGATTCCTGCACAGCGTTACGGATGGCAAAAAGCAACAAAGGGACTCCCTCATCCCAGTCCTTGTCAGACTCGAGACAATAAGTACGTACCATACTTTTTAAGGACTGATGGAAGCGTTCCAGTGCACCTTGCGACTCGGGATGGTAAGCACTGGACAATTTATGTTGGACCTGTAACTCCGCAAGAACCTGTTTAAACAGACGAGAGGTAAAGTTAGACCCCTGATCTGACTGAACCATCTTAGGTAAGCCAAATGTGGTGAAAAACTTAACTAAAGCCTTAACAATCACCTGCGGTTTCAAGGAACGAATGGGAATCGCTTCAGGGTAACGAGTTGTCATACACATGAGAGTTAAGAGGTAATTATGTCCTGCACGAGACTTCGGAAGAGGACCCACACAATCAACCAAGATGTATTCGAACGGTTCACCCACCAACGGTATAGGTCGAAGCGGTGCAGGGGGAACCACCACCAGACACTTGACATTTGTGACAAGTGCGACAATACAAAATAACATTACCTTTAATACCAGGCCAAAAGAAATGTCTTAAGATGCGCTCATGCGTCTTACGCACTCCCAAATGAACGGAAAAAGGATGGTCATGGGCAAGCGATAGAACTTGTTGTCTAAATGGAGAAGGGACAACCACCTGGTACACCACATCCCAGGAGTTCGGTGATGCAGGAGGAACCCATTTCCTCATTCAGACCTCATCCCTTAAGAAATAAAGAGGTGACTGGGTAGAGTTAATATCGCTACCCTCGGATAGTCAGAAACAGTAAGCCAAAGAAGGGTCAACCTTCTGAGCTTTTATTAATTCAGCTCTGGTAACATCAGTCAATGTGGGAGCATCTGCATGAAGATCGCTGTCTTCCAACAAAGACGAACGAGTCTTACCCTCAGCAGTGTTATCACATATAAACGAATCAGACAAGTCAATCACGTCTCGGTATTTCCGTGCCTGAGCTCTAGTTACTGCACAAGCTGGAAAGATACTTGAACTTGGACTTTCACATTGGGGTTTTTCAACCACCTCTAACACTGAGGTTATTTTCCCCCCAGCTATATCATTCCCTAAAACAAATGAAACACCAGGAACAGGTAACTGCGAATGAATAGCAACCTTATAACATCCCGCAAAGTCATCCATATGTTGATAAACCGTGTGTAGAGGCACACGCACCACGGTCATATCGATCCCCTGAATCAAAAGATCACTGCCACAATAGGATGAGTCCTAAAAAGGAAGCACGGTGTCCAAAACAAGAGATTGAGCCGCCCCTGTATCCCGCAGGATAGTGACAGGCTGTTTCTCGTCACGTTCATTACCGAAAGAAATAAACCCAGAGAAAATAAAAGGCGTAAAAGACGAATCCACAGAAAACTGAACATCGCCACAAATAGTCTTCACACAATGCACAGGTTTTTCCGGTACAGTCTGTCTGGCCATCTTGCTCTTTAGCACTGGACAAGCATCTATAAGATGTCCTGGCAAGTGACAGTAGAAGCAGGAATGGGTTTCCACTAGTTTATCAGAAACACCCGATTTAGGCGATCCGGTACGTAGAGACTTAAGTACGGTTATAGCAACACTGGGAGCAGGATCTCGCCGAGACAGAGGGGAGGCAATAACAAACTTATGAGTTAGTGCAAACTCGTCTGCTAATGTAGCGGCTTCGGACAAACTAGTGACCTTCTGTTCATTCAAATAGATCACGATTTTCTCAGGTATACAATTCTTAAATTCCTCTAACAAAATAAGCTCATTCAACTGTTCAAATTCAGAGACCGCACTAGAAGTACACCACTTTTCAATAACACAGATTTTTCTCTGGCAAATTCCACAAACGTCTGGCTGTTGGTTTTTCTGAGCCGCCTAAAATTCTGTCGATAGGCTTCCGGCACCAGTTCATAAGCTCGCTGAATAGTGGTTTTAACGAATTCATAATCAAGGCTTTGCTCCAGAGTCAAAGCTGCACACACATCCTGGGCTTTTCCTACCAAATTGCATTGTAGCATCAATGACCAGAGAGACTTAGGCCACTTTAAGGTTGTGGCAATACGTTCGAATATAGGAAAATAAGCATCCACTTCATTTTCCCTAAACAGTGGTACTAGATTGACTTGCCGACTGACATCAAACCCAGGGACTTCACCTACCGGGGAGCCCTGAGGGACGCCAGGTTGTGTCAATCCCCGCGGCAGAGGACCCGGTGTGGGCTGCTCCATTTTCAGCCTTGCTAAGGCGATCTCTTTATCTGCCTCCACCTGCAAAGCATGCAAATGCAGAAGCTGTGCCTGGTTCTCCTGTTTCTTTAACTCTAGCTCCAACTTCTTTAGTCGGATGGCTAGACGAGGGTCTTCGAGAGCAGGGGGCGGGCTTCGGGGATCCATGCCCAAAGCTGGACCGGTCATCCCGCTCGCCTCCGCTACGGGTGACTGTGCCATCTGAGGAGCAACAGCCGTCGCTTCCTCCCTCTCAGGCAATATACCCCGAGATACCAGGTCATCAAACAACAGAGATTTTTTATTTATTTTTTATTCCCTCCTCCACCCCCCCTCTGCGGAGGACTACTTTATCTGTATCTATTTATTTATTTATTTATTTTATTATTATTATTATTTATTTTATTTTTTTTTAATTATTATTTATTTTTTTATTTTATATTTTTATTTACTTCCTCAAAAGAAGGAATGGGAGGGGGGGGACAAAGGAGAAGGAGGGAAGAGAGAGAGAGGGAGAGAGAGGAATGGAAAGAAAAAAGAAAAAAACAAAAGAAAAAAAAAAACAAGAAAAAAACAAAACAGATAATCTGCTTCCATGTCTGTTGAAAAGAGAAAGACAACATACGACATCTGTACTAATCACAACGACCATCAAACATTAAATGTTGTTGAACAGCACATACAACCAGCATTACAACCCATGTGTACACCTGTGTGTCAGCGCGCTGGTGTTCCTAAGGTTTCTCCATGTAATTGTCTAGTAGTGTGTGTGGGGAGCCACAGCCCCGCCCACCCAGGACATGAAGTCGACACGGAGGAGACCCGGGCCCCAGATATCCAGAGGCCCCCCAGGGCGCGGGAACCCCAGGAGGATCACCGCAGGGACAATTGCAGCCCCCACCGAGAAAAGGGCAGAGGAGCGCTCCGGAGGGGGGCCATCCGGCAGCCACATCACAGGAGCCCCAGGGGGCCGTGGCGACGAGCACGCAGGCCCCGCTGGCGGCCGACCACACCAGGGCAGACCGGACCCCGGGCCCAGAGATCCAAGGGCCCCCCCACCCCCCAGCCAGGGCCCCGACAGAGCTGGAAGGGTCAGGCCCCGGCAGGCAACCGCCGAGAGTGAGCCAGCACACACCAGAGTGTAGGATCACACATGCACATATCACAGGGCTTAAATTCCAGGTGGCCTGAGACAAGGCCGAGCCTGGTACGAGAGGCACCAAAGGGGGGTTACACACACAAACACACACACACAGATAACCAGGGAGGCTAGCACTCCAACTTTTATTGCCCAAAGATTTAGGGACCTACAGACAAGCAGAGTGGACTTCCCGGACAGGGGTCCCTCGACTTGGCACCCAACCCCCTCCACATACACTCTGCCTTACATTTCACTCACCCAACAGACAAACACCCTAAAGGAAGTTTCATTTAAGTTTGGCTTTTGTATACCCTGTATATTGATTTACTCACGACTACTAGTGTCAATATACAGATACGTTATGTTTGTATGTGTCCTAACTATTAGAGAGTCTTCTGTGTTAAAACCCCCCCTTCTCTTCCAACATTCCTTTGTGGTCCTTATCTGATCTTGGTGGACCTCACCAAGTTTCTTTGTTTCTACCATGCTATGTTAAAAGAACTGAATTAAGGTGTATTTTATCCATTCTGGAGAAGATGAATTGGCATAAGCCACACCAAACAAATTATGTTCTTTCCAGATGTGCAACTTATATTGATATTACCACAAACTAACGGCCACGCCTATCTATGGATAAGATGTGCTGTTTGTAATATGAATATTTGATGTAATATCCGCACAAAGTGTAACATCTGTTGAGGTGCAACCCAAAACACCTGTATCCTATACTGATGTGAATCAGTCACATAGAAACAATAATTAATTGTTTAATCAATTAATGCAGATGGTATGAGGTATGTACCTGTGAAACTGGTATGGCATGTTTGGTATCAATCTGATTGTTAATCACCCCTGATTCCAAATCTGGTCAGTGATTACCATAAAAGTGGATGTATCAAAAGTTATAACAGCTTAATGAAAATCATCAGTAAAGGTAGAATCAGGCGGGCCATAAATCACAAAAGGACTGATACAGACCCCCTTCCGAAAGCCCGCCAAATGGATGGCCAGCCATTGGGCCAGGAGTCGAATTCCTGGTCATCCCTATTCATGAACTTTAGACCATAAAAATCTAGCACCTCAGAACAAAGGCGAGCAGAGAACAACCAGCAGCAGAGCAGAACAACCGCCAGCCGGCGCAGAGAAAACCATCCGCCCGAAGGAGAACATCAGCCCGGGAGAAGAGAAACCCACAAGAAGCCCTCCGGTGAAGGCCCAGCTGAACAGAGAACAGCACCCAAGACAAAGCTTCACCAGGAGAGAGAATCTAAAAGGGACTCCACTCCACTGCTCCAAACGCCGCGCCTTCCTGAGTGCCTCAGCTCAGCAGCTCTGCCATCAACTGCCAAGACCCCCCCCCCCCACTCTTCAACCAAGTAAACCAACTTCCTTTCATTCTAACAACTTAAGCTGTTCTGTTTAACCTGCTATAAGACTTTAGGGTCGTGTTTCCACAAACTATGCTTGCTTTGCAGAACAGTATTTCCCATTTCAGGTTACTCATTTAAATCCGGTCATTGCATTTTCATAATTACATTGTTTGTTTTATTCCGTTATTTCGTGTTTGTTGTTTGTGTTAGGTGTAATGTCTGTCTTATGTCAGTTGTAGTGTTAGCTAGGAATAAATGCATGTCTTTTACACAACTTTAGCCTCCGTCATTGTGTGTCTCATAATAAGTTCCTGCCATTGTGCGATCTTGCTACACGCTCTGAACCTCAAACTCACCGGAAACATCGCGAGACTCTCTCTCATCGGCCGTGAGGGGAGCTTCGCTACCAATTGTTTACATTACCTGATGATGCAGCTCGCTGGACGAGCCTTCTAACCCAGGTTACTGAGCGATACTGGTAATTAGTGAATCCCATTTAGGTCTCACATTAACAGACTCACAGGGATACCGCAATTGAGTTTGGAGGAGCCGACCATTCGGCATAACAATTGATTAATAATCAGCATTAAATAATAATTAATTAAACTTTAATTAATTCAAACATATTGGTGGAGAATATTAAAATTTATTTGAGCTATTAATTCCTACATTAATGGTGGAGAACGCGGGCACAAGGTTCAAACTTTTTGTGAGCACACAATTTAAACTTTTTATGACCGAACGTGCAGTTGAATAAGCGCTACTGTGAACAGGTTGCAAAGTTGAGGATTAATTGCACTCACGGCAGTCCGAAGGCATTTAAGCGGGATTATACGGGCTTATTATTTTTATTTCTATTATTAGTAGTTATTTTCTTTTGTTTTATTTTCGGTTATTTTATTTTAGGTTTCATTCGTTTTAAACTGCAGTAAATTTAAACCCTATATCTGACGAGATTCTCAGGTATAGCGCGTTGTTTCCAGGACGATTCGGACGAGTTTCTCCGTTTCTATAAATCCTGGCAGAGATCTCTCTTTCTATTAGCGAACAGGAATTCTTGTTAAGAGGATCTAACCTGAATTCTGTTGCTAGGACTCCCTGAGATAAGACCGATAGCTTAGCTACCTATCAGGATCTTTCTCGTATGTGTGTGCCTGCTTTAGACAAAGCAAGTTTAACAACACTTTGCGCTGTGAGCCAAGTGTGTGTGTTATTTAGAATTTGGGAGTCTCCAGTGCTTGAGACCCGCTGTGGTTAAGCACCATTTGCGACGAGATATAGTGCACTCGCTATTTAGATCTGTCGCCGTAACGCGAGCGCTGTCTCGCTTCAGCAATTGTTTTAAGGGGTTTTAAACTGCGCAAGACGCAGAAGTTAGCCGCAAGCGGCGTGTGCATACGTTAAAAGTGTATGTCACTCATCTAGCGTCGGCAATCGCCTAGCAACCGTCTTGGTTACGAGTGCAGTCAGCGAACGCCACTCTAACCACTTAAAGGTCAGAGCCCTGAAGGCCTGCCTGACGCCATTTGTTTTTTTCTCCTGGGTCACCAGTGACCCCACCCCTTAGGCTCACGTACCTGGGACCCCCCCCACAAAGGGAGCAACGTCCCATTGAGCCTCTAGTGGTCAGTCATTGAACTACCACTCCATTTCGAAATTGCGCCTCTAGTGGTCAGGCATTGAACTACCACTCCATTTCGAAATTGCGCCTCTAGTGGTCAGGCATTGGACTACCACTCCATTTCGAAATTGCGCCTCTAGTGGTCAGGCATTGAACTACCACTCCATTTCGAAATTGTGCCTCTAGTGGTCAGGCATTGAACTACCACTCCATTTCGAAATTGCGCCTCTAGTGGTCAGGCATTGGACTACCACTCCATTTCGAAATTGCGCCTCTAGTGGTCAGGCATAGAACTACCACTCAATTTCGAAATTGCGTCTCTAGTGGTCAGCCATAGTAGTGTAACAACATCTGAGTTGGGTCTCTAGTGGTCAACACCGGTAATACCAACACACATAATTGGACACACAGGTTCTTGCCTGAAAGCAGGAATCAACTTCACAGACCAAATCGATTAGATCACAACACATTAACATCTAATTAGGTTATTGCTGCATAACTAATTGATGTTTACAATTGAACAATAAGACACAATTAATTTGGTTTGATTTCTGTTTTACCTTTTTGATTTATTTTAGGTTTTACTTCATTTTATGCTTTCATTCACTCTCTCTCCCCCAACAAGGAGACTTGCATAGAAGTTCAACCATTATTAATAACAGTAAACCAGTTACACATCAGGGAGGCATTGAGGTTTTGGACGTGATCGGTTGAGCTTTTCCTGTGCTGAGTGCTTACCATTTGCTCTCTGTTGGTTGAGCTTACCTGTAGCTCTGCTGTCACTGCTTACGATCGTACAGTTTGTCAGAACCGAAGGGAGTTCTCAGCAATTGGACGCCCAAAAGCGCGCCAGCTGGGCTGCACCCGCTGACTCATTAAGGGCAAGGTTGGCAGGTATCTCGGGAGGTCATTACAAGTTTGAGCAGGACCTCGTCTAGGGCGAAGTTCAGGAGAACAGCCCTAGCTTGGACTCTCAATCGGTTGGGTGACACCCGAGTGCCGTTGCGCCGTCTCTTGTTCGAGTCAGGGCCAAAAGTGCGCCCGATAAGCTGAGCCCCACCTGGGTTGTTTCAGTTGTGCGTACAGAACACCCCCTTCCAAGTTGACAGTGCTGGGGATCGGGGGAGTGGGAGCTGGACTTGGGCCTGCTTGCCGGGGATTGAGCTTGTGGGATGTGCCCTACTCAGGAGGGACACCTGACAGCGTGCAAACCTCTCTCACTGCATGACTAGCTTAACACCGCAACACCTCATATAGGGACAAATAAAGCAGAACCTGCTAGTGGTCCCCCTTCTGGTCAAAGCGGAGTTGTACAACAGAGCCCAACCCAGGGGTAATCTGATCTGCAACAGCAAGCTACGTTTGAATGCAGTCCCATTGGTTTGAAGCTGTTATTTCTCATTTCCTGTTCCCAACTTCTCCTGTGGTCTTCTGACACTGTCAATAGCCACAGATCTGCAATTTCCAGGATAAGGCTTTATCCTTTCCCCCTCACTAGGGCATCTCTCAGGCCCTAGAGTAACTCACACTGTTCTAACTTGCAACAACTTCTCCCAGGGAACAATTTTGCTTTGTTTATTTTGTCGTGGGTAACTATTCCCGTGGTTCACTACACCCCTTCCAGTTACCCATTGACAGGCCCCAGTTCTACTTTATTTTATTTTGTTGGTTTAACTTGTTCGCCCAGATTTAGGTGTCAAGCCACCCACCTAGGCAACACCCAGCTTGAGTAACAGATTTCTGCGGCCACCCTCCTGTTGACCGAGTCACAATGACCCACATGGAAAGCCCACTGGACCAGTGGAAAGATTTTGGTGTCTGGTCTGAAGATGTGACTCCCAACTTGCCGCCCGGTCATGTCAATCTCACATGGTCCAAAGAAGCTGACCAAATTGAGGACGACATTGCCGAACTTATGGACATGCCACCCACTCAGAAATGCAGGAGTAAAGAGCTAACCAAAATACTCGGCTCCCTCGCACAAAAACTACTAGCCAGGCTGAAGATGAATGAAGAGGGAACGTCCCGTCTCCAGCAAAGGGTGCAAGCACTCCAACAGCAGGAGGAAAACACCCAACGACTACTGGCAGAGGCACAGAGAGATGCCGCCCAGGCCCAGCATCACATTGGGAATCTGGAGCAAGAACTCCAAAAGAGAAGCTCTCCACCCCATGAGGAGGAGGAGACGGAAGAAGGCGAGATGCCTCACACCAGCAAAAAGCTTCAACATGCCCTGGAAGAGCTCAGAGCTGAAGCTGACCAGCAAAAACAGCAAGCCAGAGCCACCAGAGAAAACCTCAAAGCCAGACTGGACCAGGCCGACACCCTGCTGGACAGAGCCCACGCGGAGCTCAAGAAAAAGGATGGTCGGATCCAGGCCCTGGAAAACCATCTGGACGAGGCACAGAGATGCCTGCACAAGCTGAATCACCAACTGATCAGTTCCCAAGAACAGCTCACCGAGGCCAGAACGAAACATTGGGCTGACGCAGAAGAGATTGACCAGCTGAGACGGGGACTGAAGCAAGCATATGAGGTGAAGTCAGAATTTGGAACATCCTACGATTCAGTGATGGCACCGACTTCCTCTCCAACAATGCTGTCTCCCCCAAGGCACTCAGACCGCGCTCAAGGGACCTCTCGTTGGGACGAGGTAACTCCCTGCCCCTCACCAGACCTTGAGGAACCAAGAACCCAGAAGGTCTCTCTCAGAGAAGACACCACAGATGGAACAGGCCTACCAAAGCGAACGTTACACCAGCACCAGGCTACCACAAAGGAGCTTGATAAAGTAGCTCGGAATATCAACACGTTCACCCCGAATCCCAGAGGAGGCCACGACATTCATGCCTACCTCCAAGACATTGACTTCCACCTCCAAAGACTGGACAATGTGACCAATGAGGACAGAGTCTACCTCATCAGGATCACATCTAGCCTGGAGGTCCGCAGCTTCTTGGATCGACAACCTAGTCGAATCAAAGCCAACGCTATGCTGCTACACGAAGCACTGACTCGGGAGTTTGCTGATCCTGAGTCAGAACAAGGTATCGCCGTCGCCTTTGATGTTAAACAGAGCAGACAAGAAGCTCCCCAAGCCTACTACAATCGCCTTCGTCAGGCATATTTTGGGTCCAGAAATGAGCCAGACATGGAAGAAGATGCGAACTTCAAGGCTCTCTTCCTTCGGAACATCCACCCAACCATTAACCACTACCTGGGGCTCATGGCTTGTCCCCGCACCATGACAAGTCAACAACTGCGAGACCTGGCGATCAAGGCGTACCGCAAACAAAGAGCAGCAGCTGAGAAGGCAACCAAGGCTCCGGCAGTGCTGAACCTTAGCACTACAGATCCCAACCTAGCGTTGGAAGGTGGCCACCCTCCTCATCAAACACCAATCCATGACCGAGGTTGGAGAGCAGCAAGCCACAGTGAGCGTTACCCTGGTGCGCCCCCACAGCAGTCAAAGACTCAGCCAGACTGGTGGGAGACACGGCGCTATCCTAACAAGGGTAAGCTAAGACCAATGGAGCCATGGAACAAGTGGAGAGACCGACAGGGAAACCAGTTTCCTAAGCTAAGCTCTCCCCCAAGTTCCCGACGGAATCAACCACGGAACTGGCAAAACAGAAGGAGAGGTTACGATCCAGACTCGAGGCCTGGACGAACCAAGGGAGAAGAGGAGTCTAATCTACTACAGTTGCTGCGTGATTTCTTTACTCAGCATCCCCTCAAGAGTCAAGAGGACTTTCGGACGAAAGATCCAAAATGACTAGGACGGAAGCACAAATCACGCAGGACCCCACAACCCTCACCTGAACCCACACCAGACAATGCCTACAAACTCCCTCAGAGGTCAGCCCCAAATGACACTCAACAGTCATCGGCCTTCCCTACCAGAGATATTGGAACAACTGAAGAAGTCCTACCTCAATTAGAAAGTGCTACTGACTCATGCCCAGTTAGAGCACCTGATGTTGCCGTCACCAACACAGAGCTTGATCAAGGGGATGAGCCCCCGCTGGTGCCCGGCAGCACTGTCCTGGTTGTGTGCCTTGACTCAGAGCACCAATCCGACTGTGGCGACGCCTCACCAATTCCTGGCCAGGCCCCTGTGCCACAGCTTCTGGGTCACCTGATGGAAAGGGGGGTAGCCAAGAAATTCTACCTCTCCATCACCCTGGAAGATGTTCTCACCCTCGAGGCCCTCATCGACACTGCAGCAGACATCACCCTCATGTCAGCCAGTCTCTTCTACCAGGTGCAGCACCTAGCCGCCCAGAAGAACAAAACCCTCCAGCCGAGGAAATGCTCTTTGGACGTGCAGGCATATTCACCAGTGGGCACCAGGATGGATCACATGATCCCCCTCAATTTGTCCATCGGCCCCATGAATGTAATGCACCCTGTATACATTTCCCAACTTGAGTCCATTCCATTCCTCATTGGGAAAGATTTGCTGAACCGGTTCGAGCCATTGTTAGACTTCCAACGTCTGAAAATTTGGGCTCAAGTTAGAGAACCGCTGCCACTGTGGACACCTGACACAGCCACATGGGAATGTCAAACCCTGGCTGTCTCCTCAGACCTCACTCCACACCATGGAGAGAACGCAGCTGGAGATCAGTGTCTTGACACAAGAGACCCATACCAGCATCATGACTCCTTCCTGTGCAGGCTGGACCCTACCCCGGGATCCTTCTGCCCCAAGATCGGGAAATGCATGTGGCCCCAAGGCACGGAAGTCACAGATGTGGTCATGACCATGGAAGTAGAAGAGTCACCAGTGACAAAAGGAACTGTATGTCACATGGAGCTTGCTGACGACCAACACCTGACAATTCATGCCAGAACTGCCCAGCCTGACGCAGTACAGTCACCCAGCTGCCACAGCTATTCTCAGGAGGGACCAGCAGCACCCAACATTGTGGACACGCCCACACCAATGGAACTGTCGCGACACCACTACTTTGAGGAAAATGTCTGTCAAGACATGATCACCATTTATGTAGATGGGTGCATATTCAAACATCAGGGGACCCTGAAAGCTAGAACTAGCATTCTGTGGCTCAATGACGACCCTGTCCCACCACAACAGCTCAAGCTTGGTCCTCACACGTCACAGTACGCAGAGCTGGCAGCAATCTTAATCACCCTGGAGATGGCCTCCGAACGTGAAGTAAAGGACCTGCTGATCTGCAAAGACTTCAGCTATGCACGTCTCAACTTCATGTGCCATCTCCCTCACTGGACACGGAATGGCTTCAAGACATCAGGGAACAAGCCAGTCAAACACAAAGACCTCCTGCATACGTGCGATGCTCTGATTACCGCACGAAACACGCAGATTTACTGGAAGAAGGTTTGTGGTCATTCCAGACTCCCAGAACTGGACAAGACGTACAATGACCACACTGATGCACTCGCTAAAGCAGGAGCACTGCATGGTGACTGTCCCCTCCCACCCGCCCATGCTGTCCAGGTCTTCACCTGCAGCCACAGCCGAGCACCTACCTCGATGCCAGAGGCCTCACTTCTGGAATTTTCCCTTCAGGTCTCCAACTCTGACATCGTCTCCCTCCAGCCCACTGATGCTGTGCTCAGCAAGGTCTGCGATCATCTCTGCGACCTCTCTGCTAACTCGATCTCCACAACTGATCAGGCATCCCTTCCTGACCTCCATCACCTGATCATGGCTTTACCCTTTCTTCATCTTGCCGAGGGCGTACCTCTTGATGTCCCTGATGCCCACACTTCACCACGGCTCGTGGTCCCTCAGGCACAAAGGGGGGTCATGCTACTGTACGCCCACGACGCACCCTGTGCAGGACACCGCAATGCCAAAACAACCTACAAGGCACCTCTGCAGCGACGGGGTATCAATTTCCCATGGTCAGATCTACAGATTGACTGGGTAGGACCCCTGACGAGATCAGCTCACGGAAACAAATACTTCCACACAGTCACCTGTCAGTTCACTAAGTGGGTAGAATGCCTCCCGGCACCCAACGACACAGCCCGGACAACGGCATATCTGCTCACGAACCATGTGTTTTCCAGGTTTGGCCTCCCACTGAAAGTCAACTCAGACCGAGGCACCCACTTCACAGCCGAAGTGATGCAGGACATTTGGAAACTGTTGGGGATCAAAGCCCAGTTCCACATCAGCCACCATCCTATGGCATCCGGCCAAGTAGAACGGACCAACCGAACCGTCGTCGGTATGCTCAAGAAATATGTGGCATCCAATCAGAAAGATTGGGATGTGAAATTGCCTCTGGTGCTCATGGCAATCAGAGCCACACCCCACAAGTACACAGGAGTGTCCCCCTTCGAACTGATGACAGGACGACAAATGACACTCCCTCTCCACCTGCTCTACCAACCTGGTGACAACAATCTCATCACAGCCTACACCACACAACAATATCTGGACAGCCTGCACCAGCATTTGAGAGCTTCCTTTGCATTCGCCCAACAAAACCTGCAAAGAACCGCAGAGGGCAGGAAAGCCTACTATGACCAGAAAACCTCACAAGATGAACTCCAAGTGGGAGACAAAATCTGGTACTATAGGTTTGTGCAACCAAACTCAGCACAAAGACTTTCCAGGAAGCTTCTACCACGCTGGTCGGGACCACATGAGATCGTGGACAAACTGTCACCTGTGGCCTACCGAATCCGAACCAACAAAGGCACCCAGGAAACATGCCTCAAGTGGGTTCATCGGAATCAAATGAAGAAACACCAAGCCCAGAGAAAGCCTGAAACACCCACCAACCAGTCTTCTCAAGACAAGCCAGCAGCTTGGAATAAACCACATTCCAACCAAAAGAAAGACATCTTTTCAGTCTGAAATCTCCCCAAACTCCCAAGGAGAAAGACCAAAGAGAAAGGGGAGGAAAGATGGTCACAGATAGGGTAGATTAAGGTGGTGGGCCTGACTACTGATATCTAGGTGACCTTTTCAGTTTTTGCCGTACTTATCTGTTTCTTTCTTTTGATAGCTTTTCATTTTATTTTGGTTGTTGTTTTTGGTAAGGACCTGGGGTGGCTCACGCGTGCCCGGGAAATTACTGAAGAGGATCCGGTTTTGCAATTTTCTTTGTCCTGTTTGTTTCTTTGCAATTGTTCTCTGGCCGAGAATTGTTGCCCACTATTTCTTTCTCCTGTTCCTTTTGCACCGGTGTGCACAACATTCAGAGTCTCGACTCACCCCCTCAATCCTAATCTGGTCTTTATTTTCTACCCCCTATTACTAGGATGATGCTGCCCCCGCTATTAGCATTACTCTGCCTAGGAGGCTGAGGCTCCAGTCGGACACGGCGTTCCCTGGACCTCCGCCTGGCACCGTCTTCCGGGGACAGCCCGGTCTCGTGATTACCAACTGTTGTACCCACACAGAGAGTATTCATCGGACGATGTCAACTGAACCATTACCTGCACAAGAGACCCCCAAACTAGTGGGACAGGTGTCCGATGGACCCAGGATGCCCTGCATCATGCTGCCGCGGACACTACCCACAGGTTGGAGCAGACCCAAGCTGAGTCCAATCGACGGCCCAAGAGGCTCCTGAGCACCCAGCTGGGAGCTGCAGCAGCCGTTGGCAACCTGTTCGACATAAGATTCACCACTCCTCGCGGTCCCAGAAGCCAGGCGCCAGCCCCTGCGCCTCCTCCCTGTCCATCCTGTCACTATGCCACCCAGAGTGCCAAACAATGGGATGTCAACAATGCCTCATTGCATGGTGGTGATCCTGTTTCAACTTCCGTCGCCTGAATGATGGCAATGCCATCATCAGCCGAAAGGGGGGATATGTAGGATCACACATGCACATATCACAGGGCTTAAATTCCAGGTGGCCTGAGACAAGGCCGAGCCTGGTACGAGAGGCACCAAAGGGGGGTTACACACACAAACACACACACACAGATAACCAGGGAGGCTAGCACTCCAACTTTTATTGCCCAAAGATTTAGGGACCTACAGACAAGCAGAGTGGACTTCCCGGACAGGGGTCCCTCGACTTGGCACCCAACCCCCTCCACATACACTCTGCCTTACATTTCACTCACCCAACAGACAAACACCCTAAAGGAAGTTTCATTTAAGTTTGGCTTTTGTATACCCTGTATATTGATTTACTCACGACTACTAGTGTCAATATACAGATACGTTATGTTTGTATGTGTCCTAACTATTAGAGAGTCTTCTGTGTTAAAACCCCCCCTTCTCTTCCAACATTCCTTTGTGGTCCTTATCTGATCTTGGTGGACCTCACCAAGTTTCTTTGTTTCTACCATGCTATGTTAAAAGAACTGAATTAAGGTGTATTTTATCCATTCTGGAGAAGATGAATTGGCACAAGCCACACCAAACAAATTATGTTCTTTCCAGATGTGCAACTTATATTGATATTACCACAAACTAACGGCCACGCCTATCTATGGATAAGATGTGCTGTTTGTAATATGAATATTTGATGTAATATCCGCACAAAGTGTAACATCTGTTGAGGTGCAACCCAAAACACCTGTATCCTATACTGATGTGAATCAGTCACATAGAAACAATAATTAATTGTTTAATCAATTAATGCAGATGGTATGAGGTATGTACCTGTGAAGCTGGTATGGCATGTTTGGTATCAATCTGATTGTTAATCACCCCTGATTCCAAATCTGGTCAGTGATTACCATAAAAGTGGATGTATCAAAAGTTATAACAGCTTAATGAAAATCATCAGTAAAGGTAGAATCAGGCGGGCCATAAATCACAAAAGGACTGATACAGACCCCCTTCCGAAAGCCCGCCAAATGGATGGCCAGCCATTGGGCCAGGAGTCGAATTCCTGGTCATCCCTATTCATGAACTTTAGACCATAAAAATCTAGCACCTCAGAACAAAGGCGAGCAGAGAACAACCAGCAGCAGAGCAGAACAACCGCCAGCCGGCGCAGAGAAAACCATCCGCCCGAAGGAGAACATCAGCCCGGGAGAAGAGAAACCCACAAGAAGCCCTCCGGTGAAGGCCCAGCTGAACAGAGAACAGCACCCAAGACAAAGCTTCACCAGGAGAGAGAATCTAAAAGGGACTCCACTCCACTGCTCCAAACGCCGCGCCTTCCTGAGTGCCTCAGCTCAGCAGCTCTGCCATCAACTGCCAAGACCCCCCCCCCCCCACTCTTCAACCAAGTAAACCAACTTCCTTTCATTCTAACAACTTAAGCTGTTCTGTTTAACCTGCTATAAGACTTTAGGGTCGTGTTTCCACAAACTATGCTTGCTTTGCAGAACAGTATTTCCCATTTCAGGTTACTCATTTAAATCCGGTCATTGCATTTTCATAATTACATTGTTTGTTTTATTCCGTTATTTCGTGTTTGTTGTTTGTGTTAGGTGTAATGTCTGTCTTATGTCAGTTGTAGTGTTAGCTAGGAATAAATGCATGTCTTTTACACAACTTTAGCCTCCGTCATTGTGTGTCTCATAATAAGTTCCTGCCATTGTGCGATCTTGCTACACGCTCTGAACCTCAAACTCACCGGAAACATCGCGAGACTCTCTCTCATCGGCCGTGAGGGGAGCTTCGCTACCAATTGTTTACATTACCTGATGATGCAGCTCGCTGGACGAGCCTTCTAACCCAGGTTACTGAGCGATACTGGTAATTAGTGAATCCCATTTAGGTCTCACATTAACAGACTCACAGGGATACCGCAATTGAGTTTGGAGGAGCCGACCATTCGGCATAACAATTGATTAATAATCAGCATTAAATAATAATTAATTAAACTTTAATTAATTCAAACATATTGGTGGAGAATATTAAAATTTATTTGAGCTATTAATTCCTACAAGAGCATCCAGCCCCGGACATCGAGAACCACCAACGCATCGGCAGCCGGGGGCCTCATCCACCAGCAGGGAGTGTGGCGGGGGGGAATAGAGCCTGAGTTGTTATTTCAGGTGGAGTCTAAGACCCAACCTGACACATACGTATAGACAAACAGGCGTACACATACACAAGCATACATCCCACCCTCATGCACACATAAACAAGTATTCACCCATTCGCCCAACATGAAGACACAGAAATGAACGCCGTACGCACATTCACACTCCCCATATATACTCTATACTCCGAGATCTAGGCACCACAGCCCCCAGAGGGGCAATCCGCCACCAGACCTCGGAGATGGATCCCTTTTTTCCTCTGGCATGGGGACAAGAAGACCACCCCGGACCCCACAGCAGCCGAGAAGCCCACCAGCCCAGACCCCGACCGGACGGCCAGCTACTCCCAGCCCCCGGCCCCAGATGGTGAACAGAGAACGGGGGTGTGAAAAGACCCCATGCTTCCCTCCGCCCGCTCATATGTGGTGTTGGTGCGTGTTGTTCTAAAGTGCTTTAAAACAGGGGAAGGGCATGGTGCTAACCACCCTCTGCCAATCAGCAGCTGGTGTCAGCTCGGCCCCTCCCCAGAACCCTCAATGTCTATGTGCAACTTAAAATTGAGAAGTGGGCACTGGCACCAGAGGTAAGGCTGAATGAACAGACCGCCCTCTGGACGCCATTCCTTGTGCTCACCCCCAAGGCCCTAAATGTATGTGTCATGAGAGAGTAAGTAATGAGAGTGTCTAAGTTGTGATGTGTGATTGAGACACAGGTGGTCACGGGGGGACAGAGGAGGAATACCTCCCCTGCATCCCAGCGACGCACCTGCACCTCAAAGCCCTATATGTGTGTTGGGGTGACAGAGCGGGAGGAGGGAAGCATTTAGGGATGGGGAGGAAAGGATCGGGGGGGGGCAAAGTACCCCCCCTCTGGAGCCAGCCCCCCCACTGACCCCCATAAGCACCCCCGTTCCCCGAAATCCACCCAGGGCGGGAGAGCCGAGGCCCATCCAGTCCGGGGGCCCAGAGCAGCGGCACCACCGGGCACCACAGAGCCCGGGGCAGCCAACCAGACCCCACCACAGAGGGAAAAACTACACGCACCCCACCATTCAGTCAACTCCCAGACTACATAAGACAATAGACACCCAGGTTGGGTCCATTCTCCTACTCTATTGGATTCCCCCCCACCCCCGCAGAGTGGATACCCCTAAGGCAGGGACCACCTGCGGACAGATGGTAACAACCTCCCCACCAGCTAAAGAGGCCCCCAGCCCCTCCAATGCGCCGAAGGTCCCCGCGCCGGGCCCCAGTGCACGCGCCAGCCCACACCCCGGCGACCCACCCACCAGGACCCAAGCCCCCCCAGCCCAGCCGGAACCCCAGCCCGGAGGCAGAGCGCCCCCAGAACCCCAAGCCTGCCCCGGACCCACCCAGGAGCAGCACGGCCGCCAGGCCGGCAACCTACGTCCGCCGGCACAGGCTACCCCAGCAGCGCTGCATGCAGCCGCCAGAAAGACGCCACCCAAGAGCCACCAAAGCCCCATCCAGGCCAGGACCGCAGTCCCAGCGCCGAACCCCCCCCCCAGGGAACCCCCAGACACCCCAAGCCCATATGCCCCCCCCCACACCAACAACAAAGACCGAAGCGGGACAAACCTGCGACCTCCCACCGCCACTAGGTGATGGAGCTGATCAAAGGAGCCCAGAGAGATTGGTCTAATGTGGCGGCAGAAGCTGTATCAAGACTAATATGGTCCAGCAAACTCTCTCTATATTGGTTGATATTAAGGTTATTTTTATTTTTTCAGTTCATGAGGACAGTCTTCTTAGCAATGCATAAAGCGGTGAAAGCCATGTGGGTTGTGTTAATCTCGGTAGTGACACCATCTAAGTCACCCAACAAGCAGACTGAAGGAGAGGCTGGAATGGTACATTTCAGACACTTTGATAAGTCCTCACAAATCCTGCGCCAAAACATCTGAACAGGTGGACAGAACCAAAGAGCATGGATGTAATTGTCAGGTGTATCCCCTTGACAGTGTGAGCAGTTGTTAGAAGATGTAAAACCCATCCTGAACATCCGATGCCCTGTATAGTGCACTCTATGCAGGATTTTGTATTGTATTAATTGTAAATTGGGACTTCTAATCAGTTCAAAGGTTTTTAAGCATGTCTTAGACCAGAAATTGTGGTTCCAGCTGATTGATAAATCTGCCTCCCATTTTGCAATAGGAAGGGATATTGAATCATCCATTTTGGAAAGTGTCCTGTATATTTTAGACAGTAATTTGGGGGTTTTGAGATTAAGGAATTCTGCCACCCTTGGTGGTATTTGTAATTTGATTTGATTAGACTTGAATTTCCTTTTTACTATAGATTTAACTTGTTGATATTCTAAAAATCTATTCTTGTTAATCCCATGTCTTTTAACTAATAAGTCAAAGGGGATAAAGTCTATTTCTTCGAATATATGTTCCAAGTATTTAATACCTTTACAACTCCAATCCGGGAAATTTATCATATTATTGTTTAGTAGTATGTCAGGGTTGTTCCAGATGGGAGTAGGTTTGCATGGGATTAATGAAGACTCAGTCATTTTAAGAAACTCCCACCATGCTGTCAGAGAAGAGCTGATACTGATGCTTTTGAAGCATTCATGTCGTTTAATGTTTGAGCTAATGAATGGTAGATCCGAAATCTCTTTGTTATTGCATAGAGCCTGTTCTACGTCTAGCCAAGGTTCATCTAAGAGGGTAAGTTTTAGCCATCCTGAGATGTTTTGAAGCCTGTTTGCTAAGAAGTAGTGGTGAAAGTTAGGCAGATCTAGTCCTCCTTTGTCCTTGGTCCTTTGCAGCGTTTTTAAGCTAATACGCGGTGGTTTATCTTTCCAAAGGAATTTAGAGATGGCGGAGTCCAGAGATCTAAACCAGTCAGGTGATGGTTTACTTGGAATCATTGCAAATAAATAATTAATTCTTGGTAACACCATCATTTTTATTGATGCAACCCTTCCCATGAGCGATATGGGCAGGGACTTCCATCTAACCAGCTCATCCTCTACCTTCTTTAAAAGTGGGATGTGGTTTAATTTAGTTAAGTCTGCCAGCCTAGGTGAAACATTAATACCTAAATATTTAATATCCCCAGATTGCAGTGGAGTGGAGGAAGAGTTCTGAAAGGAGCAGTTAATTGGAAGAACTGTAGATTTTAACCAGTTTATTGAATAATCTGAGACTTTTGAGAAAGAGTTTATTACAGTTTTTCTCGATTGCTAAAACACTATAACCAATCTTTTGAACTAAAATTTCAAAACCATAATGCTATTTTTCAAAAAGCACACCCATTTCCCTGAACTATAAACACTATTCCCCTGCTTTAACACATGAGTCAGATTTGGTGAACTGTTACTGCAAAACTCTACACAGAAATCCCTACATTTTTCAGTGCTTACACCATGTGGTCATTTAGAAAGCACTAGCATTCAATAATGTTAACTTAAGTCAGCAGAGTTTAAGCTCAGTTAGCACACAATTAACCAAGTGGAAACACTAGGAGTCAAAATTTATCACACAGCAATCAGAAACTTTGATGGATAGATAAAAGGGCCAAAGTCAGCTCATTCAGGTTTGAAACAATGGATCCAAAGAGATGCAAAGGAGGAGGTCGAGGAAGAGGAGTAGAAGGAGGTCCAGGACATCAGGTAGGACGAGGTGGAGGAGGAGGTGGAGGAACATAATTGGCCATCGGGCTATTGTACATGTCCCTAGTCAGCGTGGAGGGAATGTCACTATGTGCGCAGCCATCAGCCAATGAGGGGGACTCCACCGCCATGCCATTCTAGGACCCTATAACACTATGCTTCTCCTTGCTTTTCTTGATGGTCTAAGACAACATATGTTCCAGCTGGACTACAGGGAACCAGCACAGCCAGAGCAGCCTCACTACGTTGTTGTAGTGAGGCTGGATAACGTCAGCTTCCATCGCGCTGCTCTGGTTCATGACTGGTTTACCAATAACCCAAGGTTTTCTAACATCTTTCTGCCTGCATACTCTCCCTTTCTAAACCCGATAGAGGAGTTATTTTCGGCATGGCGGTGGAAAGTGTACGACAGAACCTTATGTCCGTGTTCACCTCCTCCAGGCCATGGAAGAAGCCTGCCTAGACATATCAGTAGATGCATGCCAGGGGTGGATCAGGCATGCATGAGGATTTTACCCCCGCTGCCTGGCTAGGGCCAATATAGCCTGTGATGTGGATGAGATTCTCTGGCCTGATCCAGACCAAAGACAGGATGCTGAGGTGGAATAATGTTTTTGGTGTGTGTTGTACTGTATAGTACATGAATAAAAATGTGTCACTGTATATACATTGGTTGCGTCTTTTGTGTTCATCATGTGAAAAGATTTTTGAGGGGAAGAACCACAAGCAACATGACTTGCCAGTTTTGGCAATATTGTTTTTAATTTATTGCACCAATGTGTAAGACTATGTTGTAGTGTGTGTGTTTTGAGGCCTTGTGTGTGATGTCTGTGGGCAAAGTTTGGTTTTTCAGCAACAGTGAATGGTTTTGAGTGTAGAGCTTCATTTTGACCTGAAAATACGATGTTTGGGAAATTGGGTGAGACGTTATGGATTTGTGTTTACTGTTTTGAGAATATGAGGCATAGTTTCAAGAAGTGTGTTTAAGCAATCGAGAAAAACTGTAATGTAATTACCTCAGAGAGAGTGGTTTGTGAATGCTGGAGAAAGAGTAACACATCATCCGCATAAAGACTGACCTTATGTTCCACATTCTTGCATTTGATGCCTTTAATCACTATAGCCTGTCTAATTGCTGCTGCTAGTGGTTCAATAAAAATTGCAAACAGTGAGGGGGAGAGAGGGCATCCCTGCCTGGTGCCCCTCTTGAGACAGAAGCTAGAGGATGTTTGGTCATTTGTCCTAACACATGCTGTTGGGGAACTATATAATATTTTTAACCAGTTTATAAAAGAGGTTCCAAAACCAAATTTGTGTAATGTTGCAAATAAAAAACTCCAACTAACTCTATCGAATGCTTTTTCTGCATCTAGAGACAATATTATGATTTGAAGGTTTTTATTGCACGAATAGTCTATCAGATTGAGTAATCTACGTGTGTTTGTTGATGAGTGCCTCCCTTTTATGAAACCAGTTTGGTCAGGATGAATTATGTGAGGGGTTATCTTCTCTATTCTTTTTGAGAGAGCTTTGCAGATTATTTTACGGTCAACATTAATAAGGGATATTGGACGATAGCTGGTAGGCAATATAGGGTCTTTGCCTGGTTTTAGCAAGAGACTAATGTTGGCAGAATTCATATTTGGTGGTAGTCTACCATTTTCCTTGGTTTCCTGCAACATTTTGTAGAATGTTGGTGACAGAATTGTCCAGAATTCTTTATAGAATTCTACTGGAAATCCATCTGGGCCTGGAGCCTTATTATTGGGCATACTGTTCAAAGCTTCCTGGAGTTCACCTGGTGTCAGCAGAGAATCCAGTGCCATCGTTTGATTATCTGATAATTTCGGAAGGGTTATACTATCAAGAAACTGATCAATTTCGTCTTTAGATGGGTTTATCTGTGGTAAGTATAAAGATTTGTAAAAGTCCCTGAAAGTGTTGTTTATTCTTTCAGGGTCATATACTGTATCCCCAGTTGAGTCTTTAACAGCACATATAGTTGTTTTTTCTTTATTTATTTTTAACTGGTTAGCTAAAAATCTACCTGATTTATTACCATATTCATAATTTTGCCAGCGAAGTCTTTGTGCTAAGAATTGTGTTTTTTTATGAATAATTTCATTTAATTCTAATTTTGCTTTACGTATTTTGTTCAGCATTTCCTGTTCCTGGGATGATACATAAGCTTCTTCTATGGATTTGATGTTTTCTTCTAATTCCTGAATATACTTGTTTTCTCTTTTCTTTTTATGTGATGAGAATGAGATTATTTTACCTCTCATCACAGCTTTGCCTGCTTCCCAGAGAACAGATGCTGATGTTCCAGACAGGTCATTATAGTCTAAATATAAAGCCCACTCTTTTTTGAAATAGTTAATAAAATCTCCATCTTTAAGCAATGATGTATTAAATCTCCAGTTTGTAATTGGTGGAATGGCTTTCTTATTTATTAGGGTTAAAGATACAGGAGCATGATCGCTGACAGCTATAGGGTGTATCTCAGTGTCTGAAATGTCACTCAGCAGTGAGCTACTGATTAAGAAATAATCCAGACGAGAGTAAGAGTGATGGACGTGTGAGAAGAAAGTATATTCCCTACGGTTGGGGTGAAGAGAACGCCATGCATCACGAAAACCATAGTCGCTCATGTACTGCTTAACTATATTTATGGATTCCCAATTGCGCTGAGCAGCTGTACTGAGCCTGTCCATTTCTTTATTTAGTGCGAAATTGAGGTCGCCCCCAAGAACGAGTGCGCTATCTAGGTGTTCAGAGAGTGCGGTAAAGAAAACGTGGAAGAATGAAGGGTTATCAACATTTGGACCATATATACTAACAATACATAACTTCTTGTTAAGTATAGATAATTTAATGATTATAAATCTACCTTCTGGATCTATAATTGTGTTGAGTAATGTGAAATTAACATTTTTATGTATTAAAATTGCTACTCCCCTTTGCCTAGAGTTATAACAGGCTGAGAACACATTAGGAAACTCAGGTGTTTTAAGTTCATCTGTAGCTGTGGCAGGTCTATGAGTCTCTTGTAATAAAACAACGTCTGCCTGTAGTTTTTTAAGCTGGCTAAATATTTTTAACCTCTTCTCTCTGGAGCCAGCTCCATGCACATTCCATGAGACAAACCTTAGTGTGCCCATAGACATGTGTGTGTAGCTAATATTGCACGTGCAAATGAGTCAGATACGAACGAGCGTGTGAGCGCTTGTGTGCGTGTGTATCCTATATGTCTGTGTGCACTATAAGGTCGGAGTGGTTGTGGTGAAGCTAAGTACATATGTACATGGTCATGTCGTGCAGATGGGGTGAGGGTAAAATGCGGATTCCGCCGGACGTAAACAAAAGAGAAATTCGAGGAGCTCAGCATTGCGGTGCAACTGCGCAGTCAGTACAATACGGTTGTCCGAAATCGTATTGTTCTTAATGTTAACATTAATTTCATTGTTAATTTGTTAAACATGTGAAAATGTTCTATATATTATCTGTTGAGCGTTCTCTGGTCGAGGATAATCTAAATGTGCATTTCGCCCTGTACACTGTAACCATGTGAAAGCTGCTATCCATAATCTTAAACTAAAAGTCCTCGGAAGTGGCACGTAGAAGTGAGGCCCCAGCACATGTGATATATTGCCAGGAAGGTCGGAATTTGTACTTTACGAAAATTCAAGATTGAAGATTCAAGATTCAAAAGGTTTATTTGTCACGTACACAGTTGTACACATACAACATGTAGTGGAATGTAACCCTGGTCACTCTGAGCAGCTGTGCATGATAAGAGAGTAACAAAATATAGAAAAAATAAGAAAAATAATAAAATAAAAAATATATGAAATGTTCAGCTGTACATAATCTATACATAAGTGATAGGTAAGAGGTATATAAGTGCAATGTGGAAGAGGCCTGAGGTATGTGCCAATGATTTGGACAGGGTGAAGCAGTACCTAGAGGCATTGAGTATTGTCCTGATTTAGGAGCATTATGACCTGGGGGAAAAAGCTCTTCCTTAACCTTTCCGTTCTGTGGTGCGTTTCCCAAAACCATAGTTCGAAGGAACGTTCGCAAACACTGTCCTTAAGTTGCGTATTTCAAACAACTCACGAGCTGTAGTTAGAAGCTTAGTCCCGGGTAAATACGTCAGCGATGGTGGAAAATGCATTCTAAGAAGGGTATAGTCACCGTGTAAGTAAAAAATTGTATAATCTTTCATAACTAATAGGGAATAATTTAGCTCTACGATCACATATAATGTGAAGTTGTCTGAAAATGTTTGAAACGTAATTGTTGTGTGGGTCTCTGGTCATAAGTACGGTAACTGTCGGTAGTGAGCAATAGGGACACCTTGCTGGGTGATGCGGGAAGAATCCTCTGCGTGACCCATCTGTACGTTGACGTCAAACTTCAACTCACCAGTGGCACTTGCACTCTCATCTAGCACATATTGTATGTTCTAGTCACTCTTTGGCTTCTTCTCATGTTTAGAAACATGTGTGAACAATTTTGAGTTATTGTGTTTAAATGATGACTACTGTATGGTGGCTGTGCTGAACTTCGGCAGCCTGTGTTTTCTATTTTGCATCAAAGTTCACCACAGTGCAAAATGTGTTTTGATGAATGGGAATGTGTTTAGAGTTTTGCTAAAATCAGCAAATTGTGTTTAAAGTTTCACCAAAAGAGTGATTGATTCAATAAATGAGTTTTGGCAATTGGAAGTTTTGTTCCAAGAATGAGGTTTAGTCTTTTAGCAATTCAGAAAAACTGTAACAGAAACATAAGGCAAGGTAAACTTTAACTTACCAAAGCTCTTTGGGGCCGTCAAACCAGATGTGTCCAGTTTATACAGATACTGCACAGTTAGGGGTAAAAGGCTGTTATGGGCAGGGTTAATCAATTGTACAGTTGTGCTTAAAATGAGGTATAAAATCCTTCAAATACTACAAAAGTTATGTAAGACAACTTTTGTTTTTTGTCTTGTAAACAAGTACACCTACTCTTACAGTTTTAGACTTAACAGGTTTTAAAGAATTTTGTATTATATTATATTATATTATATTATATTATATTATATTATATTAACATGACTATAGCGAATGTCTGTCAGCCCCTTTTGACAGAAGGGCCTTTTAGCTACAGTATGTTTTCACAGACTCTGAGCCTGAAAAATCAGGGGTAGAACTAATTTGAGATAATGCAAAAAACAATGTGAGAGGAATGGATGTGTGGTTGCAATGACAGATAACATCACACGGTATGTGTAAAAGTCATTTGAAGACTGAATTGTGTTACAGTGAAAAAAACCCACAACAGCACAATAAAGGGCAAGTGACTCAGGCAAAGTCAGTCAGAAGGGTGTGTGAACATGCTTGGCAAACTGGGTGATAAGTATAATGATGAATGCCTGCTCACCAGTAAGTTCATGCTTATTTCCTTACAGTATCTCTTGAGGAGGCCTGCCAATGGTGTGGACATTTCAAAATAAAGATGGTGACTGGGTGAGGAAAATTACTGTAGTCATTTGATAGATGGGAAAATACTGTATGTTGTTAATCCCACTGTAGATACTCTGTGATGGATGCCAGAGGTGGCAACACCGTGTCTGTACTGGCATGACCAAGAGCCAATTCAAACACATAACAAATGTTAAACGGTATTGCACAGCTTGTGAAGAGGAGTCTTCTTTATAAAAACGCAGCCACACTACAGTGGTATGCAAAAGTCTGCAACCACTTGTTAATTTAGCATTTTTTCCAACTTTTGACCTTTTACTTTTAACTCCTTCATTGAGCCAATATATTTATTTGAAAACAGTGTTACAGGGAGGGGACACAGCAATAAAAATCAAGTTTTTATTCTAGCTTGAATTTACTTTTCTGAGTTTGTTTGTTAAAGCTCCCATGTCAATTGTCTTATTGAGTAATATGCGTAATGTATTTCTCTGGCCAAAGGTGCAAAATAAATGAGTATACTTCATATATAGTAGAACAGACATGCGTCAAGCTTTCTTCATGTTCGTGTAGGTGGCCTTGAAAAAGGACTTTTTGTGTCTCAGTGATGGCTCAGTATCTGGTGGGCCACACTTTGTTCTTCATCACCTGCCTGCACCATGTTGGCATTGAGTGAACCAATTTGATGAGGTGATCATGGCTGATAACATGGTTCCAGGCTGCAATGAGTGACTCAGTCAACTCATGTTCTGATTTTGGATGTCTCTTGGATATCTCCAAAGCCACCTTGTGCCACAAGTTCTCAATCGGATTCAGATCGGGAGATTGGGCAAGCCAGTCAATTGATCGATGTTGTTCTGATGCTTCCAGTTGATCACCTGTTTGGTGCAATGGCACGGTGCATTGTCAGCTTGGAACAGGAACCGGCCTTTAAACAGCTGCTGCACTGATGGCACCATACACTTTTGCAGTACTGTGATGTACCATTCCGTCAAAGATGTGCAGACGTCCGACGCCACTGGCAGCCATGCAGCCCCAGACCATGACCTTCAAAGGATGCTTCACAATGAGATTGAGTCACTCAGGCTTGAACTCCTCTCCAGGAAACCTCCTCACATAGGTGTCTGCCTCACATAGGTGTCTGCGGGGTTGCAAGGCACGCAACAAGCCACTGATGACTGATGTCCAAAGGTGCAACCGGATTGACTGGACACAGAAGAACTCACGCTAGACATGTGAAATGGTGGGAAAAGGTGCTTTTCAGCGATGAAAGCACTTTCTGCCTGTTTGGTAGCCAGGCAGACACCTATGTGAGGAGGTTTCCTGGAGAGGAGTTCAAGCCTGAGTGCCTCAACCTCACTGTGAAGCATCCTTTGAAGGTCATGGTCTTGGGCTGCATGGCTGCCAGTGGCGTCAGATGTCTGCACATCGTTGACGGCATGGTCAGTGGGACCAAGTACATCACAGTACTGCAAAAGTGTATGGTGCCGTCAGTGCAGCAGCTGTTTACAAGCTGGTTCCTGTTCCAAGATGACAATGCACCGTGCCATTGCTCCAAACAGGTGATCAACTGGAAGCTTCAGAACAACATCGATCAATTGAGTGGCTTGCCAAATCCCCCGATCTGAATCTCATTGAAAACTTGTGGCACAAGGTGGCTTTGGAGATATCCAAGAGACATCCAAAATCAAAACATGAGTTGATTGAGTCACTCATTGCAGCCTGGAACCATGTTATCACCCATGATCACCTCATCAAACTGGTTCACTCAAAGCCAACATGGTGCAGGCAGGTGATGGAGAACAAAGTGGGGCCCACCAGATACTGAGCCATCACTGAGACACAAAATGTCCTTTTTCAAGGCCACCTACACGAACATGAAGAAAGCTTGACGCATGTCTGTTCTACTATATATGAAGTATACTCATTTATTTTGCACCTTTGGCCAGAGAAATACATTACGCATATTACTCAATAAGACAATTGACATGGGAGCTTTAACAAACAAACTCAGAAAAGTAAATCCAAGCTAGAATAAAAACTTGATTTTTATTACTGTGTCCCCTCCCTGTAACACTGTTTTCTTTTTTTTTTTTTTTTTTTTTTTTTTTATTGCCCACCACCACCCCCCCTCTTCGGAGGACAACTTTATTTTACATTACATTCAAGAGTAAAGATTGTGGCCGCTCCGAACTCACCAGTACCGTGGAAAAGGAGAAAAACAGGGGGGGTACAAAAACAACAGCGTAACAATAACAGACATCAATCACCATGGGGAGAGGGGGAGAGAGAAAAAAAAAAAAAAAAAAAAGGGTATACAGAAATAATAACACTAATAATGTAGGCGGGATGGAAAAAAGATGAAGTATAGGGGAATACAGAATACAAACAACCATAAGAAACATAACACTCATCAAACAACAAGAATTATAACAACATCAGTGATACTAATAATAATTAATACAAATCGGTATTATATATATGTAGCATACACACACGTAATCGTACCGTTATATATGTATATTTCAATTTCTAAATCTATAACATACCCTAAAAAGTAATAATAATAATGATATTGATCGCTCAACCAGTCTTGTATGCATGTGCAAGTGTAGGTGTGACCTGATTTGTCATTGGATGTGCTGGCATTTAATGCCGTCAGGGGAGGCGGCAGCACCCCCCCCCCCCCCCAGGCCCAAGGCGAAGGCAGGAGAACCAGGCAACCGAAGCCACCCTACTGCCCCCCCGTCACAAGGGCCCACAGCCACGCATCCCAGAGACAACCACCCGCCCAACCCGAGAGGGAGCCCGCGAGGGACTAAGGGGGCGCCAACCCCCGCACAGGGAGGCCCGCAGAGGGAGGACGGGCGGCGAGCCCCCCAGCCCCACCCGCAACCAACCCACCGGGGCAGGCGGGTCCAGGGCCGAAGGGCCCCACCCACCGGGACCACCCCCCCCACCCCCCGGCGGACGGCCCCCCACACACCGGGGGAGCCCCAGCCCCCCCAGCCCGTCCCCCGGGAGGACGGGCCGCCGCCCACCGCAGCGACCCGGCACGCCTCCCCCCCAACACTGCAGGATGATCCAAGGGGGGCCCATACAAAGAGCCCCCCCCCCACCCGGGAGCGGACCCGCGGCGACCGGGAAGCGGCAGACACCCCGCCCAGCCCAGACCGAACCCCCCAATCCGCCTAGCAGGGCCCAGAGCGTCCCAAGATTCCCCGGACCGCCCGCCAGGGCCCCACCCCGGCGCAGCAGAGCCAAGCACCACCCGGCCCGCGGCCCAAGAGAGGAGGCCGCCCATACCCGCCAGGGCCACCCGAACCCCCCCATGATGGGTCTTCCCCCCGGCGGGCCACCCCACCAGCACAGGGCCAGAGACAGAGAGTTAGGGGGGGCCCCTCAGCCCCCATCCCCTCCCTGACCCATGTTGGTGTGAAGTGTGCATGTACATGTGTGAGAGAGTTGTGTGTTTATGTCTACTATGCATTAAAATTAGTGGGTGCAGTTCGGGTATGAGGGCCCCACCACTGGCAGATGGCAGAGTCCCCCATCCCCCTCCCCGCACCCCCAAGGCCCTAATGTAATATGGACTGCGTATATGACTAAGGTGCAAAAAGTGGGCGAGCAGTTGAGGCATGGGCACCCCACCGCTGGCAGATGGCAGAGCCCCACCTGCCTCAACCCACCTCCTCAGCCCTAGTGTCATGTGGTGTCTAACATGTAAGTAAAAATTGAGGGGCAGTGTCTCGGCGCACCTCCCCACCGCCCCTCAAGGCCCTAGTGTTGTGTGAAATGTGGTGTTGGACCCAGGGGAGCAATAAGGGCGTGCCAGGAGTGGGCCCCCCCCGGCACCGGGGCCAGATCCCCGACTGGCCCCGATTAGTCCCCATCCCTGACCCCGCACAGCCGGCAGGGACGGCCAACCGAGGTGTTCAGGGGCGGCACAGGCAGCCCAGCAGCAGGGAACGCCCCCCCCCCCCCCCCCCAGGCGCAGACCGGGAGAGACCCACCCCACCACGCCCGATGAGACCCCAGCTAGCGGCCAAGGACGGGACAACCCCAGACCCCCCCGGCAAACGGGGAGCCGGACCAGCCAGGCGGGGTGACCCCCGCCCCCCGGCCACCCCAGGCCCCCCCCCAGGCGAGGCAGAGGCTCCCCCCACCGCCCCCCCCAAACCACCCCACAGCGCCCGAGGGCCCCGCGCCGGAATCGCCAACGGCAGACAACGACCCGTCCCCACCAGGCAACGGGCCCGGGCAGACCAGGCCCCCCAGCATGCGGGCGACCACCCGCCCGGGAGCCGGAGCAGCGGCCCCAGCAGATAGAGCCCACGCCCCCAAACCCACGCACCCCAGCGCAGCGGCCCAGGCGGAACCCAGAGGCCCCACCCCCCGATCCCCCCCCAGCGCGCCACCCACCCCGCGGGGGCAGAACCCCCCCCACCCCCCGCACCGCCCCCACCAGGCCAGGCCAGCGGCCACCCAGAGACACTGACCACGCGCCCTCAGCCAAGAGAAACACCAGAGGACCCCAACAACCCAGCCCCCCCACCCCCAGCCCCCAACCCGGGACGGTGACGGCAAGGCCCCACCACCCCTGACGACATTACGTTAAAAAATTCATTATTGGAGTCCAACTGTCTTCAAAATCGATCAATTGATTTTTCTTACAGGCAGACATCCTCTCCATGGAAACATAATCCCAGAGTAGATTTTTGAACAGATTTATGTTTAAATTCTCTTTTGACTTCCAGTTCAGAAGGATTGTTTTCTTAGCAATGGTTAGTACTGTGAGAAGCATGCAAGATTTATTCATGTCCATATTAGTGTCAGTGAGGTCCCCAAGCAGGCAGAGTGAGGGGGAGGGTGGGATGGGATGCCCTAGGTGTGTCGATAAGTCTTCACAAATCCTTTGCCAGAATTCGTTGACCGGTGTGCAATACCAGAAAGCATGCAGGTAATTATCTGGTGCATCCGTCTTTATCTGGTGTAACACTGTTTTCAAATAAATATATTGGCTCAATGAAGGAGTTAAAAGTAAAAGGTCAAAAGTTGGAAAAAATGCTAAATTAACAAGTGGTTGCAGACTTTTGCATACCACTGTAGTGTGGCTGCGTTTTTATAAAGAAGACTCCTCTTCACAAGCTATGCAATACCATTTAACATTTGTTATGTGTTTGAATTGGCTCTTGGTCATGCTGGTACAGACACGGTGTTGCCACCTCTGGCATCCATCACAGAGTATCTACAGTGGGATTAACAACATACAGTATAGGACAAGTAGCCATATTTTCCCATCTATCAAATGACTACAGTAATTTTCCTCACCCAGTCACCATCTTTATTTTGAAACTGTCCACACCATTGGCAGGCCTCCTCAAGAGATACTGTAAGGAAATAAGCATGAACTTATTGGTGAGCAGGCATTCATCATTATACTTATCACCCAGTTTGCCAAGCATGTTCACACACCCTTCTGACTGACTTTGCCTGAGTCACTTGCCCTTTATTGTGCTGTTGTGGGTTTTTTTCACTGTAACACAATTCAGTCTTCAAATGACTTTTACACATACCGTGTGATGTTATCTGTCATTGCAACCACACATCCATTCCTCTCACATTGTTTTTTGCATTATCTCAAATTAGTTCTACCCCTGATTTTTCAGACTCAGAGTCTGTGAAAACATACTGTAGCTAAAAGGCCCTTCTGTCAAAAGGGGCTGACAGACATTCGCTATAGTCATGTTAATATAATATAATATAATATAATATAATATAATATAATATAATATAATATAATATAATAATATAATATAATATAATACAAAATTCTTTAAAACCTGTTAAGTCTAAAACTGTAAGAGTAGGTGTACTTGTTTACAAGACAAAAAACAAAAGTTGTCTTACATAACTTTTGTAGTATTTGAAGGATTTTATACCTCATTTTAAGCACAACTGTACAATTGATTAACCCTGCCCATAACAGCCTTTTACCCCTAACTGTGCAGTATCTGTATAAACTGGACACATCTGGTTTGACGGCCCCAAAGAGCTTTGGTAAGTTAAAGTTTACCTTGCCTTATGTTTCTGTTACAGTTTTTCTGAATTGCTAAAAGACTAAACCTCATTCTTGGAACAAAACTTCCAATTGCCAAAACTCATTTATTGAATCAATCACTCTTTTGGTGAAACTTTAAACACAATTTGCTGATTTTAGCAAAACTCTAAACACATTCCCATTCATCAAAACACATTTTGCACTGTGGTGAACTTTGATGCAAAATAGAAAACACAGGCTGCAGAAGTTCAGCACAGCCACCATACAGTAGTCATCATTTAAACACAATAACTCAAAACTGTTCACACATGTTTCTAAACATGAGAAGAAGCCAAAGAGTGACTAGAACATACAATATGTGCTAGATGAGAGTACAAGTGCCACTGGTGAGTTGAAGTTTGACGTCAACGTACAGATGGGTCACACAGAGGATTCTTCCCGCATCACCCAGCAAGGTGTCCCTATTGCTCACTACCGACAGTTACCGTACTTATGACCAGAGACCCACACAACAATTACGTTTCAAACATTTTCAGACAACTTCACATTATATGTGATCGTAGAGCTAAATTATTCCCTATTAGTTATGAAAGATTATACAATTTTTTACTTACACGGTGACTATACCCTTCTTAGAATGCATTTTCCACCATCGCTGACGTATTTACCCGGGACTAAGCTTCTAACTACAGCTCGTGAGTTGTTTGAAATACGCAACTTAAGGACAGTGTTTGCGAACGTTCCTTCGAACTATGGTTTTGGGAAACGCACCACAGAACGGAGAGGTTAAGGAAGAGCTTTTTCCCCCAGGTCATAATGCTCCTAAATCAGGACAATACTCAATGCCTCTAGGTACTGCTTCACCCTGTCCAAATCATTGGCACATACCTCAGGCCTCTTCCACATTGCACTTATATACCTCTTACCTATCACTTATGTATAGATTATGTACAGCTGAACATTTCATATATTTTTTATCTTATTATTTTTCTTATATTTTTCTATATTTTGTTACTCTCTTATCATGCACAGATGCTCAGAGTGACCAGGGTTACATTCCACTACATGTTGTGTGTGTACAACTGTGTACATGACGAATAAACCTTTTGAATCTTCAATCTTAAATTTTTGTAAAGTACAAATTCCGACCTTCCTGGCAATATATCACATGTTCTGGGGCCTCATTTCTACATGCCACTTCTCTGGACTTATAGATTATGCAGGGCAGCTTCCCTATTGGTACAGTGTATAGGACAAAATGGATAATTACAAATGCTGCCCCAAACTCTTTTAAATGTTTTCGTAAAATACAAATTTAGCCTCTTCCACTACTATATGCCAAGCCTGAGGGACTTATTTCTACATGCTACTTCCATGTTTAAATGTAACAGATCTGCTTTGCAATTTTATTTTTCTTCCTTGTATTAATTCTGATATAATGACTTGTACAGTGCCAACCATTGTGACATTTCTATAATTGTGTAGATATTTCACATGAGTGTTTGCAAGGTGTACAGTAGCCTTGCTTATACGAGAAAATGAAACCAGACAACACGAATATATAGTTTGATAGTGTTTCGATAGGAGATCTACAAAAATACTTAAGAATACAATTTTTTGGTGAAAGAAACATTTTTATTTATTGATTTATTACAATTTATTTTACTCATCCAGAACAGGCACCCACAAACTGTGACGTTCATGGTACAGTAGCTGGACGTCCAAATGCAAATTATACGCGACTAGAGAACGCTCAGCAAATAATATATAGAACATTTTCAAATTTTTTTTTTTAAAAAAACCAACAATAAAATAATTGTTAAACATTAACAACAATAAGGATTTCGGACAATTGTATTGTACTCTGTAATATGGATGACAAAATTGCACTGGCTGAACGCGCAGCTGCTGCGCCTTGCTGAGCTCCTCGAACACTCATTTGTTTATGTTCAGCGTATACTCCACCCCTGCAGCCGACGGCAGATTGCGCTCCACGTCACGTCAGCTGCAGACACACCTCGAACGCACCCCGTGATTAGGTAACGTCGTATGGGTTTCTTTCTATGCCACGTGATCTGTCTACGTGGCGTGCGTCTTTTGCGACACGTCTGTTTATAAACACGGAATCCGCTGTTTGTAAACGGTCCGCATTTTACCCTCACCCGTGCAGATGTGTAAAAATCGAGGGTGTTGTGTGTCTGCTGCCCTCAGTTAAATGTATGGCTATTCAACCTATGCAGCGAGCTTAACATAAAGGAGATGGTTCCAGGAACGACAGGACACGTCGCTTTGTCTTTGTGTCTCTAACTGAAGACCGTTTCTCCTCTTTTAATTTGTAAGACTGTGAACATACAGTAAAATAATACATAAGCATCAGCATCGACTTATTTTGTACCCAAAAACAGTAGTTAGCAACGTAGCTTTTCATCCGCTTTACATCCACCATAAACATTTTTTCTTATAAGTTCAAATAACCTCATAAGTAATAAGAAAGTAACAAATCTTACAGAAAATAAAGCTACACATTGATTACTTACAGATTATGGCTCAACGAACTCCCCAACAATGTAAACTAGGCTTAAAGTTGTGAAGCTTGTTTGCTCCTCCCGGCATTCTCGCACACAAAAAATAACTAAAGAAGAAACCACAAAACTCAAGGGGTAATACTGCCCCCTAGTGGGAAAACTGAGAAATGCACCAGCCAAAGAAACCCAATAAAACAACAAGAGAAGGGCAGAATACTCCCCGCCTGACATCCGTGGAATGTCATCCTCAACCGACATGCAAAGGCAAGTAAAATACAAAGAAACAAAGTTTCTGCTTTTAAGTACAATCATTAGACACCAATAACACAACCTCACTTATAGGCCTTATGTAACACCCGTGTGCACCCTTGCGGCAAATCTTCACCTCTATTTTCCTCACAAGCCCATCCTCACTGGGAAAGGTTTTGGTGATGAGTCCAAGTGGCCAGTTGTTCCTATGGTCGAGTGCCTCTTTTAAAAGAACAATATCTCCTGTTTGTAGGTTAGGCTTTACTGTTTTCCATTTGCGGCGGTCCTGAAGTCCTGAGATATATTCTTTTTCCCATCGTCTCCAGAAGACATCAGCAAGGTATTGCACGCGCCTCCATTGGGCTTTGAACATATCACTGTTGTCAAACTGACCTGGTGGGATTGGTGGAGTCGCAACCTTTTGCATGAGCAACATGGCAGGGGTAAGGATGACTGGGTTATCTGGATCTGCAGAAACTGCTGTTAACGGACGAGCATTCACTATAGCAGTGACTTCAGCCATTAACGTCACCAGTATTTCATGGGTAAGCTTTACATTCCTGTGTTCTAGGAGCATCGCATCAAGGATTTTACGCGTGACCCCAATCATGCGCTCCCAGAAGGCAGCCATATGCGACGCATGAGGGGGGTTGAAAATCCATTTGCAGCCAGAATCTTCAAGAAAGCTGTTTAGCTTGCTGTTGTAGCAGTCTTGTTTGTCTATTTGCAGCTCTTTGCAGGCACTCGCAAAATTTGACCCACAATCCGACCTAAGAAGTTTGACTGCACCTCTAATGGCAAAAAACCGACGCAGGGCATTGATGAATGACGACTTGTCCATTGATTCTACAACTTCAATGTGAATGGCCCGTGTGCTCATGCACGTGAATATGACTGCCCATCGCTTTGCATCCGCCTGTCCACCACGTGTTTTTCTGACAGTGACAAGCCAAGGCCCGAACACATCAAGCCCTGCATGTGTAAAAGGAGGGTCAGTGGACAGCCTGTCCTCTGGTAGCTCAGACATAATCTGTTCCTGCTGTCTGCCTCTTAGCTTTCGACAAGTCACGCAGTTGAATATCATTTTGTTTATTGCTCTTTTCCGTCCCACAATCCAAAAGCCTGCAGCTCTGACTGCCCCTTCAGTAAAATGTCTGCCCTGATGGCATACTTTCACATGAAAGTGTCTTATAATGAGCTGGGCAAGGTGGTGTTTTGCAGGGATGAGGATAGGATTTGCTTCATCTGAAGTCAACTGTGCTCGTCTTAGTCTCCCACCCACTCTGAGGATTCCATTTGTGTCAAGAAATGGATTCAGTTTGCTAAGTGGACGTGAACATTTGAGGGGCATACTTTTTTCAAGCTGTCAAATAATGGTCTTAGCTTGACCAAGCTGCTCCTCCGTTAAATGCTCCCTACAGCTGTGCCAGCCCTGACAGGAGCCTTCTATGTTCTGCTTAAAAGACTGAACAATGTGTCGGAGTTTGGACATAGCTTTCAGTAGCACATTCCAACTTGAAAACTTTTCGAATCTGGCACTACTGAGAACATCCTTTGCAAGAGTGGTAGCACAAGTAGTTACCTCATGCCGCAGTTTATTGTCAGTCTCCGGATCTACAAGATCAAACGACTCTGTCTGAAATTGACCTATTCCTGACTTGGTAAGAAAAGCGGGTCCACTGAGCCATGTGGAAGTAGAAAGCTGCTCAGCAGGTAATGCGCGCGTGGCATGATCAGCAGGATTTAAGTGAGTGGGCACATAATGCCACTGGTGGGCTTGTGTAGATCGCCTAATGCGTTCCTATGGAGTAAGATCGCTGTCAAAAATAACTCGTAATAATGTACGTCAAATGTACGTTTCACAAGCGTAAATTACGCTTGCGCCTCTGAAAATTACGCTTGCGCCTCTGAAAATTATGCTTGCTTCTGAAATTTACGCTTGCGCTTCTGAAAATTACGCTTGCTTCTGAAATTTACGCTTGCGCTTCTGAAAATTACGAGTGGATTCTCAAGCCTGAACAACCTGTCAAAAAACGTCATTGGACGTACAAGGCATTCTCTATCGAGGAAAAAACAATCGATTTTTGTTACTACACATGTGCTGCAAAGCTGGAAAGATGGAGAACCAACCCAACCCGCCGAATTCACAGGTATTTCTATTAGTTTACTTGTTGTTGCACAACACTTTTTCTCGGTGTACATGCAGAATGTAACAAAATTAAGGTAAAGTATGTTATACTTTATTCGTACTAATTATAGTTGGTTATTATTTATTATGCAGAAGTATGTCACTGCTGCTGTCTAGTAATGTGTTAGGCTAAGCTGTTAATAGTCTCATGTATATGAGATGGACAATTAAGTACACAGTGTTATTTTCTGATAAATAATAAAGAGTGTACTGTAGCTATGGCTAACAGTTATAATTTTGTTTTCATAAGAATAAGATTTTTCATACAGCTTAGGGTTAAGTGAGCACAAACCACTTCACGGGCATGTAGTAGTTATTAAGTTTCGTTGATATTTGCTTACAGATCTGGCCATTAGAAATGCGTCTATTTTCACGCGGCATCCTGCAATTCGGCACGCGTGATCACGCGGCATCCTGCAAGCGCTTTTTCAGATTTTTTTAAAACGTTGTTGCGCTTCATATAATATCCACCAGGTGGCGCAAGGAACAACATTCTCTAGCCAAACACCATGGCCAGCTCTAGGGGGCGCCAGCGCGGGATCTGACAGAATTCTCGCGAGACCATTTAAATACAGTAACTCCGCAAGTTTTTGTCATATACACATTTAAAAAACACCCTCAGAAACCTTCTACTTTCCAAATATATATAGGTAGAAACTAAATATATTTTTACAGCTTCGTGATACGAATAGAAAGAACAAGAGTGACTGACTTAAGCGTCTGCGTCTCGAAGCAGCTCTGATCAATTTTTTTTAGGTCTTCTTAAACTACTGCAAGACTGCAGCACACTTGACAGGATGCCAACATCTTGAAAAGATGTCACAATAAATGTTATTAACAAAAGATTAAAAGTGCAATAATAAATACACCAGAATCCTGATGCATAACGTTGCTACTTTGTGGTCCGAGTTCATTTGGAACAAATTAAAATATGAATTGGAATATAGCCTGGACTATGAGTAACAAATATTGGATAAGTAATAACAATAATAAGTATACTTATTATTAATATATTATTAATATATTATTAAAAATGGCTTCTCAAATTATGAAATTTAGTCATACACTGAGCTGTTTTACTAGTGAAGAACTTTTAAACATGATAAAAATTGAAAGAAGAAAAAAATCATGAGGGAAATTTGTATATATGAAAGTACATGCTGACATTTGCAGATGTGCCTAATTGTTAAGTATGTTTTTAAACCCTGAAACTTCTGTTTCCCACTCCAAATGGAGAATGACCCAACCCCAAAATAATCGGTGTGCATCGTTGTCTGTGTACTTCACAACACGATTCTGTCATTAAAAACGCCCCATCTTACTTCCATGAAAAGTCATTAAAGCTAGAAAACTGAATACCGAATATGAGGCTAACTTAACCGCGGGGCAGTACCGTTGTTCGGGCTTGTTTTACTATCAGTACAGTCATTTCCGGGTCACGGCGTTTGTATTAAATGAAAAAAACAAAATCGCACATGAGCGCTCGTTATCCGTTTGTTCCTTTTTTGTTTTGAGAACAAAATGGGAAATCGGAAAACGAGCCATTATCCAAACGAGCCGTTTTGTCGTTGGAAACAAAAACTGATAAATACGAGTGGTTTTCCGTTTTTCTTGTTTTGGTTTCATATTAAAAACGGATGAACGAATGATACACGGATTCTGCTGCTTTGCCTCTTTTTCTCTACTATGAATGTGGGGATCGGTGGATTGTCATTCCCTGTTTCACTGCCAGGATTAATTGTATAGAGCTAGGGGTTTTATTATTTCTGTGTGTTTTAAGACTGTTTTTGGGTTGGGACGCCATTAGGGAGGAAGGGAACTTTGTGGTGGCATTTTGTATTGTATGCAGCAGCAGGGCGCTGGTATATGTGTGCATGGGAGTTGTAGTGTTTTTGTTCCAGGCTGCCATCTTCTGCCTCACTGCTTAACCTTCTACCCTGTGTGGACCAGCCCAGAGGTTTTAATTTGCCGTATGGATGGTGTTTTATTGTGAATGTTCATAAATGACTGTAAGTGGAGTCACGTCTCTTGCTGCCTTGTATAACGGACCTGAGTGCATTTTGGAGTTTTACTTAGCTTAGGAACTATTTCCCTGGGTGCAATTCCCAGGGTGGCGTAATTGGTGTCTTAAGGGGTGGTTCCCCCAAACTCTGAGCCCAGCGCTGCGACACAACATTCATTTGGATAAATAAATAAGAAAAAGCTAACTCGTAACTATTTCTGGCTCCTTTCATTGAATATGTAGCAACTTTCATGTGTATGAATGAGCCATTGTCACCTGGCCACGTCCCTACCAGTGGAGATTTCTTTAAGACTGCAAGGGAAACTCAGCTTCCCCTATAATGTCACAAAATTAATGGTCAAATTATGTACTATTGTATTAACATTTTATTGACTAAAAATGCGTTAGAAAACGTTCATCTCAAAGACGAGTTCGTTCAGAATCAGTTAGATATAGCAGGTCGGCTGACTTGATTTTCTTCTCATACATTCCCGTAGCGTCACAGTGCATTTCCCCGTTGAAGCCCAGCGTCCATTGACTTCAATGCGGCTGCTTTGAACGTTTTTTTTCAGTGCTTTGAAACTAGACGGTCATTGGATAAACGCTGCGATTATGTCCCGCCCACGGACGCTCAGCGTCTCTGGGGGTGAATGAGGAGCAAATGAGGAGTGGGCTGGCCTGGACTCCGAGCTTCTGAGTGATGATTGGAGGGTCTGTCGAAAGATTGCATCTCCTTTTGACTGACAGCGATTTTGTACTATAAGGAATCGCTGAAGCTATTCGCGCTCAGTCCCATCGCGGATTTCTCAAGTTCAGTCGAAATAAAAACTGCTGCAACCTATTTCTTTATATTTGCTTGGCGAAATTGCTTGATTTTCATCATACATTTCACACAATTATACACCACATTCCTTGTTTCACTTTTACAGAGTTTAATATTTTTTTTAGATCGTTCATTCATTCATTCATTCATATAGTAGGCTTAGGCTAGGCTAACGTCGTGGGTGAAACTGCACACGATGGCAGACAGTGCTAATATTGTCGACCTGATTTTGGCGAAGCCATTTGAAAGTGTTCCTTACGAGGAAAAACTTAGAATTAAACAGCAGGGCAGATCAACACCTAAGATTGATTTAGTGCAAAAGATAGGGAAAAATAACAGGTCTTTTCAGCTCTCCTGGTATGACAAAGTTAGCTGGCTGACTGGAAGTGCTGTGACAAATAAAATGTACTGCTGGCCATTGAGAGGACACTGGTCAAGTCACTGGAAAAGACGCCTAGTTGGTACGACAGGGTCACAGACCATTTTCTTGAAAAGGAATGTAGGGCAGAATTTACTTTTAAATAAATAGACAATTTTGTGATGTAGGCCGAAAATGAGCTTCCCCTATTCGACAGACCAGTAGCCGCCACTGGTCCCTACCCCCCTTTTATGGCGCTGATGGGGACGTATCTGGATCGCGTTTCACCGCTGCGCTGTTAATCAAATTACCATGCGAATACTATCTGAATACGCGCTAATGCGGCTATTTAGAATGTGAATAGCGATCTTCGGGTGAGAGCGGTACTACACGCCCCCGATGCCGATTTAACCCAATTTTAAAAACTGTAATACTTCTGACAATGGACGTTTTGAAAAGAAGACAGATTACGGATTTAGCCAGCGTTTTTTTCATGATTGTACAGATGTAAGATTTCAGCGAGATATAAACTGAAATAGACGCGAAAACTCGACGACGATGCACTGGACCCCCAAGAGTTAAACAATGCAGTTAGTCCCTTTTGCTGGCCAAGCATGACTGAAGCTCAATCGGTGGCAAGGCCACTTAACTTGTCAAATGGTACAGTAATTCAAATTTGTTCATCGCCAAAACAACTTGCTCAAACAAATCATCACCTTTGGTATGGCAAGTATGGCTTGCAAAGACAGCAATGCCTCGGTCGTTTCAAACTCAGCAGTGATTCCGCGCTCAAAGATGGCTATTTAGGCAATATTTGTTATGTCTGTTGTTTCACAGCAGGCAGCCAGAGAGGACATACTGGAATGTAACAATGTCTAAAGTTGTTTAAAAATGTCTAAGCATTGGCAAAACTGTAAAATGAAAATATACTGTACATTTCTGATCACTTGAATAAATGGCATTGTTTTTGGCATTGTTGTTGTTGAGAATCTGCTGTTATCAAAAACATAAAATAATAATGATAAAAATAATAAAAAAAAACGTGTCCCGTTGTAAAGTTGTTGCCGTATTGTTGTGTACAAAGTTGTAGCAATATGAGATCCTAATAGTCTATTTTGAGCATTATGTGCATTTGAGTGGCATAGTAAAACAAAAATCTAAGAAAAAGTAATTGAGAAAACGTTGGTCTATGCTGGTGTATGACGATTGAGATCGCAAAATGGCCTTCAGAAGTTAAATTAAAAACTGCAGAGCATTGTATTTTGTAATTGCATGTTGGCCTATTCTTGTGATTCATAAAATATTACTGCGCAACTAACGAGTAACACAGCGCAGATATTCCTTGCTTTTTGGACTTTGCACCCTAGCAATACCTTATGGCTTTCACAACCCTTCAAATTACAAGATCTAACCTCACAAATGTTAATGAGAGGGGGTCGTTCCTGTCACTTTTAAACGTGCCAATTCATCTTTCACCTTCCCCCACCCTATGAATAAAGGAGAGAAGAGCAGGCTTGGCTCTGGGGGGTTAAAATGTAATTCAAGATATTTTAAATTACTGCTGGTTAAAAATACTACTTACTGGCCTAATCACAGTGAGGTGGTGCTCATGCTGAATGGCACAGACTGTATGGACTATTTAAATTGAGCAGTGCAACGTTTTATATGTTCCTTTAACTATATTTCATTTTGATAATGAACAGCTAGGTTGTCAAGTTAGCAAAATATATTGCGTGTACCGGAGCCTGCGTGGTCACTGCATTTTTTTAGCCTTCTATGAGAAGAGACGGTTACTCTGTAATTTATGGTCATACAGACAGAAGCTAAACATAATTCAAAACTGTAAAATATTTTCAGGGCTGTCAAGTTTTGAAGACAGGCAAGAGTGACATTCCACAGGATGCCTTTTCATTGGTTGTTGTGTTGTATTTTACCCAGATACAATAGTACTATTTTCCGATTGGCTATTGTGTAGGCCCTTTCTTTTTTTTTGATTGGCTGGTAAGTGACAGGCTCTTGGGGCAAATCTTGTCCGACTTCATAAAAGAGGCGTGTTTCCGACGGGAAGCGACGTTTTTCTTGACGTTTCGTGACGTTTTCCTCTGAGTTCCGATTTGGAGAGAAATAATCGAACGCACCATGATGTCACTCAACTCAGAATTTCCGAGTTCCGAGAGAAAAACGAACGCACCATTAGACTGCAGAGGAGACACGCTTGTTTTATAGTGAGGCGCTACTGTGCCGCGGTCTGGGGAAAAATTGGGCTCTGCGGCATATTAGCCTACAAATTATTTTTCCGCGTGAGAAATACAATGTGTGGCGGGAGTGCGTGACAAAACACTGAAAAGAGTGCCTGTCACTCTCAATGCGTGACACTTGAGAGCCCTTTTTCTGTTTTATACCATTTCATTGATTGATTCGTTGTAAAATAATGCTTACATTGTCCTTGAAATAGGCTATAGGAATTAAAAGAATCCATAAAGGCTTGCTTTATGTTATGTTTGTTTATTAACCCGTGTTTTTTTTTCATCTACAGAAAAAAATAAACAATGTTTGATGGTTAAGCTCCAGCTTATAGCGAATGTTTTAACGGGTTTTCAGCTTTTAAAATGTATGCTTTCTAACAGGAAATAATACACCCCAACATACCCCTCATATTTAACGATCAAAAAATGCTCCAAACGTTTTTCTAAATTTACTAAAAAAACTAAACTAAATTAGACTAAATATAATCACTTTGCCAATACATACAAAATTATGTACAAAATGAGTACTCAAAGCGCTTTACAATTTATGTCTCACATTCACCCATCCATACACAGGGATTGAACCTGCAATCTTCCAGTTGCCGAACGACAGTACTATCTCCTGCGCCACCATCTTCTCCTAATCATAGCGTAAAGCACAGACTGTATGGACTATTTAAATTGAGCAGTACAACATTTTATATGTTCCTTTAACTATATTCGATTTTCGATAATGAACAGGTTGCTATGTCAAGTTAAAAAAGTGGAACAGAGCTCTGGAAGTGGAAGCGGAACAGATACCTACGAGATCAAATGCGGATATCGCGTTATTCACGCTCACGTGCTTGTGTTCTGATAAACAAGATATAGTTTCAGTTCTGTTGCTTTTATATGGAAATAAATACGATACACAAGACATGATATTAGATTAAAAAATAAAACATTTTAGAAGAGAATGCGACATCACAGTTGTTTGAACAACTGTGTCCTCAGCCAGTCGTTTCCCATCGATTCCGCGCAGATTTGGCTCATCTCAAAGGAGCCTTTTACTATACAGCAGCTCGCGGTGATGTTCGCTGCCGCTTCAGTTCAGTGCGTTACATGACTGCCCCCTACTGATCATGTCTTTCCTGTGTCAATGCATTTTCCGTGTTCACGGAAAATACTGCGGTGTCACGCGAGATCACGTTCCTTCCGGCGCGCAATTTGAATGGCCAGATCTGTATATATATATATATATATATATAGACATTCCAGGTCTCTGTATACTCTCAAAAATACACATTTCTGCAATGACAGAAATTAAGACAGTCACAACATATTGTAGCGGCTAGAGGACTAGGACTATTTAATGTTTATTATAGGGCAATCCTCCCACCCCTTTTCAGCCAATCTCGGGGGGTTTGGAGATAGCGGGAATGTGGGGTACCTGCGGAGTGGATAAAAGGAAAAGTGGCGGGCTCCGCACAACCTTATACACTCACCTAAAGGATTATTAGGAACACCTGTTCAATTTCTCATTAATGCAATTATCTAATCAACCAATCACATGGCAGTTGCTTCAATGCATTTAGGGGTGTGGTCCTGGTCAAGACAATCTCCTGAACTCCAAACTGAATGTCAGAATGGGAAAGAAAGGTGATTTAAGCAATTTTGAGCGTGGCATGGTTGTTGGTGCCAGACGGGCCGGTCTGAGTATTTCACAATCTGCTCAGTTACTGGGATTTTCACGCACAACCATTTCTAAGGTTTACAAAGAATGGTGTGCCAAAGGGAAAAACATCCAGTATGCAGCAGTCCTGTGGGCGAAAATGCCTTGTTGATGCTAGAGGTCAGAGGAGAATGGGCCGACTGGTTCAAGCTGATAGAAGAGCAACTTTGACTGAAATAACCACTCGTTACAACCGAGGTATGCAGCAGAGCATTTGTGAAGCCACAACACGCACAACCTTGAGGCGGATGGGCTATAACAGCAGTAGACCCCACCGGGTACCACTCATCTCCACTACAAATAGGAAATTGAGGCTACAATTTGCACGAGCTCACCAAAATTGGACAGTTGAAGACTGGAAAAATGTTGCCTGGTCTGATAAGTCTCGATTTCTGTTGAGACATTCAAATGGTAGAGTCAGAATTTGGCGTAAACAGAATGAGAACATGGATCCATCATGCCTTGTTACCACTGTGCAGGCTGGTGGTGGTGGTGAAGTGGTGTTGGGGATGTTTTCTTGGCACACTTTAGGCCCCTTAGTGCCAATTGGGCATCGTTTAAATGCCACGGCCTACCTGAGCATTGTTTCTGACCATGTCCATCCCTTTATGACCACCATGTACCCATCCTCTGATGGCTACTTCCAGCAGGATAATGCACCATGTCACAAAGCTCGAATCATTTCAAATTGGTTTCTTGAACATGACAATGAGTTCACTGTACTTAAATGGCCCCCACAGTCACCAGATCTCAACCCAATAGAGCATCTATGGGATGTGGTAGAACGGGAGCTTCGTGCCCTGGATGTGCATCCCACAAATCTCCATCAACTGCAAGATGCTATCCTATCAATATGGGCCAACATTTCTAAAGAATGCTTTCAGCACCTTGTTGAATCAATGGCACGTAGAATTAAGGCAGTTCTGAAGGCGAAAGGGGGTCAAACACCGTATTAGTATGGTGTTCCTAATAATCCTTTAGGTGAGTGTTGTTATGGAAATTTGGAGGTAGGAAGTAACAGATGAGTCCAATGGTTTAGCTTGGTTTCATTTATTGAGATATCTTTCTATGCGAGCTCGGGGAGACTCTCCACAGACAGTTCTGAGAAGTTCTCCAAATAGCAGACGCAGTTGCTTTCATTTTATACTGACAGACAAATGACCTTTCTCTGCAACCACAACCGGAAGACCCATGTCTGCTTTTGCACATTCTATGCTCAGGACAAGCTTTTCGTCTAGCACAAGCATCTTATATTTACCATATATAGAATAAAAATTCATCTCTTGTCTAGCTTAACATGGGTAAGGTCTAAAACCCCTCCCCAGTCTCTTGCATCTGTTTCTTCTATCATAGCAACCTTATTTTGCAGCCTAACTTCCTTAGTAACCATCAGACATCATGCTTGGTGGTAATTTTCCACTACAGTGTATATACTGGGGAACATTAAGTGTTGCTGTTCTTTTTCTGTTGGATCGTGTTCTTTTGCGAGTTTGGTGTGGGCTGCGGCCGTACAGGGTACATTAAAGTGCTCTGTTGAGTTACGCATGTTGTCTGGTCATTACAATATTATAATAAATAATAACCAACTATAATTAGTACGAATAAAGTATAACATACTTTACCTTAATTTTGTTACATTCTGCATGTACTCCAAGAAAAAGTGTTGTGCAACAACAAGTAAACTAATAGAAATACCTGTGAATTCGGCGGGTTGGGTTGGTTCTTCATCTTTCCAGCTTTGCGGCACATGTGTAGTAACAAAAATCGATTGTTTCTTCCTTGATAGAGAATGCCTTGTACGTCCAATGACGTTTTTTGACAGGTTGTTCAGGCTTGAGAATCCACTCGTAATTTTCAGAAGCGCAAGCGTAAATTTCAGAAGCAAGCGTAATTTTCAGAAGCGAGCATAGTTTTCAGAAGCGCAAGCGTAATTTACGCTTGTGAAATGTACATTTGACGTACATTATTACAAGTTATTTTTGACAGCGATCTTACTCCATACGTCCCACTCTGTTGTGCACATAGATGCGAAAATGCCTCTTTGTGTTGAAAATGTAACCGAGGACTACTTTGGAGTCTGAATAGAAGCTCACCTGATCAACTGCGATGTCCAGCTCGTCCATGACTAACTCTGCCATCTCGACAGCCAGGACCGCTGCACAGAGCTCAAGTCTGGGTATGGTGATGTCTGGTCTTGGGGCAAGCCATGCCTTGCCGAGAAGGAAGCCCATTTCATTATGACCATCTCTGTCTGTGAGTTTAGGGTAGGCAACGGCGCCCACTGCCTTGGTAGAGGCATCTCAGAAAACATGGATTTCCTTAGTTACTGCTGCAGACAGTGGTATTGACGTGAACATTCTGGGGATCTCCAGTTGTTGTAGATGTTTGAGGGAGTGTTTCCACTGTTGCCACTGTTGTAATTTGTCTTTAGGGAGTTCAGTGTCCCATTCACAAATGTCAGTGGAAATGTCTCTGAGTATGACTCTGCCCTCTACAATGACAGGGACAGCAAAGCCAAGTGGGTCATACACACTATTAACGACTGACAATACTCCACGCTTAGTGAAGGGCTTCTCATTGACAGTTATCTGGAACTTGAATAAGTCTCTAGACAGGTCCCAGCCCAAGCCCAAGCTTCGCTGCATGGGTGGGATAGTCTGGCCAAGGTCAAGGCCCTGCATGTCAGCTGCAAGATCCCCACTTGGAAAAGTGTTTGTGATGGTGGGACAGTTGGAAGAGATTTTATGCAGGCGTATGTTACACTGAGCCAGCATCTTCTGAGACCTACAGAGAATGTTAATGGCCTCATCAGCGGAAAGGAATGATTTTAGTCCATCATCCACATAAAAGTGGCGTTCAATGAACTCTCTTACATCATTACCGTGTTCTTTTTCTCCCTCCATCGCTGTTCGTTTCAGTCCATAAATAGCCACTGATGGGGAGGGGCAGTTCCAGAATACATGGACTCTCATCCTGAATTCCTGTACTTCTCCATCCAGATCATGGTTTTTAAACCACAAGAAACTAAGGTAATTGCGGTGGTCTTCTCTGACAACGAAATTGTAAAACATCTGCTCCATGTCGGGCATGACTGCATATGGGTCGGACCTGAAACGTATCAGCACACCCACAAGAGTATTATTGAGATTTAGCCCTTTTAGTAGCACATCATTGAGAGAAACATTGTTATATTTCGCACTCGAATCAAAAACCACCCTAATTTTCCCTGGCTTTTGAGGGTGGTAAATTCCAAAACTAGGGAGATACCAACATTCTTGTTCTGGAGCTAGAGCTGGAGCTGCTTCCGCGTGGCCCTTACTGAAAGTTTTGTCCAAAAACTCAATGTAATGCTCCTTCATTTCTGATTTCCTTTTCAGCGTTTTGCGGAGTGACATTAAGCGACTGAGGTCTTGGTCCCTATTGTTGGGTAAACGCTGTCTGGGGGAGCGGAATGGGAGTGGAGCTACCCAATTGTTCGCCTCATCTTTAGTGAAGTCTCTGTGCATAATTTCCAGGAACAAAGCATCTTCTACTGAAAGAGCCGCTTTGTCATCATCCACTGTTTGCTGGAAAATGTGTCTGCCTAATTCCGCTTGTATCTTCTCAAATGTAGAATGGCTTTCTGTGTATTTGTCTTTGATATAGATTTTGTTTTCACAGGGGTTAAGGAAGGTCGGACACCCGTTATTAAGAATGTCTATCTTAAAGGAGTTTACTGTGGGTTTGTGGGCACCTGACAGGCAGACATCGCCTACGACCACCCATCCCAAATCGAGGCGTTGGGCATAAGGTGCACTGTTTGGACCGTTTACCTGACCGCGAACCTTGTGAGCTTGGATGATGTCCCGGCCCAAGAGGAGGAGAATGTCCGCGGCTGGGTCCAGAGGAGGGATCTGTGAAGCCAGTGCCTGTAGATGAGGGTGAGCCAACGCAGCCTCAGAGGTGGGTATCTCACCTCTATTATCTGGAATGTGGTCGCATTCTGTCAGGGTGGGCAGCAACATGGATACTTTCCCATTTACGTCCTGAATAACAAAATCAGTTGCTCTGCGTCCTCCAGCCTCTGATAAACCTGCACATGTTTTCATGGTGTATGGGAGCATAGTGCTATTCACATTAAACATGTCGAAAAAAGCAGACCTGGCTAAGGATGAATTGCTTTGATCATCCAACATGGCGTACATCCTCCTTTTCTCTTCAGGGTTTGTGCAGGGATACACGTCGACTAAACAAATCTTAGAGCAGGATTTATCCTTCAGGCCTGGGCCACACACTTCTGTGCAAGTAGTTGTGGTTACAGAGCTTGAAGTATCGGCCTCTCCGCCTTGGCTTTGAGGCAGGAGAATAGGGTCCTTGGTTGTCCACGGATGTGGACCAGCATGCATGGCAGCCACGTGAGCATCACTATTACATTCTGAGCATTGGATAATGGCTTGTAGAAGAACAACACTTATAACAAATAGCATGTTCTTTGAGGATGCCTTTTCTTTCATCTAATGTTTTTGACCTAAAACCCCTGCATTTGGCAAGTGAATGGGGCTTGTGGTGAATAGGACATTGTTTGTCTGGGTTGAGAACAGATGTTTGAGCTGTGACGTTTGTTTGACTAATATCTGTTCTATTCACTGCAACCTGCACTCTGTATTTAGTTGGTTTCACCAATGGCTTATCAGGTTTTGGAGCTACTATGTTTGAACTGTGTAACATAAAGCTAGGATCTGTTTTCATTTCTGCATAATCATTTATAAACTGAACAAAATATGAGAAAGGTGGGTAAACTGCACCATTGTCCCTTTTGTATTTTGTCCCCTGTTTCACCCAGGACTCCTGGAGTCCGTAGGGGAGCTTTTCAACTATCGGGTTTATTCCCCTTAGGGTGTCCAGAAAGCTAAGGCCTGGTAGATAATTTTCACATTGTGCATATTCTAACTCCAACAGGAGATCTGCAAGCTCCTGCAATAAGTGAGTGTCCTTATTAGATACTCTTGGAAAAGACTGTAAGCGTTGGAAAAGTGATGCTTCGACTACCTCTGGAGAACCAAAACTTTTGTCTAGACGTTGCCACAAACGTTGAAGACCTGCTTGTGGGTTGTTCACATGGACCGCCCTGATCCTCAGAGCATATTGGAGTGACTCCCCGCTGAGCCACTTGGTGAGGAGGTCGAGCTCTTCGCTGAACTTGAGGTTGAGGCCTTCTATGGCATTGCGGAAGATGGACCTCCAGGACAAGTAAGATTCAGGATGGTTGTCGAAGACCTTGAATCCCGCTGCCAACAGGTCACGGCGTGCTAGGTAGGCTGTAAAATCTGAGAGTTCAGTCTGTGGAGGCATTGAAGGTTTAGGCTGGGTTGAAATGTCGGTTTTTCTGCATGTAGGAGGGGATTTTGGTTGCTCCTGCTCTACAAAATCAGTGAGATGTTCACCTGGAGAGGGGGCAACTGGTGGTTGACGCTGTTGTAGATGCTGAGCGTCATAATTACTGACCAGTTGTCCTGTATCAGGTTTTCTGTCTTCATTAACTTCCAAGCTGCAGTTGGCGAAGTGAGCGTTCACATAATCGCGAGCGCGTCTGATGGAAGGACGCGTGATAGAAGAGACTCCTTGTTCTGTGAGGTCGACGGCGTCATGCTCCTCCTCTGCCGCCGCTTCCAGGACATGAGCTGCAGCGAGTGCTGCTTCAGCCTCACCCTCCTCCTTCAGAGCGTTTAGTGTTGCCTCGATGCGTGCCTTCTCAACCTCCATGTCGATCTGGCGTTTAGCGTACTGTGCTCTGGTGCGGGCGGCTTCTGCTTTTGCTCTGGCTCGGGCTGCCGCTTGACTGGTGGATGAGCGACGTGAAGAACGCGAAGAGCGTGACGAGCGTGAGGGGCACTCTGACCGTACTACCATCTGGGAGAGAGGCGGTGAAGCTTCAAGCAGAGACATCTTGGGTGCTTGCTAGGTAGATAATCTACTTACTCTGCTGCCCTCAGTTAAATGTATGGCTATTCAACCTATGCAGCGAGCTTAACATAAAGGAGATGGTTCCAGGAACGACAGGACACGTCGCTTTGTCTTTGTGTGTCTAACTGAAGACCGTTTCTCCTCTTTTAATTTGTAAGACTGTGAACATACAGTAAAATAATAATATTGCTGTAGAGGCTGCTGGGATTGCTGTACTGTTCGGGAGTGGTGTAGTCGCTGTGCGCACTTGTGTTGTGTTGTGTGCCTGTTGAAGCGGTTGATTTGATTTGAATTATCTGTAAAGTATATTTGAGCGTTTGTGTGCCAGCACGGTTACGTGGGTGGTTGTTGTTGTTTTCATTTTTTACTCTTATTTTTACGTGTGTACTTGTCTGTCCTTGTGAGTGTTACCGACAGCTGCGGGCGCGAGTGGCGTTTCTGTTTGCGTCCTTCGCATCAAACACCCGCGGGTAATATTATCGAACATCGGTAACATTTACTCTAAAAGGTCAGTTGCTCCGGAGCTTTGCTCGGTCGCCGGTCGGGGCCGGGAGGACATTTTCCACTTTTTTTCCCGCTCCGGCAGTAGCCTGCTTTGAGAGGGTTTTTGTGGTTTTTTGGCCTCCCTAGAGCAACTTCGCTTTAGTTTAGCTAAACGTGGTTCAGCAGGAAGTTAATCTCGGGTAAGTAATTGTAAATTTGGTTATTTTAAAAGTTAAATTTAAAGGTTGTTATCGCTGACGCTGCCGGATAATTTATAATAAAGTACCGATTTAACGCAAGTGTTAATTTAGTGTTTTAGTGTACTCGGCACTTTGTTTTAACTATACGTTAATTAGATCAACTAAAAGTTTAAATATTCTCTATTAATATACTGGGCTGGGAGTAAAGGACGGGGACATAGTGAGTTAGGTAATTATGGGGCCAGCTCAGTGTTGTGTTTGCAAGATGTTTGCCCTTCTGGATGCTTGCGTCCAGTCGGACTTCGTCTGCGAGCGATGTGGGTTAGTTGACTCACTCATGGTCCAGGTTCGTGACCTAGAGGAGCGACTGGCTCTCATCCAGCATAGCAATGAGTTAAAGGAGAGAGTTAATACGCCTTCTAGGGAGACTATGTGTACGTCACAAGCGGGGAGGGGGGAGAATGATGAACCGCAAAACCAAGCAAACAGCGAAGGGCACAAACACCACCGCACGCACTCACTCACCACCACACACAGACTGAACCACGCAGGATCAGGCACGAGCATGCGCAGTCGGAACGGTATGGCCGTAAGCGAGGGAAGCGGCCAGAATCAGCCCTTTTGTTTTCAGTTGAGGGTTTATTGAGAGTCGCACAGAGAGAAGAGCAGACGTCGATGCGGCATTGATGTCAAGATGTCTTTGAGAAAGTCGTTATTAAAATGAGGAAGAAAGCGGTGAGTTGTATACGATTGCTACTAGGGGTGCACCGATCGATCGGCGCACCGATCGATCGGCCTCGATCACGTTAATTTGAGGGGATCAGAAATCGACCATATTCCCATGAGATCCACCGATCTTAGTTATATGCTTTTAACTCTTTAGGATCGAGTATGTCGTCGACGACATCGCGTACTTTTCGCGTCTATTTCAGTTTATAAATATCTCGCTGAAATCTTAATGTATAATCATGAAAAAAACACTGGCTAAATCCGTAATCTGTCTTCTTTTCAAAACGTCCATTGTCGGAAGTATTAAAGTTTTTTTAATTAGGTTAAATCGGCAAAAAAGTAAACCATGTCATCTTACTTTGTTTTACCTGCATCGGGGGCGTGTAGTACCGCTCTCACCCGAAGATCGCTATTCACATTCTAAATAGCCGCATTAGCGCGTATTCAAATCGCATTCGCATGGTAATTTGATTAACAGCGCAACGGTGAAACGCGATCCAGATACATCCCCTTCAGCGCCATAAAAGGGGGTTGGGGACGTGGCCAGGTGACAATGGCTCATTCATACACATGAAAGTTGCTACATATTCAATGAAAGGAGCCAGAAATAGTTACATGAGTTAGGTTTTTCTTATTTATTTATCCAAATTAATGTTGCATCTACACCATTTAGTCATCTTCATGTAGCCAAGACTTTGGTGATCAGATATCTGGGATCAAAACAAACTGCCAGCATTGCTTACTATGTACTTTTATAATGTTTCTGCAAGTGTTCCAAACTGCATTTTGCAATGTCTATACTTTGATGTCAAATTTCAAACTTAACAAAAATCTGACATATTTACAATATATATTAAAATAAAGATGAGTGTAATGGCAAAACAAATATATAAGAAATAATTTATTTGCCATGAATTAAGTGTGATGAAATGTGTGATCATGCCCCAGTCAGTGAAAGTGTGTTTCCTACCCCTAGGCCCCAGAGGGTTAAATCAGCCTTTTCTCCCATTCCCGAGAGAGGTGCAGTGCAGGCTGCCTCCCTCCCTATTTTTTGGACAAGTGTGTCATAACAGCTATATATATATATATGTTTTACAAAATTAGAGAAATTAAAGTCTGGAAGAAAAAATATGATTTTGTAGTTCAAACAGCAATGCTCATTTATATGTTCATTTATATTTGAGGACACTACCTCATGTTTTGTGAGTATTCATATCAAATTACTCAATAAAAATGGAAACATTGAAGTAACTGTCTTTTAGTTATGAAAGAAACAAGATCGGCAAAAAAAAATCGAGATCGGCAGGTAAGGTTGCCTAAGGATCGGTGATCGTTGATCGGCCAGAAAACTGCAATCGGTGCACCCCTAATTGCTACGAGTACTTTCTGCAAAAGTGGGCGGGGACTGCCGTCATTGTACAAATAAAGATACTTTGTGAAATGAATGGGGAGTGACATCTTTACATTCGTGGCAAGACGCAGGGCCCTCTGCATAAAGTGAAAGTAAGAAAAAGCTTACGGCACTTGGTAATCCCAGGCAGTCTCCCAACCAAGTACTAACCAAGCCCGGCCCCGCTTAGCTTCTGAGATCAGACGAGATCGGGCGCAGTCGGAACGGTATGGCCGTAAGCGAGGGAAGCTGCCAGAATCAGCCCTTTTGTTTTCAGTTGAGGGTTTATTGAGAGTCGCACCGAGAGAAGAGCAGACGTCGATGCGGCATTGATGTCAAGATGTCTTTGAGAAAGTAGTTATTAAAATGAGGAAGAAAGCGGTGAGTTGTATACGATTGCTACGAGTACTTTCTGCAAAAGTGGGCGGGGACTGCCGTCGTTGTACAAATAAAGGTAATTTGTGAAATGAAAGGGGAGTGACATCCTTACATTCGTGGCAAGATGCAGGGCCCTCTGGATAAAGTGAAAGTAAGATAAAGCGTACAGCACTTGGTAATCCCAAGCAGTCTCCCAACCAAGTACTAACCAAGCCCGGTCCCGCTTAGCTTCCGAGATCAGACGAGATCGGGCGCAGTCGGAACGGTATGCCCGTAAGCGAGGGAAGCGGCCAGAATCAGCCCTTTTGTTTTCAGTTGAGGGTTTATTGCGAGTCGCACCGAGAGAAGAGCAGACGTCGATGCGGCATTGATGTCAAGATGTCTTTGAGAAAGTCGTTATTAAAGTGAGGAAGAAAGCAGTGAGTTGTATACGATTGCTACGAGTACTTTCTGCAAAAGTGGGCTGGGACTGCCGTCGTTGTACAAATAAAGGTAATTCGTGAAATGAAAGGGGAGTGATATCTTTACATTCGTGGCAAGATGCAGGGCCCACTGGATAAAGTGAAAGTAAGATAAAGCGTACGGCACTTGGTAATCCCAGGCAGTCTCCCAACCAAGTACTAACAAAGCCCGGCCCCGCTTAGCTTCCGAGATCAGACGAGATCGGGCGCAGTTTTTTTTTTTTTTTAATTAAACCACTCAGAATGACAATGCCACACATACACCACAGCAGGGGGCGGTACAGGGAGAGGGGCCAGGGAACAGGGCACGCCCACGCTCCAAGACCCCTACTCACAGGGTGCAGCCGTCTTCATCATGCGGGCGTGTAGTTTAATAAAAAGAAAAAAGACATGAAACCAACAAAGGTAAAACCAATTCAGGAAAAGCCAATAAAATGAGCAGGAAAACTAAGGACAGACAACACAGAACACAGACCAAACAGGCAGAAAAACAACCCACCCGCACCAAACCCAAAGGAAAACAGCCCACCCAGCAACACAACAAGGAATAGAAAACAAGGCCACCCTCAAAAAACGTCCCAAACTAAACGCCCACCCACAACAGACACGAAAGGAACCCGGTTCACACAATCACGTAAGAACCGGGGCATGTCATGAGGCCCGGCAGACAATAAAAACACCTTGGATAAAACCAGACGCAGCCGATAGCGGCACATTAAAATGGGGTCTAAAACCACGCGCTCATAGCGAGCCTTGTTGCGCCGCAACCAAACAACATACTTAGCGACCGCTAAAAACAAGTTAAGAAAGGTGCTGGCGGGGTGGACCTTGGGAACACCAAACAGGAACATGACCTGCCACCCCGCCTCAGCGATCCTTTCCACCACCTCCAGAGCCCAAACAATAAAATCAGCTAACTGAGACCAGCCAAAAAACATGTGTGTGAGGCCCTCCTCCACGTCCCGGCACACTGGGCAGAGCGGAGACGCAGCGAAGCCCAGTCTATGCAGCCACCTCATTGACCATAGGGCATTATGCCGCTGTCTGAAGTCAAAATGGGCCAGGGCAGGGTCCGCCGGGCAGACCAGCACGTTCCCCCACAACAGGTCAGGCCCCAGGGCGGGGAAGCGAGCGCTCCAAAAGACCTGCGCCACCGGGGAGACAAACGCACGCTGCCTGCAGAGGCGGGCAAAGTCACGCGTCACACACACCCCCAAAGGGGCGAGGGACCCGGACAGCCGCCTCACGTACACCGCGGGGAAACGGGGGGCCACATCACGGGGGCCGCCGGCCTGCTCGATGTCACGCACCCACTCCGCGGGAAGGGCAGCCCTCGCTGCCAGACACTGCCTGGCGACAGTGACCCTGGAGGCCCCCTCGGCCACAGCCTCAACCTGGTCATAGATGGCCGCGGGAGGCAGGAAGCCAGGGCGCACCTCATAGAAGAGGTCTCGCACCTGACGCACTACAGCCTCCCACCAGTGCCGGAACTCAAGGGGCCGCCTCCCGGAGTCCACATCCTCCCCGTCGCATCGTCCGCGCACCTCCCGAGCAGAACGCCCAGGAGGCGCACGTCCCCCTCGGCCTCAGTCAGCCCCAGCTCGGCGGGCAGAGGCCCGGCCGAACCGAGCCGCAGGTAGACCGAATTGGTCAGGTTGACCCTAGCCCCAGTGATGTCACAGTACCACTGCACGCTGCGCAACGCAGCCCCCACGCTGGCCACATCGGGCACGAGCAGGGTGGTGTCGTCAGCGTACTGGAAGACCGGCGGAGCGAAGCATGTCGGGCCGATGGGCACCCTAGCAATGCCACGAGACGCGGCCACCAGGAGGCCGAGGGGCTCGACCGCCAAGGTGTACAAGGCGGCCGACAGGGGGCAGCCCTGCCGCACCAAACGCGTCATGCGGAAGGGCGCAGTGACGTAGCCGTTACAGGCGACCACGGTCATGGCGGAGGCGCACAAGAGGCGCGTCCAGGCCAGGAAGCCCAGGCCGAAGCCGAAGACCTCCATCACACGCTGGAGGTAGGCGTGCTCGACCCTGTCAAAGGCCTTGGCGAAGTCGAGCTTCACCAGGTAACCGGGCGTACCCGCCGTCTCCATGAACCCCACCGCCGCCTGCACATCCCGGACGGTGTCCAGGATGGTGCGACCCATCACCCCGTACGTCTGGGTGGTGCGGATGAGAGACGGCAGCACCCGACTGAGCCGGGAGGCCAAGACCGAGGCCAACACCTTGTAATCGGTGTTGAGCATGGTGAGGGGCCTGTAATTTGCCAGCTCCCCCCTGTCTCCCGTGTGCTTAAAGAGCATCTTAATCACATCCAGCCGGATGGTGCCGTGCATCTCACCGCGGGCGAGGACGTCACTATAAAGGGCCTGCAAGATAGGCACCAGCTCCCCCTTAAAGACCCTGTAAAAGTCTGCCGTGAGGCCGTCGGAGCCGGGACACTTGCGCGGCTGGAGCCGGTCAATGGCGGCCTCGATCTCATCACCAGACAAGGGGCCGTCACACAGGGCGACGCTCTCGGGCGAGAGGCGCGCCTCGATCAGCCCCATGAGGGGGGAGAGGGCGTCCAGATCGATGCGCTCGCTGGTGAACATAGCGGCCCAGTAGTCCCGCACAACGCGCAGGACACCGGGCGCGTCGGACACCAACTGGCCGTCCGGGCAGCGCACCGACCGGAGCAGCCTTGCAGCCCCCCTGGACTCTCTCCAGTCCTCCCGGCAGCCTGCAATATGGCCGCCACCTGCCTCTTAACCCCTTGGGACCAGCGATCCCGCCGGCGGGATCTGACAGAAATTTCGCAAAACCATTTAAATAACTCCGCGAGTTTTTGTCATATACACATTCTAAAAATACTCTCAGAAACCTTGGACGGTCTACTTTTCAAATATATATAGGTAGAAACTAAATATATTTTTACAGCTTCGTGATACGAATTGAAAGAACAAGAGTGACTGACTTAAGTGTCTGCGTCTCGAAGCAGCTCTGATCGCCCACCCACTTGCAAATCGCGCTATTCGCATGATAACAACATGATAATCCGACAGTTAGTATTGGATGAAGAAATATGTGAATACGCCCATTGTGACCGAAATAAACAAGAGCACATGTCTGGGTAGTGTTTACACTGATCGGCTACAATATAGCACACGGATACGTCTATGCCGCTGAAGCTTTGCGCCAGTGTTGCCACTTTCAGCAGCGAAGCTCATACCTGTGTTCATAGCTCAGTGGGCTAAGCCTGTGTGCCTGCAATCACGTGGTCGCCGATTCAAACGCAGCGTATTTAGAATGTGAATAGCGATCTTCCGCTGAGAGCGGTCCTACACGCTCCCGACGCAAGTAAAACAACGAAAGATGACACGATTTGTTTTTGCCTATTTAACCTAATTTTTAAAACGTTAATACTTCTGACAATGGAAGTTTTGAAAAGAAGACAGATAACGGATTTAGTCAGTGTTTTTTTCATGATTCTACATAATGATTTCAGCGAGATATAAACTGAAATACACGAGAAAGATACGCGGTCGATGATGCCCTCGTCCCCAGAGCGTCAATAATAGTCACTGCATCATATTTATCGCTTTCTATATTTATATAGTCACAGTTTTTCATTTTTCATTCCATCTATCAAAAAACTGTGAAAGGGATTTTATTGTTGCTACATTTGTTGCGTTTCAAACTGCCTTTCCAAAGTGATGGGTGTGGGGTGCAGTGACATTCCAGACTGATGGACCATTGACAGTATGCAAACTACTACAGGTGTGAGGACACCTATCTCATCAATATTCATTGTGAAGACCACTGACTTTGAGAAAAAGAGTGTCACTCCAAAGTTCTAACACTTTAGTAATCAAACCATATAAAATTTCAGAATGTCACTTTCACCTATGTGTAGCCAACCCCTGTGTCTATAAGCTTCAGAGCTCAAAAGTCTTACCTAGAAATGTCTATAATGTGATTTTTTACAATTTCTCAGCATGTCTGAAAATAGGTTTTTGAAAAGTATATGTTTAAAGTTGATTTTAACAAAAAATAGAATAATAACATTCTAAGAGGTCTCAGATTATTGGTGCTGAGTTTGTGCTGAATAAAAGCAAATGTATCACTTTGGGATAAATGTTTTTTAGATAGGTGAAATATTTTAAAATGTCAAGGCATGTCAGACTACCTCGAAAGTGGAAAAAAGGCCTCAGGCCCCAGGGGGTTAAGCAGCTCCCACCCTGCCTGAATGTCGAGGGAGAACAGGGGCGACCGCACCCCAGTCCACAATGCGAAGCTAACCTTATCAGTAACGGTACCATCGCTTAAGAGGGAGGGGTTGAGGACCCAAGATCGAGAGTGCATATGAAGTAGTCGTGATCGCTCAAAAGACACTCCCGATAAGACATTGCACGGACACGGGCAGCGACAGCAGGGGACACTAAAGCGTAGTCCAGCCTGCTCCCTGCACCACCCCCCGGACACGCTGCGTCCTGGAGAGGACGCGTCGGTCAGGGTTGCGATCCTGCCACAGATCCGTGAGGTGACAGGCACGCATCATACGGAGGAGCACGGCTCTCCCCGCATCGGCCCGCATGACTACCCCCCTCCGCACATCCAGGCGAGAGAGGGTGATGTTAAAGTCCCCGACCACGAGAGGACAGAGCCACTGCGCCACACGGGCAGCCAGGCAGTCGAAGAAGGAGGCACACCGAGCCCGGTCAGTGGGCGCGTGCACGACCACGACGGTGCAGGCGAAGCCCCCCTCCAGACACAGTCCAACGGCCAGACACTTGCCTCCCCCGTCCGAGTACAGCAGTGATGCCGACTGGACGCGCGGGCGGCGACAGAGCAGCGCGACACCCCAACCGATGACCCCTGACCTAACAGAGGCGGTGGAGAAGAAGACATCGCCCGACCATGCGTCCCGCACCCTCTCAATAAAAGCCCCATTCCACCCAGTCTCCTGCAGACACACGACAGACGAATCAGCACACACAGCTAAAACCGCCTGGGCCTTGGCCCAGGAGCGCAGCCCCCGGGCATTGAGAGAGGTCAGAGTCATTGTTCAATAGTGTATTGGCACCAGGCGGGAATCACACAGAAACACAGACTAGACCATACAGAAGACAGACTAACTAACGGGGGCACAGGCACTAAAAGAGACAATCCAGAGATAAAAGCGGGATGTAAAAGCAGCCACCCCACCCACCAGAGCAACCACCCACACATCCCACCCTGATGGGCGAGCGATGCCATTTCAAATACACAGGCGAAACACAAGCATAAAAAAACCAATAAGAACAATAAAAAGAACCATAAATACAATAAATAGGTGGACCATAAAAAAAAACCCGTAAAAAAGCACAAGCAACTAAAATACACGGAACTTAGGGGACGGGGAAAAGCGAGGGACGACAGCGGCGATAGCAGAGGGGGCGGTATAAGGCGACACGGACACGGCTGTATGACGATGAAAACAAAAAGAAACAAAACCGGGGCAGCAGAAAAGCAATACACATTCAGAGACAATATAATTAAAGGGAGACATGAGTCCCGAAAGCCAGTTTTGTCAGCCGGGGATCGGACCGAAAGGAGCCAGTTGAGGTGGTTTGGACATCTGGTGCGGATGCCTCCTGGGCGGCTACCCGGAGAGGTTTTCCGTGCATGTCCTACAGGGAGGAGGCCCCGGGGCAGGCCCAGGACTCGCTGGAGGGATTATATCTCTCGGCTGGCCTGGGAACGCCTCGGTGTCCCCCCCGAGGAGCTGGTGGGGTTAGCTGGGGAGAGGGAGGTCTGGGTGCCTCTACTGAAGCTGCTACCCCCGCGACCCGAACCCCGGACAAGCGGCAGATGATTGATGGATTGATGGACATGAGTCCATGAAAAAGGGGGGCGGTGAAAATCAGTCCGTGTCGCCGCTGTCGTCATGACCCAGGCTCGCAGCACGCATGGCCGCCAGGGCCACCACCGCCGACTGCCGCCGCTCCTCCTGACGCCGCTGGGTGTTGGACAGGCCCGGCAAAGGGGGCGGACGAGACACCCCGGACCTAGACCCCATGCAAAACCTCAATTTATTTATTCTTTGCCTTGCCCAGCTTGTTGATAGGGGACTTTCCTGCGTCCTGCTGGACCCTCGGGGCGACGAAGGGGTCCGGGTCCAGGGAGTCGATCTGTCTCAGGGTATCGGTGCCGACCAGGGTGACGCCAGGGGCAGAACAGATGGGGGCAGAGGGGAGGGGGGGGGGAGTGGGGGCAGGGGGAGGGGGGGCCATCCACAGTCCTACCTCCGGCCATCTGGGACGCCGGGCGCACTTCGCCCACGGCCTGAGCTGCGGGAAGGGACGGGGTGAGAGACGGGGGGAAGCCGGGCGGGGGCTCGGAGTACAGGGACTGGGAGACAGGCATCAAAGGCACTGGCAGCTCCACGGGATCCGCAGCTCGGGAGGGCAGCGCCACGTCTTCAGCGCCCGACGCCCCGATGAGGTCCTGTGCGGCCGGGGGGTCTCCGGCCCCCCCAAAGAGCACAGCGTCCACCCCCAGGATGGCACCCCCACTCACCTCCCCCGGTAGGCCGGCTGCAGTGTCAGCAGCACAGGGGCCGCGGTCTTCCATGGCGGAATCCAGGCAGCCGGCAGCAGCAGCAACAGGGGATGTCGATGTCGCAGCGTTGGCGGCAGTGTGGGGGTCCTGCAGGCATGAGAGAGACATCCCCTTCTCCCCCCCTACATGAGAGCAGGGTCAACCCCATCCCCGGGAACGGAGGCCTTCCCCTCTCGACCAGGGGCGTCGGAGCAGACACACAGAGCGGCGGCCTTGCGGCAGCTCGCACAGCGGGCAGCAACACAATCGCGGGCGTAGTGCCCCTGCAGCTCGCAGACACGGCATACATACTGGGGGCACTGGGCCACCACATGCCCCGGCTTGAGGCACATCCGGCAGAGGCGGACCTGGTTGTCATGGGCGACCCGGATGTACCAAAATGAGCACTGTAGGGCAAGGACACCACGCTGGCCGGGAAACGCACCCTGACGCAGCGGGTGCCGTCAATGACCTGAGTGCCGGGCAGGAGCCGACGGCGCACCGGGAGGATGGGCTCCACTCCCCATGCCGTGAGACGATCGAGGACGACCTGGTCGGGCATATATGCGGGCAGGTGCAAAAAGGAGACCACGTGCTCCCCCTGACAGAGGCGTCCGACCGGACACAACTTGCCCTGTACGGTGAGCCCACCCTCAATCAGCTCGATGTACTCGGGGGCGGTGAAGGTAACCTAATGGTAAAACCATGGTTAATTTTCGTAAGGGTTTGATTCGTTTGTTTTTTTTTTGCATTTCTTTTCGGTTTACTTGTATAGTTCTTTCTGTTCATTTTCCCCTTGGTTAGCCTCCCCTCTCCCTGGCCAAGACATGGCAACATTGTAAAGGTAAGTTTCTAAACACATACTTAAAAGGAAAACTGGTAATTTGCAACCCACGGTCCTGTTGTTTGAGACCTGTCTGAAGGAAAAAGATCAAGAAAATTTGGTACAACATAAACTAAATAGCAAGTACACATTGGTTAGCTATAGATGCTGGTTTGTTATTCGGTTTATGTTGTACAAAATTTTGTCATTCTTTTTGCTACTGACAGCACTCGCAGGGCTACGGAACCATGTCGCAGCAGCCAATTTTCTAGGAAGTAGCAAGGTAAGCAAAGGTGTTATTAATCACCTTCATGACATTCAATGAGGATCTGCTTCAGAATCGTATTGACTCTCATTAGTAACACTTGTGCTTACGGTGCTACTTCCTCAAAAAGTAGCATTGAAAACACAGGGGGAAAAGCAGTACACCAAGACAGCAAAGGGCAACTGTAATCTGAGAGTAGTTCTACGTAGCTTCTTAGCAGTGTATATCGAATATTCGACTATTCAAAAATCGTGTCTCATCCCTACTGTTTATAGACATATTCCAAAACTTCCAGTGAGCACACTTATCTGCCATGGTGTATTGCTTTTTCTTAGTGTGTTCAAGAATTTTCCCCCTGCCATTCCATCATTGTAACAAATAACTGTGAGCAGCGTGGATTTACTGGGTAAATTAATGAAAACCTACCAAAAATAGCGTTGATAGAGGTGGCCTCCAAGGGTGACTTAACTTCATTCTTGGCGCTCCCTTTTTGGCCAGTAAGTGATGAGGTGGCCATCTCCTTTCGGGTGAACACGACCCCAAGCAGGTCACAGACCAGCTTTGTTGGTTGAAGGTGATTGCACCTTTGCAGTTTAATCCTGCTGACCTTTAGTCCCTCACCAATGAGAACCTTGAAATTCAGATGAAACATCAATAACATGTTACAGAAAAACTGAAATGAAGTGTCCTTGGACTCATCAGTTAATATTCGCTACCGTTTCACTATTTGATCCAAGTTATACCAAACACTTGCCAATCTTGAACAACTGGCCTATGGGAGTCATCATAATTACACAAAAGGGGTAATAAGTCTGTTTTTGATTGTATCTCAGGCAAGCAGATCAGAGTGGAGATAGACCTTGTGGGCATAATAAGCTGCAGAGTGAGATTCTTTAATTAATTAATTACCTAAGGGATAGTCTGGAATCAATGAACCCAAGCCTGATGTTCGAAGTTACCGAGCACTGTCGGAACAGGAACAAGACAATTGACTACAACGAAGGCCAAATTCGCAAACCAACAGGTAACACTAACTGAATGAGGCACAGAGTTACCTTGCTCTGATCAGTTAGTGTTGGCTGCGCTATTAGATCTACATTGCACCAAAGTTTCTTGCTTTTATACCTATGGAGTGCACTCAGCAACCAACAGGGGCAGAACACATTTTATAGGCTAAGTTGTTTTTTCTTCTTAAAATTGATAACAAATCTAACAATATTAATATAACAACACCTGGTATGATTTAAGATTTAGTAGGCAATAATTTAATAATTTGCAGTTTATGCTAGTGTTGCTAATGGATTTCATAATAATTGATCAGTACAATGTCAGTAGGTGTCAACCAGGCTAGTCTTAGTTAGAATTCACTTACATCATCATTTGAGTTTTCTTGGGCCTGAGGAGATGAGCTGCGACTGGTGGCTTGTTCCAGGTTGGTTGTTTGTACGGTGGTGGCTGGCTCTCTTACCAAAGTACTTCTCAACTCAGAGAGCATAATCCTCATATCTAAAAGAAATAACAGACGTTAACACCCTTACAGAATCATTTAAAAATATTTAAAATGATAGTAGCTTTTGTACAGAGTTTGAATGTGCCCAACAAAGTTGTGCAACCATTTCAACAAAGAGCTACTATGCTATTTGAAGAAGAGTGAAATAGGATTCCACCGGTACAAAATCTGGCGAATTAATGAGTTGCTTGCAAACTTGCCATTAATTGTATCCACCTGCTGAGTCAACCTCTGCCGATCTTCCTCTAGTTCTTTGACTCGCTGTTCAAGGCGTTTGCAGTTGGAACAATGAGTGACTGAGATCCAATAAAAAAAAATTGAATTGTTAGAAGATTTTCTAGGTTCTAATCACTTGATGTAATGGGAAGACCTACAGGGAAACAATACCATTTGTGTCAGAAATAACAGTTTTACTTAAGTTTATTAAAATATTTGTACATGGAAGCACGTAAGAGAAAGAGATTCAAGCAAATCAGGGCAAAATTTGACGTCATAAAGCTGATCAAGGGCACAATGTGGCAGTCAGGATTCAAACTAATTCGAATAATTTCCACGCTACTTAGCATGCTAATCAGGTTCCTTAACTGCTACGCCCCCACCATCACAGTCTTGTAAAGCCAAAATGTCTCACTAGCCAGGGATACTTTTAATAAAGAAGAAAGTAGATAAAAGTTGCTGTTAGGTATTTCATCTGTGTCATGGGTGATGAATAACTTACAGTTAGCTGCTCTCTCCTGGGTTCTTTTTCAGCCTTAAAGAGTGAAAAAGAAAGACATCATGCATTTTGTAAATGGGGGATTTTTGTGTCATAACAAACAAAGTAACGGACAGTCCTAGACAATCCATGGTTTGCAGCGATGGCAAATTTTAAACAGTGGCATTATAAATTAATTATGCAAATCAACCAACTGGATAATGGCCAAGATCATTTCTATCAATTTGATGACAAATGACAGAACTTACACTGAGTCTTTGCTTTCTTTGTTGGAGAAGTTTTTCAATTTGCGCTGGATGCACAGCTTTCTTTTCAGTCTTAAGAGAGACATGGAATATTAATGGCTTAGTGGAAACAAAGAGCAAGAAAAACAAAGAGCAAGAATATACCATGGGGGGCAGGATTGTTGTTGTTGTTTTTTTTAGTAAAAGTAATTCCAATTGTGTTGCTACTGAAATACCTGTGCTAATCAAAAGCGAAATCCTTATTTCCCCACTGCAATTCATTTTATAATTAACTGAAAAAAGTAGGGCACCTTTTTTCTCTTTGGCATCTCACATTGCTCATCATCCGAGGAATACTGGACAGGTTTTTTCTTCCGCCTCCCTCTGCCACACTCCTCATTGGCAGCTGAGCCCTTTATAAGTTCCTCTCTTTTATCTGAGAGCATTTGCTCATTTTCTAGTTGAGAATAAGAACAATATGTTGGTATGTCAATATGGAGTGCAAATATTAAATACATAAATTACTTTCCACTGTGTTCCTGTTAATGATAAACAACACATTTACCCCAAATTACTAAAATATCGATACTTCAATTAATATAATAATTTTCTGAGGTAAAGGCTTTTTCTTGCATACTGCTACAGTAGCAACACGTTAAGAAAGTTAGCTGTAACAGAGCACCTAGCCTGAAATCAATGTTAGCTTTATCAAACAGTCTATCGTTAGCATATTTGCGTTTTAACCCCTTGGGACCGGCGATCCCGCCGGCGGGATCTGACAGAAATTTCGCAAAACCGTTTAAATAACTCCGCGAGTTTTTGTCATATACACATTTTAAAAATACTCTCAGAAACCTTGGACGGTCTACTTTTCAAATATATATAGGTAGAAACTAAATATATTTTTACAGCTTCGTGATACGAATTGAAAGAACAAGAGTGACTGACTTAAGCGTCTGCGTCTCGAAGCGGCTCTGATCGCCCACCCACTTGCAAATCGCGCTATTCGCATGATAATAACATGATAATCCGACAGTTAGTATTGGGTAAAGAAATATGTGAATACGCCCATTGTGACCGAAATAAACAAGAGCACATGTCTGGGTAGTGTTTACACTGATCGGCTACAATATAGCACTCGGATACGTCTCTGCCGCTGAAGCTTTGCGCCAGTGTAGCCACTTTCAGTAGCGAAGCTCATACCTGTGTTCATAGCTCAGTGGGCTAAGCCTGTGTTCCTGCAATCACGTGGTCGCCGATTCAAACGCAGCGTATTTAGAACGTGAATAGCGATCTTCCGCTGAGAGCGGTCCTAAACGCTCCCGACGCAAGTAAAATCAAGAAAGGTGACACGATTTGCTTTTTTGCCTTTTTAACCTAATTTTAAAAACTTTAATACTTCTGACAATGGAAGTTTTGAAAAGAAGACAGATAACGGATTTAGTCAGTGTTTTTTTCATGATTCTACATAATGATTTCAGCGAGATATAAACTGAAGTACACGAGAAAGATACGCGGTCGACGATGCCCTCGTCCCCAGAGCGTCAATAATAGTCACTGCATCATATTTATCGCTTTCTATATTTATATAGTCACAGTTTTTCATTTTTCATTCCATCTATCAATAAACTGTGAAAGGGATTTTATTGTTGCTACTTTTCTTGCGTTTCAAACTGCCTTTCCAAAGTGATGGGTGTGGGGTGCAGTGACATTCCAGACTGATGGGCCATTGACAGTATGCAAACTACTACAGGTGTGAGGACACCTATCTCATCAATATTCATTGTGAAGACCACTGACTTTGAGAAAAAGAGTGTCACTCCAAAGTTCTAACACTTTAGTAATCAAACCATATAAAATTTCTGAATGTCACTTTTACCTGTGTGTAGCCAACCCCTGTGTCTATAAGCTTCAGAGCTCAAAAGTCTTACCTAGAAATGTCTATAATGTGATTTTTTAGAATTTCTCAGCATGTCTGAAAATAGGTTTTTGAAAAGTATATGTTTAAAGTTGATTTTAACAAAAAATAGAATAATAACATTCTAAGAGGTCTCAGATTATTGGTGCTGAGTTTGTGCTGAATAAAAGCAAATGTATCACTTTGGGATAAATGTTTTTTAGATAGGTGAAATATTTTAAAATGTCAAGGCATGTCAGACTACCTCGAAAGTGGAAAAAAGGCCTCAGGGCCCAGGGGGTTAATATATTAATAGGTGAAATTGCCAGTCATCTGTGGACGATATATGAAATTTCTTACCTGAAATGTCCAGTATTTTGGCCGGGTAAAGGTACTTTCCCCACCGCACCAATACCTCCTTCTCCACATTCCAGTCTTTCGGGTTCAGTTCATTTGTGGTCATTCCAGTGCCAGTTAAATTAACTGAACTTAAGGGTCCGACACTTAGAGTATTTTCCTCAAAAAAATCGAACAATCCATACATATTTAAAACTGCCATTTAAGACTTAAAATATAAATAAATGCGGTTACCACAATACTAGCTACAACTGTCAACTGTCAAATTCAAATTATGCAGCTGCGCGAGCGTGCTGAATTGTCATTGGTGCGCGACAACGAGGAGGTCTCTGCAGAACACAGAAGCGAGTGGGCGGATTTCAAGCGCTGGAAGTGTATTACAGTGGGCGGTTCCAAAGCGTTGTTTTTTGTCACCGAAAAAAAGGTTTAACGATGATTGGACGCTTGAAACCCGCCCATACAGCTTGGGGAACGCCCATTACGTTCTCTGATTGGATGCTTGAAACCCGCCCATACTGCTTGGGGAACGCCCATTTTGTTCTGCAGAGACTCATAACTCGCCGTTGAAGAGTAGTGGACAGGAGAACAGGAATTTGCAGCCATGATGCATCGCAGATTGGGTCGATATAAACGCTATTTGCGTGAAGTGGACATTGAAATTCCCAGAGAAACATCTCGAAGAAGATTAAATGTAAGTATTTGTGGTTTTGTTCATTTGTTTTACTTCAGACAGCTAGCTAGCAAGCAAGCTTATAGTTAACCGAGCTAACTTCAACTTGCCGGCTATACCAACTAAAAGTAGCTCCAAAGGGTAAACAAATGAGAATAAAAATCGTCACAAGAGGTAAACCTGTAAAATCCTCTGTGAAATAAAATTTGGACACGATTCTCCCAATTTACGTTATACTGTACTGACCTCAGTTGAAAGTAGTGGCGTAACGTTAGGCTGGCAAGTCACTAACAAGTGCATATCAGTCAGCTATGACTATGTATAACCAAAGTAATAAAGGTCAGAAAATCTTACCACGTAGTTTTAATGAAGATATATAGGCATTTTTTCCATTCATGAAATTCATCACAGCACTCACCAGGGAGGTAAATGTTTACTAGATAGATAGGTAGATAGATAGATAGGTAGATAGATAGATAGATAGATAGATAGATAGATAGATAGATAGATAGATAGACAGTGTATTTATCCAGAAGGAAAGAAAGTTAATGAAATCACTATGTGATTACCTTGTAATTATTTTACCATTTTCATGTGTTGTATCAGGGAGACATGAACTACCCCTCAGCTGACGAGGCCAGTGAGGCTTATGACACCGAGGGGCAGTACCCAAATAACTGTGAGGTATGTAGACAAGACACTTTTCTTTTCCTGCTTTAATTGTTTCATGAAATTCATCACAGCACTCACCAGGGAGGTAAATGTTTACTAGATAGATAGGTAGTTGGACGGACGGACAGATGGTGTAATGGAACTGTTGTATAAAAGCAACGGTCTTACAGCTTCGTGCCAGCGGGATCCATAGCCTTGGGCATATCCGCTAACAACCCCACTCCCCCTCTTGTTATATTGCTTAAATTAAAAAAAAAAAAGGAAAAAAAACTATATTGGTTGAATGACCTCTAACCCTTAAAATTCTTTGTAACTTTGCGTGCTTAATGTGCAGATATTCATGTTATTATATGTGTTGTTTTCTAGGAAGACGTCAACTACCCATCAGATGATGATGCCAACGAGACTGACAACATTCATGTGCACTACCAAAGTAGCACAGAGGTATTTTACTCCTTTGTTGTTAGGGGTGTAGTGGGAATCAAACATGGGAGTACTGTGTCCTTTACAGTACATTTTGGATCAAAATATTTCTTCTCATCATGCAAACTTTATGTTACGTATTGAGCTGCAGTGCGGTTATACTGAATGGCTTTTGTATTTTAGGAACCTTTCAATCTGGATGGTGGTGGTGAGCCAATATATCCAGGGAGTGATGTCACCAAAGGTCAAACCATTCTAATGATGTTGGTCTTCATTCTACGTCATAGCCTAAATGGAGAAGGTCTCAGTGATTTCCTGAAAATGCTTGATATTCTGTTTCCTGGTACACTGCCCGCCACAAAGTTCCTGTTTAACAAATGTTTTGTGTCCATCAACAGTAGTTTTGAGATCCACTTCTACTGTGAGTCGTGCCATGAGTACATTTGTAAGGACAGCAACTTAGTTGATATGTGTCAAGAATGCCAAAATCCTTTCAACAAAACCCTAAATCTTAGGAATGGGTCCTTCTTCATTTATCTACCATTAGCTTCTCAACTGAGAGATGTACTGGAGAACTATGTGACAAATTTTCAAACAATTATAGACAAAGCTTCTTGGATTTGGGATGACACAGTTAGTGATATATTTGATGGGGACATCATGAAAAGCTACATTCAAAATGGCATGATTGGGAAATGGGATCTGACATTACTATGGAACTGTGATGGAGTACCCGTCTTTGAATCCTCTCAATATTCCTTGTGGCCAATTCAATTCACGATAAATGAATTACCACCTAGTATTAGGAAAGGACATGTCCTATTGTCTGCTCTTTGGTTCGGCAAGTCTAAGCCAGTGATGAACACATTTCTTAAGCCATTCATAGATGAAATGGAGAGTTTGAAGGATCATGGCTTGAAGTGGGTAGATGGTGAGGTAATTCGTAGGAGCAGAGTGTTTGCTGTTGTTAGTGCCTGTGATTCTGTAGCCAGGCCATTGCTGAAACACAGTACACAGTTTAATGGAAAGCATGGCTGTGACTGGTGTCTTCATCCTGGGGAACGAGTAGCTAAAGGTCATGGCTATGTTAATGCATACCCTTACCTACACCCACCTGCAGATAGTAGACAACTCAACCAGTGGGAGGATGATGCAATTCAGGCCTCACAGGAGGGCCACCCTGTTCACGGCGTGAAAGGCCTGTCACCTCTTCTGTTCCTGCCACTGTTTAACATTATAAGTAGTTTCATACCAGATTATATGCATGCGGTTCTTTTGGGTGTTGTGCGGCAATTTCTTACTCTGTGGATAGACAGCTCCAATCATACTCTACCCTGGTACATTGGTACAAAACTTAATGTCCTGAACGAACGATTGCTCTCTGTAAAACCACCTAAAGAGCTTACTCGTACACCTTCTTCACTTGACAAATTAAAATTTTGGAAAGCTTCCGAGTTCAAAAGTTGGCTTCTATATTATTCCATGATTACCCTTGACGGTATATTGCCTACACAGTATCTTAATCACTGGGCACTTCTGGTTTATGCAATGTATGCACTCTTAATGACCAACATCCCTCGGCAGGTCTTGGAAAAGGCTGATGTTGCTTTACACAAATTTGTCATACAGATGGAATTATTGTATGGTAAGGAGCATGTCAGCTTTAATGTTCATCAGCTTACTCACTTATGTGAGAGTGTGAAGTTATGGGGGCCATTATGGTGCATATCTGCTTTTACATTTGAAGGCAATAATCACAATCTGATGCAGTATTTCCATGGAACCCAGAGTGTCCCCAGACAAATATGCCGAACTTTTCTACTGTGGCGTGATATCCCAAGAAACATTCACAGCCATGTCAAGGACAAAAATTCCACTGTGTTTGACTATTGTTGTCAGCTACTTGGAAAAAGAGTAGTTCAGAGGCATTTGATTGTAGGCGATTTTCATATATTTGGTGCACCTACATTATCACCCCTCTTGCCTAGACAGTACGCAGCTGTTGAAAGACATTTTAATGTCTTACCTAAGAATGAGCCTGTACAGTGTTTTAAGAGGTTTTTATACAAAGGCACGCTCTACACAACTGCAGGATACACACGTATGCAGAAACGTACCAATTCAGTAGTGATGCTAAGTGATGAAAGCTTTGTACAAATTCAGGATTTTGCTCTTCTGAAAATTCAGTGCAACTGTGCCCTTACTAAATGTGCTTGTGATGAGATACCAGTGATTTTTGGATATCCTCTAGCAGTAAAACAGAAAGTTATGTTCAGGGATAGGCAATTGAACCTCTATATTGATTTTATCCAAGAGGTCAATGAGAAACAAGACACTATTGTTGTAACAGCTTCATCACTACATAAAAAGTGTGTTTTATTTGCAGTCAGCAAAAGAAAGTATGTAGTTCCTCTAGTGAACAATATTGAAACTGATTAAAATTTAGGTAAATGACAGAGTAATTATAGAAGGAAAAGTTGCTATAGGTATGTACAATATATAACAGTATAAAAAATAGGAGTAGTAAATCCTTGCCTAATTTTTTGGGCCTGGGGATGTTTGTGTATATGCAATGTATGTATGTATGTATTTTATATATATATGACTTAATTTGCTTAATTAAATGTACTATTGTGATATGATAGTCAATTGACAGACTGCTAGTCTATTATTGATGTTACTACTATTACTTTTTAAGTAGGGTACCTGATGTATACAAAGAAAATGTTGAATGAAATTATTTTAAAGTTATAAATTCTACAAATGTACAGTCTATTAAAAGATTCTACAATAAAAAAAATGCTTGTAATACAGTGTTTTGCAATATCATTACTTTCATCATAGCCCGCAATGGGTGCATTTAGGTTTGGTGTGGGTTGGCCCTAGTCCACACTTCCAGACAAGAACCCGGATGGGCCTTGCAAGTGCACATTTGCTGGGTCCTTTTTAAAACCATAGTAGTACCATGGTTACAATGAAGTGCTATATGTAAACTATGGTAGTACCACAGCTACCATGAAGCTCTATGGATAAACCATGGTAGTACTATGGGTAGTACCAAAGTACCATGAGGTACCATAGTAAAACTATGGTTACTGCATAAAAACCATAGGAAACCATGGTTAATTTTCGTAAGGGAAGCAAATAGCGAAGGCAAAAAAACATACCACCGCACGCACTCACTACCACACACTCACTGAGCCGCACAGGATCAGACGCGATCATGCGCAGTTGGAACGGTATGGCCGTAAGCGAGGGAAGCGACCAGAATCAGCCCTTTTGTTTTCAGTTGAGGGTTTATTGAGAGTCGCACCGAGAGAAGAGCAGACTGAAGAATGTCAAGATGTCTTTGAGAAAGTCGTTCTTAAAATGAGGAAGAAAGCGGTGAGTTGTATACGATTGCTACGAGTACTTTCTGCAAAAGTGGGCTGCCGTCGTTGTACAAATAAAGGTAATTTGTGAAATGAAAGGGGAGTGACATCTTTACATTCGTGGCAAGACGCAGGGCCCTCTGGATAAGGTGAAAGTAAGAAAAAGCTTACGGCACTTGGTAATCCCAGGCAGTCTCCCAACCAAGTACTAACCAAGCCCGGCCCCGCTTAGCTTCCGAGATCAGACGAGATCGGGCGCAGTCGGAACAGTATGGCCGCAAGCGAGGGAAGCGGCCAGAATCAACCCTTTTGTTTTCAGTTGAGGGTTTATTGACAGTCGCACCGAGAGAAGAGCAGACGTCGATGCGGCATTGATGTCAAGATGTCTTTGAGAAAGTCGTTCTTAAAATGAGGAAGAAAGTGGTGAGTTGTATACGATTGCTACGAGTACTTTCTGCAAAAGTGGGCGGGGACTGCCGTCGTTGTACAAATAAAGGTAATTTGTGAAATGAAAGGGGAGTGATATCTTTACATTCGTGGCAAGATGCAGGGCCCTCTGGATAAAGTGAAAGTAAGATAAAGCGTACGGCACTTGGTAATCCCAGGCAGTCTCCCAACCAAGTACTAACAAAGCCCGGCCCCGCTTAGCTTCCGAGATCAGACGAGATCGGGCGCAGTCGGAACGGTATGGCCGGAAGCGAGGGAAGCGGCCAGAATCAGCCCTTTTGTTTTCAGTTGAGGGTTTATTGAGAGTCGCACCGAGAGAAGAGCAGACGTCGATGCCGCATTGATATCAAGATGTCTTTGAGAAAGTCCTTCTTAAAATGAGGAAGAAAGCGGTGAGTTGTATACGATTGCTACGAGTACTTTCTGCAAAATTGGGCTGCCGTCATTGTACAAATAAAGATACTTTGTGAAATGAAAAGGGAGTGACATCTTTCAATTCGTGGCAATACGCAGGGCCCTCTGGATAAGGTGAAACTAAGAAAAAGCTTACGGCACTTGGTATTCCCAGGCAGTCTCCCAACCAAGTACTAACCAAGCCCTGCCCCGCTTAGCTTCCGAGATCAGACGAGATCGGGCGCAGTCGGAACGGTATGGCCGTAAGCGAGGGAAGTGGCCAGAATCAGCCCTTTTGTTTTCAGTTGAGGGTTTATTGAGAGTCGCACCGAGAGAAGAGCAGACGTCGATGCGGCATTGACGTCAAGATGTGTTTGAGAAAGTCGTTATTAAAATGAGGAAGAAAGCGGTGAGTTGTATACGATTGCTACGAGTACTTTCTGCAAAATTGGGCTGCCGTCATTGTACAAATAAATGATAGGGGAGTGACAGCTTTACATTCGTAGCAAGACGCTGGGCCCTCGGGATAAAGTGAAAGTAAGAAAAAGCTTACGGCACTTGGTAATTCCAGGCAGTCTCCCAACCAAGTACTAACCAAGCCCGGCCCCGCTTAGCTTCCGAGATCAGACGAGATTGGGCACAGTCGGAACGGTATGGCCATAAGCGAGGGAAGCGGCCAGAATCAGCCCTTTTGTTTTCAGTTGAGGGTTTATTGAGAGTCGCACCGAGAGAAGAGCAGACGTCGATGCGGCATTGATGTCAAGATGTCTTTGAGAAAGTCGTTATTAAAATGAGGAAGAAAGCGGTGAGTTGTATTCGATTGCTACTAGTACTTTCTGCAAAAGTGGGCTACCGTCATTGTACAAATAAAGGTAATTTGTGAAATGAAAGGGGAGTGACATCTTTACATTCATGGCAAGATGCAGGGCCCTCTGGATAAAGTGAAAGTAAGAAAAAGCTTACGGCACTTGGTAATCCCAGGCAGTCTACCAACCAAGTACTAACCAAGCCCGGCCCCGCTTAGCTTTCGAGATCAGACGAGATCGGGCGCAATCGGAACGGTATGGCCGTAAGCGAGGGAAGCGCCCAGAATCAGGCCTTTTGTTTTTAGTTGAGGGTTTATTGAGAGTCGCACCGAGAGAAGAGCAGACGTCGATGCGGCATTGATGTCAAGATGTCTTTGAGAAAGTCATTATTAAAATGAGGAAGAAAGCGGTGAGTTGTATACGATTGCTACGAGTACTTTCTGCAAAAGTGGGCGGGGACTGCCGTCATTGTACAAATAAAGGTAATTTGTGAAATGAAAGGGGAGTGACATCTTTATATTCGTGGCAAGATGCAGGGCCCTCTGGAAAAAGTGAAAGTAAGAAAAGGCTTACGGCACTTGGTAATTCCAGGCAGTCTCCCAACCAAGTACTAACCACGCCCGGCCCCGCTTAGCTTCCGAGATCAGACGAGATCGGGCGCAGTCGGAACGGTATGGCCGTAAGCGAGGGAAGCGGCCAGAATCAGCCCTTTTGTTTTCAGTTGAGGGTTTATTGAGAGTCGCACCGAGAGAAGAGCAGACGTCGATGCGGCATTGATGTCAAGATGTCTTTGAGAAAGTCGTTCTTAAAATGAGGAAGAAAGCGGTGAGTTGTATACGATTGCTACGAGTACTTTCTGCAAAAGTGGGCTGGGACTGCCGTCGTTGTACAAATAAAGGTAATTTGTGAAATGAAAAGGGAGTGACATCTTTCAATTCGTAGCAAGACGCAGGGCCCTCTGGATAAGGTGAAACTAAGAAAAAGCTTACGGCACTTGGTATTCCCAGGCAGTCTCCCAACCAAGTACTAACCAAGCCCGGCCCCGCTTAGCTTCCGAGATCAGACGAGATCAGGCGCAGTCGGAATAGTATGGCCGTAAGCGAGGGAAGCGGCCAGAATCAGCCCTTTTGTTTTCAGTTGAGGGTTTATTGAGAGTCGCACCGAGAGAAGAGCAGACGTCGATGCGGCATTGATGTCAAGATGTCTTTGAGAAAGACTTTATTAAAATGAGGAAGAAAGCGGTGAGTTGTATGCGATTGCTACGAGTACTTTCTGCAAAAGTGGGCGGGGACTGCCGTCGTTGTACAAATAAAGATACTTTGTGAAATGATAGGGGAGTGACAGCTTTACATTCGTAGCAAGAAGCTGGGCCCTCGGGATAGAGTGAAAGTAAGAAAAAGCTTACGGCACTTCGTAATCCCAAGCAGTCTCCCAACCAAGTACTAACCAAGCCCGGCCCCGCTTAGCTTCCGAGATCAGACGAGATCGGGCGCAGTTTTTTTTTTTTTTTTTATTAAACCACTCAGAACGACAGTGCCACACATACACCACAGCAGGGGGGGCGGTACAGGGAGAGGGGCCAGGGAACGGGGCAAGCCCGCGCTCCAAGACCCCTACTCACAGGGTGCAGCAGTCCTCATCATGCAGGTATGCAGTTTAATAAAAAGAAAAACAAAGCACAAGCAATAAAAGCCAATCACTAAAATGCCAATTAAAAGGAGCAACAGCCCCAACATCGAACAACACAGAAGACGGACAACAAGCAGCACACGACCCACCCACACAGACAAACCCAAGAAAAACAACCCAAGCAACCCACCCAAAACAGAAAAACAAGAGAAAACAAGCAGCCCACCCTCAAAACACATCCCAAACCAACCGCCCACCCACAACAGACACAAAAGGAACCCGGTGCACATAATCACTTAAGAACCGGGGCATGTCATGAGGCCCGGCAGACAATAAAAACACCTTAGATAAAACCAGTCGCAGCCGATAGCGGCACATTAAAACAGGATCTAAAACCACGCGCTCATAGCGGGCCTTGTTGCGCCGCAACCAAACAACATATTTAGCGACTGCTAAAAACAAGTTAAGAAAGGTGCTGGCGGGGTGGACCTTGGGGACACCAAACAGGAACATGACCTGCCACCCCGCCTCAGTAAAAACAGGCACGGGCCCCACCGCCCCGGCTATCCTGTCCACCACCTCCAGAGCCCACACAATGAAATCAGCTAACTGTGAACAGCCAAAGAACATGTGCGTAAGGCCCTCCTCCACATCCCGGCACACTGGGCAGAGCGGAGACGCGGCGAAGCCCAGTCTATGAAGCCACGACATTGACCATAGGGCGTTGTGCCGCTGTCTGTAGTCGAAAAGGGCCAGGGCAGGGTCCGCCGGGCAGACCAGCACGTTCCCCCACAACAGGTCAGGCCCCAGGGCGGGGAAGCGAGCGCTCCAAAAGGCCTGCGCCACCGGGGCAACAAAAGCACGCTGCCTGTAGAGGCGGGCAAAGTCACGGGTCACACACGCCCCCAAAGGGGCGAGGGACCCGGACAGCCGCCTCACATACACCGCGGGGAAACGGGGGGCCACATCCCGGGGGCCGCCGGCCCGCTCAATGTCACGCACCCACGCAGCAGGGAGGGCAGCCCTCGCCGCCAGACACTGCCTGGCAACAGTGACCCTGGAGGCCCTCTCGGCCACAACCTCGACCTGGTCATAGACGGCCGCGGGAGGCAGGAAGCCAGGGCGCACCTCATAAAAGAGGTCTCGCACCTGACGCACCCCAGCCTCCCACCAGTGCCGGAACTCGAGGGGCCGCCCCCCGGAGAGGACGCGCGGATTGAGCAGCAGCGGCTGCCGAAGCAGAAGCTGCCGCCCCTCAGGCACCACGACAGTGTGCTCCTGGAACTCAGCCCACGCCAAGAGGAGGTGTGCGTAGAAGGAGGGGATGCCACGCACCATGCCGGGCCGGAGACGCATCCAAAGAGCGTCCTCGGCCAGCTCCCTCCCCGCACACTGTCCCAGCCGGAGCGAGAGCACCGCCTTCCACAGGGAGGGGCGACTCTCGTCCAGGAAGGCTTGCAACATCCGCACACGCAGGGCCTTCGACTGGACCAGAGGGTCCAGGAGGCCCAGGCCACCCTCGGCAGGGGGGCCAATCAAGGTAGCGTAAGCCACCATGACTCTGCCCCCCCCCCAGAGGAAGCGCAGGACGGCCTTCCGCAGCCTGGCGTAATGTCCGTGGGGCATGTGAGTGACGCTCAGGTGAAACCACAGCACAGACAACACCATTGCGTTCAACAGGAACACCTTCTGCTGCAGCGAGAGGAGACGGCCCGACCACCCGGCCAGCCGCCGCTCCACACCACCCGTCAGATCGTCCCACATCCTCCCCGTCGCATCGTCCGCACTCCTCCCGAGCAGAACGCCCAGGAGGCGCACGTCCCCCTCGGCCTCAGTCAGCCCCAGCTCGGCGGGCAGAGGCCCGGCCGAACCGAGCCGCAGGTACACCGACTTCTGCAGGTTGACCCTGGCCCCAGTGATGTCACAGTACTGCTGCACGCTGCGTAACGCAGCCCCCACGCTGGCCCCGTCGGGCACGAGCAGGGTGGTGTCATCAGCGTACTGAAAGACCGGCGGAGCGAAGCATGTCGGGCCGATGGGCACCCTAGCAATGCCACGAGAGGCGGCCACCAGGAGGCCGAGGGGCTCGACCGCCAAGGTGTACAAGGCGGCCGACAGGGGGCAGCCCTGCCGCACCGAACGCGTCATGCGGAAGGGCGCAGTGACGTAGCCGTTACAGGCGACCGCGGTCATGGCGGAGGCGCACAAGAGGCGCGTCCAGGCCAGGAAGCCCGGGCCGAAGCCGAAGACCTCCATCACACGCTGGAGGTAGGCGTGCTCGACCCTGTCAAAGGCCTTGGCGAAGTCGAGCTTCACCAAGTAACCGGGCGAACCCGCCGTCTCCATGAAACCCACCGCCGCCTGCACATCCCGGACAGTGTCCAGGATGGTGCGGCCCGTCACCCCGTACGTCTGGGTGGTGCGGATGAGGGACGGCAGCACCCGACTGAGCCGGGAGGCCAAGACCGAGGCCAACACCTTGTAATCGGTGTTGAGCATGGTGAGGGGCCTGTAATTAGCCAGCTCCCCCCTGTCTCCCGTGTGCTTAAAGAGCATCTTAATCAAACCCAGCCGGATGGTGCCGTGCATCCCACCGCGGGCGAGGACGTCACTATAAAGGGCCTGCAAGATGGGCACCAGCTCCCCCTTAAAGACCCTGTAAAAGTCTGCCGTGAGGCCGTCGGAGCCGGGACACTTTCGCGGCCGGAGCCGGTCAATAGCTGCCCCAATCTCATCACATGACAAGGGGGCGTCACACAGGGCGACGCTCTCGGGCGAAAGGCGCGCCTCAATCAGCCCCGTGAGGGGGGAGAGGGCGTCCAGATCGATGCGCTCGCTGGTGAACATAGCGGCCCAGTAGTCCCGCACGACGCGCAGGACACCGGGTGCGTCGGACACCAACTGGCCGTCCGGGCAGCGCACCGAACGGAGCAGCCTCGCAGCCCCCCGGGACTCCTCCATCGCCCTGAAATAGCGAGGAGAGAGCTCACCAGGGGCGACGAAACGCACCCCGCTCCGCAACGCCGCCCCGGCGTGCCTCCGCTCAGAGAGGAGAGCCAGCTCGTCCTGCAGGGCCGAGACCCGCACGGGGTCCCCTGCATCCTGCTCGAGCGCCAGCAGTTCCAGCTGGAGATCACGCAGCAAGGCGCGCTCCTTCTGCCGAAAGCGTCCGGCTGCGGCCTTCCCGGCATCCTGCAAAACGGCCGCCACCTCCCGCTTTAACAATTCCCACCCCGCCTGAATGTCGAGGGAGAACAGGGGCGACCGCACCCCAGTCCACAATGCGAAGCTCACCTTAGCAGTAACGGTACCATCGCTTAAGAGGGAGGGGTTGAGGATCCACGTGCCCCGCCCGCGCTGCACCTCCCCAGAGTCAAGCGTGCAGAGAAAGTAGTCGTGATCGCTCACGAGACACTCCCGATAGCACACCGTACGGACACGGGCAGCGACAGCAGGGGACACCAGAGCGTAGTCCAGCCTGCTGCCGTGCATCACGCCCCGGACACGCTGCGTCCTGGAAAGGACACGACGGTCAGGGTTGCGATCCCTCCACAGGTCCGTGAGATGACAGGCACGCATCAAGCGGAGGAGAGCTGCTCGCCCCGCATCGGCCCGCACGACTGCCCCCCTCCGCACATCCAGGCGAGAGAGGGAGATGTTGAAGTCCCCGACCACGAGAGGACAGGGCCACCGCGCCACACGGGCAGCCAGGCGGTCGAAGAAGGAGGCACACCGGGCCCCGTCATTGGGCGCGTGCACGACCACGACGGTGCAGGCGAAACCCCCCTCCAGACAGAGCCCGACAGCCAGACACTTGCCCTCCCCGTCCGAGTACAGCAGGGATGCCGACTGGACACGCGGGCGGCGACAGAGCAGCGCGACACCCCAACCGACGACACCTGGCCCGACGGAGGCGGTGGAGAAGAAGACATCGCCCGACCATGCGTCCCGCACTCTATCAATAAAAGGCCCATCCCACCCAGTCTCTTGCAAACACACAACGGACGAGTCACAACACGAAGTTAAAACTGCCTGGGCCTTGGCCCAGGAGCGCAGCCCCCGGGCATTGAGGGAGGTCAGAGTCAGTGTCATTGGGATAAAAGAGTCTCTGTTAGGCACCAGGCAGGGGACACATCACACAGACAAGACACCGGCACAGGAGGTAAAAGCCACACATACCCAGATAAAAGCGGGACGCTCCCAGCCGAACAGGCCCACCCAGACAACCACCCCACTAACCCACCCGGATGGTGGAGCGATGTCGCGGGAAACACACAGGTAAAAGGGACAAGCAACACAATAAGAACAATAAAAGAAACCATAAAAAGAACCATAAATACAATAAATAGGCGGGCCGTAAAAAAAAACACAATAAAACACGAGCAATCAATTAAAACGCACGGGACCTAGGGGACGGGGTGAAGCGGGGACGACAGCGGCGATAGCAGGGGCAGAAGGCGACACGGAGGCGGGATAATGTAAACAGAAACCAAAAACAAAACCAGGGCAGCAGAAAAGCAATACACACGGAAAGACAACACAACCAAAGGAAGACATGAGTCAATGAAGGGGGTGTGGCGATGAAGCATCAGTCCGTGTCGCCGCTGTCGTCATGACCCGGGCTCGCAGCACGCATGGCCACCAGGGCCGCCACCGCCGACTGCCGCCGCTCCTCCTGGCGCCGCAGAGTGTTGGCTAGGCCCGGCAGAGGGGGCTGATGGGACGCCCCGGACCTAGACCCCATGCAAAAACGGAGCTTGTTCTTGGCCTTGCCAGGCTTATTCACGGGGGCCTTGCCCGCACCCGTCTGGGACCGCGGGGCGACGAAGGGGTCCGGGTCCAGGGCATCGAGCTGACGCAGGGTATCAGTGCCGAAGGGGGGAATGCCGGACCAGGGCGACGCCAGGGGCTCGGCAGATGGAGGCGGAGGGGAGGGGGAAGAGGGAGCGGGGGCTGGGGGAGGGGGGCCATCCACAGTCTCACCCCCGGCCATCCGGGACGCCGGGCGCACTTCACCCGCGGCCGGAGCTGCGGGAAGGGACGGGGTGAGAGACGAGGGCGGGGCGGGCGGGGGCTCCGAAAACAGGGACTGGGAGACAGGCAAGGGCACTGGCAGCTCCACAGGGACCGCAGCTCCGGAGGGCAGCTCCATGTCCTCAACGCCCGACGCCCCAAGGAGGTCCTGTGCGGCCGGGGGGTCTCCGGCCCCCCCAAAGGGCACAGCGTCCACCCCCATGACGGGACCCCCACTCACCTCTCCCCTCGGGCCAGCCACAGGAGCAGGGAGGTGGTCAGTCATGCTGGAATCCAGGCAGTCAGCGGCAGCAGCCACAGGGGGTGTCAAAGGCATGGCGATGGCGGCAGCATTACTGGGGTCCTGGGGCGGAAGGAGAGACACCCCCTCTTCCCCCCCAGCGTGAGAGCCCGGGTCAACCCCGTCCCCGGCAGCGGAGGCCGGCCCGTCCCGACCAGGGGCGCCAGGGCAGGTGCACAGGGCGGCGGCCTTGCGGCAGCCAGCACAGCGGGCGGCAACACAGTCACGGGCGTAGTGCCCCTGCAGCCCGCAGACACGGCACACGTATTGGGGGCACTGGGCCACCACGTGCCCCGGCTGGAGGCACATCCGACAGAGGCGGACCTGATTGTCATGGGCGACCCGAATGTAGCGGGGCCCTTCGGCCGTATCAAATCGGGCACTGTAGGGCAAGGACACCACGCCGGCCGGGAAACGCACCCTGACGCAGCGGGCGCCGTCAGTGACTTGAGTGCCGGGCAGGAGCCGACGGCGCACCGGGAGGATGGGCTCCACTCCCCATGCCGCAAGGCGATCGAGAATGACCTGATCGGGCACATACGCAGGCAGGTGCAGAAAGGAGACCACGCGCTCCGCCTGACAGAGGCGTCTGACCGGGCAGAGCTTGCCCTGTACGGTGAGGCCGCCCTCAATGAGCTCGATGTATTCGGGGGCGGTGAAGGTAACCTCCACTGCCACGTTAGGGGCCGGGCACACGGCCAGCAGGGCGTCCTTCGGCACCAACAACAATATCGCCTTCGCCACCTCCAGCAAAGGCACGCTGTCAAACGCACTGAAGTCTACGGAGGCAGTGGCCTCCTTAGTATAAGGCCCCTTTGGGGCAGGGCCCTCGTCCCAGGCGCCTCGTGGCGCCGCACCCTGGCGCAGGACACCCGCACGCACCCCCGTGCCCACGCGCACACCTGCACCCGCCCGCTGCGCCCGACCGGCCTGAGCCACCCTCCCAGCATAGCTGTCAGGCGGAGAGATGGCACCGCCGACCCCCGCACCAGCACCATCACCGGCCCCGCCGCTCACCTTAGCGGGCACCGCTCCCGACCCGGAAGCCGTCGCCGCCGCCGCCGCCCTCTTACGAGAAACAACCTTCACCCACTCACCGGGCCCCTGGTCACCCAGACCAGGCGGCTCCACCGCCATATCTACCTCCATTTCCACCCTACCAAAATCATCCAGAGAATAAACCTTGTCAGAATCCAGCGCCCGTGCAGCCGCGGCTGCACGCGACACGTCATCACCATCATCAACACCGAACGCCTGTGCAGCCGCGGCTGCACGCGACGTGGATGGCTGCGGCTGAGCAGCCATGATCAAACAATGAAGGGGAGGAGGGGGGGCAACCAATAAGGGAGCCCGGGGGACAAAACAAACCAGCAATCAAGGGGGAAAAAGAAAAGCCGGTAAATAATAAACGCGCAAAACACGGAAGTGGAAAACAAAACACAAGACCGGCGAAAAAAATCGAATGACAAGCCTCTCTCCCTAGCACAATAAAACGGCCAGGGAGAGGGGAAACGAACTGGGACAGAAAAGAAAAGGAACAGTGATCCAAAAACAAGATAAACCAGAGCAAACTACAACGGATGAAAAACGCGCACAGAAACGGAGGGCGAAAACAAAACACAAATCAGGGGCGAAATAAAGGGTGACAAGCCTCCCCCCCGGCCCAAAATGAGGCCAGGGAGAGGGAAAACAGAACCAGCACAAAAAGAAACTGAAGAAACGCTGAAATAAACGAAAAAAAGCCTAATTGACAAACCCGGAAGTAAACGCGCACCGCGCAAAGGAAACCAAACGAACAGAAATAAATGCAAAAAAAGACACACAAAACGAGTGACAAGCCTCCCCCTCCGGCGCAACGAAGCAGCCAGGGAGAGGGGAGGCTAACCAAGGCAAAACTAAACCAAAACAATTATTAAATAAAACGGAGAAAGAAACGGAAAACCAAGTGAACTGCAAAGGCAAAAAAAAAGCACCACCACACACACACTGAGCCGCGCAGGATCAGGCACGATCATGCGCAGTCGGAACGGTATGGCCGTAAGCGAGGGAAGCTGCCAGAATCAGCACTTTTGTTTTCAGTTGAGGGTTTATTGAGAGTCGCACCGAGAGAAGAGCAGACGTCGATGCGGCATTGATGTCAAGATGTCTTTGAGAAAGTCGTTATTAAAATGAGGAAGAAATCGGTGAGTTGTATACGATTGCTACGAGTACTTTCTGCAAAAGTGGGCGGGGACTGCCGTCTTTGTACAAATAAAGGTAATTTGTGAAATGAAAGGGCAGTGACATCTTTACATTCGTGGCAAGACGCAGGGCCCTCTGGATAAGGTGAAACTAAGAAAAAGCTTACGGCACTTGGTATTCCCAGGCAGTCTCCCAACCAAGTACTAACCAAGCCCGGCCCCGCTTAGCTTCCGAGATCAGACGAGATCGGGCGCAGTCGGATCGGTATGGCCGTAAGCGAGGGAAGCGGCCAGAATCAGCACTTTTGTTTTCAGTTGAGGGTTAATTGAGAGTCGCACCGAGAGAAGAGCAGACGTCGATGCGGCATTGATGTCAAGATGTCTTTGAGAAAGTCGTTCTTAAAATGAGGAAGAAAGCGGTGAGTTGTATACGATTGCTACGAGTACTTTCTGCAAAAGTGGGCTGGGACTGCCGTCTTTGTACAAATAAAGGTAATTTGTGAAATGAAAGGGTAGTGACATCTTTACATTCGTGGCAAGACGCAGGGCCCTCTGGATAAGGTGAAAGTAAGAAAAAGCTTACGGCACTTGGTAATCCCAAGCAGTCTCCCAACCAAGTACTAACCAAGCCCGGTCCCGCTTAGCTTCCGAGATCAGACGAGATCGGGCGCAGTCGGAACGGTATGGCCGTAAGCAAGGGAAGCGGCCAGAATCAGCACTTTTGTTTTCAGTTGAGGGTTAATTGAGAGTCGCACTGAGAGAAGAGCAGACGTCGATGCGGCATTGATGTCAAGATGTCTTTGAGAAAGTCGTTATTAAAATGAGGAAGAAATCGGTGAGTTGTATACGATTGCTACGAGTACTTTCTGCAAAAGTGGGCTGGGACTGCCGTCTTTGTACAAATAAAGGTAATTTGTGAAATGAAAGGGTAGTGACATCTTTACATTCGTGGCAAGACGCAGGGCCCTCTGGATAAGGTGAAACTAAGAAAAAGCTTACGGCACTTGGTATTCCCAGGCAGTCTCCCAACCAAGTACTAACCAAGCCCGGCCCCGCTTAGCTTCCGAGATCAGACGAGATCGGGCGCAGTCGGAACAGTATGGCCGTAAGCGAGGGAAGTGGCCAGAATCAGCCCTTTTGTTTTCAGTTGAGGGTTTATTGAGAGTCGCACCGAGAGAAGAGCAGACGTCGATGCGGCATTGATGTCAAGATGTCTTTGAGAAAGTCTTTATTAAAATGAGGAAGAAAGCGGTGAGTTGTATGCGATTGCTACGAGTACTTTCTGCAAAAGTGGGCGGGGACTGCCGTCGTTGTACAAATAAAGATACTTTGTGAAATGATAGGGGAGTGACAGCTTTACATTCGTAGCAAGACGCTGGGCCCTCGGGATAGAGTGAAAGTAAGAAAAAGCTTACGGCACTTCGTAATCCCAAGCAGTCTCCCAACCAAGTACTAACCAAGCCCGGCCCCGCTTAGCTTCCGAGATCAGACGAGATCGGGCGCAGTCGGAACGGTATGGCCGTAAGCGAGGGAAGCGGCCAGAATCAGCCCTTTTGTTTTCAGTTGAGGGTTTATTGAGAGTCGCACCGAGAGAAGAGCAGACGTCGATGCGGCATTGATGTCAAGATGTCTTTGAGAAAGTCGTTCTTAAAATGAGGAAGAAAGCGGTGAGTTGTATACGATTGCTACGAGTACTTTCTGCGAAAGTGGGCTGGGACTGCCGTCGTTGTAGAAATAAAGGTAATTTGTGAAATGAAAGGGGAGTGACATCGTTCAATTCGTGGCAAGACGCAGGGCCCTCTGGAAAAAGTGAAAGTAAGAAAAAGTTTACGGCACTTGGTAATCCCAGGCAGTCTCCCAACCAAGTACTAACCAAGCCCGGCCCCGCTTAGCTTCCGAGATCAGACGAGATCGGGCGCAGTCGGAACGGTATGGCCGTAAGCGAGGGAAGCGGCCAGAATCAGCCCTTTTGTTTTCAGTTGAGGGTTTATTGAGAGTCGCACCGAGAGAAGAGCAGACGTCGATGCGGCATTGATGTCAAGATGTCTTTGAGAAAGTCTTTATTAAAATGAGGAAGAAAGCGGTGAGTTGTATGCGATTGCTACCAGTACTTTCTGCAAAAGTGGGCTGGGACTGCCGTCGTTGTACAAATAAAGGTAATTTGTGAAATAAAAGGGGAGTGACATCGTTCAATTCGTGGCAAGACGCAGGGCCCTCTGGAAAAAGTGAAAGTAAGAAAAAGTTTACGGCACTTGGTAATCCCAGGCAGTCTCCCAAACAAGTACTAACCAAGCCCGGCCCCGCTTAGCTTCCGAGATCAGACGAGATCGGGCGCAGTCGGAACGGTATGGCCGTAAGCGAGGGAAGCGGCCAGAATCAGCACTTTTGTTTTCAGTTGAGGGTTTACTGAGAGTCGCACCGGGAGAAGAGCAGACGTCGATGCGGCATTGATGTCAAGATGTCTTTGAGAAAGTCGTTCTTAAAAGGAGGAAGAAAGCGGTGAGTTGCATACGATTGCTACGAGTACTTTCTGCAAAAGTGGGCTGGGACTGCCGTCGTTGTACAAATAAAGGTAATTTGTGAAATGAAATGGGAGTGACATCTTTCCATTCGTGGCAAGACGCAGGGCCCTCTGGATAAGGTGAAACTAAGAAAAAGCTTACGGCACTTGGTATTCCCAGGCAGTCTCCCAACCAAGTACTAACCAAGCCCGGCCCCGCTTAGCTTCCGAGATCAGACGAGATCAGGCGCAGTCGGAACAGTATGGCCGTAAGCGAGGGAAGTGGCCAGAATCAGCCCTTTTGTTTTCAGTTGAGGGTTTATTGAGAGTCGCACCGAGAGAAGAGCAGACGTCGATGCGGCATTGATGTCAAGATGTCTTTGAGAAAGTCTTTATTAAAATGAGGAAGAAAGCGGTGAGTTGTATGCGATTGCTACGAGTACTTTCTGCAAAAGTGGGCGGGGACTGCCGTCGTTGTACAAATAAAGGTAATTTGTGAAATGAAAGGGGAGTGACATCTTTACATTCGTGGCAAGACGCAGGGCCCTCTGGATAAGGTGAAAGTAAGAAAAAGCTTACGGCACTAGGTAATACCAGGCAGTCTCCCAACCAAGTACTAACCAAGCCCGGCCCCGCTTAGCTTCCGAGATCAGACGAGATCGGGCGCAGTCGGAACGGTATGGCCGTAAGCGAGGGAAGCAGCCAGAATCAGCCCTTTTGTTTTCAGTTGAGGGTTTATTGAGAGTCGCACCGAGAGAAGAGCAGACGTCGATGCGGCATTGATGTCAAGATGTCTTTGAGAAAGTCGTTATTAAAGTGAGGAAGAAAGCGGTGAGTTGTATGCGATTGCTACGAGTACTTTCTGCAAAAGTGGGCGGCGACTGCCGTCGTTGTACAAATAAAGATACTTTGTGAAATGATAGGGGAGTGACAGCTTTACATTCGTGGCAAGACGCAGGGCCCTCGGGATAAAGTGAAAGTAAGAAAAAGCTTACGGCACTTGGTAATCCCAAGCAGTCTCCCAACCAAGTACTAAGCTAGCCCGGTCCCGCTTAGCTTCCGAGATCAGACGAGATCGGGCGCAGTCGGAACGGTATGGCCGTAAGCGAGGGAAGCGGCCAGAATCAGCACTTTTGTATTCAGTTGAGGGTTAATTGAGAGTCGCACCGAGAGAAGAGCAGACGTCGATGCGGCATTGATGTCAAGATGTCTTTGAGAAAGTCGTTATTAAAGTGAGGAAGAAAGCGGTGAGTTGTATACGATTGCTACGAGTACTTTCTGCAAAAGTGGGCTGGGACTGCCGTCGTTGTACAAATAAAGGCAATTCGTGAAATGAAAGGGGAGTGATATCTTTACATTCGTGGCAAGACGCAGGGCCCTCTGGATAAAGTGAAAGTAAGAAAAAGCTTACGGCACTTGGTAATCCCAGGCAGTCTCCCAACCAAGTACTAACCAAGCCCGGCCCCGCTTAGCTTCTGAGATCAGACGAGATCGGGCGCAGTCGGAACGGTATGGCCGTAAGCGAGGGAAGCGGCCAGAATCAGCCCTTTTGTTTTCAGTTGAAGGTTTATTGAGAGTCGCACAGAGAGAAGAGCAGACGTCGATGCGGCATTGATGTCAAGATGTCTTTGAGAAAGTCGTTATTAAAATGAGGAAGAAAGCGGTGAGTTGTATGCGATTGCTACGAGTACTTTCTGCAAAAGTGGGCGGGGATTGCCGTCGTTGTACAAATAAAGATACTTTGTGAAATGATAGTGGAGTGACAGCTTTACATTCGTGGCAAGACGCTGGGCCCTCGGGATAAAGTGAAAGTAAGAAAAAGCTTACGGCACTTGGTAATCCCAGGCAGTCTCCCAACCAAGTACTAACCAAGCCTGACCCCGCTTAGCTTTTAAGATCAGACGAGATCGGGCGCAGTCGGAACGGTATGGCCGTAAGCGAGGGAAGCGGCCAGAATCAGCCCTTTTGTTTTCAGTTGAGGGTTTATTGAGAGTCGCACCGAGAGAAGAGCAGACGTCGATGCGGCATTGATGTCAAGATGTCTTTGAGAAAGTCGTTATTAAAGTGAGGAAGAAAGCTGTGAGTTGTATACGATTGCTACGAGTACTTTCTGCAAAAGTGGGCTGGGACTGCCGTCGTTGTGCAAATAAAGGCAATTCGTGAAATGAAAGGGGAGTGATATCTTTACATTCGTGGCAAGACGCAGGGCCCTCTGGATAAAGTGAAAGTAAGAAAAAGCTTACGGCACTTGGTAATCCCAGGCAGTCTCCCAACCAAGTACTAACCAAGCCCGGCCCCGCTTAGCTTCCGAGATCAGACGAGATCGGGTGCAGTCGGAACGGTATGGCAGTAAGCGAGAGAAGCGGCCAGAATCAGCCCTTTTGATTTCAGTTGAGGGTTTATTGAGAGTCGCACCGAGAGAAGAGCAGACGTCGATGCGTCATTGATGTCAAGATGTCTTTGAGAAAGTCGTTATTAAAATGAGGAAGAAAGCGGTGAGTTGTATACGATTGCTACGAGTACTTTCTGCAAAAGTGGGCTGGGACTGCCATCGTTGTACAAATAAAGGTAATTTGTGAAATGAAAGGGGAGTGAAAGCTTTACATTCGTGGCAAGACGCTGGGCCCTCGGGATAAAGTGAAAGTAAGAAAAAGCTTACGGCACTTGGTAATCCCAGGCGATTTCTCCTCCAAGTCCCTATCCTCTGCTCAACCGGCCAATGGTTGAGCGATGTTGAGCAAAGTTGAGCGCGGCAACACCAATCATTGAGCGAGGCTCGTCCTCAACAGCGCTCAACCATTGGCCTGGCTCAACTGGCCAATGGTTGAGCATTCTCAACAGACCAATGGTTGAGCATTCCCAATTGAGTCAGCGATCGGCGGTAATTTCGTCTCACTTAGAAATATCCTCTCTCAGCGGTAAATTACTCTCCTTCATCATTTTTAGCTGTTTTTACAAGACAGGTGTTTGGCATGTATGGCTGTGCTGATTTTGACAAAAGATTTCTCTGGAAACTGTCGACTAGCTGCTGCTATCGTTTACTGGCTTGTTTGTGTGACAATTTTGTCTAGTTGTATGTAGCTGATTGCTATGCGTATTCTATCACATAGAAGCACGTTTGTCAATCTACAAGGCTGTAATTATACAAATAACTATTTGTGTGTGTGTGTGTGTGTGCGCGTGTGTAAGGGTAGAGGGGAGGAGGATGGCTATCTGCTTCAGCTTTAAACCTTATCCTACATAAAGTGATTTACTGATTTTAAATGAGCTACCAAAGATGGGACTAAATATTTGTTTTGGCATAGCAACATATTGGAAAATTGGATTAACAGTGATCAATAACTCATATTATGTTTTATTGTACCACATTACCAACATCCAGTAATCAACATGGACCACCACAAATGCGAGGTGTGCGACAAGAACTTCACAGAGAAGTCGAACCTCACTCGCCACATGAAGATTCATACTCCAAAGGAGCATGACTGTGGCGTGTGTGGGAAGAGTTTCAGCACCAAACCCAACCTCCACCTGCATTTGAAGCAGCATCAATACCCCCGCATCCATCTCTACAGGCAGGGAGAGGCCTGGCTGCAGTGCACAGCTGCTGCCAAGGCTGTGGCAGAGGCCCCCAACAAGGTGGAGGACCCAACCTGGCTGGATGCTGCAAAGGCAGAGGCTTTTGCCAAAAAAGCTGGAGGAGAGATGTGGAAAGGCCAGCTAGTCCACACCTTTGGAAAGTATGCTGGGCAGTCATTCAGGTGGCTGCTGGAAAATGATGTTGGCTGGGTCGTGTGGTTGCTCGGCGAGTATTGCCAGAAGGGTGAGCAGAATGATCATCTGAAGTGGCAAAAGGAGCGCATGCTGGAGTATGTGCGAGACTTCCCCTCTGTCAGATGTCATCTAGACAAGAAGTTGAAGGTAAGATAACTGGGCTATCTTTTGACCTATGTTGAGCAACAATCAGCATTGGTGTGTGTATCTTACAGTTACTTATTTTTTTCAGAAACAGGCATCAAAGTCTGAGTCTTCTGTCTCCCAGTTCCAGCATGACGCTAACTATGCCAGTGATGCTGAGCTGTTGGCTGCTGCAGGTAATAGAATGCTCATATATGTCATAACTATGTAATGACCATTGTATCACTAGTAGAGCTACTAAGACTTGATGTTTTTTGCTTGTGTCATCATGTGAGTTCATTATTATAATTAAAGCAATGCACTTAATACTTTGTGTGTGTGTGTGTGTGTTTTGCAGAAAATCTCCTGGACGAGTCTTCCGCTGCCCGAAGCTCCTGCTCTGCCGTCGTCACTGCCGCCACCAGAGAGACCTCAAGTGCAGTACGAGCAGCTTCACCATGTCGCTGGGAAAAGGCATGGTGAGAAGCGGAGGTAAGTTTTTCAAGTGTTTCATTTATGTATTGTGAGGAGAGCAAAGGGTTAATGCACATAAATGAATACTCATGATCTCCTGTGTGTTCAATACATTTACAGGTTGGACTTTGAAGAGCCAGAGCCCAAGTCCAAGCTAGAGACAGGGCCTTCAGACCGGCCCATCCAGCGAAAGCCTGCTGTCGCCGCCTCCTACGTGCCACCCACAGTTTCAGCAGCACCGGTGCTTCTGGTGGTTCCAGCACAGCCACAGGCTCCATCAATTCAATTTACTGGGCCGTCTTGCACTCAGGCCTTTGTCCCTGTTTTACCATCCCCTGCACCCACCATCAAACCAATCATGCCCAGTAAATCCCAGAGGCCCTGTGGGGCTTGCCAGGTACCTCAGTGCGGTGGCCAACGGAAGAGGTACACACCTTCAAAGGACAAATCGGCTGGAAGCAGCCAGAAAAATTTTACGTATTGTCCTACTACTAATAAATCAACCACATCTGGTTTTGAAGGTGTAGTGTATACATGTTTTGAGCACTTTAAAAGTGTGGTGGACAAGGAACTGGAGAAGAGGAAAAAAAACTGACACCTCTAATCCTAACTTGTCTGTTCCTGTTCCCTCTCCTGTTCTCATGCCTGGACACTTTGGGCACTTCTGAATACAAAGAAAAACTGGCTATTATATGTTTCTGTTTTCAAATTTTATACCTGCTGTTTAAATTTTTTTTAATACAATATTTATTATGTTATATTTGTATATTTATAATATGTATTTTTACTTATAAATAATATTTTACTGATACTATATAATATTGATCAACATTAATATATAATATTAATTCAATTTTCAGATTTTATACCCGCTGTTGATACAATTTGTTGATACATTATTTATTATTTTATTTATATTCTTGTTTGTGATTTATAAACTCCATTTGATACAACTTAAGTGTAATATTAATAAAACAAATCTAGAATTTGAAAGTGTCTGTGTCTATTACTTGGTGTTTGCAAAGTTGTGTTAAAATAAAGTGACTGTGCAATGTCAACCCTTTGGTATGATGCCTCGATGCCTGCAAAGAGATGCCTCCAGAATCGTCAAGCAAGCCCCCTGAGAATCAGCCAAGGTCAACCTGGTAACCAGAGCACAAGTAAATACTGTATTTACCTGAAATGACTGCATTTAAAACCTGTATGAAGGCAGTAAGGTATATGCTTTCAGATATGCTCTCGAATATATGGTTCATGAGGTCTAATCTGTTTCCCCTCAATTGCGTTGGCCCAATTGAAAATTACCATCCTAAATGAAAAAAACATCCTAAATGAATTAAATTTCAATTTACTGATGTCATGCCTCAACCGGCCAGCAGATGCCGCCAAAAAACATGCTAATCCAGTATTCTGCACAACCCAGGATCAGCCATAGGGACTTGGGGGGGTCATTTCCCATTCCCAGGCAGTCTCCCAACCAAGTACTAACCAAGCCCGGCCCCGCTTAGCTTCCGAGATCAGACGAGATCGGGCGCAGTCGGAAAGGTATGGCCGTAAGCGAGGGAAGCGGCCAGAATCAGCCCTTTTGTTTTCAGTTGAGGGTTTATTGTGAGTCGCACCGAGAGAAGAGCAGACGTCGATGCGGCATTGATGTCAAGATGTCTTTGAGAAAGTCGTTATTAAAATGAGGAAGAAAGCGGTGAGTTGTATGCGATTGCTACGAGTACTTTCTGCAAAAGTGGGCGGGGACTGCCGTCGTTGTACAAATAAAGATACTTTGTGAAATGATAGGGGAGTGACAGCTTTACATTCGTGGCAAGACGCTGGGCCCTCGGGATAAAGTGAAAGTAAGAAAAAGCTTACGGCACTTGGTAATCCCAGGCAGTCTCCCAACCAAGTACTAACCAAGCCCGGCCCCGCTTAGCTTCCAAGATCAGACGAGATCGGGCGCAGTCGGAACGGTATGGCCGTAAGCGAGGGAAGCGGCCAGAATCAGCCCTTTTGTTTTCAGTTGAGGGTTTATTGAGAGTCGCACCGAGAGAAGAGCAGACGTCGATGCGGCATTGATGTCAAGATGTCTTTGAGAAAGTCGTTATTAATGTCAAGATGTCTTTGAGAAAGTCGTTATTAAAATGAGGAAGAAAGCGGTGAGTTGTATACGATTGCTACGAGTACTTTCTGCAAAAGTGGGCGGGGACTGCCGTCGTTGTACAAATAAAGATACTTTGTGAAATGATAGGGGAGTGATATCTTTACATTCGTGGCAAGATGCAGGGCCCTCTGGAAAAAGTGAAAGTAAGAAAAAGTTTACGGCACTTGGTAATCCCAGGCAGTCTCCCAACCAAGTACTAACCAAGCCCGGCCCCGCTTAGCTTCCGAGATAAGACGAGATCGGGCGCAGTCGGAACGGTATGGCCGTAAGCAAGGGAAGCGGCCAGAATCAGCCCTTTTGTTTTCAGTTGAGGGTTAATTGAGAGTCGCACCGAGAGAAGAGCAGATGTCGATGCAGCATTGATGTCAAGATGTCTTTGAGAAAGTCATTATTAAAATGAGGAAGAAAGCAGTGAGTTGTATACGATTGCTACGAGTACTTTCTGCAAAAGTGGGCGGGGACTGCCGTCGTTGTACAAATAAAGGTAATTCGTGAAATGAAGGGGGAGTGACATCTTTACATTCGTGGCAAGACGCAGGGCCCTCTGGATAAGGTGAAAGTAAGAAAAAGCTTACGGCACTTGGTAATCCCAGGCAGTCTCCCAACCAAGTACTAACCAAGCCCGGCCCCGCTTAGCTTCCGAGATCAGACGAGATCGGGCGCAGTCGGAATGGTATGGCCAGAAGCGAGGGAAGTGGCCAGAATCAGCCCTTTTGTTTTCAGTTGAGGGTTTATTGAGAGTCGCACCGAGAGAAGAGCAGACGTCGATGCGGCATTGATGTCAAGATGTCTTTGAGAAAGTCGTTATTAAAATGAGGAAGAAAGCGGTGAGTTGTATACGATTGCTACGAGTACTTTCTGCAAAAGTGGGCTACCGTCGTTGTACAAATAAAGGTAATTTGTGAAATGAAAGGGGATTGACATCATTACATTCGTGGCAAGACGCAGGGCCCTCTGGATAAAGTGAAAGTAAGAAAAAGCTTACGGCACTTGGTAATCCCAGGCAGTCTCCCAACCAAGTACTAACCAAGCCCGGCCCCGCGTAGCTTCCGAGATCAGACGAGATCAGGCGCAGTCGGAACGGTATGGCCGTAAGCAAGGGAAGCGGCCAGAATCAGCACTTTTGTTTTCAGTTGAGGGTTTATTGAGAATCGCACCGAGAGAAGAGCAGATGTCGATGCGGCATTGATGTCAAGATGTCTTTGAGAAAGTCGTTATTAAAATGAGGAAGAAAGCGGTGAGTTGTATACGCTTGCTACGAGTACTTTCTGCAAAAGTGGGCTACCGTCATTGTACAAAAAAGATACTTTGTGAAATGAAAGGGGATTGACATCGTTCAATTCGTGGCAAGACGCAGGGCCCTCTGGATAAAGTGAAAGTAAGAAAAAGTTTACGGCACTTGGTAATCCCAGGCAGTCTCCCAGCCAAGTACTAACCAAGCCCGGCCCCGCTTAGCTTCCGAGATCAGACGAGATCGGGCGCAGTCGGAACGGTATGGCCGTAAGCGAGGGAAGCGGCCAGAATCAGCCCTTTTGTTTTCAGTTGAGGGTTTATTGAGAGTCGCACCGAGAGAAGAGCAGACGTCGATGCGGCATTGATGTCAGGATGTCTTTGAGAAAGTCGTTATTAAAATGAGGAAGAAAGCGGTGAGTTGTATACGATTGCTACGAGTACTTTCTGCAAAAGTGGGCTACCGTCGTTGTACAAATAAAGATACTTTGTGAAATGAAAGGGGATTGACATCGTTCAATTCGTGGCAAGACGCAGGGCCCTCTGGATAAAGTGAAAGTAAGAAAAAGCTTACGGCACTTGGTAATCCCAGGCAGTCTCCCAACCAAGTACTAACCAAGCCCGGCCCCGCTTAGCTTCCGAGATCAGACGAGATCGGGCGCAGTCGGAACGGTATGGCCGTAAGCGAGGGAAGCGGCCAGAATCAGCCCTTTTGTTTTCAGTTGAGGGTTTATTGAGAGTCGCACCGAGAGAAGAGCAGACGTCGATGCGGCATTGATGTCAAGATGTCTTTGAGAAAGTCGTTATTAAAATGAGGAAGAAAGCGGTGAGTTGTATTCGATTGCTACGAGTACTTTCTGCAAAAGTGGGCTACCGTCGTTGTACAAATAAAGGTAATTTGTGAAATGAAAGGGGAGTGATATCTTTACATTCGTGGCAAGACGCTGGGCCCTCTGGATAAAGTGAAAGTAAGAAAAAGCTTACGGCACTTGGTAATCCAAGGCAGTCTCCCAGCCAAGTACTAACCAAGCCCGGCCCCGCTTAGCTTCCGAGATCAGACGAGATCGGGCGCAGTCGGAACGGTATGGCCGTAAGCGAGGGAAGCGGCCAGAATCAGCTCTTTTGTTTTCAGTTGAGGGTTTATTGAGAGTCGCACCGAGAGAAGAGCAGACGTCGATGCGGCATTGATGTCAAGATGTCTTTGAGAAAGTAGTTCTTAAAATGAGGAAGAAAGCAGTGAGTTGTATACGATTGCTATGAGTACTTTCTGCAAAAGTGGGCTACCGTCGTTGTACAAATCAAGGTAATTTGTGAAATGATAGGGGAGTGACATCGTTCAATTCGTGGCAAGACGCAGGGCCCTCTGGATAAAGTGAAAGTAAGAAAAAGCTTACGGCACTTGGTAATCCCAGGCAGTCTCCCAACCAAGTACTAACCAAGCCCGGCCCCGCTTAGTTTCCGAGATCAGACGAGATCGGGCGCAGTCGGAACGGTATGGCCGTAAGCGAGGGAAGCGGCCCGAATCAGCCCTTTTGTTTTCAGTTGAGGGTTTATTGAGAGTCGCACCGAGAGAAGAGCAGACGTCGATGCGGAATTGATGTCAAGATGTCTTTGAGAAAGTCGTTATTAAAATGAGGAAGAAAGCGGTGAGTTGAATACGATTGCTACGAGTACTTTCTGCAAAAGTGGGCTGGGACTGCCGTCGTTGTACAAATAAAGGTAATTTGTAAAATGAAAGGGGAGTGATATCTTTACATTCGTGGCAAGATGCAGCGCCCTCTGGATAAAGTGAAAGTATGAAAAAGCTTACGGCACTTGGTAATCCCAGGCAGTCTCCCAACCAAGTACTAACCAAGCCCGGCCCCGCTTAGCTTCCGAGATCAGACGAGATTGGGCGCAGTCGGAACGGTATGGCCGTAAGGGAGGGAAGCGGCCAGAATCAGCCATTTTGTTTTCAGTAGAGGATTAATTGAGAGTCGCACCGAGAGAACTGCCGACGTCGATGCCGCATTGATGTCAAGATGTCTTTGAGAAAGTCGTTCTTAAAATGAGGAAGAAAGCGGTGAGTTGTATACGATTGCTACGAGTACTTTCTGCAAGGGTGGGCTGGGACTGCCGTCGTTGTACAAATAAAGGTAATTTGTGAAATGAAAGGGGAGTGACTGCGCCCGATCTCGTCTGATCTCGGAAGCTAAGTGGGGCCGGGCTTGGTTAGTACTTGGTTGGGAGACTGCCTGGGATTACCAAGTGCCGTAAGCTTTTTCTTACTTTCAGTTTATCCAGAGGGCCCTGCGTCTTGCCACGAATGTAAAGATGTCACTCCCCTTTCATTTCTCAAATTACCTTTATTTGTACAACGACGGCAGTCCCCGCCCACTTTTGCAGAAAGTACTCGTAGCAATCGTATACAACTCACCGCTTTCTTCCTCATTTTAATAATGACTTTCTCAAAGACATCTTGACATCAATGCCGCATCGACGTCTGCTCTTCTCTCGGTGCGACTCTCAATAAACCCTCAACTGAAAACAAAAGGGCTGATTCTGCCCGCTTCCCTCGCTTACGGCCATACCGTTCCGACTGCGCCCGATCTGGTCTGATCTCGGAAGCTAAGCGGGGCAGGGCTTGGTTAGTACTTGGTTGGGAGACTGCCTGGGATTACCAAGTGCCATAAGCTTTATCTTACTTTCACCTTATCCAGAGGGCCCTGCGTCTTGCCACGAATGTAAAGATGTCACTCCCCTTTCATTTCACAAATTACCTTTATTTGTAAAACGACGGCAGTCCCAGCCCACTTTTGCAGAAAGTACTCGTAGCAATCGTATGCAACTCACCGCTTTCTTCCTCATTTTAAGAACGACTTTCTCAAAGACATCTTGACATCAATGCCGCATCGACGTCTGCTCTTCTCTCGGTGCGACTCTCAATAAACCCTCAACTGAAAACAAAAGGGCTGATTCTGGCCGCTTCCCTCGCTTACGGCCATACCATTCCGACTGCGCCCGATCTCGTCTGATCTCGGAAGCTAAGCGGGGCCGGGCTTGGTTAGTACTTGGTTGGGAGACTGCCTGGGATTACCAAGTGTAAGTTTTTTTTTTTTTCTTTTATTAAACCACTCAGAATGACATCGCCACACATACACCACAGCAGGAGGGGTGGTACAGGGAGAGGGGCCTGGGACAGGGGCAAGCCCACGCTCCAAGACCCCTTCTCACAGGGTGCAGCTGTCTTCATCATGCAGGCGTGGAGTTTAATAAAAAGGTAAAAGCACAACAGGAACAATAAAAGCCAATCCATTAAAATGCAAATAAAAATAGGATCAAGGGGACCCTAAGACAAACAACACAGAACACAAACAACAAGCAGCATATAAACCCACCCACACACAACCCAGACAAAGAAAACAACCCAGGCAACCCAGCCAGAACAGGGAAACAAAAGGAAACAAACAGACCACCCTCAAACCACATCCCAAACCAAATGCCCACCCACAACAGAAACAAAAGGAACCCGGTCCACATAATCACGTAAGAACCGGGGCGTGTCATGAGGCCTGGCACACAATAATAACACCTTTGATAAAACCAGTCGCAGTTGATATCGGCACATTAAAACCGGATCTAAAATCACACCCTCGTAGCGGGCCTTGTTGCGCCGCAACCACGCCACGTACTTAGCGACTGCTAAATACAGGTTAAGAAAGATGCTGGTGGGGTGCACTTTGGGGACACCAAAGAGGAACATGACCTGCCACCCCGCCTCTGTAAAAACAGGCACGGGCCCCACCGCCCGTGACGGGGACACTACGGGACGGCAGCGGCTCTAGAGAAGGGACTGACACCAAGGGAACACTATCAAAAAAGGATAAATACAGAGGAAAACAGAACCAGAAATACAACAAGAACAGCACATGAACAATACTAACGATGGCCATGAAATGTAACACAATGGGGGGGAATCAGTCCGTGTCGCCGCTGTCATCATGACCCAGGCTCGCAGCACGAAGGGCCGCCAAGGCCGCCGACTGCCGCCACTCCTCTTGCCGCCGGAGGGAGTTGGACAGACCAGGTAGGGGGGGCGGACGAACTGCCCCGGGCTGAGACCCCTTGACGTGCTTTAGTTTATACTTTGCCTTAATGAGCTTGTTGACGGGAGACTTGGATGAATCTGGATGACTTCGAGGGGTGACGAAGGGGTCCTGGCCCGAGGCATCCAGCTGGCAGAGCGTGTCGCTCCCAAAGGGGAACAGGGACCAGGGCGACACTGAGGTCTTGGTGGGCTGCTCCTCAAGAGGGAGGGAGGGAGCGGGGGAAGGGGGCCATCAACAGTCCTACCCCCGGCCTGATGGGACGCCGGGCGCGCTTGTCCCGCGGCCTGAGCTGCGGGGATGGACATAGTCAGAGTTGAGAGGGGAGGGGGCTCTGAAAAGAGAGTCTGGGAGACAGGCTGTGGCAGCTCTAGCAGTTCCTCGGAACCCGCAGCTCGGGAGGGCAGCTCCAGTTCATCAGCACCCGACGTCCCAGGATGGTCCTGCATGACCGGGGGGTCTCTGTCCCCCCCAAAGAGCACAGCGTCCACCCCTAGGATGGCACAGCAGGCGGCGGCACAGTCCCGGGCGTAGTGCCCCTGCTGCCCGCAGACACGGCAGACATATTACGGTCAGTCGGCCAGGATGTGGCCCAGCTGCATACACGTTCTGCACAGGCGCACTTGGTTGTCGTGAGCCACCCTGATGTAGCGGGGCCCCTCTGCCGTGTCAAATCGGGCGCTGTAGGGCAGGGACACCACGCTGGCCGTCAGTGTTGGGTTATAACTGAACAATTGGAGGTCTAATATTGCCACCACCATTGAGAACTACATTACCCAGAAGGCACCAGCAAAATGGCTGCCGATTGCTAATAAGAACACCTGAGCAGGAATGGTAGCTCTCAGTCTTCAATCAAGCAAAGGAACAGCACAGCAAGCTCTACTCATGTATTTACTCCAAAGACACCAATGGTCAGTAAATGTTATTTAGTTTATATTAGTTGCAATGCTTAATTTGTACCTGGAAAGGATCTTGTTTAATTGCTTTTAGACCATTAATTCATGATGTATTTTACAATGGTAAAAAGTTAAAAGACTAAAAGGAAAGAGCTTGATGTTTTAACTATTCAGTTGTTTGAAGTGAGCATTCCATTCTAATGAAATTGATTATTTGATTTAACTTAATTCCTTAGATTAATTTTTTCATACTTAAATGATTACATATATTTAATTTTAAATGATTTTCTGAAATGGTTTATTTGTTTACCTTAATTTAATTAATTTAATTAAAAAGCTCATGTATTGTTTGAATATTTTACAAAATGACATTGTTAACCTCTGTCTCTATGCTTTGAAGGTTATCAACCTGATGTTTCAAACATTGATTAATTTGAAACCAACAAGTTGGAAAATAAAAGTTAATGAAAGGTGAAAGCAAGAGTTGTCCCTGAGTGTCCTTTTGGAGTGAAACTAGAGTGGAACTTAACAGTTGATAACCAACGGAGCAGCTTGGAATGGAGGATAAAGGACTTCATACCAGAAAAGCTGTGGACGAAAAAAGAAATAAAGATGGCAGAAGAGGTCTTGGGGAAGACTGTTAAACTACTGAAGCAGGAGAGGACCAGTGCAAAAAGCAGCTTCACCAAACTGGCCAACTTCATTTCAAGGGGAGCAAACACCATGCTAAAAGCCGAATTAAAGGAGGAATTTGGAAACCTTTCAGACCGGTTTAGGTCAGTGCTTGATTCTAACGAGGACTACAGGATCGGACTGGAGGCTGATGTCAAGGTGGATAAAGAGGCAGAACTTGATGAGCAGCAAGAAACCGACATTAAGACAACCATAAAAGACGCAGAAATTAAAATGGAGGAAGTAAGGGATATTGCACAAACTAACCTGTGGGGAAGATATGGAAAGAACAAACTTAGAACATCGATTCTTGAAGCAGAAGAAGCAATTGAAGAAGCTGACAGAGTTCAAGTCAGAAGTGACATTCTAGTAGGCTATGAAGTCACCTCACCTTATTGGAAGGAAAGATAAATGCAGCCATCTCAGCAATGTCTGAGTGTGAAAGATGGATCCCTGAATCATCAAAAGATGACCTGGATGGGAGACTTAAAAGAACTGAGAGCGACCCACAACAGGCTAAAATTGAGAAAAGCAGAATTTGCCATATCAAGGAGGTTGGCTGATCAAGGCACAATTGGGAAACCTGTCCAACCACCACCACCTGTTGTGAAGATAAAACCAACTACTCTGCCTATCTTCCAGGGAAGTAAGAGAGAGTTCCGCAGGTGGAGAAAGGACTGGGAGAGCCTGCAAAGGCAGGGGGAGCCCACTGGCTCACCTGAAGTTCTGAAGATTCAGCTCCTGGAGAGTGTGAGTGAGACCATTGCAAAAGAACTAAGACTTTCAACCTATACAACGGCAGCTGACATGTTCAGAGTCCTGGACAATAGATACGGCAACAAGTCCACCATTTCAGTTGAAATCCTCGAAGAACTCGACAATATGCCTCCAGTGAAGGGGAACCAGCCGAGTAAAGTCATTGACCTGATTCAATCTGTGGAGAAAGCCCTGGCAGATCTGACAGAGCTGGGGAACGTGGGAGCCATTAAAGCAAGTTACCTGACTTTATAAAAAGAGACTGGCTAATGTTCCTGGTTAACCCTGAACATAATGTCACTGCAGATACTCATTTTGACATGCTCTTGAAATTCCTGAAGAATCAAGAAGAGATATTGGAGAGACTTGAACAACTTAAAATTGTGGACAAGATGGACAAGCCAGAGAAAAGGCATGAAAGAAAGTCTGCATCAACCAAAGCTACAAAGAAAGAAGTTGATGAGGGCTGTGGTGTCTTCTGCAAGAAATTTAAAGCTTTGAAACTGTCCGAAAAGAAGTCTGTTCTAAAGAAATTGGGAGCATGCAGCAAATGCTTAGAACACCATGATGATGACGGATACTGCAGGGAAAAAATTTTATGCAGGAATGCAGACTGCAAAATGGGAGGAACTGATCCAGACCACCATTATTTCCTGTGCCCAAAAACTGAATCCAGAAGAGGAGAAGGGGGCAAAGGTGGAAAAGATGAAAGAGGTAAAGGGAAGTTTACAGAGGAACAGGAGAAGTTCTTGTTACAACTTTCTCCAGAATTAGCAGAGCAGTGTAGAAAGGCATTCACCAACAGATCCTCAGTGACACTCAGAACAGCAGGCCAGTCTGAGCTACTGAAGAAGAATGGGGTAATTGAACTTCCAGTGATCATGATGCTGATGCAGGTGACGGCGAACACAGGTCAAAAGATTGGTACCCTCATTGACCTAGCATCTGACACCAATTACATAACCCACAAAGCTGCTGAAAGATTAGGCCTGAGGAGTGAGGAGAGAACCCTGGTCGTACATGGGGTGGGTGGAATGACCATGCGAGTCAATACAAGAAGGTACCTCCTAAAAGTCAGAGTCAAGACTCCAAAAGGGACTGAAAGAGCACATAAACTAGTCTGCTATGGCTTGGATGAAATTGCAAAGGTATTTCAAACAATTCAGCCTGAGAAGTTGAAAAGATTCTTCCCAGATGTCCAGCTCGAAGACCTGAAGAGACCAGCCGAAGTTGAACTTCTCATAAGCCATCGAGAGGGAAGACTTGCACCTCAAAGAGTCAAAGTCATCGGAGATCTTGTTTTGTGGGATAGCCCATTGGGGAAAACAGTGGGCGGAGCCCATCCTGACTTGTTTGAAGAAGTGGAGGTAGCAGCGTATGAGTCAAGAACCCATTTCACTCGCTCCATGCGAACCGCAGCTGTCAGATATCAGGAAATCACAGTTCCAACAACCAAACCAGCCTGGCAACTACAGGAAGATGCGGCTCTGTCCAAATTTACATCTGCCAGTAAACGTGAGTTCCTTGAGTGGTGGCACTGGGACAGCATCGGAGCCGCATGCGAGCCAAGATGTGGAGGGTGTCGATGTGGAAACTGCCCACCAGGAGGAAGAGACATGACCTTAGCAGAGGAGAGGGAGCTTGAGATCATTAAAGGAGGCCTCACCTGCAAGGAAAAGGATGCTCACACAACTACTCCACACTGGGATACAAAGTATCCTTGGACTGAATGTCCTACTTCTCTCCCTAAAAACAAAAGGGCAGTCCAGGCTTGCTTCTTAAGGATGGAAAAGCAACTAAGCCAGGAACCAGAATGGAAAGTCACTTATGCAACCCAGATCTATGAAATGGTCGAAAGAGGTGTAGCCATGAAACTCACCAGTGAAGTTATGGAGAAGTGGACGGGACCAGTGTGGTATGTCAGCCACCTGGTGGCGCCTAACCCTCATTCAGTGACAACACCAGTTCGCATTGTCGAACAGTAGCCAGAAATACAAAGGTGTAAGCATGAATGATCTTCTTCTGAAGGGACCAGATGTCCTTAACCCCATTAGAGCTGTTCTACTAAGATTTAGAGAAGGCGTGCATGTAGCTCTAGGAGACGTAAAGAAGATGTATAACTCTGTCTGGTTAGAGGAGCGAGAGATGCATCTACACAGATTCCTGTGGAGAGACAGCCCAGAAAAGGAGATCTGTGAATACGCAATCACCAGAGTTAACATCGGTGACAAACCCGCTGGTTGCATTGCACAGTTGGCTATGAGGGAGACTGCAAACCTGCCCAAATTCGCTCACTTGGAGGATGAACGAAGAGTTATCGAAGAAGACAGTTATGTGGATGACCTCTTAACCTCCCACAATGACCTGAACAGACTTGACAACATCACAGCAAATGTTAACCCCCTGGGGCCTGAGGCCTTTTTTCCACTTTCGAGGTAGTCTGACATGCCTTGACATTTTAAAATATTTCACCTATCTAAAAAACATTTATCCCAAAGTGATACATTTGCTTTTATTCAGCACAAACTCAGCACCAATAATCTGAGACCTCTTAGAATGTTATTATTCTATTTTTTGTTAAAATCAACTTTAAACATATACTTTTCAAAAACCTATTTTCAGACATGCTGAGAAATTGTAAAAAATCACATTATAGACATTTCTAGGTAAGACTTTTGAGCTCTGAAGCTTATAGACACAGGGGTTGGCTACACATAGGTGAAAGTGACATTCAGAAATTTTATATGGTTTGATTACTAAAGTGTTAGAACTTTGGAGTGACACTCTCTTTTTCTCAAAGTCAGTGGTCTTCACAATGAATATTGATGAGATAGGTGTCCTCACACCTGTAGTAGTTTGCATACTGTCAATGGCCCATCAGTCTGGAATGTCACTGCACCCCACACCCATCACTTTGGAAAGGCAGTTTGAAACGCAAGAAAAGTAGCAACAATAAAATCCCTTTCACAGTTTATTGATAGATGGAATGAAAAATGAAAAACTGTGACTATATAAATATAGAAAGCGATAAATATGATGCAGTGACTATTATTGACGCTCTGGGGACGAGGGCATCATCGACCGCGTATCTTTCTCGTGTATTTCAGTTTATATCTCGCTGAAATCATTATGTAGAATCATGAAAAAAACACTGACTAAATCCGTTATCTGTCTTCTTTTCAAAACTTCCATTGTCAGAAGTATTAACGTTTTAAAAATTAGGTTAAATAGGCAAAAACAAATCGTGTCATCTTTCTTTGTTTTACTTGCGTCGGGAGCGTGTAGGACCGCTCTCAGCGGAAGATCGCTATTCACGTTCTAAATACGCTGCGTTTGAATCGGCGACCACGTGATTGCAGGCACACAGGCTTAACCCACTGAGCTATGAACACAGGTATGAGCTTCGCTGCTGAAAGTGGCAACACTGGCGCAAAGCTTCAGCGGCAGAGACGTATCCGTGTGCTATATTGTAGCCGATCAGTGTAAACACTACCCAGACATGTGCTCTTGTTTATTTCGGTCACAATGGGCGTATTCACATATTTCTTTACCCAATACTAACTGTCGGATTATCATGTTATTATCATGCGAATAGCGCGATTTGCAAGTGGGTGGGCGATCAGAGCCGCTTCGAGACGCAGACGCTTAAGTCAGTCACTCTTGTTCTTTCAATTCGTATCATGAAGCTGTAAAAATATATTTAGTTTCTACCTATATATATTTGAAAAGTAGACCGTCCAAGGTTTCTGAGAGTATTTTTAAAATGTGTATATGACAAAAACTCGCGGAGTTATTTAAACGGTTTTGCGAAATTTCTGTCAGATCCCGCCGGCGGGATCGCCGGTCCCAAGGGGTTAAAGAGATTCTAAAAGCTGGAGGCTTCTTCCTTAAACCATGGGTCCGGTCAGGGCAAAGTGGGAGGAACGGAGCTGAAGCAGATGTCCTAAGCCAGGAGCAAAGGAAAACCTTAATTCTTCCAAACCAAATGAGGGAAGGGGACAATGAAGCCCTGGGCATTGGCTACCAAGTGGATGAGGACAAGCTCTACATGCTGACCACAGTGAACTTTTTTTAAAAGGAAGAAGAAAATGCGAGTTGGCAAAGATCTTCTTGAAGAGGAGGTGAGAACTGAAACACCTAACCCATTGACTAGGAGAGCTCTCTTAAGCCAAGTTGCTGCACTGTATGACCCAATTGGCCTAGTTGCACCGGTCAAGCAGAAAGGAGCGATTCTTGTTCATAAAGCATTCCAAGAAGGAGGGGTCGGCAAACTGACCCAAGAAACCTGGGATCAACCTCTCTCGGAAAGCCTCAGAGAAGAAGCTATACAGCTTTTCGAAGAATATGTGCAGCTTGGTCGAGTGAAATTCCACAGGAGCCTCACACCATCTGACTGGAAAGGAAAACCTTGGGGCATCACATTCTCTGATGGCAGTGACAAAACCTATGGAGCTGTCATGTACTTAAGATGGAAGACAACACAAGGCATTGAAGTCCGGTTAGTGGAGGCCAAAGCCAAACTCACACCCCTGCATCAAAAGGGAGATGCTGTGAAGGCAGAAATCTGTGGTGCAGTCTTTGCAGCTAGGATCAGGAAGCATATAGAGAAGCATGCACGGATAAAGATTGAGAGATGGTTCCATCTATTGGATAGTCAAACAATCCTAGGAGCCATTCAACGAGATAATTATTAGATACCAAACTTTCTTCGCAAACAGAGTAGGTGAAATCCAGAAGGCTGGGCCAGTGCAAGACTGGTGGTGGATCCGTGGTGATCTAAATATAGCTGACATCATAACAAGAGGAGGCACTCCTGACGATTTGAAGGAGAAGTCCACATGGCAAAATGGACCAGAGTTCCAGAAGTGGCCAGTGGAGAAGTGGCCTATTCATTCAGCTGGAGAAGTTGCACCCCAGGCCAGGTAGAGTGTAAACAAGCTTCAAAGGAATGCATTTTCAGCTGCATTGACCAGAGCTCAAGCCAAAATGAGTCAACATAAAGAAGATCCACTGACCACTCAGGAAAGTCCTTGTCCAAAGGCAAAATCCACTCTGCCAAGAATGAGGCCCACTGGCTGGGTTAAACATCTCGTGGACATAACACGGTTCAGTAGTCTGACCAAAGTGAAGAGAGTAATTGCCTGGATCCGTCGAGCTGCTGAGCAGTGGCTGAAGAGGAATTCAAACCCAAAACAGCCAAAGTGGGAGGCAACAAAATGAGGAAGAAAGCGGTGAGTTGTATTCGATTGCTACGAGTACTTTCTGCAAAAGTGGGCTACCGTCATTGTACAAATCAAGGTAATTTGTGAAATGAAAGGGGAGTGACATCTTTACATTCGTGGCAAGACGCAGGGCCCTCTGGATAAGTTGAAAGTAAGAAACAGCTTACGGCACTTGGTAATCCCAGGCAGTCTCCCAAGCAAGTACTAACCAAGCCCGGCCCTGCTTAGCTTCCGAGACCAGACAAAATCGGGCGCAGTTTTTTTTTTTTTTTTATTAAACCACTCAGAACGACAGTGCCACACATACACCACAGCAGGGGGGCGGTACAGGGAGAGGGGCCAGGGAACGGGGCACGCCCGCACTCCAAGACCCCTACTCACAGGGTGCAGCAGTCCTCATCATGCAGGCGTGGAGTTTAATAAAAAGAAAAAAAACAGGCATAAGCAATAAAAGCCAATCAAGCAATAAAAACGCCAATTAAAAGGAGCAACAGCCCCAACGACGAACAACACAGAAAACAAACGACAATTAGCACATGACCCACCCACACACACAAACCCAAGAAAACCAACCCAAACAACCCACCCAAAACAGCAAAACAAGAGAAAACAAGCGGCCCACCCTCAAAACACATCCCAAACCAAACGCCCACCCACAACAGACACAAAAGGAACCCGGTGCACATAACCATGTAAGAACCGGGGCATGCCATGAGGCCCGGCAGACAATAAAAACACCTTGGATAAAACCAGTCGCAGCCGATAGCGGCACATTAAAACGGGATCTAAAACCACGCGCTCATAGCGGGCCTTGTTGCGCCGCAACCAGAGGACGTATTTGGCGACGGCTAAAAACAAGTTAAGAAAGGTGCTGGCGGGGTGGACCTTGGGAACACCAAACAGGAACATGACCTGCCACCCCGCCTCGGTAAAAACAGGCACGGGCCCCACCGCCCCGGCGATCCTGTCCACCACCTCCAGAGCCCAAACAATAAAGTCAGTTAACTGAGAACATCCGAAAAACATGTGTGTAAGGCCCTCCTCCACTTCCCGGCACACTGGGCAGAGCGGAGACGCGGCAAAGCCCAGTCTATGAAGCCACCGCATTGACCATAGGGCATTGTGCCGCTGTCTGTAGTCGAAAAGGGCCAAGGCAGGGTCCGCCGGGCAGACCAGCACGTTCCCCCACAACAGGTCAGGCTCCAGGGCGGGGAAGCGAGAGCTCCAAAAGGCCTGCGCCACTGGGGAGACAAAAGCACGCTGCCTGTAGAGGCGGGCAAAGTCACGGGTGACACACGCCCCCAAAGGGGCGAGGGACCCGGACAGCCGCCTCACGTACACCGCGGGGAAACGGGGGGCCACATCCCGGGGGCCGCCGGCCCGCTCGATGTCACGCACCCACTCCGCGGGAAGGGCAGCCCTCGCTGCCAGACACTGCCTGGCGACAGTGACCCTGGAGGCCCCCTCAGCCACAGCCTCAACCTGGTCATAGACGGCCGCGGGAGGCAGGAAGCCAGGGCGCACCTCATAGAAGAGGTCTCGCACCTGACAAACAACCCACCCAAAACAGCAAATCAAGAGAAAACAAGCGGCCCACCCTCAAAACACATCCCAAACCCGCAACCTGCTGCACCCTGTGAGTAGGGGTCTTGGAGTGCCTCCCACCAGTGCCGGAACTCGAGGGGCCGCCCCCCGGAGAGGACGCGCGGATTGAGCAGCAGCGGCTGCCGAAGCAGAAGCTGCCGCCCCTCAGGCACCACGACAGTGTGCTCCTGGAACTCAGCCCACGCCAAGAGGAGGTGTGCGTAGAAGGAGGGGATGCCACGCACCATGCCGGGCCGGAGACGCATCCAAAGAGCGTCCTCGGCCAGCTCCCTCCCCGCACACTGTCCCAGCCGGAGCGAGAGCACCGCCTTCCACAGGGAGGGGCGACTCTCGTCCAGGAAGGCTTGCAACATCCGCACACGCAGGGCCTTCGACTGGACCAGAGGGTCCAGGAGGCCCAGGCCACCCTCGGCAGGGGGGCCAATCAAGGTAGCGTAAGCCACCATGACTCTGCCCCCCCCCCAGAGGAAGCGCAGGACGGCCTTCCGCAGCCTGGCATAATGTCCGTGGGGCATGTGAGTGACGCTCAGGTGAAACCACAGCACAGACAACACCATTGCGTTCAACAGGAACACCTTCTGCTGCAGCGAGAGGAGACGGCCCGACCACCCGGCCAGCCGCCGCTCCACACCACCCGTCAGATCGTCCCACATCCTCCCCGTCGCATCGTCCGCACTCCTCCCGAGCAGAACGCCCAGGAGGTGCACGTCCCCCTCGGCCTCAGTCAGCCCCAGCTCGGCGGGCAGAGGCCCGGCCGAACCGAGCCGCAGGTACACCGACTTCTGCAGGTTGACCCTGGCCCCAGTGATGTCACAGTACTGCTGCACGCTGCGTAACGCAGCCCCCACGCTGGCCCCGTCGGGCACGAGCAGGGTGGTGTCATCAGCGTACTGAAAGACCGGCGGAGCGAAGCATGTCGGGCCGATGGGCACCCTAGCAATGCCACGAGAGGCGGCCACCAGGAGGCCGAGGGGCTCGACCGCCAAGGTGTACAAGGCGGCCGACAGGGGGCAGCCCTGCCGCACCGAACGCGTCATGCGGAAGGGCGCAGTGACGTAGCCGTTACAGGCGACCGCGGTCATGGCGGAGGCGCACAAGAGGCGCGTCCAGGCCAGGAAGCCCGGGCCGAAGCCGAAGACCTCCATCACACGCTGGAGGTAGGCGTGCTCGACCCTGTCAAAGGCCTTGGCGAAGTCGAGCTTCACCAAGTAACCGGGCGAACCCGCCGTCTCCATGAAACCCACCGCCGCCTGCACATCCCGGACAGTGTCCAGGATGGTGCGGCCCGTCACCCCGTACGTCTGGGTGGTGCGGATGAGGGACGGCAGCACCCGACTGAGCCGGGAGGCCAAGACCGAGGCCAACACCTTGTAATCGGTGTTGAGCATGGTGAGGGGCCTGTAATTAGCCAGCTCCCCCCTGTCTCCCGTGTGCTTAAAGAGCATCTTAATCAAACCCAGCCGGATGGTGCCGTGCATCCCACCGCGGGCGAGGACGTCACTATAAAGGGCCTGCAAGATGGGCACCAGCTCCCCCTTAAAGACCCTGTAAAAGTCTGCCGTGAGGCCGTCGGAGCCGGGACACTTTCGCGGCCGGAGCCGGTCAATAGCTGCCCCAATCTCATCACATGACAAGGGGGCGTCACACAGGGCGACGCTCTCGGGCGAAAGGCGCGCCTCAATCAGCCCCGTGAGGGGGGAGAGGGCGTCCAGATCGATGCGCTCGCTGGTGAACATAGCGGCCCAGTAGTCCCGCACGACGCGCAGGACACCGGGTGCGTCGGACACCAACTGGCCGTCCGGGCAGCGCACCGAACGGAGCAGCCTCGCAGCCCCCCGGGACTCCTCCATCGCCCTGAAATAGCGAGGAGAGAGCTCACCAGGGGCGACGAAACGCACCCCGCTCCGCAACGCCGCCCCGGCGTGCCTCCGCTCAGAGAGGAGAGCCAGCTCGTCCTGCAGGGCCGAGACCCGCACGGGGTCCCCTGCATCCTGCTCGAGCGCCAGCAGTTCCAGCTGGAGATCACGCAGCAAGGCGCGCTCCTTCTGCCGAAAGCGTCCGGCTGCGGCCTTCCCGGCAGCCTGCAAAACGGCCGCCACCTCCCGCTTTAACAATTCCCACCCCGCCTGAATGTCGAGGGAGAACAGGGGCGACCGCACCCCAGTCCACAATGCGAAGCTCACCTTAGCAGTAACGGTACCATCGCTTAAGAGGGAGGGGTTGAGGATCCACGTGCCCCGCCCGCGCTGCACCTCCCCAGAGTCAAGCGTGCAGAGAAAGTAGTCGTGATCGCTCACGAGACACTCCCGATAGCACACCGTACGGACACGGGCAGCGACAGCAGGGGACACCAGAGCGTAGTCCAGCCTGCTGCCGTGCATCACGCCCCGGACACGCTGCGTCCTGGAAAGGACACGACGGTCAGGGTTGCGATCCCTCCACAGGTCCGTGAGATGACAGGCACGCATCAAGCGGAGGAGAGCTGCTCGCCCCGCATCGGCCCGCACGACTGCCCCCCTCCGCACATCCAGGCGAGAGAGGGAGATGTTGAAGTCCCCGACCACGAGAGGACAAGGCCACCGCGCCACACGGGCAGCCAGGCGGTCGAAGAAGGAGGCACACCGGGCCCCGTCATTGGGCGCGTGCACGACCACGACGGTGCAGGCGAAACCCCCCTCCAGACAGAGCCCGACAGCCAGACACTTGCCCTCCCCGTCCGAGTACAGCAGGGATGCCGACTGGACACGCGGGCGGCGACAGAGCAGCGCGACACCCCAACCGACGACACCTGGCCCGACGGAGGCGGTGGAGAAGAAGACATCGCCCGACCATGCGTCCCGCACTCTATCAATAAAAGGCCCATCCCACCCAGTCTCTTGCAAACACACAACGGACGAGTCACAACACGAAGTTAAAACTGCCTGGGCCTTGGCCCAGGAGCGCAGCCCCCGGGCATTGAGGGAGGTCAGAGTCAGTGTCATTGGGATAAAAGAGTCTCTGTTAGGCACCAGGCAGGGGACACATCACACAGACAAGACACCGGCACAGGAGGTAAAAGCCACACATACCCAGATAAAAGCGGGACGCTCCCAGCCGAACAGGCCCACCCAGACAACCACCCCACTAACCCACCCGGATGGTGGAGCGATGTCGCAGGAAACACACAGGTAAAAGGGACAAGCAACACAATAAGAACAATAAAAGAAACCATAAAAAGAACCATAAATACAATAAATAGGCGGGCCGTAAAAAAAACACAATAAAACACGAGCAATCAATTAAAACGCACGGGACCTAGGGGACGGGGTGAAGCGGGGACGACAGCGGCGATAGCAGGGGCAGAAGGCGACACGGACACGGTGGCGGGATAATGTAAACAGAAACCAAAAACAAAACCAGGGCAGCAGAAAAGCAATACACACGGAAAGACAACACAACCAAAGGAAGACATGAGTCAATGAAGGGGGTGTGGCGATGAAGCATCAGTCCGTGTCGCCGCTGTCGTCATGACCCGGGCTCGCAGCACGCATGGCCGCCAGGGCCGCCACCGCCGACTGCCGCCGCTCCTCCTGGCGCCGCAGAGTGTTGGCTAGGCCCGGCAGAGGGGGCTGATGGGACGCCCCGGACCTAGACCCCATGCAAAAACGGAGCTTGTTCTTGGCCTTGCCAGGCTTATTCACGGGGGCCTTGCCCGCACCCGTCTGGGACCGCGGGGCGACGAAGGGGTCCGGGTCCAGGGCATCGAGCTGACGCAGGGTATCAGTGCCGAAGGGGGGAATGCCGGACCAGGGCGACGCCAGGGGCTCGGCAGATGGAGGCGGAGGGGAGGGGGAAGAGGGAGCGGGGGCTGGGGGAGGGGGGCCATCCACAGTCTCACCCCCGGCCATCCGGGACGCCGGGCGCACTTCACCCGCGGCCGGAGCTGCGGGAAGGGACGGGGTGAGAGACGAGGGCGGGGCGGGCGGGGGCTCCGAAAACAGGGACTGGGAGACAGGCAAGGGCACTGGCAGCTCCACAGGGACCGCAGCTCCGGAGGGCAGCTCCATGTCCTCAACGCCCGACGCCCCAAGGAGGTCCTGTGCGGCCGGGGGGTCTCCGGCCCCCCCAAAGGGCACAGCGTCCACCCCCATGACGGGACCCCCACTCACCTCTCCCCTCGGGCCAGCCACAGGAGCAGGGAGGTGGTCAGTCATGCTGGAATCCAGGCAGTCAGCGGCAGCAGCCACAGGGGGTGTCAAAGGCATGGCGATGGCGGCAGCATTACTGGGGTCCTGGGGCGGAAGGAGAGACACCCCCTCTTCCCCCCCAGCGTGAGAGCCCGGGTCAACCCCGTCCCCGGCAGCGGAGGCCGGCCCGTCCCGACCAGGGGCGCCAGGGCAGGTGCACAGGGCGGCGGCCTTGCGGCAGCCAGCACAGCGGGCGGCAACACAGTCACGGGCGTAGTGCCCCTGCAGCCCGCAGACACGGCACACGTATTGGGGGCACTGGGCCACCACGTGCCCCGGCTGGAGGCACATCCGACAGAGGCGGACCTGATTGTCATGGGCGACCCGAATGTAGCGGGGCCCTTCGGCCGTATCAAATCGGGCACTGTAGGGCAAGGACACCACGCCGGCCGGGAAACGCACCCTGACGCAGCGGGTGCCGTCAGTGACTTGAGTGCCGGGCAGGAGCCGACGGCGCACCGGGAGGATGGGCTCCACTCCCCATGCCGCAAGGCGATCGAGAATGACCTGATCGGGCACATACGCAGGCAGGTGCAGAAAGGAGACCACGCGCTCCGCCTGACAGAGGCGTCTGACCGGGCAGAGCTTGCCCTGTACGGTGAGGCCGCCCTCAATGAGCTCGATGTATTCGGGGGCGGTGAAGGTAACCTCCACTGCCACGTTAGGGGCCGGGCACACGGCCAGCAGGGCGTCCTTCGGCACCAACAACAATATCGCCTTCGCCACCTCCAGCAAAGGCACGCTGTCAAACGCACTGAAGTCTACGGAGGCAGTGGCCTCCTTAGTATAAGGCCCCTTTGGGGCAGGGCCCTCGTCCCAGGCGCCTCGTGGCGCCGCACCCTGGCGCAGGACACCCGCACGCACCCCCGTGCCCACGCGCACACCTGCACCCGCCCGCTGCGCCCGACCGGCCTGAGCCACCCTCCCAGCATAGCTGTCAGGCGGAGAGATGGCACTGCCGACCCCCGCACCAGCACCATCACCGGCCCCGCCGCTCACCTTAGCGGGCACCGCTCCCGACCCGGAAGCCGTCGCCGCCGCCGCCGCCCTCTTACGAGAAACAACCTTCACCCACTCACCGGGCCCCTGGTCACCCAGACCAGGCGGCTCCACCGCCATATCTACCTCCATTTCCACCCTACCAAAATCATCCAGAGAATAAACCTTGTCAGAATCCAGCGCCCGTGCAGCCGCGGCTGCACGCGACACGTCATCACCATCATCAACACCGAACGCCTGTGCAGCCGCGGCTGCACGCGACGTGGATGGCTGCGGCTGAGCAGCCATGATCAAACAATGAAGGGGAGGAGGGGGGGCAACCAATAAGGGAGCCCGGGGGACAAAACAAACCAGCAATCAAGGGGGAAAAAGAAAAGCCGCTAAATAATAAACGCGCAAAACACGGAAGTGGAAAACAAAACACAAGACCGGCGAAAAAAATCGAATGACAAGCCTCTCTCCCTAGCACAATAAAACGGCCAGGGAGAGGGGAAACGAACTGGGACAGAAAAGAAAAGGAACAGTGATCCAAAAACAAGATAAACCAGAGCAAACTACAACGGATGAAAAACGCGCACAGAAACGGAGGGCGAAAACAAAACACAAATCAGGGGCGAAATAAAGGGTGACAAGCCTCCCCCCCCGGCCCAAAATGAGGCCAGGGAGAGGGAAAACAGAACCAGCACAAAAAGAAACTGAAGAAACGCTGAAATAAACGAAAAAAAGCCTAATTGACAAACCCGGAAGTAAACGCGCACCGCGCAAAGGAAACCAAACGAACAGAAATAAATGCAAAAAAAGACACACAAAACGAGTGACAAGCCTCCCCCTCCGGCGCAACGAAGCAGCCAGGGAGAGGGGAGGCTAACCAAGGCAAAACTAAACCAAAACAATTATTAAATAAAACGGAGAAAGAAACGGAAAACCAAGTGAACTGCAAAGGCAAAAAAAAAGCACCACCACACACACACTGAGCCGCGCAGGATCAGGCACGATCATGCGCAGTCGGAACGGTATGGCCGTAAGCGAGGGAAGCGGCCAGAATCAGCCCTTTTGTTTTCAGTTGAGGGTTTATTGAGAGTCGCACCGAGAGAAGAGCAGACGTCGATGCGGCATTGATGTCAAGATGTCTTTGAGAAAGTCGTTATTAAAATGAGGAAGAAATCGGTGAGTTGTATACGATTGCTACGAGTACTTTCTGCAAAAGTGGGCGGGGACTGCCGTCTTTGTACAAATAAAGGTAATTTGTGAAATGAAAGGGTAGTGACATCTTTACATTCGTGGCAAGACGCAGGGCCCTCTGGATAAGGTGAAACTAAGAAAAAGCTTACGGCACTTGGTATTCCCAGGCAGTCTCCCAACCAAGTACTGACCAAGCCCGGCCCCGCTTAGCTTCCGAGATCAGACGAGATCGGGCGCAGTCGGAACGGTATGGCCGTAAGCGAGGGAAGCGGCCAGAATCAGCACTTTTGTTTTCAGTTGAGGGTTTATTGAGAGTCGCACCGAGAGAAGAGCAGACGTCGATGCGGCATTGATGTCAAGATGTCTTTGAGAAAGTCGTTATTAAAATGAGGAAGAAATCGGTGAGTTGTATACGATTGCTACGAGTACTTTCTGCAAAAGTGGGCGGGGACTGCCGTCTTTGTACAAATAAAGGTAATTTGTGAAATGAAAGGGTAGTGACATCTTTACATTCGTGGCAAGACACAGGGCCCTCTGGATAAGGTGAAACTAAGAAAAAGCTTACGGCACTTGGTATTCCCAGGCAGTCTCCCAACCAAGTACTGACCAAGCCCGGCCCCGCTTAGCTTCCGAGATCAGACGAGATCGGGCGCAGTCGGAACGGTATGGCCGTAAGCGAGGGAAGCGGCCAGAATCAGCACTTTTGTTTTCAGTTGAGGGTTTATTGAGAGTCGCACCGAGAGAAGAGCAGACGTCGATGCGGCATTGATGTCAAGATGTCTTTGAGAAAGTCGTTATTAAAATGAGGAAGAAATCGGTGAGTTGTATACGATTGCTACGAGTACTTTCTGCAAAAGTGGGCGGGGACTGCCGTCTTTGTACAAATAAAGGTAATTTGTGAAATGAAAGGGTAGTGACATCTTTACATTCGTGGCAAGACGCAGGGCCCTCTGGATAAGGTGAAACTAAGAAAAAGCTTACGGCACTTGGTATTCCCAGGCAGTCTCCCAACCAAGTACTGACCAAGCCCGGCCCCGCTTAGCTTCCGAGATCAGACGAGATCGGGCGCAGTCGGAACGGTATGGCCGTAAGCGAGGGAAGCGGCCAGAATCAGCACTTTTGTTTTCAGTTGAGGGTTTATTGAGAGTCGCACCGAGAGAAGAGCAGACGTCGATGCGGCATTGATGTCAAGATGTCTTTGAGAAAGTCGTTATTAAAATGAGGAAGAAATCGGTGAGTTGTATACGATTGCTACGAGTACTTTCTGCAAAAGTGGGCGGGGACTGCCGTCTTTGTACAAATAAAGGTAATTTGTGAAATGAAAGGGTAGTGACATCTTTACATTCGTGGCAAGACGCAGGGCCCTCTGGATAAGGTGAAACTAAGAAAAAGCTTACGGCACTTGGTATTCCCAGGCAGTCTCCCAACCAAGTACTGACCAAGCCCGGCCCCGCTTAGCTTCCGAGATCAGACGAGATCGGGCGCAGTCGGAACGGTATGGCCGTAAGCGAGGGAAGCGGCCAGAATCAGCACTTTTGTTTTCAGTTGAGGGTTTATTGAGAGTCGCACCGAGAGAAGAGCAGACGTCGATGCGGCATTGATGTCAAGATGTCTTTGAGAAAGTCGTTATTAAAATGAGGAAGAAATCGGTGAGTTGTATACGATTGCTACGAGTACTTTCTGCAAAAGTGGGCGGGGACTGCCGTCTTTGTACAAATAAAGGTAATTTGTGAAATGAAAGGGTAGTGACATCTTTACATTCGTGGCAAGACGCAGGGCCCTCTGGATAAGGTGAAACTAAGAAAAAGCTTACGGCACTTGGTATTCCCAGGCAGTCTCCCAACCAAGTACTGACCAAGCCCGGCCCCGCTTAGCTTCCGAGATCAGACGAGATCGGGCGCAGTCGGAACGGTATGGCCGTAAGCGAGGGAAGCGGCCAGAATCAGCACTTTTGTTTTCAGTTGAGGGTTTATTGAGAGTCGCACCGAGAGAAGAGCAGACGTCGATGCGGCATTGATGTCAAGATGTCTTTGAGAAAGTCGTTATTAAAATGAGGAAGAAATCGGTGAGTTGTATACGATTGCTACGAGTACTTTCTGCAAAAGTGGGCGGGGACTGCCGTCTTTGTACAAATAAAGGTAATTTGTGAAATGAAAGGGTAGTGACATCTTTACATTCGTGGCAAGACGCAGGGCCCTCTGGATAAGGTGAAACTAAGAAAAAGTTTACGGCACTTGGTATTCCCAGGCAGTCTCCCAACCAAGTACTGACCAAGCCCGGCCCCGCTTAGCTTCCGAGATCAGACGAGATCGGGCGCAGTCGGAACGGTATGGCCGTAAGCGAGGGAAGCGGCCAGAATCAGCACTTTTGTTTTCAGTTGAGGGTTTATTGAGAGTCGCACCGAGAGAAGAGCAGACGTCGATGCGGCATTGATGTCAAGATGTCTTTGAGAAAGTCGTTATTAAAATGAGGAAGAAAGCGGTGAGTTGTATACGATTGCTACGAGTACTTTCTGCAAAAGTGGGCTGGGACTGCCGTCGTTGTACAAACAAAGGTAATTTGTGAAATGAAAGGGGAGTGACAGCTTTACATTCGTGGCAAGACGCTGGGCCCTCGGGATAAAGTGAAAGTAAGAAAAAGCTTACGGCACTTGGTAATCCCAAGCAGTCTCCCAACCAAGTACTAACCAAGCCCGGCCCCGCTTAGCTTCCGAGATCAGACGAGATCGTGCGCAGTCGGAACGGTATGGCCGTAAGCGAGAGAAGCTCCCAGAATCAGCACTTTTGTTTTCAGTTGAGGGTTAATTGAGAGTCGCACCGAGAGAAGAGCAGACGTCGATGCGGCATTGATGTCAAGATGTCTTTGAGAAAGTCATTCTTAAAATGAGGAAGAAAGCGGTGAGTTGTATACGATTGCTACGAGTACTTTCTGCAAAAGTGGGCGGGGACTGCCGTCGTTGTACAAATAAAATTAATTTGTGAAATGAAAGGGGAGTGACATCTTTACATTCGGGGCAAGACGCAGGGCCCTCGGGATAAAGTGAAAGTAAGAAAAAGCTTACGGCACTTGGTAATCCCAGGCAGTCTCCCAACCAAGTACTAACCAAGCCCGGCCCCGCTTAGCTTCTGAGATCAGACGAGATCGGGCCCAGTCGGAACGGTATGCCCGTAAGCGAGGGAAGCAGCCAGAATCAGCACTTTTGTTTTCAGTTGAGGGTTAATTCAGAGTCGCACCGAGAGAAGAGCAGACGTCGATGCGGCATTGATGTCAAGATGTCTTTGAGAAAGTCGTTCTTAAAATGAGGAAGAAAGCGGTGAGTTGTATACGATTGCTACGAGTACTTTCTGCAAAAGTGGGCTGGGACTGCCGTCTTTGTACAAATAAAGGTAATTTGTGAAATGAAAGGGTAGTGACATCTTTACATTCGTGGCAAGACGCAGGGCCCTCTGGATAAGGTGAAAGTAAGAAAAAGCTTACGGCACTTGGTAATCCCAGGCAGTCTCCCAACCAAATACTAACCAAGCCCGGCCCTGCTTAGCTTCCGAGATCAGACGAGATCGGGCGCAGTCGGAACGGTATGGCCGTAAGCGAGGGAAGCGGCCAGAATCAGCCCTTTTGTTTTCAGTTGAGGGTTTATTGAGAGTCGCACCGAGAGAAGAGCAGACGTCGATGCGGCATTGATGTCAAGATGTCTTTGAGAAAGTCGTTATTAAAATGAGGAAGAAAGCGGTGAGTTGTATGCGATTGCTACGAGTACTTTCTGCAAAAGTGGGCGGGGACTGCCGTCGTTGTACAAATAAAGATACTTTGTGAAATGAAAAGGGAGTGACATCTTTCAATTCGTGGCAAGACGCAGGGCCCTCTGGATAAGGTGAAACTAAGAAAATGCTTACGGCACTTGGTAATCCCAGGCAGTCTCCCAACCAAGTACTAACCAAGCCCGGCCCCGCTTAGCTTCCGAGATCAGACGAGATCGGGCGCAGTCGGAACGGTATGGCCGTAAGCAAGGGAAGCGGCCAGAATCAGCACTTTTGTTTTCAGTTGAGGGTTTATTGAGAGTCGCACCGAGAGAAGAGCAGACGTCGATGCGGCATTGATGTCAAGATGTCTTTGAGAAAGTCGTTATTAAAATGAGGAAGAAATCGGTGAGTTGTATACGATTGCTACGAGTACTTTCTGCAAAAGTGGGCGGGGACTGCCGTCTTTGTACAAATAAAGGTAATTTGTGAAATGAAAGGGTAGTGACATCTTTACATTCGTGGCAAGACGCAGGGCCCTCTGGATAAGGTGAAACTAAGAAAAAGCTTACGGCACTTGGTATTCCCAGGCAGTCTCCCAACCAAATACTAACCAAGCCCGGCCCCGCTTAGCTTCCGAGATCAGACGAGATCGGGCGCAGTCGGAACGGTATGGCCGTAAGCAAGGGAAGCGGCCAGAATCAGCACTTTTGTTTTCAGTTGAGGGTTTATTGAGAGTCGCACCGAGAGAAGAGCAGACGTCGATGCGGCATTGATGTCAAGATGTCTTTGAGAAAGTCGTTATTAAAATGAGGAAGAAATCGGTGAGTTGTATACGATTGCTACGAGTACTTTCTGCAAAAGTGGGCGGGGACTGCCGTCTTTGTACAAATAAAGGTAATTTGTGAAATGAAAGGGTAGTGACATCTTTACATTCGTGGCAAGACGCAGGGCCCTCTGGATAAGGTGAAACTAAGAAAAAGCTTACGGCACTTGGTATTCCCAGGCAGTCTCCCAACCAAGTACTAACCAAGCCCGGCCCCGCTTAGCTTCCGAGATCAGACGAGATCGGGCGCAGTCGGAACGGTATGGCCGTAAGCAAGGGAAGCGGCCAGAATCAGCACTTTTGTTTTCAGTTGAGGGTTTATTGAGAGTCGCACCGAGAGAAGAGCAGACGTCGATGCGGCATTGATGTCAAGATGTCTTTGAGAAAGTCGTTATTAAAATGAGGAAGAAATCGGTGAGTTGTATACGATTGCTACGAGTACTTTCTGCAAAAGTGGGCGGGGACTGCCGTCTTTGTACAAATAAAGGTAATTTGTGAAATGAAAGGGTAGTGACATCTTTACATTCGTGGCAAGACGCAGGGCCCTCTGGATAAGGTGAAACTAAGAAAAAGCTTACGGCACTTGGTATTCCCAGGCAGTCTCCCAACCAAGTACTAACCAAGCCCGGCCCCGCTTAGCTTCCGAGATCAGACGAGATCGGGCGCAGTCGGAACGGTATGGCCGTAAGCAAGGGCAGCGGCCAGAATCAGCACTTTTGTTTTCAGTTGAGGGTTTATTGAGAGTCGCACCGAGAGAAGAGCAGACGTCGATGCGGCATTGATGTCAAGATGTCTTTGAGAAAGTCGTTATTAAAATGAGGAAGAAATCGGTGAGTTGTATACGATTGCTACGAGTACTTTCTGCAAAAGTGGGCGGGGACTGCCGTCTTTGTACAAATAAAGGTAATTTGTGAAATGAAAGGGTAGTGACATCTTTACATTCGTGGCAAGACGCAGGGCCCTCTGGATAAGGTGAAACTAAGAAAAAGCTTACGGCACTTGGTATTCCCAGGCAGTCTCCCAACCAAGTACTAACCAAGCCCGGCCCCGCTTAGCTTCCGAGATCAGACGAGATCGGGCGCAGTCGGAACGGTATGGCCGTAAGCGAGGGAAGCGGCCAGAATCAGCACTTTTGTTTTCAGTTGAGGGTTTATTGAGAGTCGCACCGAGAGAAGAGCAGACGTCGATGCGGCATTGATGTCAAGATGTCTTTGAGAAAGTCGTTATTAAAATGAGGAAGAAATCGGTGAGTTGTATACGATTGCTACGAGTACTTTCTGCAAAAGTGGGCGGGGACTGCCGTCTTTGTACAAATAAAGGTAATTTGTGAAATGAAAGGGTAGTGACATCTTTACATTCGTGGCAAGACGCAGGGCCCTCTGGATAAGGTGAAACTAAGAAAAAGCTTACGGCACTTGGTATTCCCAGGCAGTCTCCCAACCAAGTACTAACCAAGCCCGGCCCCGCTTAGCTTCCGAGATCAGACGAGATCGGGCGCAGTCGGAACGGTATGGCCGTAAGCGAGGGAAGCGGCCAGAATCAGCACTTTTGTTTTCAGTTGAGGGTTTATTGAGAGTCGCACCGAGAGAAGAGCAGACGTCGATGCGGCATTGATGTCAAGATGTCTTTGAGAAAGTCGTTATTAAAATGAGGAAGAAATCGGTGAGTTGTATACGATTGCTACGAGTACTTTCTGCAAAAGTGGGCGGGGACTGCCGTCTTTGTACAAATAAAGGTAATTTGTGAAATGAAAGGGTAGTGACATCTTTACATTCGTGGCAAGACGCAGGGCCCTCTGGATAAGGTGAAACTAAGAAAAAGCTTACGGCACTTGGTATTCCCAGGCAGTCTCCCAACCAAGTACTAACCAAGCCCGGCCCCGCTTAGCTTCCGAGATCAGACGAGATCGGGCGCAGTCGGAACGGTATGGCCGTAAGCGAGGGAAGCGGCCAGAATCAGCACTTTTGTTTTCAGTTGAGGGTTTATTGAGAGTCGCACCGAGAGAAGAGCAGACGTCGATGCGGCATTGATGTCAAGATGTCTTTGAGAAAGTCGTTATTAAAATGAGGAAGAAATCGGTGAGTTGTATACGATTGCTACGAGTACTTTCTGCAAAAGTGGGCGGGGACTGCCGTCTTTGTACAAATAAAGGTAATTTGTGAAATGAAAGGGTAGTGACATCTTTACATTCGTGGCAAGACGCAGGGCCCTCTGGATAAGGTGAAACTAAGAAAAAGCTTACGGCACTTGGTATTCCCAGGCAGTCTCCCAACCAAGTACTAACCAAGCCCGGCCCCGCTTAGCTTCCGAGATCAGACGAGATCGGGCGCAGTCGGAACGGTATGGCCGTAAGCGAGGGAAGCGGCCAGAATCAGCACTTTTGTTTTCAGTTGAGGGTTTATTGAGAGTCGCACCGAGAGAAGAGCAGACGTCGATGCGGCATTGATGTCAAGATGTCTTTGAGAAAGTCGTTATTAAAATGAGGAAGAAATCGGTGAGTTGTATACGATTGCTACGAGTACTTTCTGCAAAAGTGGGCGGGGACTGCCGTCTTTGTACAAATAAAGGTAATTTGTGAAATGAAAGGGTAGTGACATCTTTACATTCGTGGCAAGACGCAGGGCCCTCTGGATAAGGTGAAACTAAGAAAAAGCTTACGGCACTTGGTATTCCCAGGCAGTCTCCCAACCAAGTACTAACCAAGCCCGGCCCCGCTTAGCTTCCGAGATCAGACGAGATCGGGCGCAGTCGGAACGGTATGGCCGTAAGCGAGGGAAGCGGCCAGAATCAGCACTTTTGTTTTCAGTTGAGGGTTTATTGAGAGTCGCACCGAGAGAAGAGCAGACGTCGATGCGGCATTGATGTCAAGATGTCTTTGAGAAAGTCGTTATTAAAATGAGGAAGAAATCGGTGAGTTGTATACGATTGCTACGAGTACTTTCTGCAAAAGTGGGCGGGGACTGCCGTCTTTGTACAAATAAAGGTAATTTGTGAAATGAAAGGGTAGTGACATCTTTACATTCGTGGCAAGACGCAGGGCCCTCTGGATAAGGTGAAACTAAGAAAAAGCTTACGGCACTTGGTATTCCCAGGCAGTCTCCCAACCAAGTACTAACCAAGCCCGGCCCCGCTTAGCTTCCGAGATCAGACGAGATCGGGCGCAGTCGGAACGGTATGGCCGTAAGCAAGGGAAGCGGCCAGAATCAGCACTTTTGTTTTCAGTTGAGGGTTTATTGAGAGTCGCACCGAGAGAAGAGCAGACGTCGATGCGGCATTGATGTCAAGATGTCTTTGAGAAAGTCGTTATTAAAATGAGGAAGAAATCGGTGAGTTGTATACGATTGCTACGAGTACTTTCTGCAAAAGTGGGCGGGGACTGCCGTCTTTGTACAAATAAAGGTAATTTGTGAAATGAAAGGGTAGTGACATCTTTACATTCGTGGCAAGACGCAGGGCCCTCTGGATAAGGTGAAACTAAGAAAAAGCTTACGGCACTTGGTATTCCCAGGCAGTCTCCCAACCAAGTACTAACCAAGCCCGGCCCCGCTTAGCTTCCGAGATCAGACGAGATCGGGCGCAGTCGGAACGGTATGGCCGTAAGCAAGGGAAGCGGCCAGAATCAGCACTTTTGTTTTCAGTTGAGGGTTTATTGAGAGTCGCACCGAGAGAAGAGCAGACGTCGATGCGGCATTGATGTCAAGATGTCTTTGAGAAAGTCGTTATTAAAATGAGGAAGAAATCGGTGAGTTGTATACGATTGCTACGAGTACTTTCTGCAAAAGTGGGCGGGGACTGCCGTCTTTGTACAAATAAAGGTAATTTGTGAAATGAAAGGGTAGTGACATCTTTACATTCGTGGCAAGACGCAGGGCCCTCTGGATAAGGTGAAACTAAGAAAAAGCTTACGGCACTTGGTATTCCCAGGCAGTCTCCCAACCAAGTACTAACCAAGCCCGGCCCCGCTTAGCTTCCGAGATCAGACGAGATCGGGCGCAGTCGGAACGGTATGGCCGTAAGCAAGGGAAGCGGCCAGAATCAGCACTTTTGTTTTCAGTTGAGGGTTTATTGAGAGTCGCACCGAGAGAAGAGCAGACGTCGATGCGGCATTGATGTCAAGATGTCTTTGAGAAAGTCGTTATTAAAATGAGGAAGAAATCGGTGAGTTGTATACGATTGCTACGAGTACTTTCTGCAAAAGTGGGCGGGGACTGCCGTCTTTGTACAAATAAAGGTAATTTGTGAAATGAAAGGGTAGTGACATCTTTACATTCGTGGCAAGACGCAGGGCCCTCTGGATAAGGTGAAACTAAAAAAAAGCTTACGGCACTTGGTATTCCCAGGCAGTCTCCCAACCAAGTACTAACCAAGCCCGGCCCCGCTTAGCTTCCGAGATCAGACGAGATCGGGCGCAGTCGGAACGGTATGGCCGTAAGCAAGGGCAGCGGCCAGAATCAGCACTTTTGTTTTCAGTTGAGGGTTTATTGAGAGTCGCACCGAGAGAAGAGCAGACGTCGATGCGGCATTGATGTCAAGATGTCTTTGAGAAAGTCGTTATTAAAATGAGGAAGAAATCGGTGAGTTGTATACGATTGCTACGAGTACTTTCTGCAAAAGTGGGCGGGGACTGCCGTCTTTGTACAAATAAAGGTAATTTGTGAAATGAAAGGGTAGTGACATCTTTACATTCGTGGCAAGACGCAGGGCCCTCTGGATAAGGTGAAACTAAGAAAAAGCTTACGGCACTTGGTATTCCCAGGCAGTCTCCCAACCAAGTACTAACCAAGCCCGGCCCCGCTTAGCTTCCGAGATCAGACGAGATCGGGCGCAGTCGGAACGGTATGGCCGTAAGCAAGGGAAGCGGCCAGAATCAGCACTTTTGTTTTCAGTTGAGGGTTTATTGAGAGTCGCACCGAGAGAAGAGCAGACGTCGATGCGGCATTGATGTCAAGATGTCTTTGAGAAAGTCGTTATTAAAATGAGGAAGAAATCGGTGAGTTGTATACGATTGCTACGAGTACTTTCTGCAAAAGTGGGCGGGGACTGCCGTCTTTGTACAAATAAAGGTAATTTGTGAAATGAAAGGGTAGTGACATCTTTACATTCGTGGCAAGACGCAGGGCCCTCTGGATAAGGTGAAACTAAGAAAAAGCTTACGGCACTTGGTATTCCCAGGCAGTCTCCCAACCAAGTACTAACCAAGCCCGGCCCCGCTTAGCTTCCGAGATCAGACGAGATCGGGCGCAGTCGGAACGGTATGGCCGTAAGCAAGGGAAGCGGCCAGAATCAGCACTTTTGTTTTCAGTTGAGGGTTTATTGAGAGTCGCACCGAGAGAAGAGCAGACGTCGATGCGGCATTGATGTCAAGATGTCTTTGAGAAAGTCGTTATTAAAATGAGGAAGAAATCGGTGAGTTGTATACGATTGCTACGAGTACTTTCTGCAAAAGTGGGCGGGGACTGCCGTCTTTGTACAAATAAAGGTAATTTGTGAAATGAAAGGGTAGTGACATCTTTACATTCGTGGCAAGACGCAGGGCCCTCTGGATAAGGTGAAACTAAGAAAAAGCTTACGGCACTTGGTATTCCCAGGCAGTCTCCCAACCAAGTACTAACCAAGCCCGGCCCCGCTTAGCTTCCGAGATCAGACGAGATCGGGCGCAGTCGGAACGGTATGGCCGTAAGCAAGGGCAGCGGCCAGAATCAGCACTTTTGTTTTCAGTTGAGGGTTTATTGACAGTCGCACCGAGAGAAGAGCAGACGTCGATGCGGCATTGATGTCAAGATGTCTTTGAGAAAGTCGTTATTAAAATGAGGAAGAAATCGGTGAGTTGTATACGATTGCTACGAGTACTTTCTGCAAAAGTGGGCGGGGACTGCCGTCTTTGTACAAATAAAGGTAATTTGTGAAATGAAAGGGTAGTGACATCTTTACATTCGTGGCAAGACGCAGGGCCCTCTGGATAAGGTGAAACTAAGAAAAAGCTTACGGCACTTGGTATTCCCAGGCAGTCTCCCAACCAAGTACTAACCAAGCCCGGCCCCGCTTAGCTTCCGAGATCAGACGAGATCGGGCGCAGTCGGAACGGTATGGCCGTAAGCGAGGGAAGCGGCCAGAATCAGCACTTTTGTTTTCAGTTGAGGGTTTATTGAGAGTCGCACCGAGAGAAGAGCAGACGTCGATGCGGCATTGATGTCAAGATGTCTTTGAGAAAGTCGTTATTAAAATGAGGAAGAAATCGGTGAGTTGTATACGATTGCTACGAGTACTTTCTGCAAAAGTGGGCGGGGACTGCCGTCTTTGTACAAATAAAGGTAATTTGTGAAATGAAAGGGTAGTGACATCTTTACATTCGTGGCAAGACGCAGGGCCCTCTGGATAAGGTGAAACTAAGAAAAAGCTTACGGCACTTGGTATTCCCAGGCAGTCTCCCAACCAAGTACTAACCAAGCCCGGCCCCGCTTAGCTTCCGAGATCAGACGAGATCGGGCGCAGTCGGAACGGTATGGCCGTAAGCGAGGGAAGCGGCCAGAATCAGCACTTTTGTTTTCAGTTGAGGGTTTATTGAGAGTCGCACCGAGAGAAGAGCAGACGTCGATGCGGCATTGATGTCAAGATGTCTTTGAGAAAGTCGTTATTAAAATGAGGAAGAAATCGGTGAGTTGTATACGATTGCTACGAGTACTTTCTGCAAAAGTGGGCGGGGACTGCCGTCTTTGTACAAATAAAGGTAATTTGTGAAATGAAAGGGTAGTGACATCTTTACATTCGTGGCAAGACGCAGGGCCCTCTGGATAAGGTGAAACTAAGAAAAAGCTTACGGCACTTGGTATTCCCAGGCAGTCTCCCAACCAAGTACTAACCAAGCCCGGCCCCGCTTAGCTTCCGAGATCAGACGAGATCGGGCGCAGTCGGAACGGTATGGCCGTAAGCGAGGGAAGCGGCCAGAATCAGCACTTTTGTTTTCAGTTGAGGGTTTATTGAGAGTCGCACCGAGAGAAGAGCAGACGTCGATGCGGCATTGATGTCAAGATGTCTTTGAGAAAGTCGTTATTAAAATGAGGAAGAAATCGGTGAGTTGTATACGATTGCTACGAGTACTTTCTGCAAAAGTGGGCGGGGACTGCCGTCTTTGTACAAATAAAGGTAATTTGTGAAATGAAAGGGTAGTGACATCTTTACATTCGTGGCAAGACGCAGGGCCCTCTGGATAAGGTGAAACTAAGAAAAAGCTTACGGCACTTGGTATTCCCAGGCAGTCTCCCAACCAAGTACTAAGCAAGCCCGGCCCCGCTTAGCTTCCGAGATCAGACGAGATCGGGCGCAGTCGGAACGGTATGGCCGTAAGCGAGGGAAGCGGCCAGAATCAGCACTTTTGTTTTCAGTTGAGGGTTTATTGAGAGTCGCACCGAGAGAAGAGCAGACGTCGATGCGGCATTGATGTCAAGATGTCTTTGAGAAAGTCGTTATTAAAATGAGGAAGAAATCGGTGAGTTGTATACGATTGCTACGAGTACTTTCTGCAAAAGTGGGCGGGGACTGCCGTCTTTGTACAAATAAAGGTAATTTGTGAAATGAAAGGGTAGTGACATCTTTACATTCGTGGCAAGACGCAGGGCCCTCTGGATAAGGTGAAACTAAGAAAAAGCTTACGGCACTTGGTATTCCCAGGCAGTCTCCCAACCAAGTACTAACCAAGCCCGGCCCCGCTTAGCTTCCGAGATCAGACGAGATCGGGCGCAGTCGGAACGGTATGGCCGTAAGCGAGGGAAGCGGCCAGAATCAGCACTTTTGTTTTCAGTTGAGGGTTTATTGAGAGTCGCACCGAGAGAAGAGCAGACGTCGATGCGGCATTGATGTCAAGATGTCTTTGAGAAAGTCGTTATTAAAATGAGGAAGAAATCGGTGAGTTGTATACGATTGCTACGAGTACTTTCTGCAAAAGTGGGCGGGGACTGCCGTCTTTGTACAAATAAAGGTAATTTGTGAAATGAAAGGGTAGTGACATCTTTACATTCGTGGCAAGACGCAGGGCCCTCTGGATAAGGTGAAACTAAGAAAAAGCTTACGGCACTTGGTATTCCCAGGCAGTCTCCCAACCAAGTACTAACCAAGCCCGGCCCCGCTTAGCTTCCGAGATCAGACGAGATCGGGCGCAGTCGGAACGGTATGGCCGTAAGCGAGGGAAGCGGCCAGAATCAGCACTTTTGTTTTCAGTTGAGGGTTTATTGAGAGTCGCACCGAGAGAAGAGCAGACGTCGATGCGGCATTGATGTCAAGATGTCTTTGAGAAAGTCGTTATTAAAATGAGGAAGAAATCGGTGAGTTGTATACGATTGCTACGAGTACTTTCTGCAAAAGTGGGCGGGGACTGCCGTCTTTGTACAAATAAAGGTAATTTGTGAAATGAAAGGGTAGTGACATCTTTACATTCGTGGCAAGACGCAGGGCCCTCTGGATAAGGTGAAACTAAGAAAAAGCTTACGGCACTTGGTATTCCCAGGCAGTCTCCCAACCAAGTACTAAGCAAGCCCGGCCCCGCTTAGCTTCCGAGATCAGACGAGATCGGGCGCAGTCGGAACGGTATGGCCGTAAGCGAGGGAAGCGGCCAGAATCAGCACTTTTGTTTTCAGTTGAGGGTTTATTGAGAGTCGCACCGAGAGAAGAGCAGACGTCGATGCGGCATTGATGTCAAGATGTCTTTGAGAAAGTCGTTATTAAAATGAGGAAGAAATCGGTGAGTTGTATACGATTGCTACGAGTACTTTCTGCAAAAGTGGGCGGGGACTGCCGTCTTTGTACAAATAAAGGTAATTTGTGAAATGAAAGGGTAGTGACATCTTTACATTCGTGGCAAGACGCAGGGCCCTCTGGATAAGGTGAAACTAAGAAAAAGCTTACGGCACTTGGTATTCCCAGGCAGTCTCCCAACCAAGTACTGACCAAGCCCGGCCCCGCTTAGCTTCCGAGATCAGACGAGATCGGGCGCAGTCGGAACGGTATGGCCGTAAGCGAGGGAAGCGGCCAGAATCAGCACTTTTGTTTTCAGTTGAGGGTTTATTGAGAGTCGCACCGAGAGAAGAGCAGACGTCGATGCGGCATTGATGTCAAGATGTCTTTGAGAAAGTCGTTATTAAAATGAGGAAGAAATCGGTGAGTTGTATACGATTGCTACGAGTACTTTCTGCAAAAGTGGGCGGGGACTGCCGTCTTTGTACAAATAAAGGTAATTTGTGAAATGAAAGGGTAGTGACATCTTTACATTCGTGGCAAGACACAGGGCCCTCTGGATAAGGTGAAACTAAGAAAAAGCTTACGGCACTTGGTATTCCCAGGCAGTCTCCCAACCAAGTACTGACCAAGCCCGGCCCCGCTTAGCTTCCGAGATCAGACGAGATCGGGCGCAGTCGGAACGGTATGGCCGTAAGCGAGGGAAGCGGCCAGAATCAGCACTTTTGTTTTCAGTTGAGGGTTTATTGAGAGTCGCACCGAGAGAAGAGCAGACGTCGATGCGGCATTGATGTCAAGATGTCTTTGAGAAAGTCGTTATTAAAATGAGGAAGAAATCGGTGAGTTGTATACGATTGCTACGAGTACTTTCTGCAAAAGTGGGCGGGGACTGCCGTCTTTGTACAAATAAAGGTAATTTGTGAAATGAAAGGGTAGTGACATCTTTACATTCGTGGCAAGACGCAGGGCCCTCTGGATAAGGTGAAACTAAGAAAAAGCTTACGGCACTTGGTATTCCCAGGCAGTCTCCCAACCAAGTACTGACCAAGCCCGGCCCCGCTTAGCTTCCGAGATCAGACGAGATCGGGCGCAGTCGGAACGGTATGGCCGTAAGCGAGGGAAGCGGCCAGAATCAGCACTTTTGTTTTCAGTTGAGGGTTTATTGAGAGTCGCACCGAGAGAAGAGCAGACGTCGATGCGGCATTGATGTCAAGATGTCTTTGAGAAAGTCGTTATTAAAATGAGGAAGAAATCGGTGAGTTGTATACGATTGCTACGAGTACTTTCTGCAAAAGTGGGCGGGGACTGCCGTCTTTGTACAAATAAAGGTAATTTGTGAAATGAAAGGGTAGTGACATCTTTACATTCGTGGCAAGACGCAGGGCCCTCTGGATAAGGTGAAACTAAGAAAAAGCTTACGGCACTTGGTATTCCCAGGCAGTCTCCCAACCAAGTACTGACCAAGCCCGGCCCCGCTTAGCTTCCGAGATCAGACGAGATCGGGCGCAGTCGGAACGGTATGGCCGTAAGCGAGGGAAGCGGCCAGAATCAGCACTTTTGTTTTCAGTTGAGGGTTTATTGAGAGTCGCACCGAGAGAAGAGCAGACGTCGATGCGGCATTGATGTCAAGATGTCTTTGAGAAAGTCGTTATTAAAATGAGGAAGAAATCGGTGAGTTGTATACGATTGCTACGAGTACTTTCTGCAAAAGTGGGCGGGGACTGCCGTCTTTGTACAAATAAAGGTAATTTGTGAAATGAAAGGGTAGTGACATCTTTACATTCGTGGCAAGACGCAGGGCCCTCTGGATAAGGTGAAACTAAGAAAAAGCTTACGGCACTTGGTATTCCCAGGCAGTCTCCCAACCAAGTACTGACCAAGCCCGGCCCCGCTTAGCTTCCGAGATCAGACGAGATCGGGCGCAGTCGGAACGGTATGGCCGTAAGCGAGGGAAGCGGCCAGAATCAGCACTTTTGTTTTCAGTTGAGGGTTTATTGAGAGTCGCACCGAGAGAAGAGCAGACGTCGATGCGGCATTGATGTCAAGATGTCTTTGAGAAAGTCGTTATTAAAATGAGGAAGAAATCGGTGAGTTGTATACGATTGCTACGAGTACTTTCTGCAAAAGTGGGCGGGGACTGCCGTCTTTGTACAAATAAAGGTAATTTGTGAAATGAAAGGGTAGTGACATCTTTACATTCGTGGCAAGACGCAGGGCCCTCTGGATAAGGTGAAACTAAGAAAAAGTTTACGGCACTTGGTATTCCCAGGCAGTCTCCCAACCAAGTACTGACCAAGCCCGGCCCCGCTTAGCTTCCGAGATCAGACGAGATCGGGCGCAGTCGGAACGGTATGGCCGTAAGCGAGGGAAGCGGCCAGAATCAGCACTTTTGTTTTCAGTTGAGGGTTTATTGAGAGTCGCACCGAGAGAAGAGCAGACGTCGATGCGGCATTGATGTCAAGATGTCTTTGAGAAAGTCGTTATTAAAATGAGGAAGAAAGCGGTGAGTTGTATACGATTGCTACGAGTACTTTCTGCAAAAGTGGGCTGGGACTGCCGTCGTTGTACAAACAAAGGTAATTTGTGAAATGAAAGGGGAGTGACAGCTTTACATTCGTGGCAAGACGCTGGGCCCTCGGGATAAAGTGAAAGTAAGAAAAAGCTTACGGCACTTGGTAATCCCAAGCAGTCTCCCAACCAAGTACTAACCAAGCCCGGCCCCGCTTAGCTTCCGAGATCAGACGAGATCGTGCGCAGTCGGAACGGTATGGCCGTAAGCGAGAGAAGCTCCCAGAATCAGCACTTTTGTTTTCAGTTGAGGGTTAATTGAGAGTCGCACCGAGAGAAGAGCAGACGTCGATGCGGCATTGATGTCAAGATGTCTTTGAGAAAGTCATTCTTAAAATGAGGAAGAAAGCGGTGAGTTGTATACGATTGCTACGAGTACTTTCTGCAAAAGTGGGCGGGGACTGCCGTCGTTGTACAAATAAAATTAATTTGTGAAATGAAAGGGGAGTGACATCTTTACATTCGGGGCAAGACGCAGGGCCCTCGGGATAAAGTGAAAGTAAGAAAAAGCTTACGGCACTTGGTAATCCCAGGCAGTCTCCCAACCAAGTACTAACCAAGCCCGGCCCCGCTTAGCTTCTGAGATCAGACGAGATCGGGCCCAGTCGGAACGGTATGCCCGTAAGCGAGGGAAGCAGCCAGAATCAGCACTTTTGTTTTCAGTTGAGGGTTAATTCAGAGTCGCACCGAGAGAAGAGCAGACGTCGATGCGGCATTGATGTCAAGATGTCTTTGAGAAAGTCGTTCTTAAAATGAGGAAGAAAGCGGTGAGTTGTATACGATTGCTACGAGTACTTTCTGCAAAAGTGGGCTGGGACTGCCGTCTTTGTACAAATAAAGGTAATTTGTGAAATGAAAGGGTAGTGACATCTTTACATTCGTGGCAAGACGCAGGGCCCTCTGGATAAGGTGAAAGTAAGAAAAAGCTTACGGCACTTGGTAATCCCAGGCAGTCTCCCAACCAAATACTAACCAAGCCCGGCCCTGCTTAGCTTCCGAGATCAGACGAGATCGGGCGCAGTCGGAACGGTATGGCCGTAAGCGAGGGAAGCGGCCAGAATCAGCCCTTTTGTTTTCAGTTGAGGGTTTATTGAGAGTCGCACCGAGAGAAGAGCAGACGTCGATGCGGCATTGATGTCAAGATGTCTTTGAGAAAGTCGTTATTAAAATGAGGAAGAAAGCGGTGAGTTGTATGCGATTGCTACGAGTACTTTCTGCAAAAGTGGGCGGGGACTGCCGTCGTTGTACAAATAAAGATACTTTGTGAAATGAAAAGGGAGTGACATCTTTCAATTCGTGGCAAGACGCAGGGCCCTCTGGATAAGGTGAAACTAAGAAAATGCTTACGGCACTTGGTAATCCCAGGCAGTCTCCCAACCAAGTACTAACCAAGCCCGGCCCCGCTTAGCTTCCGAGATCAGACGAGATCGGGCGCAGTCGGAACGGTATGGCCGTAAGCAAGGGAAGCGGCCAGAATCAGCACTTTTGTTTTCAGTTGAGGGTTTATTGAGAGTCGCACCGAGAGAAGAGCAGACGTCGATGCGGCATTGATGTCAAGATGTCTTTGAGAAAGTCGTTATTAAAATGAGGAAGAAATCGGTGAGTTGTATACGATTGCTACGAGTACTTTCTGCAAAAGTGGGCGGGGACTGCCGTCTTTGTACAAATAAAGGTAATTTGTGAAATGAAAGGGTAGTGACATCTTTACATTCGTGGCAAGACGCAGGGCCCTCTGGATAAGGTGAAACTAAGAAAAAGCTTACGGCACTTGGTATTCCCAGGCAGTCTCCCAACCAAATACTAACCAAGCCCGGCCCCGCTTAGCTTCCGAGATCAGACGAGATCGGGCGCAGTCGGAACGGTATGGCCGTAAGCAAGGGAAGCGGCCAGAATCAGCACTTTTGTTTTCAGTTGAGGGTTTATTGAGAGTCGCACCGAGAGAAGAGCAGACGTCGATGCGGCATTGATGTCAAGATGTCTTTGAGAAAGTCGTTATTAAAATGAGGAAGAAATCGGTGAGTTGTATACGATTGCTACGAGTACTTTCTGCAAAAGTGGGCGGGGACTGCCGTCTTTGTACAAATAAAGGTAATTTGTGAAATGAAAGGGTAGTGACATCTTTACATTCGTGGCAAGACGCAGGGCCCTCTGGATAAGGTGAAACTAAGAAAAAGCTTACGGCACTTGGTATTCCCAGGCAGTCTCCCAACCAAGTACTAACCAAGCCCGGCCCCGCTTAGCTTCCGAGATCAGACGAGATCGGGCGCAGTCGGAACGGTATGGCCGTAAGCAAGGGAAGCGGCCAGAATCAGCACTTTTGTTTTCAGTTGAGGGTTTATTGAGAGTCGCACCGAGAGAAGAGCAGACGTCGATGCGGCATTGATGTCAAGATGTCTTTGAGAAAGTCGTTATTAAAATGAGGAAGAAATCGGTGAGTTGTATACGATTGCTACGAGTACTTTCTGCAAAAGTGGGCGGGGACTGCCGTCTTTGTACAAATAAAGGTAATTTGTGAAATGAAAGGGTAGTGACATCTTTACATTCGTGGCAAGACGCAGGGCCCTCTGGATAAGGTGAAACTAAGAAAAAGCTTACGGCACTTGGTATTCCCAGGCAGTCTCCCAACCAAGTACTAACCAAGCCCGGCCCCGCTTAGCTTCCGAGATCAGACGAGATCGGGCGCAGTCGGAACGGTATGGCCGTAAGCAAGGGCAGCGGCCAGAATCAGCACTTTTGTTTTCAGTTGAGGGTTTATTGAGAGTCGCACCGAGAGAAGAGCAGACGTCGATGCGGCATTGATGTCAAGATGTCTTTGAGAAAGTCGTTATTAAAATGAGGAAGAAATCGGTGAGTTGTATACGATTGCTACGAGTACTTTCTGCAAAAGTGGGCGGGGACTGCCGTCTTTGTACAAATAAAGGTAATTTGTGAAATGAAAGGGTAGTGACATCTTTACATTCGTGGCAAGACGCAGGGCCCTCTGGATAAGGTGAAACTAAGAAAAAGCTTACGGCACTTGGTATTCCCAGGCAGTCTCCCAACCAAGTACTAACCAAGCCCGGCCCCGCTTAGCTTCCGAGATCAGACGAGATCGGGCGCAGTCGGAACGGTATGGCCGTAAGCGAGGGAAGCGGCCAGAATCAGCACTTTTGTTTTCAGTTGAGGGTTTATTGAGAGTCGCACCGAGAGAAGAGCAGACGTCGATGCGGCATTGATGTCAAGATGTCTTTGAGAAAGTCGTTATTAAAATGAGGAAGAAATCGGTGAGTTGTATACGATTGCTACGAGTACTTTCTGCAAAAGTGGGCGGGGACTGCCGTCTTTGTACAAATAAAGGTAATTTGTGAAATGAAAGGGTAGTGACATCTTTACATTCGTGGCAAGACGCAGGGCCCTCTGGATAAGGTGAAACTAAGAAAAAGCTTACGGCACTTGGTATTCCCAGGCAGTCTCCCAACCAAGTACTAACCAAGCCCGGCCCCGCTTAGCTTCCGAGATCAGACGAGATCGGGCGCAGTCGGAACGGTATGGCCGTAAGCGAGGGAAGCGGCCAGAATCAGCACTTTTGTTTTCAGTTGAGGGTTTATTGAGAGTCGCACCGAGAGAAGAGCAGACGTCGATGCGGCATTGATGTCAAGATGTCTTTGAGAAAGTCGTTATTAAAATGAGGAAGAAATCGGTGAGTTGTATACGATTGCTACGAGTACTTTCTGCAAAAGTGGGCGGGGACTGCCGTCTTTGTACAAATAAAGGTAATTTGTGAAATGAAAGGGTAGTGACATCTTTACATTCGTGGCAAGACGCAGGGCCCTCTGGATAAGGTGAAACTAAGAAAAAGCTTACGGCACTTGGTATTCCCAGGCAGTCTCCCAACCAAGTACTAACCAAGCCCGGCCCCGCTTAGCTTCCGAGATCAGACGAGATCGGGCGCAGTCGGAACGGTATGGCCGTAAGCGAGGGAAGCGGCCAGAATCAGCACTTTTGTTTTCAGTTGAGGGTTTATTGAGAGTCGCACCGAGAGAAGAGCAGACGTCGATGCGGCATTGATGTCAAGATGTCTTTGAGAAAGTCGTTATTAAAATGAGGAAGAAATCGGTGAGTTGTATACGATTGCTACGAGTACTTTCTGCAAAAGTGGGCGGGGACTGCCGTCTTTGTACAAATAAAGGTAATTTGTGAAATGAAAGGGTAGTGACATCTTTACATTCGTGGCAAGACGCAGGGCCCTCTGGATAAGGTGAAACTAAGAAAAAGCTTACGGCACTTGGTATTCCCAGGCAGTCTCCCAACCAAGTACTAACCAAGCCCGGCCCCGCTTAGCTTCCGAGATCAGACGAGATCGGGCGCAGTCGGAACGGTATGGCCGTAAGCGAGGGAAGCGGCCAGAATCAGCACTTTTGTTTTCAGTTGAGGGTTTATTGAGAGTCGCACCGAGAGAAGAGCAGACGTCGATGCGGCATTGATGTCAAGATGTCTTTGAGAAAGTCGTTATTAAAATGAGGAAGAAATCGGTGAGTTGTATACGATTGCTACGAGTACTTTCTGCAAAAGTGGGCGGGGACTGCCGTCTTTGTACAAATAAAGGTAATTTGTGAAATGAAAGGGTAGTGACATCTTTACATTCGTGGCAAGACGCAGGGCCCTCTGGATAAGGTGAAACTAAGAAAAAGCTTACGGCACTTGGTATTCCCAGGCAGTCTCCCAACCAAGTACTAACCAAGCCCGGCCCCGCTTAGCTTCCGAGATCAGACGAGATCGGGCGCAGTCGGAACGGTATGGCCGTAAGCAAGGGAAGCGGCCAGAATCAGCACTTTTGTTTTCAGTTGAGGGTTTATTGAGAGTCGCACCGAGAGAAGAGCAGACGTCGATGCGGCATTGATGTCAAGATGTCTTTGAGAAAGTCGTTATTAAAATGAGGAAGAAATCGGTGAGTTGTATACGATTGCTACGAGTACTTTCTGCAAAAGTGGGCGGGGACTGCCGTCTTTGTACAAATAAAGGTAATTTGTGAAATGAAAGGGTAGTGACATCTTTACATTCGTGGCAAGACGCAGGGCCCTCTGGATAAGGTGAAACTAAGAAAAAGCTTACGGCACTTGGTATTCCCAGGCAGTCTCCCAACCAAGTACTAACCAAGCCCGGCCCCGCTTAGCTTCCGAGATCAGACGAGATCGGGCGCAGTCGGAACGGTATGGCCGTAAGCAAGGGAAGCGGCCAGAATCAGCACTTTTGTTTTCAGTTGAGGGTTTATTGAGAGTCGCACCGAGAGAAGAGCAGACGTCGATGCGGCATTGATGTCAAGATGTCTTTGAGAAAGTCGTTATTAAAATGAGGAAGAAATCGGTGAGTTGTATACGATTGCTACGAGTACTTTCTGCAAAAGTGGGCGGGGACTGCCGTCTTTGTACAAATAAAGGTAATTTGTGAAATGAAAGGGTAGTGACATCTTTACATTCGTGGCAAGACGCAGGGCCCTCTGGATAAGGTGAAACTAAGAAAAAGCTTACGGCACTTGGTATTCCCAGGCAGTCTCCCAACCAAGTACTAACCAAGCCCGGCCCCGCTTAGCTTCCGAGATCAGACGAGATCGGGCGCAGTCGGAACGGTATGGCCGTAAGCAAGGGAAGCGGCCAGAATCAGCACTTTTGTTTTCAGTTGAGGGTTTATTGAGAGTCGCACCGAGAGAAGAGCAGACGTCGATGCGGCATTGATGTCAAGATGTCTTTGAGAAAGTCGTTATTAAAATGAGGAAGAAATCGGTGAGTTGTATACGATTGCTACGAGTACTTTCTGCAAAAGTGGGCGGGGACTGCCGTCTTTGTACAAATAAAGGTAATTTGTGAAATGAAAGGGTAGTGACATCTTTACATTCGTGGCAAGACGCAGGGCCCTCTGGATAAGGTGAAACTAAGAAAAAGCTTACGGCACTTGGTATTCCCAGGCAGTCTCCCAACCAAGTACTAACCAAGCCCGGCCCCGCTTAGCTTCCGAGATCAGACGAGATCGGGCGCAGTCGGAACGGTATGGCCGTAAGCAAGGGAAGCGGCCAGAATCAGCACTTTTGTTTTCAGTTGAGGGTTTATTGAGAGTCGCACCGAGAGAAGAGCAGACGTCGATGCGGCATTGATGTCAAGATGTCTTTGAGAAAGTCGTTATTAAAATGAGGAAGAAATCGGTGAGTTGTATACGATTGCTACGAGTACTTTCTGCAAAAGTGGGCGGGGACTGCCGTCTTTGTACAAATAAAGGTAATTTGTGAAATGAAAGGGTAGTGACATCTTTACATTCGTGGCAAGACGCAGGGCCCTCTGGATAAGGTGAAACTAAGAAAAAGCTTACGGCACTTGGTATTCCCAGGCAGTCTCCCAACCAAGTACTAACCAAGCCCGGCCCCGCTTAGCTTCCGAGATCAGACGAGATCGGGCGCAGTCGGAACGGTATGGCCGTAAGCAAGGGCAAGCGGCCAGAATCAGCACTTTTGTTTTCAGTTGAGGGTTTATTGAGAGTCGCACCGAGAGAAGAGCAGACGTCGATGCGGCATTGATGTCAAGATGTCTTTGAGAAAGTCGTTATTAAAATGAGGAAGAAATCGGTGAGTTGTATACGATTGCTACGAGTACTTTCTGCAAAAGTGGGCGGGGACTGCCGTCTTTGTACAAATAAAGGTAATTTGTGAAATGAAAGGGTAGTGACATCTTTACATTCGTGGCAAGACGCAGGGCCCTCTGGATAAGGTGAAACTAAGAAAAAGCTTACGGCACTTGGTATTCCCAGGCAGTCTCCCAACCAAGTACTAACCAAGCCCGGCCCCGCTTAGCTTCCGAGATCAGACGAGATCGGGCGCAGTCGGAACGGTATGGCCGTAAGCAAGGGAAGCGGCCAGAATCAGCACTTTTGTTTTCAGTTGAGGGTTTATTGAGAGTCGCACCGAGAGAAGAGCAGACGTCGATGCGGCATTGATGTCAAGATGTCTTTGAGAAAGTCGTTATTAAAATGAGGAAGAAATCGGTGAGTTGTATACGATTGCTACGAGTACTTTCTGCAAAAGTGGGCGGGGACTGCCGTCTTTGTACAAATAAAGGTAATTTGTGAAATGAAAGGGTAGTGACATCTTTACATTCGTGGCAAGACGCAGGGCCCTCTGGATAAGGTGAAACTAAGAAAAGCTTACGGCACTTGGTATTCCCAGGCAGTCTCCCAACCAAGTACTAACCAAGCCCGGCCCCGCTTAGCTTCCGAGATCAGACGAGATCGGGCGCAGTCGGAACGGTATGGCCGTAAGCAAGGGAAGCGGCCAGAATCAGCACTTTTGTTTTCAGTTGAGGGTTTATTGAGAGTCGCACCGAGAGAAGAGCAGACGTCGATGCGGCATTGATGTCAAGATGTCTTTGAGAAAGTCGTTATTAAAATGAGGAAGAAATCGGTGAGTTGTATACGATTGCTACGAGTACTTTCTGCAAAAGTGGGCGGGGACTGCCGTCTTTGTACAAATAAAGGTAATTTGTGAAATGAAAGGGTAGTGACATCTTTACATTCGTGGCAAGACGCAGGGCCCTCTGGATAAGGTGAAACTAAGAAAAAGCTTACGGCACTTGGTATTCCCAGGCAGTCTCCCAACCAAGTACTAACCAAGCCCGGCCCCGCTTAGCTTCCGAGATCAGACGAGATCGGGCGCAGTCGGAACGGTATGGCCGTAAGCAAGGGAAGCGGCCAGAATCAGCACTTTTGTTTTCAGTTGAGGGTTTATTGAGAGTCGCACCGAGAGAAGAGCAGACGTCGATGCGGCATTGATGTCAAGATGTCTTTGAGAAAGTCGTTATTAAAATGAGGAAGAAATCGGTGAGTTGTATACGATTGCTACGAGTACTTTCTGCAAAAGTGGGCGGGGACTGCCGTCTTTGTACAAATAAAGGTAATTTGTGAAATGAAAGGGTAGTGACATCTTTACATTCGTGGCAAGACGCAGGGCCCTCTGGATAAGGTGAAACTAAGAAAAAGCTTACGGCACTTGGTATTCCCAGGCAGTCTCCCAACCAAGTACTAACCAAGCCCGGCCCCGCTTAGCTTCCGAGATCAGACGAGATCGGGCGCAGTCGGAACGGTATGGCCGTAAGCGAGGGAAGCGGCCAGAATCAGCACTTTTGTTTTCAGTTGAGGGTTTATTGAGAGTCGCACCGAGAGAAGAGCAGACGTCGATGCGGCATTGATGTCAAGATGTCTTTGAGAAAGTCGTTATTAAAATGAGGAAGAAATCGGTGAGTTGTATACGATTGCTACGAGTACTTTCTGCAAAAGTGGGCGGGGACTGCCGTCTTTGTACAAATAAAGGTAATTTGTGAAATGAAAGGGTAGTGACATCTTTACATTCGTGGCAAGACGCAGGGCCCTCTGGATAAGGTGAAACTAAGAAAAAGCTTACGGCACTTGGTATTCCCAGGCAGTCTCCCAACCAAGTACTAACCAAGCCCGGCCCCGCTTAGCTTCCGAGATCAGACGAGATCGGGCGCAGTCGGAACGGTATGGCCGTAAGCGAGGGAAGCGGCCAGAATCAGCACTTTTGTTTTCAGTTGAGGGTTTATTGAGAGTCGCACCGAGAGAAGAGCAGACGTCGATGCGGCATTGATGTCAAGATGTCTTTGAGAAAGTCGTTATTAAAATGAGGAAGAAATCGGTGAGTTGTATACGATTGCTACGAGTACTTTCTGCAAAAGTGGGCGGGGACTGCCGTCTTTGTACAAATAAAGGTAATTTGTGAAATGAAAGGGTAGTGACATCTTTACATTCGTGGCAAGACGCAGGGCCCTCTGGATAAGGTGAAACTAAGAAAAAGCTTACGGCACTTGGTATTCCCAGGCAGTCTCCCAACCAAGTACTAACCAAGCCCGGCCCCGCTTAGCTTCCGAGATCAGACGAGATCGGGCGCAGTCGGAACGGTATGGCCGTAAGCGAGGGAAGCGGCCAGAATCAGCACTTTTGTTTTCAGTTGAGGGTTTATTGAGAGTCGCACCGAGAGAAGAGCAGACGTCGATGCGGCATTGATGTCAAGATGTCTTTGAGAAAGTCGTTATTAAAATGAGGAAGAAATCGGTGAGTTGTATACGATTGCTACGAGTACTTTCTGCAAAAGTGGGCGGGGACTGCCGTCTTTGTACAAATAAAGGTAATTTGTGAAATGAAAGGGTAGTGACATCTTTACATTCGTGGCAAGACGCAGGGCCCTCTGGATAAGGTGAAACTAAGAAAAAGCTTACGGCACTTGGTATTCCCAGGCAGTCTCCCAACCAAGTACTAAGCAAGCCCGGCCCCGCTTAGCTTCCGAGATCAGACGAGATCGGGCGCAGTCGGAACGGTATGGCCGTAAGCGAGGGAAGCGGCCAGAATCAGCACTTTTGTTTTCAGTTGAGGGTTTATTGAGAGTCGCACCGAGAGAAGAGCAGACGTCGATGCGGCATTGATGTCAAGATGTCTTTGAGAAAGTCGTTATTAAAATGAGGAAGAAATCGGTGAGTTGTATACGATTGCTACGAGTACTTTCTGCAAAAGTGGGCGGGGACTGCCGTCTTTGTACAAATAAAGGTAATTTGTGAAATGAAAGGGTAGTGACATCTTTACATTCGTGGCAAGACGCAGGGCCCTCTGGATAAGGTGAAACTAAGAAAAAGCTTACGGCACTTGGTATTCCCAGGCAGTCTCCCAACCAAGTACTAACCAAGCCCGGCCCCGCTTAGCTTCCGAGATCAGACGAGATCGGGCGCAGTCGGAACGGTATGGCCGTAAGCGAGGGAAGCGGCCAGAATCAGCACTTTTGTTTTCAGTTGAGGGTTTATTGAGAGTCGCACCGAGAGAAGAGCAGACGTCGATGCGGCATTGATGTCAAGATGTCTTTGAGAAAGTCGTTATTAAAATGAGGAAGAAATCGGTGAGTTGTATACGATTGCTACGAGTACTTTCTGCAAAAGTGGGCGGGGACTGCCGTCTTTGTACAAATAAAGGTAATTTGTGAAATGAAAGGGTAGTGACATCTTTACATTCGTGGCAAGACGCAGGGCCCTCTGGATAAGGTGAAACTAAGAAAAAGCTTACGGCACTTGGTATTCCCAGGCAGTCTCCCAACCAAGTACTAACCAAGCCCGGCCCCGCTTAGCTTCCGAGATCAGACGAGATCGGGCGCAGTCGGAACGGTATGGCCGTAAGCGAGGGAAGCGGCCAGAATCAGCACTTTTGTTTTCAGTTGAGGGTTTATTGAGAGTCGCACCGAGAGAAGAGCAGACGTCGATGCGGCATTGATGTCAAGATGTCTTTGAGAAAGTCGTTATTAAAATGAGGAAGAAATCGGTGAGTTGTATACGATTGCTACGAGTACTTTCTGCAAAAGTGGGCGGGGACTGCCGTCTTTGTACAAATAAAGGTAATTTGTGAAATGAAAGGGTAGTGACATCTTTACATTCGTGGCAAGACGCAGGGCCCTCTGGATAAGGTGAAACTAAGAAAAAGCTTACGGCACTTGGTATTCCCAGGCAGTCTCCCAACCAAGTACTAACCAAGCCCGGCCCCGCTTAGCTTCCGAGATCAGACGAGATCGGGCGCAGTCGGAACGGTATGGCCGTAAGCGAGGGAAGCGGCCAGAATCAGCACTTTTGTTTTCAGTTGAGGGTTTATTGAGAGTCGCACCGAGAGAAGAGCAGACGTCGATGCGGCATTGATGTCAAGATGTCTTTGAGAAAGTCGTTATTAAAATGAGGAAGAAATCGGTGAGTTGTATACGATTGCTACGAGTACTTTCTGCAAAAGTGGGCGGGGACTGCCGTCTTTGTACAAATAAAGGTAATTTGTGAAATGAAAGGGTAGTGACATCTTTACATTCGTGGCAAGACGCAGGGCCCTCTGGATAAGGTGAAACTAAGAAAAAGCTTACGGCACTTGGTATTCCCAGGCAGTCTCCCAACCAAGTACTAACCAAGCCCGGCCCCGCTTAGCTTCCGAGATCAGACGAGATCGGGCGCAGTCGGAACGGTATGGCCGTAAGCGAGGGAAGCGGCCAGAATCAGCACTTTTGTTTTCAGTTGAGGGTTTATTGAGAGTCGCACCGAGAGAAGAGCAGACGTCGATGCGGCATTGATGTCAAGATGTCTTTGAGAAAGTCGTTATTAAAATGAGGAAGAAATCGGTGAGTTGTATACGATTGCTACGAGTACTTTCTGCAAAAGTGGGCGGGGACTGCCGTCTTTGTACAAATAAAGGTAATTTGTGAAATGAAAGGGTAGTGACATCTTTACATTCGTGGCAAGACGCAGGGCCCTCTGGATAAGGTGAAACTAAGAAAAAGCTTACGGCACTTGGTATTCCCAGGCAGTCTCCCAACCAAGTACTAACCAAGCCCGGCCCCGCTTAGCTTCCGAGATCAGACGAGATCGGGCGCAGTCGGAACGGTATGGCCGTAAGCGAGGGAAGCGGCCAGAATCAGCACTTTTGTTTTCAGTTGAGGGTTTATTGAGAGTCGCACCGAGAGAAGAGCAGACGTCGATGCGGCATTGATGTCAAGATGTCTTTGAGAAAGTCGTTATTAAAATGAGGAAGAAATCGGTGAGTTGTATACGATTGCTACGAGTACTTTCTGCAAAAGTGGGCGGGGACTGCCGTCTTTGTACAAATAAAGGTAATTTGTGAAATGAAAGGGTAGTGACATCTTTACATTCGTGGCAAGACGCAGGGCCCTCTGGATAAGGTGAAACTAAGAAAAAGCTTACGGCACTTGGTATTCCCAGGCAGTCTCCCAACCAAGTACTAACCAAGCCCGGCCCCGCTTAGCTTCCGAGATCAGACGAGATCGGGCGCAGTCGGAACGGTATGGCCGTAAGCGAGGGAAGCGGCCAGAATCAGCACTTTTGTTTTCAGTTGAGGGTTTATTGAGAGTCGCACCGAGAGAAGAGCAGACGTCGATGCGGCATTGATGTCAAGATGTCTTTGAGAAAGTCGTTATTAAAATGAGGAAGAAATCGGTGAGTTGTATACGATTGCTACGAGTACTTTCTGCAAAAGTGGGCGGGGACTGCCGTCTTTGTACAAATAAAGGTAATTTGTGAAATGAAAGGGTAGTGACATCTTTACATTCGTGGCAAGACGCAGGGCCCTCTGGATAAGGTGAAACTAAGAAAAAGCTTACGGCACTTGGTATTCCCAGGCAGTCTCCCAACCAAGTACTAACCAAGCCCGGCCCCGCTTAGCTTCCGAGATCAGACGAGATCGGGCGCAGTCGGAACGGTATGGCCGTAAGCGAGGGAAGCGGCCAGAATCAGCACTTTTGTTTTCAGTTGAGGGTTTATTGAGAGTCGCACCGAGAGAAGAGCAGACGTCGATGCGGCATTGATGTCAAGATGTCTTTGAGAAAGTCGTTATTAAAATGAGGAAGAAATCGGTGAGTTGTATACGATTGCTACGAGTACTTTCTGCAAAAGTGGGCGGGGACTGCCGTCTTTGTACAAATAAAGGTAATTTGTGAAATGAAAGGGTAGTGACATCTTTACATTCGTGGCAAGACGCAGGGCCCTCTGGATAAGGTGAAACTAAGAAAAAGCTTACGGCACTTGGTATTCCCAGGCAGTCTCCCAACCAAGTACTAACCAAGCCCGGCCCCGCTTAGCTTCCGAGATCAGACGAGATCGGGCGCAGTCGGAACGGTATGGCCGTAAGCGAGGGAAGCGGCCAGAATCAGCACTTTTGTTTTCAGTTGAGGGTTTATTGAGAGTCGCACCGAGAGAAGAGCAGACGTCGATGCGGCATTGATGTCAAGATGTCTTTGAGAAAGTCGTTATTAAAATGAGGAAGAAATCGGTGAGTTGTATACGATTGCTACGAGTACTTTCTGCAAAAGTGGGCGGGGACTGCCGTCTTTGTACAAATAAAGGTAATTTGTGAAATGAAAGGGTAGTGACATCTTTACATTCGTGGCAAGACGCAGGGCCCTCTGGATAAGGTGAAACTAAGAAAAAGCTTACGGCACTTGGTATTCCCAGGCAGTCTCCCAACCAAGTACTAACCAAGCCCGGCCCCGCTTAGCTTCCGAGATCAGACGAGATCGGGCGCAGTCGGAACGGTATGGCCGTAAGCGAGGGAAGCGGCCAGAATCAGCACTTTTGTTTTCAGTTGAGGGTTTATTGAGAGTCGCACCGAGAGAAGAGCAGACGTCGATGCGGCATTGATGTCAAGATGTCTTTGAGAAAGTCGTTATTAAAATGAGGAAGAAATCGGTGAGTTGTATACGATTGCTACGAGTACTTTCTGCAAAAGTGGGCGGGGACTGCCGTCTTTGTACAAATAAAGGTAATTTGTGAAATGAAAGGGTAGTGACATCTTTACATTCGTGGCAAGACGCAGGGCCCTCTGGATAAGGTGAAACTAAGAAAAAGCTTACGGCACTTGGTATTCCCAGGCAGTCTCCCAACCAAGTACTAACCAAGCCCGGCCCCGCTTAGCTTCCGAGATCAGACGAGATCGGGCGCAGTCGGAACGGTATGGCCGTAAGCGAGGGAAGCGGCCAGAATCAGCACTTTTGTTTTCAGTTGAGGGTTTATTGAGAGTCGCACCGAGAGAAGAGCAGACGTCGATGCGGCATTGATGTCAAGATGTCTTTGAGAAAGTCGTTATTAAAATGAGGAAGAAATCGGTGAGTTGTATACGATTGCTACGAGTACTTTCTGCAAAAGTGGGCGGGGACTGCCGTCTTTGTACAAATAAAGGTAATTTGTGAAATGAAAGGGTAGTGACATCTTTACATTCGTGGCAAGACGCAGGGCCCTCTGGATAAGGTGAAACTAAGAAAAAGCTTACGGCACTTGGTATTCCCAGGCAGTCTCCCAACCAAGTACTAAGCAAGCCCGGCCCCGCTTAGCTTCCGAGATCAGACGAGATCGGGCGCAGTCGGAACGGTATGGCCGTAAGCGAGGGAAGCGGCCAGAATCAGCACTTTTGTTTTCAGTTGAGGGTTTATTGAGAGTCGCACCGAGAGAAGAGCAGACGTCGATGCGGCATTGATGTCAAGATGTCTTTGAGAAAGTCGTTATTAAAATGAGGAAGAAATCGGTGAGTTGTATACGATTGCTACGAGTACTTTCTGCAAAAGTGGGCGGGGACTGCCGTCTTTGTACAAATAAAGGTAATTTGTGAAATGAAAGGGTAGTGACATCTTTACATTCGTGGCAAGACGCAGGGCCCTCTGGATAAGGTGAAACTAAGAAAAAGCTTACGGCACTTGGTATTCCCAGGCAGTCTCCCAACCAAGTACTAACCAAGCCCGGCCCCGCTTAGCTTCCGAGATCAGACGAGATCGGGCGCAGTCGGAACGGTATGGCCGTAAGCGAGGGAAGCGGCCAGAATCAGCACTTTTGTTTTCAGTTGAGGGTTTATTGAGAGTCGCACCGAGAGAAGAGCAGACGTCGATGCGGCATTGATGTCAAGATGTCTTTGAGAAAGTCGTTATTAAAATGAGGAAGAAATCGGTGAGTTGTATACGATTGCTACGAGTACTTTCTGCAAAAGTGGGCGGGGACTGCCGTCTTTGTACAAATAAAGGTAATTTGTGAAATGAAAGGGTAGTGACATCTTTACATTCGTGGCAAGACGCAGGGCCCTCTGGATAAGGTGAAACTAAGAAAAAGCTTACGGCACTTGGTATTCCCAGGCAGTCTCCCAACCAAGTACTAACCAAGCCCGGCCCCGCTTAGCTTCCGAGATCAGACGAGATCGGGCGCAGTCGGAACGGTATGGCCGTAAGCGAGGGAAGCGGCCAGAATCAGCACTTTTGTTTTCAGTTGAGGGTTTATTGAGAGTCGCACCGAGAGAAGAGCAGACGTCGATGCGGCATTGATGTCAAGATGTCTTTGAGAAAGTCGTTATTAAAATGAGGAAGAAATCGGTGAGTTGTATACGATTGCTACGAGTACTTTCTGCAAAAGTGGGCGGGGACTGCCGTCTTTGTACAAATAAAGGTAATTTGTGAAATGAAAGGGTAGTGACATCTTTACATTCGTGGCAAGACGCAGGGCCCTCTGGATAAGGTGAAACTAAGAAAAAGCTTACGGCACTTGGTATTCCCAGGCAGTCTCCCAACCAAGTACTAACCAAGCCCGGCCCCGCTTAGCTTCCGAGATCAGACGAGATCGGGCGCAGTCGGAACGGTATGGCCGTAAGCGAGGGAAGCGGCCAGAATCAGCACTTTTGTTTTCAGTTGAGGGTTTATTGAGAGTCGCACCGAGAGAAGAGCAGACGTCGATGCGGCATTGATGTCAAGATGTCTTTGAGAAAGTCGTTATTAAAATGAGGAAGAAATCGGTGAGTTGTATACGATTGCTACGAGTACTTTCTGCAAAAGTGGGCGGGGACTGCCGTCTTTGTACAAATAAAGGTAATTTGTGAAATGAAAGGGTAGTGACATCTTTACATTCGTGGCAAGACGCAGGGCCCTCTGGATAAGGTGAAACTAAGAAAAAGCTTACGGCACTTGGTATTCCCAGGCAGTCTCCCAACCAAGTACTAACCAAGCCCGGCCCCGCTTAGCTTCCGAGATCAGACGAGATCGGGCGCAGTCGGAACGGTATGGCCGTAAGCGAGGGAAGCGGCCAGAATCAGCACTTTTGTTTTCAGTTGAGGGTTTATTGAGAGTCGCACCGAGAGAAGAGCAGACGTCGATGCGGCATTGATGTCAAGATGTCTTTGAGAAAGTCGTTATTAAAATGAGGAAGAAATCGGTGAGTTGTATACGATTGCTACGAGTACTTTCTGCAAAAGTGGGCGGGGACTGCCGTCTTTGTACAAATAAAGGTAATTTGTGAAATGAAAGGGTAGTGACATCTTTACATTCGTGGCAAGACGCAGGGCCCTCTGGATAAGGTGAAACTAAGAAAAAGCTTACGGCACTTGGTATTCCCAGGCAGTCTCCCAACCAAGTACTAACCAAGCCCGGCCCCGCTTAGCTTCCGAGATCAGACGAGATCGGGCGCAGTCGGAACGGTATGGCCGTAAGCGAGGGAAGCGGCCAGAATCAGCACTTTTGTTTTCAGTTGAGGGTTTATTGAGAGTCGCACCGAGAGAAGAGCAGACGTCGATGCGGCATTGATGTCAAGATGTCTTTGAGAAAGTCGTTATTAAAATGAGGAAGAAATCGGTGAGTTGTATACGATTGCTACGAGTACTTTCTGCAAAAGTGGGCGGGGACTGCCGTCTTTGTACAAATAAAGGTAATTTGTGAAATGAAAGGGTAGTGACATCTTTACATTCGTGGCAAGACGCAGGGCCCTCTGGATAAGGTGAAACTAAGAAAAAGCTTACGGCACTTGGTATTCCCAGGCAGTCTCCCAACCAAGTACTAACCAAGCCCGGCCCCGCTTAGCTTCCGAGATCAGACGAGATCGGGCGCAGTCGGAACGGTATGGCCGTAAGCGAGGGAAGCGGCCAGAATCAGCACTTTTGTTTTCAGTTGAGGGTTTATTGAGAGTCGCACCGAGAGAAGAGCAGACGTCGATGCGGCATTGATGTCAAGATGTCTTTGAGAAAGTCGTTATTAAAATGAGGAAGAAATCGGTGAGTTGTATACGATTGCTACGAGTACTTTCTGCAAAAGTGGGCGGGGACTGCCGTCTTTGTACAAATAAAGGTAATTTGTGAAATGAAAGGGTAGTGACATCTTTACATTCGTGGCAAGACGCAGGGCCCTCTGGATAAGGTGAAACTAAGAAAAAGCTTACGGCACTTGGTATTCCCAGGCAGTCTCCCAACCAAGTACTAACCAAGCCCGGCCCCGCTTAGCTTCCGAGATCAGACGAGATCGGGCGCAGTCGGAACGGTATGGCCGTAAGCGAGGGAAGCGGCCAGAATCAGCACTTTTGTTTTCAGTTGAGGGTTTATTGAGAGTCGCACCGAGAGAAGAGCAGACGTCGATGCGGCATTGATGTCAAGATGTCTTTGAGAAAGTCGTTATTAAAATGAGGAAGAAATCGGTGAGTTGTATACGATTGCTACGAGTACTTTCTGCAAAAGTGGGCGGGGACTGCCGTCTTTGTACAAATAAAGGTAATTTGTGAAATGAAAGGGTAGTGACATCTTTACATTCGTGGCAAGACGCAGGGCCCTCTGGATAAGGTGAAACTAAGAAAAAGCTTACGGCACTTGGTATTCCCAGGCAGTCTCCCAACCAAGTACTAACCAAGCCCGGCCCCGCTTAGCTTCCGAGATCAGACGAGATCGGGCGCAGTCGGAACGGTATGGCCGTAAGCGAGGGAAGCGGCCAGAATCAGCACTTTTGTTTTCAGTTGAGGGTTTATTGAGAGTCGCACCGAGAGAAGAGCAGACGTCGATGCGGCATTGATGTCAAGATGTCTTTGAGAAAGTCGTTATTAAAATGAGGAAGAAATCGGTGAGTTGTATACGATTGCTACGAGTACTTTCTGCAAAAGTGGGCGGGGACTGCCGTCTTTGTACAAATAAAGGTAATTTGTGAAATGAAAGGGTAGTGACATCTTTACATTCGTGGCAAGACGCAGGGCCCTCTGGATAAGGTGAAACTAAGAAAAAGCTTACGGCACTTGGTATTCCCAGGCAGTCTCCCAACCAAGTACTAACCAAGCCCGGCCCCGCTTAGCTTCCGAGATCAGACGAGATCGGGCGCAGTCGGAACGGTATGGCCGTAAGCGAGGGAAGGGGCCAGAATCAGCACTTTTGTTTTCAGTTGAGGGTTTATTGAGAGTCGCACCGAGAGAAGAGCAGACGTCGATGCGGCATTGATGTCAAGATGTCTTTGAGAAAGTCGTTATTAAAATGAGGAAGAAATCGGTGAGTTGTATACGATTGCTACGAGTACTTTCTGCAAAAGTGGGCGGGGACTGCCGTCTTTGTACAAATAAAGGTAATTTGTGAAATGAAAGGGTAGTGACATCTTTACATTCGTGGCAAGACGCAGGGCCCTCTGGATAAGGTGAAACTAAGAAAAAGCTTACGGCACTTGGTATTCCCAGGCAGTCTCCCAACCAAGTACTAACCAAGCCCGGCCCCGCTTAGCTTCCGAGATCAGACGAGATCGGGCGCAGTCGGAACGGTATGGCCGTAAGCGAGGGAAGCGGCCAGAATCAGCACTTTTGTTTTCAGTTGAGGGTTTATTGAGAGTCGCACCGAGAGAAGAGCAGACGTCGATGCGGCATTGATGTCAAGATGTCTTTGAGAAAGTCGTTATTAAAATGAGGAAGAAATCGGTGAGTTGTATACGATTGCTACGAGTACTTTCTGCAAAAGTGGGCGGGGACTGCCGTCTTTGTACAAATAAAGGTAATTTGTGAAATGAAAGGGTAGTGACATCTTTACATTCGTGGCAAGACGCAGGGCCCTCTGGATAAGGTGAAACTAAGAAAAAGCTTACGGCACTTGGTATTCCCAGGCAGTCTCCCAACCAAGTACTAACCAAGCCCGGCCCCGCTTAGCTTCCGAGATCAGACGAGATCGGGCGCAGTCGGAACGGTATGGCCGTAAGCGAGGGAAGCGGCCAGAATCAGCACTTTTGTTTTCAGTTGAGGGTTTATTGAGAGTCGCACCGAGAGAAGAGCAGACGTCGATGCGGCATTGATGTCAAGATGTCTTTGAGAAAGTCGTTATTAAAATGAGGAAGAAATCGGTGAGTTGTATACGATTGCTACGAGTACTTTCTGCAAAAGTGGGCGGGGACTGCCGTCTTTGTACAAATAAAGGTAATTTGTGAAATGAAAGGGTAGTGACATCTTTACATTCGTGGCAAGACGCAGGGCCCTCTGGATAAGGTGAAACTAAGAAAAAGCTTACGGCACTTGGTATTCCCAGGCAGTCTCCCAACCAAGTACTAAGCAAGCCCGGCCCCGCTTAGCTTCCGAGATCAGACGAGATCGGGCGCAGTCGGAACGGTATGGCCGTAAGCGAGGGAAGCGGCCAGAATCAGCACTTTTGTTTTCAGTTGAGGGTTTATTGAGAGTCGCACCGAGAGAAGAGCAGACGTCGATGCGGCATTGATGTCAAGATGTCTTTGAGAAAGTCGTTATTAAAATGAGGAAGAAATCGGTGAGTTGTATACGATTGCTACGAGTACTTTCTGCAAAAGTGGGCGGGGACTGCCGTCTTTGTACAAATAAAGGTAATTTGTGAAATGAAAGGGTAGTGACATCTTTACATTCGTGGCAAGACGCAGGGCCCTCTGGATAAGGTGAAACTAAGAAAAAGCTTACGGCACTTGGTATTCCCAGGCAGTCTCCCAACCAAGTACTAACCAAGCCCGGCCCCGCTTAGCTTCCGAGATCAGACGAGATCGGGCGCAGTCGGAACGGTATGGCCGTAAGCGAGGGAAGCGGCCAGAATCAGCACTTTTGTTTTCAGTTGAGGGTTTATTGAGAGTCGCACCGAGAGAAGAGCAGACGTCGATGCGGCATTGATGTCAAGATGTCTTTGAGAAAGTCGTTATTAAAATGAGGAAGAAATCGGTGAGTTGTATACGATTGCTACGAGTACTTTCTGCAAAAGTGGGCGGGGACTGCCGTCTTTGTACAAATAAAGGTAATTTGTGAAATGAAAGGGTAGTGACATCTTTACATTCGTGGCAAGACGCAGGGCCCTCTGGATAAGGTGAAACTAAGAAAAAGCTTACGGCACTTGGTATTCCCAGGCAGTCTCCCAACCAAGTACTAACCAAGCCCGGCCCCGCTTAGCTTCCGAGATCAGACGAGATCGGGCGCAGTCGGAACGGTATGGCCGTAAGCGAGGGAAGCGGCCAGAATCAGCACTTTTGTTTTCAGTTGAGGGTTTATTGAGAGTCGCACCGAGAGAAGAGCAGACGTCGATGCGGCATTGATGTCAAGATGTCTTTGAGAAAGTCGTTATTAAAATGAGGAAGAAATCGGTGAGTTGTATACGATTGCTACGAGTACTTTCTGCAAAAGTGGGCGGGGACTGCCGTCTTTGTACAAATAAAGGTAATTTGTGAAATGAAAGGGTAGTGACATCTTTACATTCGTGGCAAGACGCAGGGCCCTCTGGATAAGGTGAAACTAAGAAAAAGCTTACGGCACTTGGTATTCCCAGGCAGTCTCCCAACCAAGTACTAACCAAGCCCGGCCCCGCTTAGCTTCCGAGATCAGACGAGATCGGGCGCAGTCGGAACGGTATGGCCGTAAGCGAGGGAAGCGGCCAGAATCAGCACTTTTGTTTTCAGTTGAGGGTTTATTGAGAGTCGCACCGAGAGAAGAGCAGACGTCGATGCGGCATTGATGTCAAGATGTCTTTGAGAAAGTCGTTATTAAAATGAGGAAGAAATCGGTGAGTTGTATACGATTGCTACGAGTACTTTCTGCAAAAGTGGGCGGGGACTGCCGTCTTTGTGAAATGAAAGGGTAGTGACATCTTTACATTCGTGGAAAGACGCAGGGCCCTCTGGATAAGGTGAAACTAAGAAAAAGTTTACGGCACTTGGTATTCCCAGGCAGTCTCCCAACCAAGTACTAACCAAGCCCGGCCCCGCTTAGCTTCCGAGATCAGACGAGATCGGGCGCAGTCGGAACGGTATGGCCGTAAGCGAGGGAAGCGGCCAGAATCAGCACTTTTGTTTTCAGTTGAGGGTTTATTGAGAGTCGCACCGAGAGAAGAGCAGACGTCGATGCGGCATTGATGTCAAGACGTCTTTGAGAAAGTCGTTATTAAAATGAGGAAGAAATCGGTGAGTTGTATACGATTGCTACGAGTACTTTCTGCAAAAGTGGGCGGGGACTGCCGTCTTTGTACAAATAAAGGTAATTTGTGAAATGAAAGGGTAGTGACATCTTTACATTCGTGGCAAGACGCAGGGCCCTCTGGATAAGGTGAAACTAAGAAAAAGCTTACGGCACTTGGTATTCCCAGGCAGTCTCCCAACCAAGTACTAACCAAGCCCGGCCCCGCTTAGCTTCCGAGATCAGACGAGATCGGGCGCAGTCGGAACGGTATGGCCGTAAGCGAGGGAAGCGGCCAGAATCAGCACTTTTGTTTTCAGTTGAGGGTTTATTGAGAGTCGCACCGAGAGAAGAGCAGACGTCGATGCGGCATTGATGTCAAGACGTCTTTGAGAAAGTCGTTATTAAAATGAGGAAGAAATCGGTGAGTTGTATACGATTGCTACGAGTACTTTCTGCAAAAGTGGGCGGGGACTGCCGTCTTTGTACAAATAAAGGTAATTTGTGAAATGAAAGGGTAGTGACATCTTTACATTCGTGGCAAGACGCAGGGCCCTCTGGATAAGGTGAAACTAAGAAAAAGCTTACGGCACTTGGTATTCCCAGGCAGTCTCCCAACCAAGTACTAACCAAGCCCGGCCCCGCTTAGCTTCCGAGATCAGACGAGATCGGGCGCAGTCGGAACGGTATGGCCGTAAGCGAGGGAAGCGGCCAGAATCAGCACTTTTGTTTTCAGTTGAGGGTTTATTGAGAGTCGCACCGAGAGAAGAGCAGACGTCGATGCGGCATTGATGTCAAGATGTCTTTGAGAAAGTCGTTATTAAAATGAGGAAGAAATCGGTGAGTTGTATACGATTGCTACGAGTACTTTCTGCAAAAGTGGGCGGGGACTGCCGTCTTTGTACAAATAAAGGTAATTTGTGAAATGAAAGGGTAGTGACATCTTTACATTCGTGGCAAGACGCAGGGCCCTCTGGATAAGGTGAAACTAAGAAAAAGCTTACGGCACTTGGTATTCCCAGGCAGTCTCCCAACCAAGTACTAACCAAGCCCGGCCCCGCTTAGCTTCCGAGATCAGACGAGATCGGGCGCAGTCGGAACGGTATGGCCGTAAGCGAGGGAAGCGGCCAGAATCAGCACTTTTGTTTTCAGTTGAGGGTTTATTGAGAGTCGCACCGAGAGAAGAGCAGACGTCGATGCGGCATTGATGTCAAGATGTCTTTGAGAAAGTCGTTATTAAAATGAGGAAGAAATCGGTGAGTTGTATACGATTGCTACGAGTACTTTCTGCAAAAGTGGGCGGGGACTGCCGTCTTTGTACAAATAAAGGTAATTTGTGAAATGAAAGGGTAGTGACATCTTTACATTCGTGGCAAGACGCAGGGCCCTCTGGATAAGGTAAAACTAAGAAAAAGCTTACGGCACTTGGTATTCCCAGGCAGTCTCCCAACCAAGTACTAACCAAGCCCGGCCCCGCTTAGCTTCCGAGATCAGACGAGATCGGGCGCAGTCGGAACGGTATGGCCGTAAGCGAGGGAAGCGGCCAGAATCAGCACTTTTGTTTTCAGTTGAGGGTTTATTGAGAGTCGCACCGAGAGAAGAGCAGACGTCGATGCGGCATTGATGTCAAGATGTCTTTGAGAAAGTCGTTATTAAAATGAGGAAGAAATCGGTGAGTTGTATACGATTGCTACGAGTACTTTCTGCAAAAGTGGGCGGGGACTGCCGTCTTTGTACAAATAAAGGTAATTTGTGAAATGAAAGGGTAGTGACATCTTTACATTCGTGGCAAGACGCAGGGCCCTCTGGATAAGGTGAAACTAAGAAAAAGCTTACGGCACTTGGTATTCCCAGGCAGTCTCCCAACCAAGTACTAACCAAGCCCGGCCCCGCTTAGCTTCCGAGATCAGACGAGATCGGGCGCAGTCGGAACGGTATGGCCGTAAGCGAGGGAAGCGGCCAGAATCAGCACTTTTGTTTTCAGTTGAGGGTTTATTGAGAGTCGCACCGAGAGAAGAGCAGACGTCGATGCGGCATTGATGTCAAGATGTCTTTGAGAAAGTCGTTATTAAAATGAGGAAGAAATCGGTGAGTTGTATACGATTGCTACGAGTACGGGCTTGGTTAGTACTTGGTTGGGAGACTGCCTGGGAATACCAAGTGCCGTAAGCTTTTTCTTAGTTTCACCTTATCCAGAGGGCCCTGCGTCTTGCCACGAATGTAAAGATGTCACTACCCTTTCATTTCACAAATTACCTTTATTTGTACAAAGACGGCAGTCCCCGCCCACTTTTGCAGAAAGTACTCGTAGCAATCGTATACAACTCACCGATTTCTTCCTCATTTTAATAACGACTTTCTCAAAGACATCTTGACATCAATGCCGCATCGACGTCTGCTCTTCTCTCGGTGCGACTCTCAATAAACCCTCAACTGAAAACAAAAGTGCTGATTCTGGCCGCTTCCCTCGCTTACGGCCATACCGTTCCGACTGCGCCCGATCTCGTCTGATCTCGGAAGCTAAGCGGGGCCGGGCTTGGTCAGTACTTGGTTGGGAGACTGCCTGGGAATACCAAGTGCCGTAAGCTTTTTCTTAGTTTCACCTTATCCAGAGGGCCCTGCGTCTTGCCACGAATGTAAAGATGTCACTACCCTTTCATTTCACAAATTACCTTTATTTGTACAAAGACGGCAGTCCCCGCCCACTTTTGCAGAAAGTACTCGTAGCAATCGTATACAACTCACCGATTTCTTCCTCATTTTAATAACGACTTTCTCAAAGACATCTTGACATCAATGCCGCATCGACGTCTGCTCTTCTCTCGGTGCGACTCTCAATAAACCCTCAACTGAAAACAAAAGTGCTGATTCTGGCCGCTTCCCTTGCTTACGGCCATACCGTTCCGACTGCGCCCGATCTCGTCTGATCTCGGAAGCTAAGCGGGACCTGGCTTGGTTAGTACTTGGTTGGGAGACTGCCTGGGATTACCAAGTGCCGTAAGCTTTTTCTTACTTTCACTTTATCCAGAGGGCCCTGCATCTTGCCACGAATGTAAAGATGTCACTCCCCTTTCATTTCACAAATTACCTTTATTTGTACAATGAAGGCAGCCCACTTTTGCAGAAAGTACTCATAGCAATCGCATACAACTCGCCGCTTTCTTCCTCATTTTAATAAAGACTTTCTCAAAGACATCTTGACATCAATGCCGCATCGACGTCTGCTCTTCTCTCGGTGCGACTCTCAATAAACCCTCAACTGAAAACAAAAGTGCTGATTCTGGCCGCTTCCCTCGCTTACGGCCATACTGTTCCGACTGCGCCCGATCTCGTCTGATCTCGGAAGCTAAGCGCGGCCGGGCTTGGTTAGTACTTGGTTGGGAGACTGCCTGGGAATACCAAGTGCCGTAAGCTTTTTCTTAGTTTCACCTTATCCAGAGGGCCCTGCGTCTTGCCACGAATTGAAAGATGTCACTCCCTTTTCATTTCACAAATTACCTTTATTTGTACAACGACGGCAGTCCGAGCCCACTTTTGCAGAAAGTACTCGTAGCAATCGTATACAACTCACCGCTTTCTTCCTCATTTTAAGAACGACTTTCTCAAAGACATCTTGACATCAATGCCGCATCGACGTCTGCTCTTCTCTCGGTGCGACTCTCAATAAACCCTCAACTGAAAACAAAAGGGCTGATTCTGGCCGCTTCCCTCGCTTACGGCCATACTGTTCCGACTGCGCCCGATCTCGTCTGATCTCGGAAGCTAAGCGGGGCCGGGCTTGGTTAGAACTTGGTTGGGAGACTGCCTGGGAATACCAAGTGCCGTAAGCTTTTTCTTAGTTTCACCTTATCCAGAGGGCCCTGCGTCTTGCCACGAATTGAAAGATGTCACTCCCTTTTCATTTCACAAATTACCTTTATTTGTACAACGACGGCAGTCCCAGCCCACTTTTGCAGAAAGTACTCGTAGCAATCGTATACAACTCACCGCTTTCTCCCTCATTTTAAGAACGACTTTCTCAAAGACATCTTGACATCAATGACGCATCGACGTCTGCTCTTCTCTCGGTGCGACTCTCAATAAACCCTCAACTGAAAACAAAAGGGCTGATTCTGGCCGCTTCCCTCGCTTACGGCCATACCGTTCCGACTGCGCCCGATCTCGTCTGATCTCGGAAGCTAAACGGGGCCGGGCTTGGTCAGTACTTGGTTGGGAGACTGCCTGGGAATACCAAGTGCCGTAAGCTTTTTCTTAGTTTCACCTTATCCAGAGGGCCCTGCGTCTTGCCACGAATTGAAAGATGTCACTCCCTTTTCATTTCACAAATTACCTTTATTTGTACAACGACGGCAGTCCCAGCCCACTTTTGCAGAAAGTACTCGTAGCAATCGTATACAACTCACCGCTTTCTCCCTCATTTTAAGAACGACTTTCTCAAAGACATCTTGACATCAATGCCGCATTGACGTCTGCTCTTCTCTCGGTGCGACTCTCAATAAACCCTCAACTGAAAACAAAAGGGCTGATTCTGGCCGCTTCCCTCGCTTACGGCCATACCGTTCCGACTGCGCCCGATCTCGTCTGATCTCGGAAGCTAAGCGGGGCCGGGCTTGGTCAGTACTTGGTTGGGAGACTGCCTGGGAATACCAAGTGCCGTAAGCTTTTTCTTAGTTTCACCTTATCCAGAGGGCCCTGCGTCTTGCCACGAATTGAAAGATGTCACTCCCTTTTCATTTCACAAATTACCTTTATTTGTACAACGACGGCAGTCCCAGCCCACTTTTGCAGAAAGTACTCGTAGCAATCGTATACAACTCACCGATTTCTTCCTCATTTTAATAACGACTTTCTCAAAGACATCTTGACATCAATGCCGCATCGACGTCTGCTCTTCTCTCGGTGCGACTCGCAATAAACCCTCAACTGAAAACAAAAGTGCTGATTCTGGCCGCTTCCCTCGCTTACGGCCATACCGTTCCGACTGCGCCCGATCTCGTCTGATCTCGGAAGCTAAGCGGGGCCGGGCTTGGTCAGTACTTGGTTGGGAGACTGCCTGGGAATACCAAGTGCCGTAAGCTTTTTCTTAGTTTCACCTTATCCAGAGGGCCCTGCGTCTTGCCACGAATGTAAAGATGTCACTACCCTTTCATTTCACAAATTACCTTTATTTGTACAAAGACGGCAGTCCCCGCCCACTTTTGCAGAAAGTACTCGTAGCAATCGTATACAACTCACCGATTTCTTCCTCATTTTAATAACGACTTTCTCAAAGACATCTTGACATCAATGCCGCATCGACGTCTGCTCTTCTCTCGGTGCGACTCTCAATAAACCCTCAACTGAAAACAAAAGTGCTGATTCTGGCCGCTTTCCTCGCTTACGGCCATATCGTTCCGACTGCGCCCGATCTCGTCTGATCTCGGAAGCTAAGCGGGGCCGGGCTTGGTCAGTACTTGGTTGGGAGACTGCCTGGGAATACCAAGTGCCGTAAGCTTTTTCTTAGTTTCACCTTATCCAGAGGGCCCTGCGTCTTGCCACGAATGTAAAGATGTCACTACCCTTTCATTTCACAAATTACCTTTATTTGTACAAAGACGGCAGTCCCCGCCCACTTTTGCAGAAAGTACTCGTAGCAATCGTATACAACTCACCGATTTCTTCCTCATTTTAATAACGACTTTCTCAAAGACATCTTGACATCAATGCCGCATCGACGTCTGCTCTTCTCTCGGTGCGACTCTCAATAAACCCTCAACTGAAAACAAAAGTGCTGATTCTGGCCGCTTCCCTCGCTTACGGCCATACCGTTCCGACTGCGCCCGATCTCGTCTGATCTCGGAAGCTAAGCGGGGCCGGGCTTGGTCAGTACTTGGTTGGGAGACTGCCTGGGAATACCAAGTGCCGTAAGCTTTTTCTTAGTTTCACCTTATCCAGAGGGCCCTGCGTCTTGCCACGAATGTAAAGATGTCACTACCCTTTCATTTCACAAATTACCTTTATTTGTACAAAGACGGCAGTCCCCGCCCACTTTTGCAGAAAGTACTCGTAGCAATCGTATACAACTCACCGATTTCTTCCTCATTTTAATAACGACTTTCTCAAAGACATCTTGACATCAATGCCGCATCGACGTCAGCTCTTCTCTCGGTGCGACTCTCAATAAACCCTCAACTGAAAACAAAAGTGCTGATTCTTGCCGCTTCCCTCGCTTACGGCCATACCGTTCCGACTGCGCCCGATCTCGTCTGATCTCGGAAGCTAAGCGGGGCCGGGCTTGGTCAGTACTTGGTTGGGAGACTGCCTGGGAATACCAAGTGCCGTAAGCTTTTTCTTAGTTTCACCTTATCCAGAGGGCCCTGCGTCTTGCCACGAATGTAAAGATGTCACTACCCTTTCATTTCACAAATTACCTTTATTTGTACAAAGACGGCAGTCCCCGCCCACTTTTGCAGAAAGTACTCGTAGCAATCGTATACAACTCACCGATTTCTTCCTCATTTTAATAACGACTTTCTCAAAGACATCTTGACATCAATGCCGCATCGACGTCTGCTCTTCTCTCGGTGCGACTCTCAATTAACCCTCAACTGAAAACAAAAGTGCTGATTCTGGCAGCTTCCCTCACTTACGTCCATTCCGTTCCGACTGCGCCCGATCTCGTCTGCTTTCGGAAGGTAAGCGGGACTGGGCTTGGTTAGTACTTGGTTGGGAGACTGCTTGGGATTACCAAGTGCCGTAACTTTTTTCTTACTTTCACTTTATCCAGAGGGCCCTGCATCTTGCCACGAATGTAAAGATGTCACTCCCCTTTCATTTCACAAATTACCTTTATTTATACAATGACGGCAGTCCCAGCCCACTTTTGCAGAAAGTACTCGTAGCAATCATATACAACTCACCGCTTTCTTCCTCATTTTAAGAACGACTTTCTCAAAGACATCTTGACATCAATGCCGCATCGACGTCTGCTCTTCTCTCGGTGTGACTCTCAATAAACCCTCAACTGAAAACAAAAGTGCTGATTCTGGCCGCTTCCCTCGCTTACGGCCATACCGTTCCGACTGCGCCCGATCTCGTCTGATCTCCGAAGCTAAGCGGGGCCGGGCTTGGTCAGTACTTGGTTGGGAGACTGCCTGGGAATACCAAGTGCCGTAAGCTTTTTCTTAGTTTCACCTTATCCAGAGGGCCCTGCGTCTTGCCACGAATGTAAAGATGTCACTACCCTTTCATTTCACAAATTACCTTTATTTGTACAAAGACGGCAGTCCCCGCCCACTTTTGCAGAAAGTACTCGTAGCAATCGTATACAACTCACCGATTTCTTCCTCATTTTAATAACGACTTTCTCAAAGACATCTTGACATCAATGCCGCATCGACGTCTGCTCTTCTCTCGGTGCGACTCTCAATAAACCCTCAACTGAAAACAAAAGTGCCGATTCTGGCCGCTTTCCTCGCTTACGGCCATACCGTTCCGACTGCGCCCGATCTCGTCTGATCTCGGAAGCTAAGCGGGGCCGGGCTTGGTCAGTACTTGGTTGGGAGACTGCCTGGGAATACCAAGTGCCGTAAGCTTTTTCTTAGTTTCACCTTATCCAGAGGGCCCTGCGTCTTGCCACGAATGTAAAGATGTCACTACCCTTTCATTTCACAAATTACCTTTATTTGTACAAAGACGGCAGTCCCCGCCCACTTTTGCAGAAAGTACTCGTAGCAATCGTATACAACTCACCGATTTCTTCCTCATTTTAATAACGACTTTCTCAAAGACATCTTGACATCAATGCCGCATCGACGTCTGCTCTTCTCTCGGTGCGACTCTCAATAAACCCTCAACTGAAAACAAAAGTGCTGATTCTGGCCGCTTCCCTCGCTTACGGCCATACCGTTCCGACTGCGCCCGATCTCGTCTGATCTCGGAAGCTAAGCGGGGCCGGGCTTGGTCAGTACTTGGTTGGGAGACTGCCTGGGAATACCAAGTGCCGTAAGCTTTTTCTTAGTTTCACCTTATCCAGAGGGCCCTGCGTCTTGCCACGAATGTAAAGATGTCACTACCCTTTCATTTCACAAATTACCTTTATTTGTACAAAGACGGCAGTCCCCGCCCACTTTTGCAGAAAGTACTCGTAGCAATCGTATACAACTCACCGATTTCTTCCTCATTTTAATAACGACTTTCTCAAAGACATCTTGACATCAATGCCGCATCGACGTCAGCTCTTCTCTCGGTGCGACTCTCAATAAACCCTCAACTGAAAACAAAAGTGCTGATTCTTGCCGCTTCCCTCGCTTACGGCCATACCGTTCCGACTGCGCCCGATCTCGTCTGATCTCGGAAGCTAAGCGGGGCCGGGCTTGGTCAGTACTTGGTTGGGAGACTGCCTGGGAATACCAAGTGCCGTAAGCTTTTTCTTAGTTTCACCTTATCCAGAGGGCCCTGCGTCTTGCCACGAATGTAAAGATGTCACTACCCTTTCATTTCACAAATTACCTTTATTTGTACAAAGACGGCAGTCCCCGCCCACTTTTGCAGAAAGTACTCGTAGCAATCGTATACAACTCACCGATTTCTTCCTCATTTTAATAACGACTTTCTCAAAGACATCTTGACATCAATGCCGCATCGACGTCTGCTCTTCTCTCGGTGCGACTCTCAATTAACCCTCAACTGAAAACAAAAGTGCTGATTCTGGCAGCTTCCCTCACTTACGTCCATTCCGTTCCGACTGCGCCCGATCTCGTCTGCTTTCGGAAGGTAAGCGGGACTGGGCTTGGTTAGTACTTGGTTGGGAGACTGCTTGGGATTACCAAGTGCCGTAACTTTTTTCTTACTTTCACTTTATCCAGAGGGCCCTGCATCTTGCCACGAATGTAAAGATGTCACTCCCCTTTCATTTCACAAATTACCTTTATTTATACAATGACGGCAGTCCCAGCCCACTTTTGCAGAAAGTACTCGTAGCAATCATATACAACTCACCGCTTTCTTCCTCATTTTAAGAACGACTTTCTCAAAGACATCTTGACATCAATGCCGCATCGACGTCTGCTCTTCTCTCGGTGTGACTCTCAATAAACCCTCAACTGAAAACAAAAGTGCTGATTCTGGCCGCTTCCCTCGCTTACGGCCATACCGTTCCGACTGCGCCCGATCTCGTCTGATCTCCGAAGCTAAGCGGGGCCGGGCTTGGTCAGTACTTGGTTGGGAGACTGCCTGGGAATACCAAGTGCCGTAAGCTTTTTCTTAGTTTCACCTTATCCAGAGGGCCCTGCGTCTTGCCACGAATGTAAAGATGTCACTACCCTTTCATTTCACAAATTACCTTTATTTGTACAAAGACGGCAGTCCCCGCCCACTTTTGCAGAAAGTACTCGTAGCAATCGTATACAACTCACCGATTTCTTCCTCATTTTAATAACGACTTTCTCAAAGACATCTTGACATCAATGCCGCATCGACGTCTGCTCTTCTCTCGGTGCGACTCTCAATAAACCCTCAACTGAAAACAAAAGTGCTGATTCTGGCCGCTTCCCTCGCTTACGGCCATACCGTTCCAACTGCGCCCGATCTCGTCTGATCTCGGAAGCTAAGCGGGACCTGGCTTGGTTAGTACTTGGTTGGGAGACTGCCTGGGATTACCAAGTGCCGTAAGCTTTTTCGTACTTTCACTTTATCCAGAGGGCCCTGCATCTTGCCACGAATGTAAAGATGTCACTCCCCTTTCATTTCACAAATTACCTTTATTTGTACAATGAAGGCAGCCCACTTTTGCAGAAAGTACTCATAGCAATCGCATACAACTCGCCGCTTTCTTCCTCATTTTAATAAAGACTTTCTCAAAGACATCTTGACATCAATGCCGCATCGACGTCTGCTCTTCTCTCGGTGCGACTCTCAATAAACCCTCAACTGAAAACAAAAGTGCTGATTCTGGCCGCTTCCCTCGCTTACGGCCATACTGTTCCGACTGCGCCCGATCTCGTCTGATCTCGGAAGCTAAGCGGGGCTGGGCTTGGTTAGTACTTGGTTGGGAGACTGCCTGGGAATACCAAGTGCCGTAAGCTTTTTCTTAGTTTCACCTTATCCAGAGGGCCCTGCGTCTTGCCACGAATTGAAAGATGTCACTCCCTTTTCATTTCACAAATTACCTTTATTTGTACAACGACGGCAGTCCGAGCCCACTTTTGCAGAAAGTACTCGTAGCAATCGTATACAACTCACCGCTTTCTTCCTCATTTTAAGAACGACTTTCTCAAAGACATCTTGACATCAATGCCGCATCGACGTCTGTTCTTCTCTCGGTGCGACTCTCAATAAACCCTCAACTGAAAACAAAAGGGCTGATTCTGGCCGCTTCCCTCGCTTACGGCCATACTGTTCCGACTGCGCCCGATCTCGTCTGATCTCGGAAGCTAAGCGGGGCCGGGCTTGGTTAGTACTTGGTTGGGAGACTGCCTGGGAATACCAAGTGCGGTAAGCTTTTTCTTAGTTTCACCTTATCCAGAGGGCCCTGCGTCTTGCCACGAATTGAAAGATGTCACTCCCTTTTCATTTCACAAATTACCTTTATTTGTACAACGACGGCAGTCCCAGCCCACTTTTGCAGAAAGTACTCGTAGCAATCGTATACAACTCACCGCTTTCTCCCTCATTTTAAGAACGACTTTCTCAAAGACATCTTGACATCAATGACGCATCGACGTCTGCTCTTCTCTCGGTGCGACTCTCAATAAACCCTCAACTGAAAACAAAAGGGCTGATTCTGGCCGCTTCCCTTGCTTACGGCCATACCGTTCCGACTGCGCCCGATCTCGTCTGATCTCGGAAGCTAAGCGGGGCCGGGCTTGGTCAGTACTTGGTTGGGAGACTGCCTGGGAATACCAAGTGCCGTAAGCTTTTTCTTAGTTTCACCTTATCCAGAGGGCCCTGCGTCTTGCCACGAATTGAAAGATGTCACTCCCTTTTCATTTCACAAATTACCTTTATTTGTACAACGACGGCAGTCCCAGCCCACTTTTGCAGAAAGTACTCGTAGCAATCGTATACAACTCACCGCTTTCTCCCTCATTTTAAGAACGACTTTCTCAAAGACATCTTGACATCAATGCCGCATCGACGTCTGCTCTTCTCTCGGTGCGACTCTCAATAAACCCTCAACTGAAAACAAAAGGGCTGATTCTGGCCGCTTCCCTCGCTTACAGCCATACCGTTCCGACTGCGCCCGATCTCATTTGATCTCGGAAGCTAAGCGGGGCCGGGCTTGGTCAGTACTTGGTTGGGAGACTGCCTGGGAATACCAAGTGCCGTAAGCTTTTTCTTAGTTTCACCTTATCCAGAGGGCCCTGCGTCTTGCCACGAATTGAAAGATGTCACTCCCTTTTCATTTCACAAATTACCTTTATTTGTACAACGACGGCAGTCCCAGCCCACTTTTGCAGAAAGTACTCGTAGCAATCGTATACAACTCACCGATTTCTTCCTCATTTTAATAACGACTTTCTCAAAGACATCTTGACATCAATGCCGCATCGACGTCTGCTCTTCTCTCGGTGCGACTCGCAATAAACCCTCAACTAAAAACAAAAGTGCTGATTCTGGCCGCTTCCCTCGCTTACGGCCATACCGTTCCGACTGCGCCCGATCTCGTCTGATCTCGGAAGCTAAGCGGGGCCGGGCTTGGTCAGTACTTGGTTGGGAGACTGCCTGGGAATACCAAGTGCCGTAAGCTTTTTCTTAGTTTCACCTTATCCAGAGGGCCCTGCGTCTTGCCACGAATGTAAAGATGTCACTACCCTTTCATTTCACAAATTACCTTTATTTGTACGAAGACGGCAGTCCCCGCCCACTTTTGCAGAAAGTACTCGTAGCAATCGTATACAACTCACCGATTTCTTCCTCATTTTAATAACGACTTTCTCAAAGACATCTTGACATCAATGCCGCATCGACGTCTGCTCTTCTCTCGGTGCGACTCTCAATAAACCCTCAACTGAAAACAAAAGTGCTGATTCTGGCCGCTTCCCTCGCTTACGGCCATACCGTTCCGACTGCGCCCGATCTCGTCTGATCTCGGAAGCTAAGCGGGGCCGGGCTTGGTCAGTACTTGGTTGGGAGACTGCCTGGGAATACCAAGTGCCGTAAGCTTTTTCTTAGTTTCACCTTATCCAGAGGGCCCTGCGTCTTGCCACGAATGTAAAGATGTCACTACCCTTTCATTTCACAAATTACCTTTATTTGTACAAAGACGGCAGTCCCCGCCCACTTTTGCAGAAAGTACTCGTAGCAATCGTATACAACTCACCGATTTCTTCCTCATTTTAATAACGACTTTCTCAAAGACATCTTGACATCAATGCCGCATCGACGTCTGCTCTTCTCTCGGTGCGACTCTCAATAAGCCCTCAACTGAAAACAAAAGTGCTGATTCTGGCCGCTTCCCTCGCTTACGGCCATACCGTTCCGACTGCGCCCGATCTCGTCTGATCTCGGAAGCTAAGCGGGGCCGGGCTTGGTCAGTACTTGGTTGGGAGACTGCCTGGGAATACCAAGTGCCGTAAGCTTTTTCTTAGTTTCACCTTATCCAGAGGGCCCTGCGTCTTGCCACGAATGTAAAGATGTCACTACCCTTTCATTTCACAAATTACCTTTATTTGTACAAAGACGGCAGTCCCCGCCCACTTTTGCAGAAAGTACTCGTAGCAATCGTATACAACTCACCGATTTCTTCCTCATTTTAATAACGACTTTCTCAAAGACATCTTGACATCAATGCCGCATCGACGTCTGCTCTTCTCTCGGTGCGACTCTCAATAAACCCTCAACTGAAAACAAAAGTGCTGATTCTTGCCGCTTCCCTCGCTTACGGCCATACCGTTCCGACTGCGCCCGATCTCGTCTGATCTCGGAAGCTAAGCGGGGCCGGGCTTGGTCAGTACTTGGTTGGGAGACTGCCTGGGAATACCAAGTGCCGTAAGCTTTTTCTTAGTTTCACCTTATCCAGAGGGCCCTGCGTCTTGCTACGAATGTAAAGATGTCACTACCCTTTCATTTCACAAATTACCTTTATTTGTACAAAGACGGCAGTCCCCGCCCACTTTTGCAGAAAGTACTCGTAGCAATCGTATACAACTCACCGATTTCTTCCTCATTTTAATAACGACTTTCTCAAAGACATCTTGACATCAATGCCGCATCGACGTCTGCTCTTCTCTCGGTGCGACTCTCAATAAACCCTCAACTGAAAACAAAAGTGCTGATTCTGGCCGCTTCCCTCGCTTACGGCCATACCGTTCCGACTGCGCCCGATCTCGTCTGATCTCGGAAGCTAAGCGGGGCCGGGCTTGGTCAGTACTTGGTTGGGAGACTGCCTGAGAATACCAAGTGCCGTAAGCTTTTTCTTAGTTTCACCTTATCCAGAGGGCCCTGCGTCTTGCCACGAATGTAAAGATGTCACTACCCTTTCATTTCACAAATTACCTTTATTTGTACAAAGACGGCAGTCCCCGCCCACTTTTGCAGAAAGTACTCGTAGCAATCGTATACAACTCACCGATTTCTTCCTCATTTTAATAACGACTTTCTCAAAGACATCTTGACATCAATGCCGCATCGACGTCTGCTCTTCTCTCGGTGCGACTCTCAATAAACCCTCAACTGAAAACAAAAGTGCTGATTCTGGCCGCTTCCCTCGCTTACGGCCATACCGTTCCGACTGCGCCCGATCTCGTCTGATCTCGGAAGCTAAGCGGGGCCGGGCTTGGTCAGTACTTGGTTGGGAGACTGCCTGGGAATACCAAGTGCCGTAAGCTTTTTCTTAGTTTCACCTTATCCAGAGGGCCCTGCGTCTTGCCACGAATGTAAAGATGTCACTACCCTTTCATTTCTCAAATTACCTTTATTTGTACAAAGACGGCAGTCCCCGCCCACTTTTGCAGAAAGTACTCGTAGCAATCGTATACAACTCACCGATTTCTTCCTCATTTTAATAACGACTTTCTCAAAGACATCTTGACATCAATGCCGCATCGACGTCTGCTCTTCTCTCGGTGCGACTCTCAATAAACCCTCAACTGAAAACAAAAGTGCTGATTCTGGCCGCTTCCCTCGCTTACGGCCATACCGTTCCGACTGCGCCCGATCTCGTCTGATCTCGGAAGCTAAGCGGGGCCGGGCTTGGTCAGTACTTGGTTGGGAGACTGCCTGGGAATACCAAGTGCCGTAAGCTTTTTCTTAGTTTCACCTTATCCAGAGGGCCCTGCGTCTTGCCACGAATGTAAAGATGTCACTACCCTTTCATTTCTCAAATTACCTTTATTTGTACAAAGACGGCAGTCCCCGCCCACTTTTGCAGAAAGTACTCGTAGCAATCGTATACAACTCACCGATTTCTTCCTCATTTTAATAACGACTTTCTCAAAGACATCTTGACATCAATGCCGCATCGACGTCTGCTCTTCTCTCGGTGCGACTCTCAATAAACCCTCAACTGAAAACAAAAGTGCTGATTCTGGCCGCTTCCCTCGCTTACGGCCATACCGTTCCGACTGCGCCCGATCTCGTCTGATCTCGGAAGCTAAGCGGGGCCGGGCTTGGTCAGTACTTGGTTGGGAGACTGCCTGGGAATACCAAGTGCCGTAAGCTTTTTCTTAGTTTCACCTTATCCAGAGGGCCCTGCGTCTTGCCACGAATGTAAAGATGTCACTACCCTTTCATTTCACAAATTACCTTTATTTGTACAAAGACGGCAGTCCCCGCCCACTTTTGCAGAAAGTACTCGTAGCAATCGTATACAACTCACCGATTTCTTCCTCATTTTAATAACGACTTTCTCAAAGACATCTTGACATCAATGCCGCATCGACGTCTGCTCTTCTCTCGGTGCGACTCTCAATAAACCCTCAACTGAAAACAAAAGGGCTGATTCTGGCCGCTTCCCTCGCTTACAGCCATACCGTTCCGACTGCGCCTGATCTCGTCTGATCTCGGAAGCTAAGCGGGGCCGGGCTTGGTCAGTACTTGGTTGGGAGACTGCCTGGGAATACCAAGTGCCGTAAGCTTTTTCTTAGTTTCACCTTATCCAGAGGGCCCTGCGTCTTGCCACGAATGTAAAGATGTCACTACCCTTTCATTTCACAAATTACCTTTATTTGTACAGACGGCAGTCCCCGCCCACTTTTGCAGAAAGTACTCGTAGCAATCGTATACAACTCACCGATTTCTTCCTCATTTTAATAACGACTTTCTCAAAGACATCTTGACATCAATGCCGCATCGACGTCTGCTCTTCTCTCGGTGCGACTCTCAATAAACCCTCAACTGAAAACAAAAGTGCTGATTCTGGCCGCTTCCCTCGCTTACGGCCATACCGTTCCGACTGCGCCCGATCTCGTCTGATCTCGGAAGCTAAGCGGGACCTGGCTTGGTTAGTACTTGGTTGGGAGACTGCCTGGGATTACCAAGTGCCGTAAGCTTTTTCTTACTTTCACTTTATCCAGAGGGCCCTGCATCTTGCCACGAATGTAAAGATGTCACTCCCCTTTCATTTCACAAATTACCTTTATTTGTACAATGAAGGCAGCCCACTTTTGCAGAAAGTACTCATAGCAATCGCATACAACTCGCCGCTTTCTTCCTCATTTTAATAAAGACTTTCTCAAAGACATCTTGACATCAATGCCGCATCGACGTCTGCTCTTCTCTCGGTGCGACTCTCAATAAACCCTCAACTGAAAACAAAAGTGCTGATTCTGGCCGCTTCCCTCGCATACGGCCATACCGTTCCGACTGCGCCCGATCTCGTCTGATCTCGGAAGCTAAGCGGGGCCGGGCTTGGTTAGTACTTGGTTGGGAGACTGCCTGGGAATACCAAGTGCCGTAAGCTTTTTCTTAGTTTCACCTTATCCAGAGGGCCCTGCGTCTTGCCACGAATTGAAAGATGTCACTCCCTTTTCATTTCACAAATTACCTTTATTTGTACAACGACGGCAGTCCCAGCCCACTTTTGCAGAAAGTACTCGTAGCAATCGTATACAACTCACCGCTTTCTCCCTCATTTTAAGAACGACTTTCTCAAAGACATCTTGACATCAATGCCGCATCGACGTCTGCTCTACTCTCGGTGCGACTCTTAATTAACCCTCAACTGAAAACAAAAGTGCTGATTCTGGCCACTTCCCTCGCTTATGGCCATACCGTTCCGACTGCGCCCAATCTCGTCTGATTTTGGAAGCTAAGCGGGGCCGGGCTTGGTTAGTACTTGGTTGGGAGACTGCCTGGGAATACCAAGTGCCGTAAGCTTTTTCTTAGTTTCACCTTATCCAGAGGGCCCTGCGTCTTGCCACGAATTGAAAGATGTCACTCCCTTTTCATTTCACAAATTACCTTTATTTGTACAACGACGGCAGTCCCAGCCCACTTTTTCAGAAAGTACTCGTAGCAATCGTATACAACTCACCGCTTTCTCCCTCATTTTAAGATCTACTTTCTCAAAGACATCTTGACATCAATGCCGCATCGACGTCTGCTCTTCTCTCGGTGCGACTCTCATTAAACCCTCAACTGAAAACAAAAGGGCTGATTCTGGCCACTTCCCTCGCTTACGGCCATACCGTTCCGACTGCGCCCGATCTCGTCTGATCTCGGAAGCTAAGCGGGGCCGGGCTTGGTTAGTACTTGGTTCGGAGACTGCCTGGGAATACCATGTGCCGTAAGCTTTTTCTTAGTTTCACCTTATCCAGAGGGCCCTGCGTCTTGCCACGAATTGAAAGATGTCACTCCCTTTTCATTTCACAAATTACCTTTATTTGTACAACGACGGCAGTCCCAGCCCACTTTTGCAGAAAGTACTCGTAGCAATCGTATACAACTCACCGCTTTCTCCCTCATTTTAAGAACGACTTTCTCAAAGACATCTAGACATCAATGACGCATCGACGTCTGCTCTTCTCTCGGTGCGACTCTCAATTAACCCTCAACTGAAAACAAAAGGGCTGATTCTGGCCGCTTCCCTCGCTTACGGCCGTACCGTTCCGACTGCGCCCGATCTTGTCTGATCTCAGAAGCTAAGCGGAGCCGGGCTTGGTTAGTACTTGGTTGGGAGACTGCTTGGGATTACCAAGTGCCGTAAGCTTTTTCTTACTTTCACTTTATCCCGAGGGCCCAGCGTCTTGCCACGAATGTAAAGCTGTCACTCCCCTTTCATTTCACAAATTACCTTTATTTGTACAACGACGGCAGTCCCAGCCCACTTTTGCAGAAAGTACTCGTAGCAATCGTATACAACTCACCGCTTTCTTCTTCATTTTAAGAACGACTTTCTCAAAGACATCTTGACATCAATGCCGCATCGACGTCTGCTCTTCTCTCGGTGCGACTCTCAATAAACCCTCAACTGAAAACAAAAGGGCTGATTCTGGCTGCTTCCCTCGCTTATGGCCATACCGTTCTGACTGCGCCCGATCTCGTCTGATCTCGGAAGCTAAGCGGGGCCGGGCTTGGTTAGTACTTGGTTGGGAGACTGCTTGGGATTACCAAGTGCCGTAAGCTTTTTCTTACTTTCACTTTATCCCGAAGGCCCAGCGTCTTGCCACGAATGTAAAGCTGTCACTCCCCTTTCATTTCACAAATTACCTTTATTTGTACAACGACGGCAGTCCGAGCCCACTTTTGCAGAAAGTACTCGTAGCAATCGTATACAACTCACCTCTTTCTCCCTCATTTTAAGAACGACTTTCTCAAAGACATCTTGACATCAATGCCGCATCGACGTCTGCTCTTCTCTCGGTGCGACTCTCAATAAACCCTCAACTGAAAACAAAAGGGCTGATTCTGGCCGCTTCCCTCGCTTACGGCCATACCGTTCCGACTGCGCCCGATCTCGTCTGATCTCGGAAGCTAAGCGGGGCCGGGCTTGGTTAGTACTTGGTTGGGAGACTGCCTGGGAATACCAAGTGCCGTAAGCTTTTTCTTAGTTTCACCTTATCCAGAGGGCCCTGCGTCTTGCCACGAATTGAAAGATGTCACTCCCTTTTCATTTCACAAATTACCTTTATTTGTACAACGACGGCAGTCCCAGCCCACTTTTGCAGAAAGTACTCGTAGCAATCGTATACAACTCACCGCTTTCTTCCTCATTTTAAGAACGACTTTCTCAAAGACATCTTGACATCAATGCCGCATCGACGTCTGCTCTTCTCTCGGTGCGACTCTCAATAAACTCTCAACTGAAAACAAAAGGGCTGTTTCTGGCCACTTCCCTCGATTACGGCCATACCGTTCCGACTGCGCCCGATCTCGTCTGATCTCGGAAGCTAAGCGGGACCGGGCTTGGTTAGTACTTGGTTGGGAGACTGCTTGGGATTACCAAGTGCCGTAAGCTTTTTCTTACTTTCACTTTATCCCGAGGGCCCAGCGACTTGCCACGAATGTAAAGCTGTCACTCCCCTATCATTTCACAAAGTATCTTTATTTGTACAACGACGGCAGTCCCCGCCCACTTTTGCAGAAAGTACTCGTAGCAATCGCATACAACTCACCGCTTTCTTCCTCATTTTAATAACGACTTTCTCAAAGACATCTTGACATCAATGCCGCATCGATGTCTGCTCTTTTCTCGGTGCGACTCTCAATAAACCCTCAACTGAAAACAAAAGGGCTGATTCTGGCCGCTTCCCTCGCTTACGGCCATACTTTTTCGACTGCGCCCGATCTCGTCTGATCTCGGAAGCTAAGCGGGGCCGGGCTTGGTTAGTACTTGGTTGGGAGACTGCCTGGGATTGCTAAGTGCCGTAAACTTTTTCTTACTTTCACTTTTTCCAGAGGGCCCTGCGTCTTGCCACGAATTGAACGATGTCACTCCCCTTTCATTTCACAAATTACCTTTATTTGTACAACGACGGCAGTCCCAGCCCACTTTTGCAGAAAGTACTCGTAGCAATCGAATACAACTCACCGCTTTCTTCCTCATTTTAAGAACTACTTTCTCAAAAACATCTTGACATCAATGCCGCATCGACGTCTGCTCTTCTCTCGGTGCGACTCTCAATTAACCCTCAACTGAAAACAAAGGTGCTGATTCTGGCCACTTCCCTCGCTAACGGCCATACCGTTCCGACTGCGCCCGATTTCGTCTGATCTCGGAAGCTAAGCGGGGCCGGGCTTGGTTAGTACTTGGTTGGGAAACTGCTTGGGATTACCAAGTGCCGTAAGCTTTTTCTTACTTTCACTTTATCCCGAGGGCCCAGCGTCTTGCCACGAATGTAAAGCTGTCACTCCCCTATCATTTCACAAAGTATCTTTATTTGTACAACGACGGCAGTCCCCGCCTACTTTTGCAGAAAGTACTCGTAGCAATCGCATACAACTCACCGCTTTCTTCCTCATTTTAATAACGACTTTCTCAAAGACATCTTGACATCAATGCCGCATCGACGTCTGCTCTTCTCTCGGTGCGACTCTCAATAAACTCTCAACTGAAAACAAAAGGGCTGTTTCTGGCCACTTCCCTCGATTACGGCCATACCGTTCCGACAGCGCCCGATCTCCTCTGATCTCGAAGGTAAGCGGAGCCGGGCTTGGTTAGTACTTGGTTGGGAGACTGCCTGGGAATACCAAGTGCCGTAAGCTTTTTCTTAGTTTCACCTTATCCAGAGGGCCCTGCGTCTTGCCACGAATTGAAAGATGTCACTCCCTTTTCATTTCACAAAGTATCTTTATTTGTACAACGATGGCAGTCCCCGCCCACTTTTGCAGAAAGTACTCGTAGCAATCGTATACAACTCACCGCTTTCTTCCTCATTTTAAGAACGACTTTCTCAAAGACATCTTGACATCAATGCCGCATCGACGTCTGCTCTTCTCTCGGTGCAACTCTCAATAAACCCTCAACTGAAAAGAAAAGGGCTGATTCTGGCCGCTTCCCTCACTTACGGCCATACCGTTCCGACTGCGCCCGATCTCGTCTGATCTCGGAAGCTAAGCGTGGCCGGGCTTGGTTAGTACTTGGTTGGGAGACTGCCTGGGATTACCAAGTGCCGTAAGCTTTTTCTTACTTTCACCTTATCCAGAGGGCCCAGCGTCTTGCCACGAATGTAAAGATGTCACTCCCCTTTCATTTCACAAATTACCTTTATTTGTACAATGACGGCAGTCCCCGCCCACTTTTGCAGAAAGTACTCGTAGCAATCGTATACAACTCACCGCTTTCTTCCTCATTTTAATAACGACTTTCTCAAAGACATCTTGACATCAATGGCGAATCGACGTCTGCTCTTCTCTCAGTGCGACTCTCAATAAACCCTCAACTGAAAACAAAGGGGCTGATTCTGGCAGCTTCCCTCGCTTACGGCCATACCGTTCCGACTGCGCCTGATCTCGGAAGCTAAGCGGGGCCGGGCTTGGTTAGTACTAGGTTGGGAGACTGCCTGGGATTACCAAGTGCCGTAAGCATTTTCTTACTTTCACCTTATCCAGAGGGCCCAGCGTCTTGCCACGAATGTAAAGATGTCACTCCCTTTTCATTTCACAAAGTATCTTTATTTGTACAACGACGGCAGTCCCCGCCCACTTTTGCAGAAAGTACTCGTAGCAATCGCATACAACTCACCGCTTTCTTCCTCATTTTAATAACGACTTTCTCAAAGACATCTTGACATCAATGCCGCATCGACGTCTGCTCTTCTCTCGGTGCGACTCTCAATAAACCCTCAACTGAAAACAAAAGGGCTGATTCTGGCTGCTTCCTTCGCTTACGGCCATACAGTTCCGACTGCGCCCGATCTCGTCTGATCTCGGAAGCTAAGCGGGGCCGGGCTTGCTTAGTACTTGGTTGGGAGACTGCCTGGGATTACCAAGTGCCGTAAGCTTTTTCTTACTTTCACCTTATCCAGAGGGCCCTGCGTCTTGCCACGAAAGTAAAGATGTCACTCCCCTTTCATTTCACAAATTACCTTTATTTGTACAACGACGGCAGTCCCCGCCCACATTTGCAGAAAGTACTCATAGCAATCGTATACAACTCACCGCTTTCTTCCTCATTTTAATAACGACTTTCTCAAAGACATCTTGACATCAATGCCGCATCGACGTCTGCTCTTCTCTCGGTGCGACTCTCAATAAACCCTCAACTGAAAACAAAAGGGCTGATTCTGGCAGCTTCCCTCGCTTACGGCCATACCGTTCCGACTGCGCCCGATCTCGTCTGATCTCGGAAGCTAAGCGGGGCCGGGCTTGGTTACCTACTTGGTTGGGAGACTGCCTGGGATTGCTAAGTGCCGTAAACTTTTTCTTACTTTCACTTTTTCCAGAGGGCCCTGCGTCTTGCCACGAATTGAACGATGTCACTCCCCTTTCATTTCACAAATTACCTTTATTTGTATAACGACGGCAGTCCCAGCCCACTTTTGCAGAAAGTACTCGTAGCAATCGTATACAACTCACCGCTTTCTTCCTCATTTTAAGAACTACTTTCTCAAAGACATCTTGACATCAATGCCGCATCGACGTCTGCTCTTCTCTCGGTGCGACTCTCAATAAACTCTCAACTGAAAACAAAAGGGCTGTTTCTGGCCACTTCCCTCGATTACGACCATACCGTTCCGACTGCGCCCGATCTCCTCTGATCTCGAAGGTAAGCGGAGCCGGGCTTGGTTAGTACTTGGTTGGGAGCCTGCCTGGGATTACCAAGTGCCGTAAGCTTTTTCTTACTTTCACTTTATCCCGGGGGCCCTGCGTCTTGCTACGAATGTAAAGATGTCACTCCCCTTTCATTTCACAAATTACCTTTATTTGAACAAAGACGGCAGTCCCCGCCCAATTTTGCAGAAAGAACTCGTAACAATCGTATACAACGACTTTCTCAAAGACATCTTGACATCAATGCCGCATCGATGTCTGCTCTTCTCTCGGTGCGACTCTCAATTAACCCTCAACTGAAAACAAAGGTCCTGATTCTGGCCGCTTCCCTCGCTAACGGCCATACCGTTCCGACTGCGCCCGATTTCGTCTGATCTCGGAAGCTATGCGGGGCCGGGCTTGGTTAGTACTTGGTTGGGAGACTGCCTGGGATTACCAAGTGCCGTAAGCTGTTTCTTACTTTCAACTTATCCAGAGGGCCCTGCGTCTTGCCACGAATGTAAAGCTGTCACTCCCCTATCATTTCACAAAGTATCTTTATTTGTACAACGATGGCAGTCCCCGCCCACTTTTGCAGAAAGTACTCAATCGCATACAACTCACCGCTTTCTTCCTCATTTTAATAACGACTTTCTCAAAGACATCTTGACATCAATGCCGCATCGACGTCTGCTCTTTTCTCGGTGCGACTCTCAATAAACCCTCAACTGAAAACAAAAGGGCTGATTCTGGCCGCTTCCCTCGCTTACGCCCATACTGTTTCGACTGCGCCCGATCTCGTCTGATCTCGGAAGCTAAGCGGGGCCGGGCTTGGTTAGTACTTGGTTGGGAGACTGCCTGGGATTGCTAAGTGCCGTAAACTTTTTCTTACTTTCACTTTTTCCAGAGGGCCCTGCGTCTTGCCACGAATTGAACGATGTCACTCCCCTTTCATTTCACAAATTACCTTTATTTGTACAACGACGGCAGTCCCAGCCCACTTTTGCAGAAAGTACTCGTAGCAATCGTATACAACTCACCGCTTTCTTCCTCATTTTAAGAACGACTTTCTCAAAGACATCTTGACATCAATGTCGCATCGACGTCTGCTCTTCTCTCGGTGCGACTCTCAATAAACCCTCAACTGAAAACAAAAGGGCTGATTCTGGCCGCTTCCCTCGCTTACGGCCATACCGTTCCGACTGCGCCCGATCTCGTCTGATCTCGGAAGCTAAGCGGGGCCGGGCCTGGTTAGTACTTGGTTGGGAGACTGCCTGGGAATACCAAGTGCCGTAAGCTTTTTCTTAGTTTCACCTTATCCAGAGGGCCCTGCGTCTTGCCACGAATGTAAAGCTGTCACTCCCCTATCATTTCACAAAGTGTCTTTATTTGTACAACGACGGCAGTCCCCGCCCACTTTTGCAGAAAGTACTCGTAGCAATCGCATACAACTCACCGCTTTCTTCCTCATTTTAATAACGACTTTCTCAAAGACATCTTGACATCAATGCCGCATCGACGTCTGCTCTTCTCTCGGTGCGACTCTCAATAAACCCTCAACTGAAAACAAAAGGGCTGATTCTGGCCGCTTCTCTCGCTTACGGCCATACCGTTCCGACTGCGCCCGATCTCGTCTGATCTCAGAAGCTAAGTGGGGCCGGGCTTGGTTAGTACTTGGTTGGGAGACTGCCTGGGAATACCAAGTGCCGTAAGCTTTTTCTTAGTTTCACCTTATCCAGAGGGCCCTGCGTCTTGCCACGAATGTAAAGCTGTCACTCCCCTATCATTTCACAAAGTATCTTTATTTGTACAACGACGGCAGTCCCCGCCCACTTTTGCAGAAAGTACTCGTAGCAATCGCATACAACTCACCGCTTTCTTCCTCATTTTAATAACGACTTTCTCAAAGACATCTTGACATCAATGCCGCATCGACGTCTGCTCTTCTCTCGGTGCGACTCTCAATAAACCCTCAACTGAAAACAAAAGTGCTGATTCTGGCCGCTTCCCTCGCTTATGGCCATACTGTTCCGACTGCGCCCGATCTCGTCTGATCTCGGAAGCTAAGCGGGACCGGGCTTGGTTAGTACTTGGTTGGGAGACTGCTTGGGATTACCAAGTGCCGTAAGCTTTTTCTTACTTTCACTTTATCCCGAGGGCCCAGCGTCTTGCCACGAATTTAAAGCTGTCACTCCCCTATCATTTCACAAAGTATCTTTATTTGTACAACGACGGCAGTCCCCGCCCACTTTTGCAGAAAGTACTCGTAGCAATCGCATACAACTCACCGCTTTCTTCCTCATTTTAATAACGACTTTCTCAAAGACATCTTGACATCAATGCCGCATCGATGTCTGCTCTTTTCTCGGTGCGACTCTCAATAAACCCTCAACTGAAAACAAAAGGGCTGATTCTGGCCGCTTCCCTCGCTTACGCCCATACTGTTTCGACTGCGCCCGATCTCGTCTGATCTCGGAAGCTAAGCGGGGCCGGGCTTGGTTAGTACTTGGTTGGGAGACTGCCTGGGATTGCTAAGTGCCGTAAACTTTTTCTTACTTTCACTTTTTCCAGAGGGCCCTGCGTCTTGCCACGAATTGAACGATGTCACTCCCCTTTCATTTCACAAATTACCTTTATTTGTACAACGACGGCAGTCCCAGCCCACTTTTGCAGAAAGTACTCGTAGCAATCGTATACAACTCACCGCTTTCTTCCTCATTTTAAGAACGACTTTCTCAAAGACATCTTGACATCAATGCCGCATCGACGTCTGCTCTTCTCTCGGTGCGACTCTCAATAAACCCTCAACTGAAAACAAAAGTGCTGATTCTGGCAGCTTCCCTCGCTTACGGCCATACTGTTCCGACTGCGCCCGATCTCGTCTGATCTCGGAAGCTAAGCGGGGCCGGGCTTGGTTAGTACTTGGTTGGGAGACTGCCTGGGAATACCAATTGCCGTAAGCTTTTTCTTAGTTTCACCTTATCCAGAGGGCCCTGCGTCTTGCCACGAATGTAAAGCTGTCACTCCCCTATCATTTCACAAAGTATCTTTATTTGTACAACGACGGCAGTCCCCGCCCACTTTTGCAGAAAGTACTCGTAGCAATCGCATACAACTCACCACTTTCTTCCTCATTTTAATAACGACTTTCTCAAAGACATCTTGACATCAATGCCGCATCGACGTCTGCTCTTCTCTTGGTGCGACTCTCAATAAACCCTCAACTGAAAACAAAAGGGCTGATTCTGGCCGCTTCTCTCGCTTACGGCCATACCGTTCCGACTGCGCCCGATCTCGTCTGATTTCGGAAGCTAAGCGGGGCCGGGCTTGGTTAGTACTTGGTTGGGAGACTGCCTGGGATTGCTAAGTGCCGTAAACTTTTTCTTACTTTCACTTTTTCCAGAGGGCCCTGCGTCTTGCCACGAATGTAAAGATGTCACTCCCCTTTCATTTCACAAATTACCTTTATTTGTACAACGACGGCAGTCCCCGCCCACTTTTGCAGAAAGAACTCGTAGCAATCGTATACAACTCACTGCTTTCTTCCTCATTTTAATAACGACTTTCTCAAAGACACCTTGACATCAATGCCGCATCGACGTCTGCTCTTCTCTCGGTGCGACTCTCAATAAACCCTCAACTGAAAACAAAAGGGCTGATTCTGGACGCTTCCCTCGCTTACGGCCATACCGTTCCGACTGCGCCCGATCTCGTCTGATCTCGGAAGCTAAGCGGGGCCGGGCTTGATTAGTACTTGGTAGGGAGACTGCCTGGGAATACCAAGTGCCGTAAGCTTTTTCTTAGTTTCACCTTATCCAGAGGGCCCTGCGTCTTGCCACGAATGTAAAGATGTCACTACCCTTTCATTTCACAAATTACCTTTATTTGTACAAAGACGGCAGTCCCCGCCCACTTTTGCAGAAAGTACTCGTAGCAATCGTATACAACTCACCGATTTCTTCCTCATTTTAATAACGACTTTCTCAAAGACATCTTGACATCAATGCCGCATCGACGTCTGCTCTTCTCTCGGTGCGACTCTCAATAAACCCTCAACTGAAAACAAAAGTGCTGATTCTGGCCGCTTCCCTCGCTTACGGCCATACCGTTCCAACTGCGCCCGATCTCGTCTGATCTCGGAAGCTAAGCGGGACCTGGCTTGGTTAGTACTTGGTTGGGAGACTGCCTGGGATTACCAAGTGCCGTAAGCTTTTTCGTACTTTCACTTTATCCAGAGGGCCCTGCATCTTGCCACGAATGTAAAGATGTCACTCCCCTTTCATTTCACAAATTACCTTTATTTGTACAATGAAGGCAGCCCACTTTTGCAGAAAGTACTCATAGCAATCGCATACAACTCGCCGCTTTCTTCCTCATTTTAATAAAGACTTTCTCAAAGACATCTTGACATCAATGCCGCATCGACGTCTGCTCTTCTCTCGGTGCGACTCTCAATAAACCCTCAACTGAAAACAAAAGTGCTGATTCTGGCCGCTTCCCTCGCTTACGGCCATACTGTTCCGACTGCGCCCGATCTCGTCTGATCTCGGAAGCTAAGCGGGGCTGGGCTTGGTTAGTACTTGGTTGGGAGACTGCCTGGGAATACCAAGTGCCGTAAGCTTTTTCTTAGTTTCACCTTATCCAGAGGGCCCTGCGTCTTGCCACGAATTGAAAGATGTCACTCCCTTTTCATTTCACAAATTACCTTTATTTGTACAACGACGGCAGTCCGAGCCCACTTTTGCAGAAAGTACTCGTAGCAATCGTATACAACTCACCGCTTTCTTCCTCATTTTAAGAACGACTTTCTCAAAGACATCTTGACATCAATGCCGCATCGACGTCTGTTCTTCTCTCGGTGCGACTCTCAATAAACCCTCAACTGAAAACAAAAGGGCTGATTCTGGCCGCTTCCCTCGCTTACGGCCATACTGTTCCGACTGCGCCCGATCTCGTCTGATCTCGGAAGCTAAGCGGGGCCGGGCTTGGTTAGTACTTGGTTGGGAGACTGCCTGGGAATACCAAGTGCGGTAAGCTTTTTCTTAGTTTCACCTTATCCAGAGGGCCCTGCGTCTTGCCACGAATTGAAAGATGTCACTCCCTTTTCATTTCACAAATTACCTTTATTTGTACAACGACGGCAGTCCCAGCCCACTTTTGCAGAAAGTACTCGTAGCAATCGTATACAACTCACCGCTTTCTCCCTCATTTTAAGAACGACTTTCTCAAAGACATCTTGACATCAATGACGCATCGACGTCTGCTCTTCTCTCGGTGCGACTCTCAATAAACCCTCAACTGAAAACAAAAGGGCTGATTCTGGCCGCTTCCCTTGCTTACGGCCATACCGTTCCGACTGCGCCCGATCTCGTCTGATCTCGGAAGCTAAGCGGGGCCGGGCTTGGTCAGTACTTGGTTGGGAGACTGCCTGGGAATACCAAGTGCCGTAAGCTTTTTCTTAGTTTCACCTTATCCAGAGGGCCCTGCGTCTTGCCACGAATTGAAAGATGTCACTCCCTTTTCATTTCACAAATTACCTTTATTTGTACAACGACGGCAGTCCCAGCCCACTTTTGCAGAAAGTACTCGTAGCAATCGTATACAACTCACCGCTTTCTCCCTCATTTTAAGAACGACTTTCTCAAAGACATCTTGACATCAATGCCGCATCGACGTCTGCTCTTCTCTCGGTGCGACTCTCAATAAACCCTCAACTGAAAACAAAAGGGCTGATTCTGGCCGCTTCCCTCGCTTACAGCCATACCGTTCCGACTGCGCCCGATCTCATTTGATCTCGGAAGCTAAGCGGGGCCGGGCTTGGTCAGTACTTGGTTGGGAGACTGCCTGGGAATACCAAGTGCCGTAAGCTTTTTCTTAGTTTCACCTTATCCAGAGGGCCCTGCGTCTTGCCACGAATTGAAAGATGTCACTCCCTTTTCATTTCACAAATTACCTTTATTTGTACAACGACGGCAGTCCCAGCCCACTTTTGCAGAAAGTACTCGTAGCAATCGTATACAACTCACCGATTTCTTCCTCATTTTAATAACGACTTTCTCAAAGACATCTTGACATCAATGCCGCATCGACGTCTGCTCTTCTCTCGGTGCGACTCGCAATAAACCCTCAACTAAAAACAAAAGTGCTGATTCTGGCCGCTTCCCTCGCTTACGGCCATACCGTTCCGACTGCGCCCGATCTCGTCTGATCTCGGAAGCTAAGCGGGGCCGGGCTTGGTCAGTACTTGGTTGGGAGACTGCCTGGGAATACCAAGTGCCGTAAGCTTTTTCTTAGTTTCACCTTATCCAGAGGGCCCTGCGTCTTGCCACGAATGTAAAGATGTCACTACCCTTTCATTTCACAAATTACCTTTATTTGTACGAAGACGGCAGTCCCCGCCCACTTTTGCAGAAAGTACTCGTAGCAATCGTATACAACTCACCGATTTCTTCCTCATTTTAATAACGACTTTCTCAAAGACATCTTGACATCAATGCCGCATCGACGTCTGCTCTTCTCTCGGTGCGACTCTCAATAAACCCTCAACTGAAAACAAAAGTGCTGATTCTGGCCGCTTCCCTCGCTTACGGCCATACCGTTCCGACTGCGCCCGATCTCGTCTGATCTCGGAAGCTAAGCGGGGCCGGGCTTGGTCAGTACTTGGTTGGGAGACTGCCTGGGAATACCAAGTGCCGTAAGCTTTTTCTTAGTTTCACCTTATCCAGAGGGCCCTGCGTCTTGCCACGAATGTAAAGATGTCACTACCCTTTCATTTCACAAATTACCTTTATTTGTACAAAGACGGCAGTCCCCGCCCACTTTTGCAGAAAGTACTCGTAGCAATCGTATACAACTCACCGATTTCTTCCTCATTTTAATAACGACTTTCTCAAAGACATCTTGACATCAATGCCGCATCGACGTCTGCTCTTCTCTCGGTGCGACTCTCAATAAACCCTCAACTGAAAACAAAAGTGCTGATTCTGGCCGCTTCCCTCGCTTACGGCCATACCGTTCCGACTGCGCCCGATCTCGTCTGATCTCGGAAGCTAAGCGGGGCCGGGCTTGGTCAGTACTTGGTTGGGAGACTGCCTGGGAATACCAAGTGCCGTAAGCTTTTTCTTAGTTTCACCTTATCCAGAGGGCCCTGCGTCTTGCCACGAATGTAAAGATGTCACTACCCTTTCATTTCACAAATTACCTTTATTTGTACAAAGACGGCAGTCCCCGCCCACTTTTGCAGAAAGTACTCGTAGCAATCGTATACAACTCACCGATTTCTTCCTCATTTTAATAACGACTTTCTCAAAGACATCTTGACATCAATGCCGCATCGACGTCTGCTCTTCTCTCGGTGCGACTCTCAATAAACCCTCAACTGAAAACAAAAGTGCTGATTCTTGCCGCTTCCCTCGCTTACGGCCATACCGTTCCGACTGCGCCCGATCTCGTCTGATCTCGGAAGCTAAGCGGGGCCGGGCTTGGTCAGTACTTGGTTGGGAGACTGCCTGGGAATACCAAGTGCCGTAAGCTTTTTCTTAGTTTCACCTTATCCAGAGGGCCCTGCGTCTTGCTACGAATGTAAAGATGTCACTACCCTTTCATTTCACAAATTACCTTTATTTGTACAAAGACGGCAGTCCCCGCCCACTTTTGCAGAAAGTACTCGTAGCAATCGTATACAACTCACCGATTTCTTCCTCATTTTAATAACGACTTTCTCAAAGACATCTTGACATCAATGCCGCATCGACGTCTGCTCTTCTCTCGGTGCGACTCTCAATAAACCCTCAACTGAAAACAAAAGTGCTGATTCTGGCCGCTTCCCTCGCTTACGGCCATACCGTTCCGACTGCGCCCGATCTCGTCTGATCTCGGAAGCTAAGCGGGGCCGGGCTTGGTCAGTACTTGGTTGGGAGACTGCCTGAGAATACCAAGTGCCGTAAGCTTTTTCTTAGTTTCACCTTATCCAGAGGGCCCTGCGTCTTGCCACGAATGTAAAGATGTCACTACCCTTTCATTTCACAAATTACCTTTATTTGTACAAAGACGGCAGTCCCCGCCCACTTTTGCAGAAAGTACTCGTAGCAATCGTATACAACTCACCGATTTCTTCCTCATTTTAATAACGACTTTCTCAAAGACATCTTGACATCAATGCCGCATCGACGTCTGCTCTTCTCTCGGTGCGACTCTCAATAAACCCTCAACTGAAAACAAAAGTGCTGATTCTGGCCGCTTCCCTCGCTTACGGCCATACCGTTCCGACTGCGCCCGATCTCGTCTGATCTCGGAAGCTAAGCGGGGCCGGGCTTGGTCAGTACTTGGTTGGGAGACTGCCTGGGAATACCAAGTGCCGTAAGCTTTTTCTTAGTTTCACCTTATCCAGAGGGCCCTGCGTCTTGCCACGAATGTAAAGATGTCACTACCCTTTCATTTCTCAAATTACCTTTATTTGTACAAAGACGGCAGTCCCCGCCCACTTTTGCAGAAAGTACTCGTAGCAATCGTATACAACTCACCGATTTCTTCCTCATTTTAATAACGACTTTCTCAAAGACATCTTGACATCAATGCCGCATCGACGTCTGCTCTTCTCTCGGTGCGACTCTCAATAAACCCTCAACTGAAAACAAAAGTGCTGATTCTGGCCGCTTCCCTCGCTTACGGCCATACCGTTCCGACTGCGCCCGATCTCGTCTGATCTCGGAAGCTAAGCGGGGCCGGGCTTGGTCAGTACTTGGTTGGGAGACTGCCTGGGAATACCAAGTGCCGTAAGCTTTTTCTTAGTTTCACCTTATCCAGAGGGCCCTGCGTCTTGCCACGAATGTAAAGATGTCACTACCCTTTCATTTCTCAAATTACCTTTATTTGTACAAAGACGGCAGTCCCCGCCCACTTTTGCAGAAAGTACTCGTAGCAATCGTATACAACTCACCGATTTCTTCCTCATTTTAATAACGACTTTCTCAAAGACATCTTGACATCAATGCCGCATCGACGTCTGCTCTTCTCTCGGTGCGACTCTCAATAAACCCTCAACTGAAAACAAAAGTGCTGATTCTGGCCGCTTCCCTCGCTTACGGCCATACCGTTCCGACTGCGCCCGATCTCGTCTGATCTCGGAAGCTAAGCGGGGCCGGGCTTGGTCAGTACTTGGTTGGGAGACTGCCTGGGAATACCAAGTGCCGTAAGCTTTTTCTTAGTTTCACCTTATCCAGAGGGCCCTGCGTCTTGCCACGAATGTAAAGATGTCACTACCCTTTCATTTCACAAATTACCTTTATTTGTACAAAGACGGCAGTCCCCGCCCACTTTTGCAGAAAGTACTCGTAGCAATCGTATACAACTCACCGATTTCTTCCTCATTTTAATAACGACTTTCTCAAAGACATCTTGACATCAATGCCGCATCGACGTCTGCTCTTCTCTCGGTGCGACTCTCAATAAACCCTCAACTGAAAACAAAAGGGCTGATTCTGGCCGCTTCCCTCGCTTACAGCCATACCGTTCCGACTGCGCCTGATCTCGTCTGATCTCGGAAGCTAAGCGGGGCCGGGCTTGGTCAGTACTTGGTTGGGAGACTGCCTGGGAATACCAAGTGCCGTAAGCTTTTTCTTAGTTTCACCTTATCCAGAGGGCCCTGCGTCTTGCCACGAATGTAAAGATGTCACTACCCTTTCATTTCACAAATTACCTTTATTTGTACAGACGGCAGTCCCCGCCCACTTTTGCAGAAAGTACTCGTAGCAATCGTATACAACTCACCGATTTCTTCCTCATTTTAATAACGACTTTCTCAAAGACATCTTGACATCAATGCCGCATCGACGTCTGCTCTTCTCTCGGTGCGACTCTCAATAAACCCTCAACTGAAAACAAAAGTGCTGATTCTGGCCGCTTCCCTCGCTTACGGCCATACCGTTCCGACTGCGCCCGATCTCGTCTGATCTCGGAAGCTAAGCGGGACCTGGCTTGGTTAGTACTTGGTTGGGAGACTGCCTGGGATTACCAAGTGCCGTAAGCTTTTTCTTACTTTCACTTTATCCAGAGGGCCCTGCATCTTGCCACGAATGTAAAGATGTCACTCCCCTTTCATTTCACAAATTACCTTTATTTGTACAATGAAGGCAGCCCACTTTTGCAGAAAGTACTCATAGCAATCGCATACAACTCGCCGCTTTCTTCCTCATTTTAATAAAGACTTTCTCAAAGACATCTTGACATCAATGCCGCATCGACGTCTGCTCTTCTCTCGGTGCGACTCTCAATAAACCCTCAACTGAAAACAAAAGTGCTGATTCTGGCCGCTTCCCTCGCATACGGCCATACCGTTCCGACTGCGCCCGATCTCGTCTGATCTCGGAAGCTAAGCGGGGCCGGGCTTGGTTAGTACTTGGTTGGGAGACTGCCTGGGAATACCAAGTGCCGTAAGCTTTTTCTTAGTTTCACCTTATCCAGAGGGCCCTGCGTCTTGCCACGAATTGAAAGATGTCACTCCCTTTTCATTTCACAAATTACCTTTATTTGTACAACGACGGCAGTCCGAGCCCACTTTTGCAGAAAGTACTCGTAGCAATCGTATACAACTCACCTCTTTCTCCCTCATTTTAAGAACGACTTTCTCAAAGACATCTTGACATCAATGCCGCATCGACGTCTGCTCTTCTCTCGGTGCGACTCTCAATAAACCCTCAACTGAAAACAAAAGGGCTGATTCTGGCCGCTTCCCTCGCTTACGGCCATACTGTTCCGACTGCGCCCGATCTCGTCTGATCTCGGAAGCTAAGCGGGGCCGGGCTTGGTTAGTACTTGGTTGGGAGACTGCCTGGGAATACCAAGTGCCGTAAGCTTTTTCTTAGTTTCACCTTATCCAGAGGGCCCTGCGTCTTGCCACGAATTGAAAGATGTCACTCCCTTTTCATTTCACAAATTACCTTTATTTGTACAACGACGGCAGTCCCAGCCCACTTTTGCAGAAAGTACTCGTAGCAATCGTATACAACTCACCGCTTTCTCCCTCATTTTAAGAACGACTTTCTCAAAGACATCTTGACATCAATGACGCATCGACGTCTGCTCTTCTCTCGGTGCGACTCTCAATAAACCCTCAACTGAAAACAAAAGGGCTGATTCTGGCCGCTTCCCTTGCTTACGGCCATACTTTTCCGACTGCGCCCGATCTCGTCTGATCTCGGAAGCTAAGCGGGGCCGGGCTTGGTTAGTACTTGGTTGGGAGACTGCCTGGGAATACCAAGTGCCGTAAGCTTTTTCTTAGTTTCACCTTATCCAGAGGGCCCTGCGTCTTGCCACGAATTGAAAGATGTCACTCCCTTTTCATTTCACAAATTACCTTTATTTGTACAACGACGGCAGTCCCAGCCCACTTTTGCAGAAAGTACTCGTAGCAATCGTATACAACTCACCGCTTTCTCCCTCATTTTAAGAACGACTTTCTCAAAGACATCTTGACATCAATGCCGCATCGACGTCTGCTCTTCTCTCGGTGCGACTCTCAATAAACCCTCAACTGAAAACAAAAGGGCTGATTCTGGCCGCTTCCCTCGCTTACGGCCATACCGTTCCGACTGCGCCCGATCTCGTCTGATCTCGGAAGCTAATCGGGGCCGGGCTTGGTTAGTTCTTGGTTGGGAGACTGCCTGGGAATACCAAGTGCCGTAAGCTTTTTCTTAGTTTCACCTTATCCAGAGGGCCCTGCGTCTTGCCACGAATTGAAAGATGTCACTCCCTTTTCATTTCACAAATTACCTTTATTTGTACAACGATGGCAGTCCCAGCCCACTTTTGCAGAAAGTACTCGTAGCAATCGTATACAACTCACCGCTTTCTCCCTCATTTTAAGAACGACTTTCTCAAAGACATCTTGACATCAATGACGCATCGACGTCTGCTCTTCTCTCGGTGCGACTCTCATTTAACCCTCAACTGAAAACAAAAGTGCTGATTCTGGCCGCTTCCCTCGCTTACGGCCGTACCGTTCCAACTGCGCCCGATATTGTCTGATCTCGGAAGCTAAGCGGGACCGGGCTTGGTTAGTACTTGGTTGGGAGACTGCCTGGGATTACCAAGTGCCGTAAGCTTTTTCTTACTTTCACTTTATCCAGAGGGCCCTGCATCTTGCCACGAATATAAAGATGTCACTCCCCTTTCATTTCACAAATTACCTTAATTTGTACAACGACGGCAGTCCCAGCCCACTTTTGCAGAAAGTACTCGTAGCAATCGTATACAACTCACCGCTTTCTTCCTCATTTTAATAACGACTTTCTCAAAGACATCTTGACATCAATGCCGCATCGACGTCTGCTCTTCTCTCGGTGCGACTCTCAATAAACCCTCAACTGAAAACAAAAGTGCTGATTCTGGCCGCTTCCCTCGCTTACGGCCATACCGTTCCGTCTGCGCCTGATCTCGTCTGATCTCGGAAGCTAAGCGGGGCCGGGCTTGGTCAGTACTTGGTTGGGAGACTGCCTGGGAATACCAAGTGCCGTAAGCTTTTTCTTAGTTTCACCTTATCCAGAGGGCCCTGCGTCTTGCCACGAATGTAAAGATGTCACTACCCTTTCATTTCACAAATTACCTTTATTTGTACAAAGACGGCAGTCCCCGCCCACTTTTGCAGAAAGTACTCGTAGCAATCGTATACAACTCACCGATTTCTTCCTCATTTTAATAACGACTTTCTCAAAGACATCTTGACATCAATGCCGCATCGACGTCTGCTCTTCTCTCGGTGCGACTCTCAATAAACCCTCAACTGAAAACAAAAGTGCTGATTCTGGCCGCTTCCCTCGCTTACGGCCATACCGTTCCGACTGCGCCCGATCTCGTCTGATCTCGGAAGCTAAGCGGGACCTGGCTTGGTTAGTACTTGGTTGGGAGACTGCCTGGGATTACCAAGTGCCGTAAGCTTTTTCTTACTTTCACTTTATCCAGAGGGCCCTGCATCTTGCCACGAATGTAAAGATGTCACTCCCCTTTCATTTCACAAATTACCTTTATTTGTACAATGAAGGCAGCCCACTTTTGCAGAAAGTACTCATAGCAATCGCATACAACTCGCCGCTTTCTTCCTCATTTTAATAAAGACTTTCTCAAAGACATCTTGACATCAATGCCGCATCGACGTCTGCTCTTCTCTCGGTGCGACTCTCAATAAACCCTCAACTGAAAACAAAAGTGCTGATTCTGGCCGCTTCCCTCGCTTACGGCCATACCGTTCCGACTGCGCCCGATCTCGTCTGATCTCGGAAGCTAAGCGGGGCCGGGCTTGGTTAGTACTTGGTTGGGAGACTGCCTGGGAATACCAAGTGCCGTAAGCTTTTTCTTAGTTTCACCTTATCCAGAGGGCCCTGCGTCTTGCCACGAATTGAAAGATGTCACTCCCTTTTCATTTCACAAATTACCTTTATTTGTACAACGACGGCAGTCCGAGCCCACTTTTGCAGAAAGTACTCGTAGCAATCGTATACAACTCACCGCTTTCTTCCTCATTTTAAGAACGACTTTCTCAAAGACATCTTGACATCAATGCCGCATCGACGTCTGCTCTTCTCTCGGTGCGACTCTCAATAAACCCTCAACTGAAAACAAAAGGGCTGATTCTGGCCGCTTCCCTCGCTTACGGCCATACCGTTCCGACTGCGCCCGATCTCGTCTGATCTCGGAAGCTAAGCGGGGCCGGGCTTGGTTAGTACTTGGTTGGGAGACTGCCTGGGAATACCAAGTGCCGTAAGCTTTTTCTTAGTTTCACCTTATCCAGAGGGCCCTGCGTCTTGCCACGAATTGAAAGATGTCACTCCCTTTTCATTTCACAAATTACCTTTATTTGTACAACGACGGCAGTCCGAGCCCACTTTTGCAGAAAGTACTCGTAGCAATCGTATACAACTCACCGCTTTCTTCCTCATTTTAAGAACGACTTTCTCAAAGACATCTTGACATCAATGCCGCATCGACGTCTGCTCTTCTCTCGGTGCGACTCTCAATAAACCCTCAACTGAAAACAAAAGGGCTGATTCTGGCCGCTTCCCTCGCTTACGGCCATACCGTTCCGACTGCGCCCGATCTCGTCTGATCTCGGAAGCTAAGCGGGGCCGGGCTTGGTTAGTACTTGGTTGGGAGACTGCCTGGGAATACCAAGTGCCGTAAGCTTTTTCTTAGTTTCACCTTATCCAGAGGGCCCTGCGTCTTGCCACGAATTGAAAGATGTCACTCCCATTTCATTTCACAAATTACCTTTATTTGTACAACGACGGCAGTCCCAGCCCACTTTTGCAGAAAGTACTCGTAGCAATCGTATACAACTCACCGCTTTCTCCCTCATTTTAAGAACGACTTTCTCAAAGACATCTTGACATCAATGACGCATCGACGTCTGCTCTTCTCTCGGTGCGACTCTCATTTAACCCTCAACTGAAAACAAAAGTGCTGATTCTGGCCGCTTCCCTCGCTTACGGCCGTACCGTTCCAACTGCGCCCGATATTGTCTGATCTCGGAAGCTAAGCGGGACCGGGCTTGGTTAGTACTTGGTTGGGAGACTGCCTGGGATTACCAAGTGCCGTAAGCTTTTTCTTACTTTCACTTTATCCAGAGGGCCCTGCATCTTGCCACGAATATAAAGATGTCACTCCCCTTTCATTTCACAAATTACCTTAATTTGTACAACGACGGCAGTCCCAGCCCACTTTTGCAGAAAGTACTCGTAGCAATCGTATACAACTCACCGCTTTCTTCCTCATTTTAAGAACGACTTTCTCAAAGACATCTTGACGTCAATGCCGCATCGACGTCTGCTCTTATCTCGGTGCGACTCTCATTAAACCCTCAACTGAAAACAAAAGGGCTGATTCTGGCCACTTCCCTCGCTTACGGCCATACCGTTCCGACTGCGCCCGATCTCGTCTGATCTCGGAAGCTAAGCGGGGCCGGGCTTGGTTAGTACTTGGTTCGGAGACTGCCTGGGAATACCATGTGCCGTAAGCTTTTTCTTAGTTTCACCTTATCCAGAGGGCCCTGCGTCTTGCCACGAATTGAAAGATGTCACTCCCTTTTCATTTCACAAATTACCTTTATTTGTACAACGACGGCAGTCCCAGCCCACTTTTGCAGAAAGTACTCGTAGCAATCGTATACAACTCACCGCTTTCTCCCTCATTTTAAGAACGACTTTCTCAAAGACATCTAGACATCAATGACGCATCGACGTCTGCTCTTCTCTCGGTGCGACTCTCAATTAACCCTCAACTGAAAACAAAAGGGCTGATTCTGGCCGCTTCCCTCGCTTACGGCCGTACCGTTCCGACTGCGCCCGATCTTGTCTGATCTCGGAAGCTAAGCGGGACCAGGCTTGGTTAGTACTTGGTTGGGAGACTGCCTGGGATTACCAAGTGCCGTAAGCTTTTTCTTACTTTCACTTTATCCAGAGGGCCCTGCATCTTGCCACGAATGTAAAGATGTCACTCCCCTTTCATTTCACAAATTACCTTTATTTGTACAATGAAGGCAGCCCACTTTTGCAGAAAGTACTCATAGCAATCGCATACAACTCGCCGCTTTCTTCCTCATTTTAATAAAGACTTTCTCAAAGACATCTTGACATCAATGCCACATCGACGTCTGCTCTTCTCTCGGTGCGACTCTCAATAAACTCTCAACTGACTCTCAATAAACCCTCAACTGAAAACAAAAGGGCTGATTCTGGCCGCTTCCCTCGCTTACGGCCATACCGTTCCGACTGCGCCCGATCTCGTCTGATCTCGGAAGCTAAGCGGGGCCGGGCTTGGTTAGTACTTGGTTGGGAGACTGCCTCGGATTACCAAGTGCCGTAAGCTTTTTCTTACTTTCACTTTATCCCGAGGGCCCAGCGTCTTGCCACGAATGTAAAGATATCACTCCCCTTTCATTTCACAAATTGCCTTTATTTGTACAACAACGGCAGTCCCAGCCCACTTTTGCAGAAAGTACTCGTAGCAATCGTATACAACTCACCGCTTTCTCCCTCATTTTAAGAACGACTTTCTCAAAGACATCTTGACATCAATACCGCATCGACGTCTGCTCTACTCTCGGTGCGACTCTTAATTAACCCTCAAATCAAAACAAAAGTGCTGATTCTGGCCGCTTCCCTCGCTTATGGCCATACCGTTCCGACTGCGCCCAATCTCGTCTGATTTTGGAAGCTAAGCGGGGCCGGGCTTGGTTAGTACTTGGTTGGGAGACTGCCTGGGAATACCAAGTGCCGTAAGCTTTTTCTTAGTTTCACCTTATCCAGAGGGCCCTGCGTCTTGCCACGAATTGAAAGATGTCACTCCCTTTTCATTTCACAAATTACCTTTATTTGTACAACGACGGCAGTCGCAGCCCACTTTTTCAGAAAGTACTCGTAGCAATCGTATACAACTCACCGCTTTCTCCCTCATTTTAAGAACGACTTTCTCAAAGACATCTTGACATCAATGCCGCATTGACGTCTGCTCTTCTCTCGGTGCGACTCTCAATTAACCCTCAACTGAAAACAAAAGTGCTGATTCTGGCCACTTCCCTCGCTTACGGCCATACCGTTCCGACTGCGCACGATCTCGTCTGATCTCAGAAGCTAAGCGGGGCCGGGCTTGGTTAGTACTTGGTTGGGAGACTGCTTGGGATTACCAAGTGCCATAAGCTTTTTCTTACTTTCACTTTATCCCGAGGGCCCAGCGTCATGCCACGAATGTAAAGCTGTCACTCCCCTTTCATTTCACAAATTACCTTTATTTGTACAACGACGGCAGTCCCAGCCCACTTTTGCAGAAAGTACTCGTAGCAATCGTATACAACTCACCGCTTTCTTCCTCATTTTAAGAACGACTTTCTCAAAGACATCTTGACATCAATGCCGCATCGACGTCTGCTCTTCTCTCGGTGCGACTCTCAATAAACCCTCAACTGAAAACAAAAGGGCTGATTCTGGCTGCTTCCCTCGCTTATGGCCATACCGTTCTGACTGCGCCCGATCTCGTCTGATCTCGGAAGCTAAGCGGGGCCGGGCTTGGTTAGTACTTGGTTGGGAGACTGCTTGGGATTACCAAGTGCCGTAAGCTTTTTCTTACTTTCACTTTATCCCGAAGGCCCAGCGTCTTGCCACGAATGTAAAGCTGTCACTCCCCTTTCATTTCACAAATTACCTTTATTTGTACAACGACGGCAGTCCCAGCCCACTTTTGCAGAAAGTACTCGTAGCAATCGTATACAACTCACCGCTTTCTTCCTCATTTTAATAACGACTTTCTCAAAGACATCTTGACATCAATGCCGCATCGACGTCTGCTCTTCTCTCGGTGCGACTCTCAATAAACCCTCAACTGAAAACAAAAGGGCTGATTCTGGCAGCTTCCCTCGCTTACGGCCATACCGTTCCGACTGCGCCCAATCTCGTCTGATTTTGGAAGCTAATCGGGGCCGGGCTTGGATAGTACTTGGTTGGGAGACTGCCTGGGAATACCAAGTGCCGTAAGCTTTTTCTTAGTTTCACCTTATCCAGAGGGCCCTGCGTCTTGCCACGAATTGAAAGATGTCACTCCCTTTTCATTTCACAAATTACCTTCATTTGTACAACGACGGCAGTCCCAGCCCACTTTTTCAGAAAGTACTCGTAGCAATCGTATACAACTCACCGCTTTCTCCCTCATTTTAAGAACGACTTTCTCAAAGACATCTTGACATCAATGCCGCATTGATGTCTGCTCTTCTCTCGGTGCGACTCTCAATTAACCCTCAACTGAAAACAAAAGTGCTGATTCTGGCCACTTCCCTCGCTTACGGCCATACCGTTCCGACTGCGCACGATCTCGTCTGATCTCAGAAGCTAAGCGGAGCCGGGCTTGGTTAGTACTTGGTTGGGAGACTGCTTGGGATTACCAAGTGCCGTAAGCTTTTTCTTACTTTCACTTTATCCCGAGGGCCCAGCGTCTTGCCACGAATGTAAAGCTGTCACTCCCCTTTCATTTCACAAATTACCTTTATTTGTACAACGACGGCAGTCCCAGCCCACTTTTGCAGAAAGTACTCGTAGCAATCGTATACAACTCACCGCTTTCTTCTTCATTTTAAGAACGACTTTCTCAAAGACATCTTGACATCAATGCCGCATCGACGTCTGCTCTTCTCTCGGTGCGACTCTCAATAAACCCTCAACTGAAAACAAAAGGGCTGATTCTGGCTGCTTCCCTCGCTTATGGCCATACCGTTCCGACTGCGCCCGATCTCGTCTGATCTCGGAAGCTAAGCGGGGCCGGGCTTGGTTAGTACTTGGTTGGGAGACTGCTTGGGATTACCAAGTGCCGTAAGCTTTTTCTTACTTTCACTTTATCCCGAGGGCCCAGCGTCTTGCCACGAATGTAAAGCTGTCACTCCCCTTTCATTTCACAAATTACCTTTATTTGTACAACGACGGCAGTCCCAGCCCACTTTTGCAGAAAGTACTCGTAGCAATCGTATACAACTCACCGCTTTCTCCCTCATTTTAAGAACGACTTTCTCAAAGACATCTTGACATCAATGCCGCATCGACGTCTGCTCTACTCTCGGTGCGACTCTTAATTAACCCTCAACTGAAAACAAAAGTGCTGATTCTGGCCACTTCCCTCGCTTATGGCCATACCGTTCCGACTGCGCCCAATCTCGTCTGATTTTGGAAGCTAAGCGGGGCCGGGCTTGGTTAGTACTTGGTTGGGAGACTGCCTGGGAATACCAAGTGCCGTAAGCTTTTTCTTAGTTTCACCTTATCCAGAGGGCCCTGCGTCTTGCCTCGAATTGAAAGATGTCACTCCCTTTTCATTTCACAAATTACCTTTATTTGTACAACGACGGCAGTCCCAGCCCACTTTTTCAGAAAGTACTCGTAGCAATCGTATACAACTCACCGCTTTCTCCCTCATTTTAAGATCTACTTTCTCAAAGACATCTTGACATCAATGCCGCATCGACGTCTGCTCTTCTCTCGGTGCGACTCTCAATAAACTCTCAACTGAAAACAAAAGGGCTGTTTCTGGCCACTTCCCTCGATTACGGCCATACCGTTCCGACTGCGCCCGATCTCGTCTGATCTCGGAAGCTAAGCGGGACCGGGCTTGGTTAGTACTTGGTTGGGAGACTGCTTGGGATTACCAAGTGCCGTAAGCTTTTTCTTACTTTCACTTTATCCCGAGGGCCCAGCGACTTGCCACGAATGTAAAGCTGTCACTCCCCTATCATTTCACAAAGTATCTTTATTTGTACAACGACGGCAGTCCCCGCCCACTTTTGCAGAAAGTACTCGTAGCAATCGCATACAACTCACCGCTTTCTTCCTCATTTTAATAACGACTTTCTCAAAGACATCTTGACATCAATGCCGCATCGATGTCTGCTCTTTTCTCGGTGCGACTCTCAATAAACCCTCAACTGAAAACAAAAGGGCTGATTCTGGCCGCTTCCCTCGCTTACGGCCATACTTTTTCGACTGCGCCCGATCTCGTCTGATCTCGGAAGCTAAGCGGGGCCGGGCTTGGTTAGTACTTGGTTGGGAGACTGCCTGGGATTGCTAAGTGCCGTAAACTTTTTCTTACTTTCACTTTTTCCAGAGGGCCCTGCGTCTTGCCACGAATTGAACGATGTCACTCCCCTTTCATTTCACAAATTACCTTTATTTGTACAACGACGGCAGTCCCAGCCCACTTTTGCAGAAAGTACTCGTAGCAATCGAATACAACTCACCGCTTTCTTCCTCATTTTAAGAACTACTTTCTCAAAAACATCTTGACATCAATGCCGCATCGACGTCTGCTCTTCTCTCGGTGCGACTCTCAATTAACCCTCAACTGAAAACAAAGGTGCTGATTCTGGCCACTTCCCTCGCTAACGGCCATACCGTTCCGACTGCGCCCGATTTCGTCTGATCTCGGAAGCTAAGCGGGGCCGGGCTTGGTTAGTACTTGGTTGGGAAACTGCTTGGGATTACCAAGTGCCGTAAGCTTTTTCTTACTTTCACTTTATCCCGAGGGCCCAGCGTCTTGCCACGAATGTAAAGCTGTCACTCCCCTATCATTTCACAAAGTATCTTTATTTGTACAACGACGGCAGTCCCCGCCTACTTTTGCAGAAAGTACTCGTAGCAATCGCATACAACTCACCGCTTTCTTCCTCATTTTAATAACGACTTTCTCAAAGACATCTTGACATCAATGCCGCATCGACGTCTGCTCTTCTCTCGGTGCGACTCTCAATAAACTCTCAACTGAAAACAAAAGGGCTGTTTCTGGCCACTTCCCTCGATTACGGCCATACCGTTCCGACAGCGCCCGATCTCCTCTGATCTCGAAGGTAAGCGGAGCCGGGCTTGGTTAGTACTTGGTTGGGAGACTGCCTGGGAATACCAAGTGCCGTAAGCTTTTTCTTAGTTTCACCTTATCCAGAGGGCCCTGCGTCTTGCCACGAATTGAAAGATGTCACTCCCTTTTCATTTCACAAAGTATCTTTATTTGTACAACGATGGCAGTCCCCGCCCACTTTTGCAGAAAGTACTCGTAGCAATCGTATACAACTCACCGCTTTCTTCCTCATTTTAAGAACGACTTTCTCAAAGACATCTTGACATCAATGCCGCATCGACGTCTGCTCTTCTCTCGGTGCAACTCTCAATAAACCCTCAACTGAAAAGAAAAGGGCTGATTCTGGCCGCTTCCCTCACTTACGGCCATACCGTTCCGACTGCGCCCGATCTCGTCTGATCTCGGAAGCTAAGCGTGGCCGGGCTTGGTTAGTACTTGGTTGGGAGACTGCCTGGGATTACCAAGTGCCGTAAGCTTTTTCTTACTTTCACCTTATCCAGAGGGCCCAGCGTCTTGCCACGAATGTAAAGATGTCACTCCCCTTTCATTTCACAAATTACCTTTATTTGTACAATGACGGCAGTCCCCGCCCACTTTTGCAGAAAGTACTCGTAGCAATCGTATACAACTCACCGCTTTCTTCCTCATTTTAATAACGACTTTCTCAAAGACATCTTGACATCAATGGCGAATCGACGTCTGCTCTTCTCTCAGTGCGACTCTCAATAAACCCTCAACTGAAAACAAAGGGGCTGATTCTGGCAGCTTCCCTCGCTTACGGCCATACCGTTCCGACTGCGCCTGATCTCGGAAGCTAAGCGGGGCCGGGCTTGGTTAGTACTAGGTTGGGAGACTGCCTGGGATTACCAAGTGCCGTAAGCATTTTCTTACTTTCACCTTATCCAGAGGGCCCAGCGTCTTGCCACGAATGTAAAGATGTCACTCCCTTTTCATTTCACAAAGTATCTTTATTTGTACAACGACGGCAGTCCCCGCCCACTTTTGCAGAAAGTACTCGTAGCAATCGCATACAACTCACCGCTTTCTTCCTCATTTTAATAACGACTTTCTCAAAGACATCTTGACATCAATGCCGCATCGACGTCTGCTCTTCTCTCGGTGCGACTCTCAATAAACCCTCAACTGAAAACAAAAGGGCTGATTCTGGCTGCTTCCTTCGCTTACGGCCATACAGTTCCGACTGCGCCCGATCTCGTCTGATCTCGGAAGCTAAGCGGGGCCGGGCTTGCTTAGTACTTGGTTGGGAGACTGCCTGGGATTACCAAGTGCCGTAAGCTTTTTCTTACTTTCACCTTATCCAGAGGGCCCTGCGTCTTGCCACGAAAGTAAAGATGTCACTCCCCTTTCATTTCACAAATTACCTTTATTTGTACAACGACGGCAGTCCCCGCCCACATTTGCAGAAAGTACTCATAGCAATCGTATACAACTCACCGCTTTCTTCCTCATTTTAATAACGACTTTCTCAAAGACATCTTGACATCAATGCCGCATCGACGTCTGCTCTTCTCTCGGTGCGACTCTCAATAAACCCTCAACTGAAAACAAAAGGGCTGATTCTGGCAGCTTCCCTCGCTTACGGCCATACCGTTCCGACTGCGCCCGATCTCGTCTGATCTCGGAAGCTAAGCGGGGCCGGGCTTGGTTACCTACTTGGTTGGGAGACTGCCTGGGATTGCTAAGTGCCGTAAACTTTTTCTTACTTTCACTTTTTCCAGAGGGCCCTGCGTCTTGCCACGAATTGAACGATGTCACTCCCCTTTCATTTCACAAATTACCTTTATTTGTATAACGACGGCAGTCCCAGCCCACTTTTGCAGAAAGTACTCGTAGCAATCGTATACAACTCACCGCTTTCTTCCTCATTTTAAGAACTACTTTCTCAAAGACATCTTGACATCAATGCCGCATCGACGTCTGCTCTTCTCTCGGTGCGACTCTCAATAAACTCTCAACTGAAAACAAAAGGGCTGTTTCTGGCCACTTCCCTCGATTACGACCATACCGTTCCGACTGCGCCCGATCTCCTCTGATCTCGAAGGTAAGCGGAGCCGGGCTTGGTTAGTACTTGGTTGGGAGCCTGCCTGGGATTACCAAGTGCCGTAAGCTTTTTCTTACTTTCACTTTATCCCGGGGGCCCTGCGTCTTGCTACGAATGTAAAGATGTCACTCCCCTTTCATTTCACAAATTACCTTTATTTGAACAAAGACGGCAGTCCCCGCCCAATTTTGCAGAAAGAACTCGTAACAATCGTATACAACGACTTTCTCAAAGACATCTTGACATCAATGCCGCATCGATGTCTGCTCTTCTCTCGGTGCGACTCTCAATTAACCCTCAACTGAAAACAAAGGTCCTGATTCTGGCCGCTTCCCTCGCTAACGGCCATACCGTTCCGACTGCGCCCGATTTCGTCTGATCTCGGAAGCTATGCGGGGCCGGGCTTGGTTAGTACTTGGTTGGGAGACTGCCTGGAATTACCAAGTGCCGTAAGCTGTTTCTTACTTTCAACTTATCCAGAGGGCCCTGCGTCTTGCCACGAATGTAAAGCTGTCACTCCCCTATCATTTCACAAAGTATCTTTATTTGTACAACGATGGCAGTCCCCGCCCACTTTTGCAGAAAGTACTCAATCGCATACAACTCACCGCTTTCTTCCTCATTTTAATAACGACTTTCTCAAAGACATCTTGACATCAATGCCGCATCGACGTCTGCTCTTTTCTCGGTGCGACTCTCAATAAACCCTCAACTGAAAACAAAAGGGCTGATTCTGGCCGCTTCCCTCGCTTACGCCCATACTGTTTCGACTGCGCCCGATCTCGTCTGATCTCGGAAGCTAAGCGGGGCCGGGCTTGGTTAGTACTTGGTTGGGAGACTGCCTGGGATTGCTAAGTGCCGTAAACTTTTTCTTACTTTCACTTTTTCCAGAGGGCCCTGCGTCTTGCCACGAATTGAACGATGTCACTCCCCTTTCATTTCACAAATTACCTTTATTTGTACAACGACGGCAGTCCCAGCCCACTTTTGCAGAAAGTACTCGTAGCAATCGTATACAACTCACCGCTTTCTTCCTCATTTTAAGAACGACTTTCTCAAAGACATCTTGACATCAATGTCGCATCGACGTCTGCTCTTCTCTCGGTGCGACTCTCAATAAACCCTCAACTGAAAACAAAAGGGCTGATTCTGGCCGCTTCCCTCGCTTACGGCCATACCGTTCCGACTGCGCCCGATCTCGTCTGATCTCGGAAGCTAAGCGGGGCCGGGCCTGGTTAGTACTTGGTTGGGAGACTGCCTGGGAATACCAAGTGCCGTAAGCTTTTTCTTAGTTTCACCTTATCCAGAGGGCCCTGCGTCTTGCCACGAATGTAAAGCTGTCACTCCCCTATCATTTCACAAAGTGTCTTTATTTGTACAACGACGGCAGTCCCCGCCCACTTTTGCAGAAAGTACTCGTAGCAATCGCATACAACTCACCGCTTTCTTCCTCATTTTAATAACGACTTTCTCAAAGACATCTTGACATCAATGCCGCATCGACGTCTGCTCTTCTCTCGGTGCGACTCTCAATAAACCCTCAACTGAAAACAAAAGGGCTGATTCTGGCCGCTTCTCTCGCTTACGGCCATACCGTTCCGACTGCGCCCGATCTCGTCTGATCTCAGAAGCTAAGTGGGGCCGGGCTTGGTTAGTACTTGGTTGGGAGACTGCCTGGGAATACCAAGTGCCGTAAGCTTTTTCTTAGTTTCACCTTATCCAGAGGGCCCTGCGTCTTGCCACGAATGTAAAGCTGTCACTCCCCTATCATTTCACAAAGTATCTTTATTTGTACAACGACGGCAGTCCCCGCCCACTTTTGCAGAAAGTACTCGTAGCAATCGCATACAACTCACCGCTTTCTTCCTCATTTTAATAACGACTTTCTCAAAGACATCTTGACATCAATGCCGCATCGACGTCTGCTCTTCTCTCGGTGCGACTCTCAATAAACCCTCAACTGAAAACAAAAGTGCTGATTCTGGCCGCTTCCCTCGCTTATGGCCATACTGTTCCGACTGCGCCCGATCTCGTCTGATCTCGGAAGCTAAGCGGGACCGGGCTTGGTTAGTACTTGGTTGGGAGACTGCTTGGGATTACCAAGTGCCGTAAGCTTTTTCTTACTTTCACTTTATCCCGAGGGCCCAGCGTCTTGCCACGAATTTAAAGCTGTCACTCCCCTATCATTTCACAAAGTATCTTTATTTGTACAACGACGGCAGTCCCCGCCCACTTTTGCAGAAAGTACTCGTAGCAATCGCATACAACTCACCGCTTTCTTCCTCATTTTAATAACGACTTTCTCAAAGACATCTTGACATCAATGCCGCATCGATGTCTGCTCTTTTCTCGGTGCGACTCTCAATAAACCCTCAACTGAAAACAAAAGGGCTGATTCTGGCCGCTTCCCTCGCTTACGCCCATACTGTTTCGACTGCGCCCGATCTCGTCTGATCTCGGAAGCTAAGCGGGGCCGGGCTTGGTTAGTACTTGGTTGGGAGACTGCCTGGGATTGCTAAGTGCCGTAAACTTTTTCTTACTTTCACTTTTTCCAGAGGGCCCTGCGTCTTGCCACGAATTGAACGATGTCACTCCCCTTTCATTTCACAAATTACCTTTATTTGTACAACGACGGCAGTCCCAGCCCACTTTTGCAGAAAGTACTCGTAGCAATCGTATACAACTCACCGCTTTCTTCCTCATTTTAAGAACGACTTTCTCAAAGACATCTTGACATCAATGCCGCATCGACGTCTGCTCTTCTCTCGGTGCGACTCTCAATAAACCCTCAACTGAAAACAAAAGTGCTGATTCTGGCAGCTTCCCTCGCTTACGGCCATACTGTTCCGACTGCGCCCGATCTCGTCTGATCTCGGAAGCTAAGCGGGGCCGGGCTTGGTTAGTACTTGGTTGGGAGACTGCCTGGGAATACCAATTGCCGTAAGCTTTTTCTTAGTTTCACCTTATCCAGAGGGCCCTGCGTCTTGCCACGAATGTAAAGCTGTCACTCCCCTATCATTTCACAAAGTATCTTTATTTGTACAACGACGGCAGTCCCCGCCCACTTTTGCAGAAAGTACTCGTAGCAATCGCATACAACTCACCACTTTCTTCCTCATTTTAATAACGACTTTCTCAAAGACATCTTGACATCAATGCCGCATCGACGTCTGCTCTTCTCTTGGTGCGACTCTCAATAAACCCTCAACTGAAAACAAAAGGGCTGATTCTGGCCGCTTCTCTCGCTTACGGCCATACCGTTCCGACTGCGCCCGATCTCGTCTGATTTCGGAAGCTAAGCGGGGCCGGGCTTGGTTAGTACTTGGTTGGGAGACTGCCTGGGATTGCTAAGTGCCGTAAACTTTTTCTTACTTTCACTTTTTCCAGAGGGCCCTGCGTCTTGCCACGAATGTAAAGATGTCACTCCCCTTTCATTTCACAAATTACCTTTATTTGTACAAAGACGGCAGTCCCCGCCCACTTTTGCAGAAAGTACTCGTAGCAATCGTATACAACTCACCGATTTCTTCCTCATTTCAATAACGACTTTCTCAAAGACATCTTGACATCAATGCCGCATCGACGTCTGCTCTTCTCTCGGTGCGACTCTCAATAAACCCTCAACTGAAAACAAAAGTGCTGATTCTGGCCGCTTCCCTTGCTTACGGCCATACCGTTCCGACTGCGCCCGATCTCGTCTGATCTCGGAAGCTAAGCGGGGCCGGTCTTGGTTACTACTTGGTTGGGAGACTGCCTGGGAATACCAAGTGCCGTAAGCTTTTTCTTAGTTTCACCTTATCCAGAGGGCCCTGCGTCTTGCCACGAATGTAAAGCTGTCACTCCCCTATCATTTCACAAAGTATCTTTATTTGTACAACGACGGCAGTCCCCGCCCACTTTTGCAGAAAGTACTCGTAGCAATCGCATACAACTCACTGCTTTCATCCTCATTTTAATAACGACTTTCTCAAAGACATCTTGACATCAATGCCGCATCGACGTCTGCTCTTCTCTTGGTGCGACTCTCAATAAACCCTCAACTGAAAACAAAAGGGCTGATTCTGGACGCTTCCCTCGCTTACGGCCATACCGTTCCGACTGCGCACGATCTCGTCTGATCTCGGAAGCTAAGCGGGGCCGGGCTTGGTTAGTACTTGGTTGGGAGACTGCCTGGGATTACCAAGTGCCGTAAGCTTTTTCTTACTTTCACCTTATCCAGAGGGCCCTGCGTCTTGCCACGAATGTAAAGATGTCACTCCCCTTTCATTTCACAAATTACCTTTATTTGTACAATGACGGTAGCCCACTTTTGCAGAAAGTACTCGTAGCAATCGAATACAACTCACCGCTTTCTTCCTCATTTTAAGAACTACTTTCTCAAAGACATCTTGACATCAATGCCGCATCGACGTCTGCTCTTCTCTCGGTGCGACTCTCAATAAACCCTCAACTGAAAACAAAAGGGTTGATTCTGGCCACTTCCCTTGCTTACGGCCATACCGTTCCGACTGTGCCCGATCTCATCTGATCTCGGAAGCTACGCGGGGCCGGGCTTGGTTAGTACTTGGTTGGGAGACTGCCTGGGATTACCAAGTGCCGTAAGCTTTTTCTTACTTTCACTCTATCCAGAGGGCCCTGCATCTTGCCACGAATATAAAGATTTCACTCCCCTTTCATTTCACAAATTACCTTTATTTGTACAATGATGGCAGTCCCCGCCCACTTTTGCAGAAAGTACTCGTAGCAATCGTATACAACTCACCGCTTTCTTCCTCATTTTAATAACGACTTTCTCAAAGACATCTTGACATCAATGGCGAATCGACGTCTGCTCTTCTCTCAGTGCGACTCTCAATAAACCCTCAACTGAAAACAAAAGGGCTGATTCTGTCAGCTTCCCTCGCTTACGGCCATACCGTTCCGACTGCGCCTGATCTCGGAAGTTAAGCGGGGCCGGGCTTTGTTAGTACTTGGTTGGGAGACTGCCTGGGATTACCAAGTGCCGTAAGCTTTTTCTTACTTTCACTTTATCCAGAGGGCCCTGCGTCTTGCCACGAATTGAAAGATGTCACTCCCCTTTCATTTCACAAATTACCTTTATTTGTACAACGACGGCAGTCCCCGCCCACTTTTGCAGAAAGTACTCGTAGCAATCGCATACAACTCACCGCTTTCTTCCTCATTTTAAGAACGACTTTCTCAAAGACATCTTGACATCAATGCCGCATCGACGTCTGCTCTTCTCTCGGTGCGACTCTCAATTAACCCTCAACTGAAAACAAAAGTGCTGATTCTTGCCGCTTCCCTCGCTTACGGCCATACCGTTCCGACTGCGCCCGATCTCGTCTGATCTCGGAAGCTAAGCGGGGCCGGGCTTGGTTAGTACTTCGTTGGGAGACTGCCTGGGATTACCAGGTGCCTTAAGCTTTTTCTTACTTTCACTTTATCCAGAGGGCCCTGCGTCTTGCCCCGAATGTAAAGATGTCACTCCCCTTTCATTTCACAAATTAATTTTATTTGTACAACGACGGCAGTCCCCGCCCACTTTTGCAGAAAGTACTCGTAGCAATCGCATACAACTAACCGCTTTCTTCCTCATTTTAATAACGACTTTCTCAAAAACATCTTGACATCAATGCCGCATCGACGTCTGCTCTTCTCTCGGTGCGACTCTCAATAAACCTTCAACTGAAAACAAAAGGGCTGATTCTGGCCGCTTCCCTCGCTTACGGCCATACCGTTCCGACTGCGCCCGATCTCGTCTGATCTCGGAAGCTAAGTGGGGCCGGGCTTGGTTAGTACTTGGTTGGGAGACTGCCTGGGAATACCAATTGCCGTAAGCTTTTTCTTAGTTTCACCTTATCCAGAGGGCCCTGCGTCTTGCCACGAATTGAAAGATGTCACTCCCTTTTCATTTCACAAAGTATCATTATTTGTACAACGACGGCAGTCCCCGCCCACTTTTGCAGAAAGTACTCGTAGCAATCGCATACAACTCACCGCTTTCTTCCTCATTTTAATAACGACTTTCTCAAAGACATCTTGACATCAATGCCGCATCGACGTCTGCTCTTCTCTCGGTGCGACTCTCAATAAACTCTCAACTGAAAACAAAAGGGCTGTTTCTGGCCACTTCCCTCGATTACGGCCATACCGTTCCGACTGCGCCCGATCTCCTCTGATCTCGAAGGTAAGCGGAGCCGGGCTTGGTTAGTACTTGGTTGGGAGCCTGCCTGGGATTACCAAGTGCCGTAAGCTTTTTCTTACTTTCACCTTATCCCGGGGGCCCAGCGTATTGCCACGAATGTAAAGATGTCACTCCCCTTTCATTTCACAAATTACCTTTATTTGAACAAAGACGGCAGTCCCCACCCAATTTTGCAGAAAGAACTCGTAACAATCGTATACAACGACTTTCTCAAAGACATCTTGACATCAATGCCGCATCGACGTCTGCTCTTCTCTCGGTGCGACTCTCAATAAACCCTCAACTGAAAACAAAAGTGCTGATTCTGGCCGCTTCCCTCGCTTACGGCCATACCGTTCTGACTGCGCCCGATCTCCTCTGATCTCGAAGGTAAGCGGAGCCGGGCTTGGTTAGTACTTGGTTGGGAGCCTGCCTGGGATTACCAAGTGCCGTAAGCTTTTTCTTACTTTCACTTTATCCCGGGGGCCTTGCGTCTTGCCACGAATGTAAAGATGTCACTCCCCTTTCATTTCACAAATTACCTTTATTTGAACAAAGACGGCAGTCCCCGCCCAATTTTGCAGAAAGTACTCGTGGCAATCGTATACAACTCACCGCTTTCTTCCTCATTTTAATAACGACTTTCTCAAAGACATCTTGACATCAATGCGGCATCGACGTCTGCTCTTCTCTCGGTGAGACTCTCAATAAACCCTCAACTGAAAACAAAAGTGCTGATTCTGGCCGCTTCCCTCGCTTACGGCCATACCGTTCCGACTGCGCCCGATCTCGTCTGATCTCGGAAGCTAAGCGGGGCCGGGCTTGGTTAGTACTTGGTTGGGAGACTGCCTGGGAATACCAAGTGCCGTAAGCTTTTTCTTAGTTTCACCTTATCCAGAGGGCCCTGTGTCTTGCCACGAATGTAAAGCTGTCACTCCCCTATCATTTCACAAAGTATCTTTATTTGTACAACGACGGCAGTCCCCGCCCACTTTTGCAGAAAGTACTCGTAGCAATCGCATACAACTCACCGCTTTCTTCCTCATTTTAATAACGACTTTCTCAAAGACATCTTGACATCAATGCCGCATCGATGTCTGCTCTTTTCTCGGTGCGACTCTCAATAAACCCTCAACTGAAAACAAAAGGGCTGATTCTGGCTGCTTCCCTCGCTTACGGCCATACTGTTTCGACTGCGCCCGATCTCGTCTGATCTCGGAAGCTAAGCGGGGCCGGGCTTGGTTAGTACTTGTTTGGGAGACTGCCTGGGATTGCTAAGTGCCGTAAACTTTTTCTTACATTCACTTTTTCCAGAGGGCCCTGCGTCTTGCCACGAATTGAACGATGTCACTCCCCTTTCATTTCACAAATTACCTTTATTTGTACAACGACGGCAGTCCCAGCCCACTTTTGCAGAAAGTACTCGTAGCAATCGTATACAACTCACCGCTTTCTTCCTCATTTTTAGAACGACTTTCTCAAAGACATCTTGACATCAATGCCGCATCGACGTCTGCTCTTATCTCGGTGCGACTCTCAATAAACCCTCAACTGAAAACAAAAGGGCTGATTCTGGCCGCTTCCCTCGCTTATGGCCATACCGTTCCGACTGCGCCCGATCTCGTCTGATCTCGGAAGCTAAGCGGGGCCGGGCTTGGTTAGTACTTGGTTGGGAGACTGCCTGGGATTACCAAGTGCCGTAAGCTTTTTCTTACTTTCACCATATCCAGAGGGCCCTGCGTCTTGCCACGAATGTAAAGATGTCACTCCCCTTTCATTTCACAAATTACCTTTATTTGTACAATGACGGTAGCCCACTTTTGCAGAAAGTACTCGTAGCAATCGAATACAACTCACCGCTTTCTTCCTCATTTTAAGAACTACTTTCTCAAAGACATCTTGACATCAATGCCGCATCGACGTCTGCTCTTCTCTCGGTGCGACTCTCAATAAACTCTCAACTGAAAACAAAAGGGCTGTTTCTGGCCACTTCCCTCGATTACGGCCATACCGTTCCGACTGCGCCCGATCTCCTCTGATCTCGAAGGTAAGCGGAGCCGGGTTTGGTTAGTACTTGGTTGGGAGCCTGCCTGGGATTACCAAGTGCCGTAAGCTTTTTCTTACTTTCACCTTATCCCGGGGGCCCTGCGTCTTGCCACGAATGTAAAGATGTCACTCCCCTTTCATTTCACAAATTACCTTTATTTGAACAAAGACGGCAGTCCCCACCCAATTTTGCAGAAAGAACTCGTAACAATCGTATACAACGACTTTCTCAAAGACATCTTGACATCAATGCCGCATCGATGTCTGCTCTTCTCTCGGTGCGACTCTCAATTAACCCTCAACTGAAAACAAAGGTGCTGATTCTGGCCGCTTCCCTCGCTTACGGCCATACCGTTCTGACTGCGCCCGATCTCGTCTGATCTCAGAAGCTAAGCGGGACCGGGCTTGGTTAGTACTTGGTTGGGAGACTGCTTGGGATTACCAAGTGCCGTAAGCTTTTTCTTAGTTTCACTTTATCCTGAGGGCCCAGCGTCTTGCCACGAATGTAAAGCTGTCACTCCCCTATCATTTCACAAAGTATCTTTATTTGTACAACGACGGCAGTCCCCGCCCACTTTTGCAGAAAGTACTCGTAGCAATCGCATACAACTCACCGCTTTCTTCCTCATTTTAATAACGACTTTCTCAAAGACATCTTGACATCAATGCCGCATCGATGTCTGCTCTTTTCTCGGTGCGACTCTCAAAAAACCCTCAACTGAAAACAAAAGGGCTGATTCTGGCCGCTTCCCTCGCTTACGGCCATACTGTTTCGACTGCGCCCGATCTCGTCTGATCTCGGAAGCTAAGCGGGGCCGGGCTTGGTTAGTACTTGGTTGGGAGACTGCCTGGGATTGCTAAGTGCCGTAAACTTTTTCTTACTTTCACTTTTTCCAGAGGGCCCTGCGTCTTGCCACGAATTGAACGATGTCACTCCCCTTTCATTTCACAAATTACCTTTATTTGTACAACGACGGCAGTCCCAGCCCACTTTTGCAGAAAGTACTCGTAGCAATCGTATACAACTCACCGCTTTCTTCCTCATTTTAAGAACGACTTTCTCAAAGACATCTTGACATCAATGCTGCATCGACGTCTGCTCTTCTCTCGGTGCGACTCTCAATAAACTCTCAACTGAAAACAAAAGGGCTGTTTCTGGCCACTTCCCTCGATTACAGCCATACCGTTCCGACTGCGCCCGATCTCCTCTGATCTCGAAGGTAAGCGGAGCCGGGCTTGGTTAGTACTTGGTTGGGAGCCTGCCTGGGATTACCAAGTGCCGTAAGCTTTTTCTTACTTTCACTTTATCCCGGGGGCCTTGCGTCTTGCCACGAATGTAAAGATGTCACTCCCCTTTCATTTCACAAATTACCTTTATTTGAACAAAGACGGCAGTCCCCGCCCAATTTTGCAGAAAGTACTCGTGGCAATCGTATGCAACTCACCGCTTTCTTCCTCATTTTAATAACGACTTTCTCAAAGACATCTTGACATCAATGCCGCATCGACGTCTGCTCTTCTCTCGGTGCGACTCTCAATAAACCCTCAACTGAAAACAAAAGTGCTGATTCTGGCCGCTTCCCTCGCTTACGGCCATACCGTTCCGACTGCGCCCGATCTCGTCTGATCTCGGAAGCTAAGCGGGGCCGGGCTTGGTTAGTACTTGGTTGGGAGACTGCCTGGGAATACCAAGTGCCGTAAGCTTTTTCTTAGTTTGACCTTATCCAGAGGGCCCTGCGTCTTGCCACGAATGTAAAGCTGTCACTCCCCTATCATTTCACAAAGTATCTTTATTTGTACAATGACGGCAGTCCCCGCCCACTTTTGCAGAAAGTACTCGTAGCAATCGCATACAACTCACCGCTTTCTTCCTCATTTTAATAACGACTTTCTCAAAGACATCTTGACATCAATGCCGCATCGATGTCTGCTCTTTTCTCGGTGCGACTCTCAAAAAACCCTCAACTGAAAACAAAAGGGCTGATTCTGGCCGCTTCCCTAGCTTACGGCCATACTGTTTCGACTGCGCCCGATCTCGTCTGATCTCGGAAGCTAAGCGGGGCCGGGCTTGGTTAGTACTTGGTTGGGAGACTGCCTGGGATTGCTAAGTGCCGTAAACTTTTTCTTACTTTCACTTTTTCCAGAGGGCCCTGCGTCTTGCCACGAATTGAACGATGTCACTCCCCTTTCATTTCACAAATTACCTTTATTTGTACAACGACGGCAGTCCCAGCCCACTTTTGCAGAAAGTACTCGTAGCAATCGTATACAACTCACCGCTTTCTTCCTCATTTTAAGAACGACTTTCTCAAAGACATCTTGACATCAATGCCGCATCGACGTCTGCTCTTCTCTCGGGGGGACTCTCAATAAACTCTCAACTGAAAACAAAAGGGCTGTTTCTGGCCACTTCCCTCGATTACAGCCATACCGTTCCGACTGCGCCCGATCTCCTCTGATCTCGAAGGTAAGCGGAGCCGGGCTTGGTTAGTACTTGGTTGGGAGCCTGCCTGGGATTACCAAGTGCCGTAAGCTTTTTCTTACTTTCACTTTATCCCGGGGGCCTTGCGTCTTGCCACGAATGTAAAGATGTCACTCCCCTTTCATTTCACAAATTACCTTTATTTGAACAAAGACGGCAGTCCCCGCCCAATTTTGCAGAAAGTACTCGTGGCAATCGTATACAACTCACCGCTTTCTTCCTCATTTTAATAACGACTTTCTCAAAGACATCTTGACATCAATGCGGCATCGACGTCTGCTCTTCTCTCGGTGAGACTCTCAATAAACCCTCAACTGAAAACAAAAGTGCTGATTCTGGCCGCTTCCCTCGCTTACGGCCATACCGTTCCGACTGCGCCCGATCTCGTCTGATCTCGGAAGCTAAGCGGGGCCGGGCTTGGTTAGTACTTGGTTGGGAGACTGCCTGGGAATACCAAGTGCCGTAAGCTTTTTCTTAGTTTCACCTTATCCAGAGGGCCCTGTGTCTTGCCACGAATGTAAAGCTGTCACTCCCCTATCATTTCACAAAGTATCTTTATTTGTACAACGACGGCAGTCCCCGCCCACTTTTGCAGAAAGTACTCGTAGCAATCGCATACAACTCACCGCTTTCTTCCTCATTTTAATAACGACTTTCTCAAAGACATCTTGACATCAATGCCGCATCGATGTCTGCTCTTTTCTCGGTGCGACTCTCAATAAACCCTCAACGGAAAACAAAAGGGCTGATTCTGGCTGCTTCCCTCGCTTACGGCCATACTGTTTCGACTGCGCCCGATCTCGTCTGATCTCGGAAGCTAAGCGGGGCCGGGCTTGGTTAGTACTTGTTTGGGAGACTGCCTGGGATTGCTAAGTGCCGTAAACTTTTTCTTACATTCACTTTTTCCAGAGGGCCCTGCGTCTTGCCACGAATTGAACGATGTCACTCCCCTTTCATTTCACAAATTACCTTTATTTGTACAACGACGGCAGTCCCAGCCCACTTTTGCAGAAAGTACTCGTAGCAATCGTATACAACTCACCGCTTTCTTCCTCATTTTAAGAACGACTTTCTCAAAGACATCTTGACATCAATGCCGCATCGACGTCTGCTCTTATCTCGGTGCGACTCTCAATAAACCCTCAACTGAAAACAAAAGGGCTGATTCTGGCCGCTTCCCTCGCTTATGGCCATACCGTTCCGACTGCGCCCGATCTCGTCTGATCTCGGAAGCTAAGCGGGGCCGGGCTTGGTTAGTACTTGGTTGGGAGACTGCCTGGGATTACCAAGTGCCGTAAGCTTTTTCTTACTTTCACCATATCCAGAGGGCCCTGCGTCTTGCCACGAATGTAAAGATGTCACTCCCCTTTCATTTCACAAATTACCTTTATTTGTACAATGACGGTAGCCCACTTTTGCAGAAAGTACTCGTAGCAATCGAATACAACTCACCGCTTTCTTCCTCATTTTAAGAACTACTTTCTCAAAGACATCTTGACATCAATGCCGCATCGACGTCTGCTCTTCTCTCGGTGCGACTCTCAATAAACTCTCAACTGAAAACAAAAGGGCTGTTTCTGGCCACTTCCCTCGATTACGGCCATACCGTTCCGACTGCGCCCGATCTCCTCTGATCTCGAAGGTAAGCGGAGCCGGGTTTGGTTAGTACTTGGTTGGGAGCCTGCCTGGGATTACCAAGTGCCGTAAGCTTTTTCTTACTTTCACCTTATCCCGGGGGCCCTGCGTCTTGCCACGAATGTAAAGATGTCACTCCCCTTTCATTTCACAAATTACCTTTATTTGAACAAAGACGGCAGTCCCCACCCAATTTTGCAGAAAGAACTCGTAACAATCGTATACAACGACTTTCTCAAAGACATCTTGACATCAATGCCGCATCGATGTCTGCTCTTCTCTCGGTGCGACTCTCAATTAACCCTCAACTGAAAACAAAGGTGCTGATTCTGGCCGCTTCCCTCGCTAACGGCCATACCGTTCCGACTGCGCCCAATTTCATCTGATCTCGGAAGCTAAGCGGGGCCGGGCTTGGTTAGTACTTGGTTGGGAGACTGCCTGGGATTACCAAGTGCCTTAAGCTTTTTCTTACTTTCACTTTATCCCGAGGGCCCTGCGTCTTGCCCCGAATGTAAAGATATCACTCCCCTTTCATTTCACAAATTAACTTTATTTGTACAACGACGGCAGTCCCCGCCCACTTTTGCAGAAAGTACTCGTGGCAATCGTATACAACTCACCGCTTTCTTCTTCATTTTAAGAACGACTTTCTCAAAGACATCTTGACATCAATGCCGCATCGACGTCTGCTCTTCTCTCGGTGCGACTCTCAATAAACCCTCAACTGAAAACAAAAGTGCTGATTCTGGCCCCTTCCCTCGCTTACGGCCATACCGTTCTGACTGTGCCCGATCTCGTCTGATCTCAGAAGCTAAGCGGGACCGGGCTTGGTTAGTACTTGGTTGGGAGACTGCTTGGGATTACCAAGTGCCGTAAGCTTTTTCTTAGTTTCACTTTATCCCGAGGGCCCAGCGTCTTGCCACGAATGTAAAGCTGTCACTCCCCTATCATTTCACAAAGTATCTTTATTTGTACAACGACGGCAGTCCCCGCCCACTTTTGCAGAAAGTACTCGTAGCAATCGCATACAACTCACCGCTTTCTTCCTCATTTTAATAACGACTTTCTCAAAGACATCTTGACATCAATGCCGCATCGATGTCTGCTCTTTTCTCGGTGCGACTCTCAATAAACCCTCAACTGAAAACAAAAGGGCTGATTCTGGCCGCTTCCCTTGCTTACGGCCATACTGTTTCGACTGCGCCCGATCTCGTCTGATCTCGGAAGCTAAGCGGGGCCGGGCTTGGTTAGTACTTGGTTGGGAGACTGCCTGGGATTGCTCACTTTTGATTGATCACTTTTTCCAGAGGGCCCTGCGTCTTGCCACGAATTGAACGATGTCACTCCCCTTTCATTTCACAAAGTATCTTTATTTGTACAACGACGGCAGTCCCCGCCCACTTTTGCAGAAAGTACTCGTAGCAATCGCATACAACTCACCGCTTTCTTCCTCATTTTAATAACGACTTTCTCAAAGACATCTTGACATCAATGCCGCATCGACGTCTGCTCTTCTCTCGGTGCGACTCTCAATAAACCCTCAACTGAAAACAAAAGTGCTGATTCTGGCCGTTTCCCTCGCTTATGGCCATACCGTTCCGACTGCGCCCGATCTCGTCTGATCTCGGAAGCTAAGCGGGACCGGGCTTGGTTAGTACTTGGTTGGGATACTGCTTGGGATTACCAAGTGCCGTAAGCTTTTTCTTACTTTCACTTTATCCCGAGGGCCCAGCGTCTTGCCACGAATGTAAAGCTGTCACTCCCCTATCATTTCTCAAAGTATCTTTATTTGTACAACGACGGCAGTCCCCGCCCACTTTTGCAGAAAGTACTCGTAGCAATCGCATACAACTCACCGCTTTCTTCCTCATTTTAATAACGACTTTCTCAAAGACATCTTGACATCAATGCCGCATCGATGTCTGCTCTTTTCTCGGTGCGACTCTCAATAAACCCTCAACTGAAAACAAAAGGGCTGATTCTGGCCGCTTCCCTCGCTTACGCCCATACTGTTTCGACTGCGCCCGATCTCGTCTGATCTCGGAAGCTAAGCGGGGCCGGGCTTGGTTAGTACTTGGTTGGGAGACTGCCTGGGATTGCTAAGTGCCGTAAACTTCTTCTTACTTTCACTTTTTCCAGAGGGCCCTGCGTCTTGCCACGAATTGAACGATGTCACTCCCCTTTCATTTCACAAATTACCTTTATTTGTACAACGACGGCAGTCCCAGCCCACTTTTGCAGAAAGTACTCGTAGCAATCGTATACAACTCACCGCTTTCTTCCTCATTTTAATAACGACTTTCTCAAAGACATCTTGACATCAATGCCGCATCGACGTCTGCTCTTCTCTCGGTGCGACTCTCAATAAACCCTCAACTGAAAACAAAAGGGCTGATTCTGGCCGCTTCCCTTGCTTACGGCCATACCGTTCCGACTGCGCCCGATCTCGTCTGATCTTGGAAGCTAAGCGGGGCCGGGCTTGGTTAGTACTTGGTTGGGAGACTGCCTGGGAATACCAAGTGCCGTAAGCTTTTTCTTAGTTTCACCTTATCCAGAGGGCCCTGCGTCTTGCCACGAATTTAAAGATGTCACTCCCCTTTCATTTCACAAAGTATCTTTATTTGTACAACGACGGCAGTCCCCGCCCACTTTTGCAGAAAGTACTCGTAGCAATCGCATACAACTCACCGCTTTCTTCCTCATTTTAATAACGACTTTCTCAAAGACATCTTGACATCAATGCCGCATCGATGTCTGCTCTTCTCTCGGTGCGACTCTCAATTAACCCTCAACTGAAAACAAAAGTGCTGATTCTGGCCGCTTCCCTCGCTAACGGCCATACCGTTCCGACTGCGCCCGATTTTGTCTGATCTCGGAAGCTAAACGGGGCCGGGCTTGGTTAGTACTTGGTTGGGAGACTGCCTGGGATTACCAAGTGCCGTAAGCTGTTTCTTACTTTCAACTTATCCAGAGGGCCCTGCGTCTTGCCACGAAAGTAAAGATGTCACTCCCCTTTCATTTCACAAAGTATCTTTATTTGTACAACGACGGCAGTCCCCGCCCACTTTTGCAGAAAGTACTCGTAGCAATCGTATACAACTCACCGCTTTCTTCCTCATTTTAAGAACGACTTTCTCAAAGACATCTTGACATCAATGCCGCATCGACGTCTGCTCTTCTCTCGGTGCGACTCTCAATAAACCCTCAACTGAAAACAAAAGGGCTGATTCTGGCCGCTTCCCTCACTTACGGCCATACCGTTCCGACTGCGCCCGATCTCGTCTGATCTTGGAAGCTAAGCGGGGCCGGGCTTGGTTAGTACTTGGTTGGAAGACTGCCTGGGATTACCAAGTGCCGTACGCTTTTTCTTAGTTTCACCTTATCCAGAGGGCCCTGCGTCTTGCCACGAATGTAAAGATGTCACTCCCCTTTCATTTCACAAATTACCTTTATTTGTACAACGATGGCAGTCCCAGCCCACTTTTGCAGAAAGTACTCGTAGAAATCGTATGCAACTCACCGCTTTCTTCCTCATTTTAAGAACGACTTTCTCAAAGACATCTTGACATCAATGCCGCATCGACGTCTGCTCTTCTCTCGGTGCGACTCTCAATTAACCCTCAACTGAAAACAAAAGTGCTGATTCTGGCCGCTTCCCTCGCTTACGGCCATACCGTTCCGACTGCGCCTGATCTCGTCTGATCTCGGAAGCTAAATGGGACCGGGCTTGGTTAGTACTTGGTTGGGAGACTGCTTGGGATTACCAAGTGCCGTAAGCTTTATCTTACTTTCACTTTATCCCGAGGGCCCAGCGTCTTGCCACGAATGTAAAGCTGTCACTCCCCTATCATTTCACAAAGTATCTTTATTTGTACAACGACGGCAGTCCCCGCCCACTTTTGCAGAAAGTACTCGTAGCAATCGCATACAACTCACCGCTTTCTTCCTCATTTTAATAACGACTTTCTCAAAGACATCTTGACATCAATGCCGCATCGATGTCTGCTCTTTTCTCGGTGCGACTCTCAATAAACCCTCAACTGAAAACAAAAGGGCTGATTCTGGCGGCTTCCCTCGCTTACGGCCATACTGTTTCGACTGCGCCCGATCGCGTCTGATCTCGGAAGCTAAGCGGGGCTGGGCTTGGTTAGTACTTGGTTGGGAGACTGCCTGGGATTACCAAGTGCAGTAAACTTTTTCTTACTTTCACTTTTTCCAGAGGGCCCTGCGTCTTGCCACGAATTGAACGATGTCACTCCCCTTTCATTTCACAAATTACCTTTATTTGTACAACGACGGCAGTCACAGCCCAGTTTTGCAGAAAGTACTCGTAGCAATCGTATACAACTCACCGCTTTCTTCCTCATTTTAAGAACGACTTTCTCAAAGACATCTTGACATCAATGCCGCATCGACGTCTGCTCTTCTCTCGGAGCGACTCTCAATAAACCCTCAACTGAAAACAAAAGGGCTGATTCTGCCCGCTTCCCTTGCTTACGGCCATACTGTTCTGACTGCGCCCGATCTCGTCTGATCTCGGAAGCTAAGCGGGGCCGGGCTTGGTTAGTACTTGTTTGGGAGACTGCCTGGGATAACCAAGTGCCGTAAGCTTTTTCTTACTTTCACCTTATCCAGAGGGCCCTGCGTCTTGCCACGAATGTAAAGATGTCACTCCCCTTTCATCTCAAAAATTACCTTTATTTGTACAATGACGGTAGCCCACTTTTGCAGAAAGTACTCGTAGCAATCGAATACAACTCACCGCTTTCTTCCTCATTTTAAGAACTACTTTCTCAAAGACATCTTGACATCAATGCCGCATCGACGTCTGCTCTTCTCTCAGTGCGACTCACAATAAACTCTCAACTGAAAACAAAAGGGCTGATTCTGGCCACTTCCCTCGATTACGGCCATACCGTTCCGACTGCGCCCGATCTCCTCTGATCTCGGAAGCTAAGTGGAGCCGGGGTTGGTTAGTACTTGGTTGGGAGACTGCTTGGGATTACCAAGTGCCGTAAGCTTTTTCTTACTTTCACTTTATCCCGAGGGCCCAGCGTCTTGCCACGAATGTAAAGCTGTCACTCCCCTATCATTTCACAAAGTATCTTTATTTGTACAACGACGGCAGTCCCCGCCCACTTTTGCAGAAAGTACTCGTAGCAATCGCATACAACTCACCGCTTTCTTCCTCATTTTAATAACGACTTTCTCAAAGACATCTTGACATCAATGCCGCATCGATGTCTGCTCTTTTCTCGGTGCGACTCTCAATATACCCTCAACTGAAGACAAAAGGGCTGATTCTGGCGGCTTCCCTCGCTTACGGCCATACTGTTTCGACTGCGCCCGATCTCGTCTGATCTCGGAAGCTAAGCGGGGCCGGGCTTGGTTAGTACTTGGTTGGGAGACTGCCTGGGATTACCAAGTGCCGTAAACTTTTTCTTACTTTCACTTTTTCCAGAGGGCCCTGCGTCTTGCCACGAATTGAACGATGTCACTCCCCTTTCATTTCACAAATTACCTTTATTTGTACAACGACGGCAGTCCCAGCCCATTTTTGCAGAAAGTACTCGTAGCAATCGTATAAAACTCACCGCTTTCTTCCTCATTTTAAGAACGACTTTCTCAAAGACATCTTGACATCAATGCCGCATCGACGTCTGCTCTTCTCTCGGTGCGACTCTCAATAAACCCTCAACTGAAAACAAAAGGGCTGATTCTGGCCGCTTCCCTCGCTTACGGCCATACCGCTCCGACTGCGCCCGATCTCGTCTGATCTCGGAAGCTAAGCGGGGCCGGGCTTGGTTAGTACTTGGTTGGGAGACTGCCTGGGAATACCAAGTGCCGTTAGCTTTTTCTTAGTTTCACCTTATCCAGAGGGCCCTGCGTCTTGCCACGAATTTAAAGATGTCACTCCCCTTTCATTTCACAAAGTATCTTTATTTGTACAATGACGGCAGTCCCCGCCCACTTTTGCAGAAAGTACTCGTAGCAATCGCATACAACTCACCGCTTTCTTCCTCATTTTAATAAAGACGTTCTCAAAGACATCTTGACATCATTGCCGCATCGACGTCTGCTCTTCTCTCGGTGCGACTCTCAATAAACCCTCAACTGAAAACAAAAGGGCTGATTCTGGCCGCTTCCCTCGCTTACGGCCGTACCGTTCCGACTGCGCCCGATCTCGTCTGATATCGGAAGCTAAGCGGGGCTGGGCTTGGTGAGTACTTGGTTGGGAGACTGCCTGGGATTACCAAGTGCCGTAAGCTTTTTCTTACTTTCACTTTATCCCGAGGGCCCAGCGTCTTGCTACGAATGTAAAGCTGTCACTCCCCTATCATTTCACAAATTACCTTTATTTGTACAATGACGGCAGTCCCCGCCCACTTTTGCAGAAAGTACTGGTAGCAATCGTATACAACTCACCGCTTTCTTCCTCATTTTAATAACGACTTTCTCAAAGACATCTTGACATCAATGGCGAATCGACGTCTGCTCTTCTCTCAGTGCGACTCTCAATAAATCCTCAACTGAAAACAAAAGGGCTGATTCTGGCAGCTTCCCTCGCTTACGGCCATACCGTTCCGACTGCGCCCGATCTCGTCTGATCTCGGAAGCTAAGCGGGGCAGGGCTTGGTTAGTACTTGGTTGGGAGACTGCCTGGGATTACCAAGTGCCGTAAGCTTTTTCTTACTTTCACCTTATCCAGAGGGCCCTGCGTCTTGCCACGAATTGAAAGATGTCACTCCCCTTTCATTTCACAAATTACCTTTATTTGTACAACGACGGCAGTCCCCGCCCACTTTTGCAGAAAGTACTCGTAGCAATCGTATACAACTCACCGATTTCTTCCTCATTTTAAGAACGACTTTCTCAAAGACATCTTGACATCAATGCCGCATCGACGTCTGCTCTTCTCTCGGTGCGACTCTCAATTAACCCTCAACTGAAAACAAAAGTGCTGATTTTGGCCGCTTCCCTCGCTTACGGCCATACCGTTCCGACTGCGCCCGATCTCATCTGATCTCGGAAGCTAAGCGGGACCGGGCTTGGTTAGTACTTGGTTGGGAGACTGCTTGGGATTACCAAGTGCCGTAAGCTTTTTCTTACTTTCACTTTATCCCGAGGGCCCAGCGTCTTGCCACGAATGTAAAGCTGTCACTCCCCTATCATTTCACAAAGCATCTTTATTTGTACAACGACGGCAGTCCCCGCCCACTTTTGCAGAAAGTACTCGTAGGAATCGCATACAACTCACCGCTTTCTTCCACATTTTAATAAAGACTTTCTCAAAGACATCTTGACATCAATGCCGCATCGACGTCTGCTCTTCTCTCGGTGCGACTCTCAATAAACCCTCAACTGAAAACAAAAGGGCTGATTCTGGCAGCTTCCCTCGCTTACGGCCATACCGTTCCGACTGCGCCCGATCTCGTCTGATCTCGGAAGCTAAGCGGGGCCGGGCTTGGTTAGTACTTGGTTGGGAGACTGCCTGGGATTACCAAGTGCCGTAAGCTTTTTCTTACTTTCACCTTATCCAGAGGGCCCTGCGTCTTGCCACGAATGTAAAGATGTCACTACCCTTTCATTTCACAAATTACCTTTATTTGTACAAAGACGGCAGTCCCAGCCCACTTTTGCAGAAAGTACTCGTAGCAATCGTATACAACTCACCGCTTTCTTCCTCATTTTAAGAACGACTTTCTCAAAGACATCTTGACATCAATGCCGCATCGACGTCTGCTCTTCTCTCGGTGCGACTCTCAATTAACCCTCAACTGAAAACAAAAGTGCTGATTCTGGCCGCTTCCCTCGCTTATGGCCATACCGTTCTGACTGCGCCCGATCTCATCTGATCTCGGAAGCTAAGCAGGACCGAGCTTGGTTAGTACTTGGTTGGGAGACTGCTTGGGATTACCAAGTGCCGTAAGCTTTTTCTTACTTTCACTTTATCCCGAGGGCCCAGCGTCTTGCCACGAATGTAAAGCTGTCACTCCCCTATCATTTCACAAAGTATCTTTATTTGTACAACGACGGCAGTCCCCGCCCACTTTTGCAGAAAGTACTCGTAGCAATCGCATACAACTCACCGCTTTCTTCCTCATTTTAATAAAGACTTTCTCAAAGACATCTTGACATCAATGCCGCATCAACGTCTGCTCTTCTCTCGTTGCGACTCTCAATAAACCCTCAACTGAAAACAAAAGGGCTGATTCTGCCCGCTTCCCTCGCTTACGGCCATACCGTTCCGACTGCGCCCGATCTCGTCTGATCTCGGAAACTAAGCGGGGCCGGGCTTGGTTATTACTTGGTTGGGAGACTGCCTGGAATAACCAAGTGCTGTAAGCTTTTTCTTACTTTCACCTTATCCAGAGGGCCCTGCGTCTTGCCACGAATGTAAAGATGTCACTCCCCTTTCATTTCACAAATTACCTTTATTTGTACAATGACGGTAGCCCACTTTTGCAGAAAGTACTCGTAGCAATCGAATACAACTCACCGCTTTCTTCCTCATTTTAAGAACTACTTTCTCAAAGACATCTTGACATCAATGCCGCATCGACGTCTGCTCTTCTCTCGGTGCGACTCTCAAAATATCTCTCAACTGAAAACAAACGGGCTGATTCTGGCCACTTCCCTCGATTACGGCCATACCTTTCCGACTGCGCCCGATCTCCTCTGATCTCGGAAGCTAAGCGGAGCCGGGCTTGGTTAGTACTTGGTTGGGAGACTGCCTGGGATTACCAAGTGCCGTAAACTTTTTCTTACTTTCACTTTTTCCAGAGGGCCCTGCGTCTTGCCAGGAATTGAACGATGTCACTCCCCTTTCATTTCACAAATTACCTTTATTTGTACAACGACGGCAGTCCCAGCCCACTTTTGCAGAAAGTACTCGTAGCAATCGTATGCAACTCACCGCTGTCTTCCTCATTTTAAGAACGACTTTCTCAAAGACATCTTGACATCAATGCCGCATCGACGTCTGCTCTACTCTCGGTGCGACTCTCAATTAATCCTCAACTGAAAACAAAAGTGCTGATTCTGGCCGCTTCCCTCGCTTACGGCCATACCGTTCCGACTGCGCCCGATCTCGTCTGATCTCGGAAGCTAAGCGGGACCGGGCTTGCTTAGTACTTGGTTGGGAGACTGCCTGGGATTACCAAGTGCCATAAGCTTTTTCTTACTCTCACCTTATCCAGAGGGCCCTGCGTCTTGCCACGAATGTAAAGATGTCACTCCCCTTTCATTTCACAAATTACCTTTATTTGTACAATGACGGTAGCCCACTTTTGCAGAAAGTACTCGTAGCAATCGAATACAACTCACCGCTTTCTTCCTCATTTTAAGAACTACTTTCTCAAAGACATCTTGACATCAATGCCGTATTGACGTCTGCTCTTCTCTCGGTGCGACTCTCAATAAACCCTCAACTGAAAACAAAAGGGCTGATTCTGGCCGCTTCCCTCTCTTACGGCCATACCGTTCCGACTGCGCCCGATCTCGTCTGATCTCGGAAGCTAAGCGGGGCCGGGCTTTGTTAGTACTTGGTTGGGAGACTGCCTGGGATTACCAAGTGCCGTAAGCTTTTTCTTACTTTCACTTTATCCAGGGGGCCCTGCGTCTTGCCACGAATTGAAAGATGTCACTCCCCTTTCATTTCACAAATTACCTTTATTTGTACAACGACGGCAGTCCCCGCCCACTTTTGCAGAAAGTACTCGTAGCAATCGTATACAACTCACCGATTTCTTCCTCATTTTGTTGCCTCCCACTTTGGCTGTTTTGGGTTTGAATTCCTCTTCAGCCACTGCTCGGCAGCTCGACGGATCCAGGCAATTACTCTCTTCACTTTGGTCAGACTACTGAACCGTGTTATGTCCACGAGATGTTTAACCCAGCCAGTGGGCCTCATTCTTGGCAGAGTGGATTTTGCCTTTGGACAAGGACTTTCCTGAGTGGTCAATGGATCTTCTTTATGTTGACTCATTTTGGCTTGAGCTCTGGTCAATGCAGCTGAAAATGCATTCCTTTGAAGCTTGTTTACACTCTCCCTGGCCTGGGGTACAACTTCTCCAGCTGAATGAATAGGCCACTTCTCCACTGGCCACTTCTGGAACTCTGGTCCATTTTGCCATGTGGACTTCTCCTTCAAATCGTCAGGAGTGCCTCCTCTTGTTATGATGTCAGCTATATTTAGATCACCACGGATCCACCACCAGTCTTGCACTGGCCCAGCCTCTGTTTGCGAAGAAAGTTTGGTATCTATAATTATCTCGTTGAATGGCTCCTAGGATTGTTTGACTATCCAATAGATGGAACCATCTCTCAATCTTCATCCGTGCATGCTTCTCTATATGCTTCCTGATCCTAGCTGCAAAGACTGCACCACAGATTTCTGCCTTCACAGCATCTCCCTTTTGATGCAGGGGTGTGAGTTTGGCTTTGGCCTCCACTAACCGGACTTCAATGCCTTGTGTTGTCTTCCATCTTAAGTACATGACAGCTCCATAGGTTTTGTCACTGCCATCAGAGAATGTGATGCCCCAAGGTTTTCCTTTCCAGTCAGATGGTGTGAGGCTCCTGTGGAATTTCACTCGACCAAGCTGCACATATTCTTCGAAAAGCTGTATAGCTTCTTCTCTGAGGCTTTCCGAGAGAGGTTGATCCCAGGTTTCTTGGGTCAGTTTGCCGCCCCCTCCTTCTTGGAATGCTTTACGAACAAGAATCGCTCCTTTCTGCTTGACCGGTGCAACTAGGCCAATTGGGTCATACAGTGCAGCAACTTGGCTTAAGAGAGCTCTCCTAGTCAATGGGTTAGGTGTTTCAGTTCTCACCTCCTCTTCAAGAAGATCTTTGCCAACTCGCATTTTCTTCTTCCTTTTAAAAAAAGTTCACTGTGGTCAGCATGTAGAGCTTGTCCTCATCCACTTGGTAGCCAATGCCCAGGGCTTCATTGTCCCCTTCCCTCATTTGGTTTGGAAGAATTAAGGTTTTCCTTTGCTCCTGGCTTAGGACATCTGCTTCAGCTCCGTTCCTCCCACTTTGCCCTGACCGGACCCATGGTTTAAGGAAGAAGCCTCCAGCTTTTAGAATCTCTTTAACCCCTTGGGACCGGCGATCCCGCCGGCGGGATCTGACAGAAATTTCGCAAAACCGTTTAAATAACTCCGCGAGTTTTTGTCCTATACACATTTTAAAAATACTCTCAGAAACCTTGGACGGTCTACTTTTCAAATATATATAGGTAGAAACTAAATATATTTTTACAGCTTCGTGATACGAATTGAAAGAACAAGAGTGACTGACTTAAGCGTCTGCGTCTCGAAGCGGCTCTGATCGCCCACCCACTTGCAAATCGCGCTATTCGCATGATAATAACATGATAATCCGACAGTTAGTATTGGGTAAAGAAATATGTGAATACGCCCATTGTGACCGAAATAAACAAGAGCACATGTCTGGGTAGTGTTTACACTGATCGGCTACAATATAGCACACGGATACGTCTCTGCCGCTGAAGCTTTGCGCCAGTGTTGCCACTTTCAGCAGCGAAGCTCATACCTGTGTTCATAGCTCAGTGGGTTAAGCCTGTGTGCCTGCAATCACGTGGTCGCCGATTCAAACGCAGCGTATTTAGAACGTGAATAGCGATCTTCCGCTGAGAGCGGTCCTACACGCTCCCGACGCAAGTAAAACAAAGAAAGATGACACGATTTGTTTTTGCCTATTTAACCTAATTTTTAAAACGTTAATACTTCTGACAATGGAAGTTTTGAAAAGAAGACAGATAACGGATTTAGTCAGTGTTTTTTTCATGATTCTACATAATGATTTCAGCGAGATATAAACTGAAATACACGAGAAAGATACGCGGTCGATGATGCCCTCGTCCCCAGAGCGTCAATAATAGTCACTGCATCATATTTATCGCTTTCTATATTTATATAGTCACAGTTTTTCATTTTTCATTCCATCTATCAATAAACTGTGAAAGGGATTTTATTGTTGCTACTTTTCTTGCGTTTCAAACTGCCTTTCCAAAGTGATGGGTGTGGGGTGCAGTGACATTCCAGACTGATGGGCCATTGACAGTATGCAAACTACTACAGGTGTGAGGACACCTATCTCATCAATATTCATTGTGAAGACCACTGACTTTGAGAAAAAGAGAGTGTCACTCCAAAGTTCTAACACTTTAGTAATCAAACCATATAAAATTTCTGAATGTCACTTTCACCTATGTGTAGCCAACCCCTGTGTCTATAAGCTTCAGAGCTCAAAAGTCTTACCTAGAAATGTCTATAATGTGATTTTTTACAATTTCTCAGCATGTCTGAAAATAGGTTTTTGAAAAGTATATGTTTAAAGTTGATTTTAACAAAAAATAGAATAATAACATTCTAAGAGGTCTCAGATTATTGGTGCTGAGTTTGTGCTGAATAAAAGCAAATGTATCACTTTGGGATAAATGTTTTTTAGATAGGTGAAATATTTTAAAATGTCAAGGCATGTCAGACTACCTCGAAAGTGGAAAAAAGGCCTCAGGCCCCAGGGGGTTAACATTTGCTGTGATGTTGTCAAGTCTGTTCAGGTCATTGTGGGAGGTTAAGAGGTCATCCACATAACTGTCTTCTTCGATAACTCTTCGTTCATCCTCCAAGTGAGCGAATTTGGGCAGGTTTGCAGTCTCCCTCATAGCCAACTGTGCAATGCAACCAGCGGGTTTGTCACCGATGTTAACTCTGGTGATTGCGTATTCACAGATCTCCTTTTCTGGGCTGTCTCTCCACAGGAATCTGTGTAGATGCATCTCTCGCTCCTCTAACCAGACAGAGTTATACATCTTCTTTATGTCTCCTAGAGCTACATGCACGCCTTCTCTAAATCTTAGTAGAACAGCTCTAATGGGGTTAAGGACATCTGGTCCCTTCAGAAGAAGATCATTCATGCTTACACCTTTGTATTTCTGGCTACTGTTCGACAATGCGAACTGGTGTTGTCACTGAATGAGGGTTAGGCGCCACCAGGTGGCTGACATACCACACTGGTCCCGTCCACTTCTCCATAACTTCACTGGTGAGTTTCATGGCTACACCTCTTTCGACCATTTCATAGATCTGGGTTGCATAAGTGACTTTCCATTCTGGTTCCTGGCTTAGTTGCTTTTCCATCCTTAAGAAGCAAGCCTGGACTGCCCTTTTGTTTTTAGGGAGAGAAGTAGGACATTCAGTCCAAGGATACTTTGTATCCCAGTGTGGAGTAGTTGTGTGAGCATCCTTTTCCTTGCAGGTGAGGCCTCCTTTAATGATCTCAAGCTCCCTCTCCTCTGCTAAGGTCATGTCTCTTCCTCCTGGTGGGCAGTTTCCACATCGACACCCTCCACATCTTGGCTCGCATGCGGCTCCGATGCTGTCCCAGTGCCACCACTCAAGGAACTCACGTTTACTGGCAGATGTAAATTTGGACAGAGCCGCATCTTCCTGTAGTTGCCAGGCTGGTTTGGTTGTTGGAACTGTGATTTCCTGATATCTGACAGCTGCGGTTCGCATGGAGCGAGTGAAATGGGTTCTTGACTCATACGCTGCTACCTCCACTTCTTCAAACAAGTCAGGATGGGCTCCGCCCACTGTTTTCCCCAATGGGCTATCCCACAAAACAAGATCTCCGATGACTTTGACTCTTTGAGGTGCAAGTCTTCCCTCTCGATGGCTTATGAGAAGTTCAACTTCGGCTGGTCTCTTCAGGTCTTCGAGCTGGACATCTGGGAAGAATCTTTTCAACTTCTCAGGCTGAATTGTTTGATATACCTTTGCAATTTCATCCAAGCCATAGCAGACTAGTTTATGTGCTCTTTCAGTCCCTTTTGGAGTCTTGACTCTGACTTTTAGGAGGTACCTTCTTGTATTGACTCGCATGGTCATTCCACCAACCCCATGTACGACCAGGGTTCTCTCCTCACTCCTCAGGCCTAATCTTTCAGCAGCTTTGTGGGTTATGTAATTGGTGTCAGATGCTAGGTCAATGAGGGTACCAATCTTTTGACCTGTGTTCGCCGTCACCTGCATCAGCATCATGATCACTGGAAGTTCAATTAGCCCATTCTTCTTCAGTAGCTCAGACTGGCCTGCTGTTCTGAGTGTCACTGAGGATCTGTTGGTGAATGCCTTTCTACACTGCTCTGCTAATTCTGGAGAAAGTTGTGACAAGAACTTCTCCTGTTCCTCTGTAAACTTCCCTTTACCTCTTTCATCTTTTCCACCTTTGCCCCCTTCTCCTCTTCTGGATTCAGTTTTTGGGCACAGGAAATAATGGTGGTCTGGATCAGTTCGTCCCATTTTGCAGTCTGCATTCCTGCATAAAATTTTTTCCCTGCAGTATCCGTCATCATCATGGTGTTCTAAGCATTTGCTGCATGCTCCCAATTTCTTTAGAACAGACTTCTTTTCGGACAGTTTCAAAGCTTTAAATTTCTTGCAGAAGACACCACAGCCCTCATCAACTTCTTTCTTTGTAGCTTTGGTTGATGCAGACTTTCTTTCATGCCTTTTCTCTGGCTTGTCCATCTTGTCCACAATTTTAAGTTGTTCAAGTCTCTCCAATATCTCTTCTTGATTCTTCAGGAATTTCAAGAGCATGTCAAAATGAGTATCTGCAGTGACATTATGTTCAGGGTTAACCAGGAACATTAGCCAGTCTCTTTTTATAAAGTCAGGTAACTTGCTTTCATGGCTCCCACGTTCCCCAGCTCTGTCAGATCTGCCAGGGCTTTCTCCACAGATTGAATCAGGTCAATGACTTTACTCGGCTGGTTCCCCTTCACTGGAGGCATATTGTCGAGTTCTTCGAGGATTTCAACTGAAATGGTGGACTTGTTGCCGTATCTATTGTCCAGGACTCTGAACATGTCAGCTGCCGTTGTATAGGTTGAAAGTCTTAGTTCTTTTGCAATGGTCTCACTCACACTCTCCAGGAGCTGAATCTTCAGAACTTCAGGTGAGCCAGTGGGCTCCCCCTGCCTTTGCAGGCTCTCCCAGTCCTTTCTCCACCTGCGGAACTCTCTCTTACTTCCCTGGAAGATAGGCAGAGTAGTTGGTTTTATCTTCACAACAGGTGGTGGTGGTTGGACAGGTTTCCCAATTGTGCCTTGATCAGCCAACCTCCTTGATATGGCAAATTCTGCTTTTCTCAATTTTAGCCTGTTGTGGGTCGCTCTCAGTTCTTTTAAGTCTCCCATCCAGGTCATCTTTTGATGATTCAGGGATCCATCTTTCACACTCAGACATTGCTGAGATTCTGCATTTATCTTTCCTTCCAATAAGGTGAGGTGACTTCATAGCCTACTAGAATGTCACTTCTGACTTGAACTCTGTCAGCTTCTTCAATTGCTTCTTCTGCTTCAAGAATCGATGTTCTAAGTTTGTTCTTTCCATATCTTCCCCACAGGTTAGTTTGTGCAATATCCCTTACTTCCTCCATTTTAATTTCTGCGTCTTTTATGGTTGTCTTAATGTCGGTTTCTTGCTGCTCATCAAGTTCTGCCTCTTTATCCACCTTGACATCAGCCTCCAGTCCGATCCTGTAGTCCTCGTTAGAATCAAGCACTGACCTAAACCGGTCTGAAAGGTTTCCAAATTCCTCCTTTAATTCGGCTTTTAGCATGGTGTTTGCTCCCCTTGAAATGAAGTTGGCCAGTTTTGTGAAGCTGCTTTTTGCACTGGTCCTCTCCTGCTTCAGTAGTTTAACAGTCTTCCCCAAGACCTCTTCTGCCATCTTTATTTCTTTTTTCGTCCACAGCTTTTCTGGTATGAAGTCCTTTATCCTCCATTCCAAGCTGCTCCGTTGGTTATCAACTGTTAAGTTCCACTCTAGTTTCACTCCAAAAGGACACTCAGGGACAACTCTTGCTTTCACCTTTCATTAACTTTTATTTTCCAACTTGTTGGTTTCAAATTAATCAATGTTTGAAACATCAGGTTGATAACCTTCAAAGCATAGAGACAGAGGTTAACAATGTCATTTTGTAAAATATTCAAACAATACATGAGCTTTTTAATTAAATTAATTAAATTAAGGTAAACAAATAAACAATTTCAGAAAATCATTTAAAATTAAATATATGTAATCATTTAAGTATGAAAAAATTAATCTAAGGAATTAAGTTAAATCAAATAATCAATTTCATTAGAATGGAATGCTCACTTCAAACAACTGAATAGTTAAAACATCAAGCTCTTTCCTTTTAACTTTTTACCATTGTAAAATACATCATGAATTAATGGTCTAAAAGCAATTAAACAAGATCCTTTCCAGGTACAAATTAAGCATTGCAACTAATATAAACTAAATAACATTTACTGACCATTGGTGTCTTTGGAGTAAATACATGAGTAGAGCTTGCTGCGCTGTTCCTTTGCTTGATTGAAGACTGAGAGCTACCATTCCTGCTCAGGTGTTCTTATTAGCAATCGGCAGCCATTTTGCTGGTGCCTTCTGGGTAATGTAGTTCTCAATGGTGGTGGCAATATTAGACCTCCAATTGTTCAGTTATAACCCAACACTGACGGCCAGCGTGGTGTCCCTGCCCTACAGCGCCCGATTTGACACGGCAGAGGGGCCCCGCTACATCAGGGTGGCTCACGACAACCAAGTGCGCCTGTGCAGAACGTGTATGCAGCTGGGCCACATCCTGGCCGACTGACCGTAATATGTCTGCCGTGTCTGCGGGCAGCAGGGGCACTACGCCCGGGACTGTGCCGCCGCCTGCTGTGCCATCCTAGGGGTGGACGCTGTGCTCTTTGGGGGGGACAGAGACCCCCCGGTCATGCAGGACCATCCTGGGACGTCGGGTGCTGATGAACTGGAGCTGCCCTCCCGAGCTGCGGGTTCCGAGGAACTGCTAGAGCTGCCACAGCCTGTCTCCCAGACTCTCTTTTCAGAGCCCCCTCCCCTCTCAACTCTGACTATGTCCATCCCCGCAGCTCAGGCCGCGGGACAAGCGCGCCCGGCGTCCCATCAGGCCGGGGGTAGGACTGTTGATGGCCCCCTTCCCCCGCTCCCTCCCTCCCTCTTGAGGAGCAGCCCACCAAGACCTCAGTGTCGCCCTGGTCCCTGTTCCCCTTTGGGAGCGACACGCTCTGCCAGCTGGATGCCTCGGGCCAGGACCCCTTCGTCACCCCTCGAAGTCATCCAGATTCATCCAAGTCTCCCGTCAACAAGCTCAGTAAGGCAAAGTATAAACTAAAGCACGTCAAGGGGTCTCAGCCCGGGGCAGTTCGTCCGCCCCCCCTACCTGGTCTGTCCAACTCCCTCTGGCGGCAAGAGGAGTGGCGGCAGTCGGCGGCCTTGGCGGCCCTTCGTGCTGCGAGCCTGGGTCATGATGACAGCGGCGACACGGACTGATTCCCCCCCATTGTGTTACATTTCATGGCCATCGTTAGTATTGTTCATGTGCTGTTCTTGTTGTATTTCTGGTTCTGTTTTCCTCTGTATTTATCCTTTTTTGATAGTGTTCCCTTGGTGTCAGTCCCTTCTCTAGAGCCGCTGCCATCCCGTAGTGTCCCCGTCACGGGCGGTGGGGCCCGTGCCTGTTTTTACGGAGGCGGGGTGGCAGGTCATGTTCCTCTTTGGTGTCCCCAAGGTGCACCCCACCAGCATCTTTCTTAACCTGTATTTAGCATTTGCTAAGTACGTGGCGTGGTTGCGGCGCAACAAGGCCCGCTACGAGGGTGTGATTTTAGATCCGGTTTTAATGTGCCGATATCAACTGCGACTGGTTTTATCAAAGGTGTTATTATTGTCTGCCAGGCCTCATGACACGCCCCGGTTCTTACGTGATTATGTGGACCGGGTTCCTTTTGTTTCTGTTGTGGGTGGGCATTTGGTTTGGGATGTGGTTTGAGGGTGGTCTGTTTGTTTCCTTTTGTTTCCCTGTTCTGGCTGGGTTGCCTGGGTTGTTTTCTTTGTCTGGGTTGTGTGTGGGTGGGTTTATATGCTGCTTGTTGTTTGTGTTCTGTGTTGTTTGTCTTAGGGTCTCCTTGATCCTATTTTTATTTGCATTTTAACTCTATGGAGGGCACCAGGGGCCCCTTGCATGGGGGGGCATTTCTTCCCTCTTTGGAATAATTACCTTATAACTTCAGATATAAAAGTCACAGACACATGCCTGATACCTAAAATCAGAGTTGACCCCTTTACAATTGATTGTAGGAAGTTCAATAACGAAATGAATAACCTGTGTATAATTTATGGACATGCGAATATAACAAAAACAGCTGGAAAAATACAAAAACCTGTCTTTGTGTCTTGGATTTTTGTAAATATTTCAAAAACTACATGATGGAATAGGTCCAATTTTAAAAATCTGGTTCCCAAACTTGTTTTCTACATGTGTGCCCAATTTCATATCATTTGATGCAGCCCAACAGGTTTTACGGAGGAAAGAGCAAATGGTGCAACTGGGAGCCTTTCCTATCCAAAACCTAACCTAAACTAATCTGAAACTTATCCAAAATGGCAATAGTGTAACTAGCAGTGTTTTTTGGGGTAGCAACTTTCTTTCTAAATGCATTACCACTTATAGGTCATAAGTAACAATTTGTCACACATCATCACCACACATTTGTAGGAAAATCTATATTTTATTCACACGACTTGTGCCAAACTTATCCAAAACCTATCCAAAACCTATCCAAACTGGCCACAGTGTAACTAGCAGTGTTTTTTGGGGTAGCGTCTTTCTTTCTAAATGCATTACCACTTATGGGTCATAAGTAACATTTTGTCACACAAAATCACCACACATTTGTAGGAAAATCTATATTTTATTCACACGACTTGTGCCAAACCTATCCAAAACCTATCCAAAATGGCCGCAGTGTAACTAGCAGTGTTTTGGGATAGCGTCTTTCTTTCTAAATGCATTACCACTTATGGGTCATAAGAAACATTTTGTTTCTAACCCTAACCCTGCATAACTGTGCCCAAACAAAGCCCGACAAGTGCCCCGCATAACTGTGCCCAAACAAAGCCCGACAAGTGCCCCGCATAACTTTGCCCAAACAAAGCCCGACAAGTGCCCCGCATAACTTTGCCCAAACAAAGCTGACAAGTGCCCCGCATAACTTTGCCCAAACAAAGCCGACAAGTACCGTACATAATGTTGCCCAAACAAAGCCGACAAGTACTGTACATAACTTTGCTCAAACAAAGCTGACAAGTGCCCCGCATAACTTTGCCCAAACAAAGCCCCGCGTAACTTTGCCCAAGTGAAAGCCAAAAGCGCTGCATTACTTTGCACACTTCAAAGCTTGACAAAGGCGATGCGGAACTATTCCCAATGTACCACAATACAAGTGTTACCAAAGCAAATGTTAATTGTAATTTACTGAATCACGGAATTATAAAAATCTATAGAATAAAAGAGTAAACTGTAAATAAATGTACTTATGTCGAGCGTTGCATCCTCTCCGCGCAAAAAAGCGTCCTCCTCCATCGAATCAATGGATAAAAGCGACACTTTCTTCCCCCGAACCACTCTTCAAAATCATCTTCTGTGCTTTCTCAACAGTGAAAGTCATCCGAGCCATTTTTCTTCAGTCAAAAAAGTTGTTGTCCGAAAATAACTGGGTAAACTCACGGAGACTACGTGCGTAATGCGTAATCGAGACACTCCCACAAATACTGCACCTGCAGATAATAAGTTGCGCATTCATGTCCCCAGCGCGAAAAACAATGCCCAATCAGCACATCCCATACCATTTTGCAAACCTTAGACACACCTCTATTGGATGAAGCAAATGACACTGTAATTTGATGTTCATGTAAAAAGTTTATTATGGTGAAACATAACCATGGGCAAAGGTTCAGTGCGTAAAAAATAATGTGCTAGCAGGGAAGCAGAGCATATATCTGAAAAAATACTTGACAATGAAGGATTACAGTGATTGATTTATGTACATAAGAGATCAAGCTTTCAAACGAGGGTAACTTTGTCATTTTATTCATTGGTTTTCTTCTAAAACTCCGAAGATAATAAACATTGCACGAATGTACAGAATGCCGACTGACATTTTTCCGCGATGAGTGAGCAAGCTATTTCAGAGCATTACAGTCATATTTATGGAAAAATGCGTGTTTTGTCTTAATACTGTGACGGTTTATGAATTATTGGCCGTGAAAGAAATAGTTTGAAGTGCTTAGTTTTCATTTTATTAACACTTATATTTTACTTCCTGACACTCGACCCGTTTAAAGATGGCTACCATGGTCATTTTATTTTTACTTGTTACAAAAAAACCATGGCACAAAAATTGCGCAACTTTCTACAGATATTATCTGAAAGGTTTTTTGTAGTGTAACAAGCCGTTTTTGGTTGATTTGATACATTTGTTTCTTTTATTGAACGTCATTTTTTTTGTTATTGAAAATTTGGACGTATGCGTCCGAACCACTAGGCGGCGACAATGAAAGAGTTAATGGATTGGCTTTTATTGTTCCTGTTGTGCTTTTACCTTTTTATTAAACTCCACGCCTGCATGATGAAGACAGCTGCACCCTGTGAGAAGGGGTCTTGGAGCGTGGGCTTGCCCATGTCCCAGGCCCCTCTCCCTGTACCACCCCTCCTGCTGTGGTGTATGTGTGGCGATGTCATTCTGAGTGGTTTAATAAAAGAAAAAAAAAAACTGCGCCCAATCTCGTCTGATCTCGGAAGCTAAGCGGGGCCGGGCTTGATTAGTACTTGGTTGGGAGACTGCCTGGGATTACCAAGTGCCGTAAGCTTTTTCTTACTTTCACTTTATCCAGAGGGCCCTGCGTCTTGCCACGAATGTAAAGATGTCACTCCCATTTACAAGTACTAACCAAGCCCGGCCTCGCTTAGCTTCCGAGATCAGACGAGATCGGGCGCAGTCGGAACGGTATGGCCGTAAGCGAGGGAAGCGGCCAGAATCAGCACTTTTCTTTTCAGTTGAGGGTTAATTGAGAGTCGCACCGAGAGAAGAGCAGACGTCGATGCGGCATTGATGTCAAGATGTCTTTGAGAAAGTCGTTTTTAAAATGAGGAAGAAAGCGGTGAGCTGTATACAATTGCTACAAGTACTTTCTGCAAAAGTGGGCGGGGACTGCCGTCTTTGTACAAATAAAGGTAATTTGTGAAATGAAAGGGTAGTGACATCTTTACGTTCGTGGCAAGACGCAGGGCCCTCTGGATAAGGTGAAACTAAGAAAAAGCTTACGGCACTTGGTATTCCCAGGCAGTCTCCCAACCAAGTACTAACCAAGACCGGCCCCGCTTAGCTTCCGAGATCAGACGAGATCGGGCGCAGTCGGAACGGTATGGCCGTAAGCAAGGGAAGCGGCCAGAATCAGCACTTTTGTTTTCAGTTGAGGGTTTATTGAGAGTCGCACCGAGAGAAGAGCAGACGTCGATGCGGCATTGATGTCAAGATGTCTTTGAGAAAGTCGTTATTAAAATGAGGAAGAAATCGGTGAGTTGTATACGATTGCTACGAGTACTTTCTGCAAAAGTGGGCGGGGACTGCCGTCTTTGTACAAATAAAGGTAATTTGTGAAATGAAAGGGTAGTGACATCTTTACATTCGTGGCAAGACGCAGGGCCCTCTGGATAAGGTGAAACTAAGAAAAAGCTTACGGCACTTGGTATTCCCAGGCAGTCTCCCAACCAAGTAGTAACCAAGACCGGCCCCGCTTAGCTTCCGAGATCAGACGAGATCGGGCGCAGTCGGAACGGTATGGCCGTAAGCAAGGGAAGCGGCCAGAATCAGCACTTTTGTTTTCAGTTGAGGGTTTATTGAGAGTCGCACCGAGAGAAGAGCAGACGTCGATGCGGCATTGATGTCAAGATGTCTTTGAGAAAGTCGTTATTGAAATGAGGAAGAAATCGGTGAGTTGTATACGATTGCTACGAGTACTTTCTGCAAAAGTGGGCGGGGACTGCCGTCTTTGTACAAATAAAGGTAATTTGTGAAATGAAAGGGTAGTGACATCTTTACATTCGTGGCAAGACGCAGGGCCCTCTGGATAAGGTGAAACTAAGAAAAAGCTTACGGCACTTGGTATTCCCAGGCAGTCTCCCAACCAAGTACTAACCAAGCCCGGCCCCGCTTAGCTTCCGAGATCAGACGAGATCGGGCGCAGTCGGAACGGTATGGCCGTAAGCAAGGGAAGCGGCCAGAATCAGCACTTTTGTTTTCAGTTGAGGGTTTATTGAGAGTCGCACCGAGAGAAGAGCAGACGTCGATGCGGCATTGATGTCAAGATGTCTTTGAGAAAGTCGTTATTGAAATGAGGAAGAAATCGGTGAGTTGTATACGATTGCTACGAGTACTTTCTGCAAAAGTGGGCGGGGACTGCCGTCTTTGTACAAATAAAGGTAATTTGTGAAATGAAAGGGTAGTGACATCTTTACATTCGTGGCAAGACGCAGGGCCCTCTGGATAAGGTGAAACTAAGAAAAAGCTTACGGCACTTGGTATTCCCAGGCAGTCTCCCAACCAAGTACTAACCAAGCCCGGCCCCGCTTAGCTTCCGAGATCAGACGAGATCGGGCGCAGTCGGAACGGTATGGCCGTAAGCAAGGGAAGCGGCCAGAATCAGCACTTTTGTTTTCAGTTGAGGGTTTATTGAGAGTCGCACCGAGAGAAGAGCAGACGTCGATGCGGCATTGATGTCAAGATGTCTTTGAGAAAGTCGTTATTGAAATGAGGAAGAAATCGGTGAGTTGTATACGATTGCTACGAGTACTTTCTGCAAAAGTGGGCGGGGACTGCCGTCTTTGTACAAATAAAGGTAATTTGTGAAATGAAAGGGTAGTGACATCTTTACATTCGTGGCAAGACGCAGGGCCCTCTGGATAAGGTGAAACTAAGAAAAAGCTTACGGCACTTGGTATTCCCAGGCAGTCTCCCAACCAAGTACTAACCAAGCCCGGCCCCGCTTAGCTTCCGAGATCAGACGAGATCGGGCGCAGTCGGAACGGTATGGCCGTAAGCAAGGGAAGCGGCCAGAATCAGCACTTTTGTTTTCAGTTGAGGGTTTATTGAGAGTCGCACCGAGAGAAGAGCAGACGTCGATGCGGCATTGATGTCAAGATGTCTTTGAGAAAGTCGTTATTGAAATGAGGAAGAAATCGGTGAGTTGTATACGATTGCTACGAGTACTTTCTGCAAAAGTGGGCGGGGACTGCCGTCTTTGTACAAATAAAGGTAATTTGTGAAATGAAAGGGTAGTGACATCTTTACATTCGTGGCAAGACGCAGGGCCCTCTGGATAAGGTGAAACTAAGAAAAAGCTTACGGCACTTGGTATTCCCAGGCAGTCTCCCAACCAAGTAGTAACCAAGACCGGCCCCGCTTAGCTTCCGAGATCAGACGAGATCGGGCGCAGTCGGAACGGTATGGCCGTAAGCAAGGGAAGCGGCCAGAATCAGCACTTTTGTTTTCAGTTGAGGGTTTATTGAGAGTCGCACCGAGAGAAGAGCAGACGTCGATGCGGCATTGATGTCAAGATGTCTTTGAGAAAGTCGTTATTGAAATGAGGAAGAAATCGGTGAGTTGTATACGATTGCTACGAGTACTTTCTGCAAAAGTGGGCGGGGACTGCCGTCTTTGTACAAATAAAGGTAATTTGTGAAATGAAAGGGTAGTGACATCTTTACATTCGTGGCAAGACGCAGGGCCCTCTGGATAAGGTGAAACTAAGAAAAAGCTTACGGCACTTGGTATTCCCAGGCAGTCTCCCAACCAAGTACTAACCAAGCCCGGCCCCGCTTAGCTTCCGAGATCAGACGAGATCGGGCGCAGTCGGAACGGTATGGCCGTAAGCAAGGGAAGCGGCCAGAATCAGCACTTTTGTTTTCAGTTGAGGGTTTATTGAGAGTCGCACCGAGAGAAGAGCAGACGTCGATGCGGCATTGATGTCAAGATGTCTTTGAGAAAGTCGTTATTGAAATGAGGAAGAAATCGGTGAGTTGTATACGATTGCTACGAGTACTTTCTGCAAAAGTGGGCGGGGACTGCCGTCTTTGTACAAATAAAGGTAATTTGTGAAATGAAAGGGTAGTGACATCTTTACATTCGTGGCAAGACGCAGGGCCCTCTGGATAAGGTGAAACTAAGAAAAAGCTTACGGCACTTGGTATTCCCAGGCAGTCTCCCAACCAAGTACTAACCAAGCCCGGCCCCGCTTAGCTTCCGAGATCAGACGAGATCGGGCGCAGTCGGAACGGTATGGCCGTAAGCAAGGGAAGCGGCCAGAATCAGCACTTTTGTTTTCAGTTGAGGGTTTATTGAGAGTCGCACCGAGAGAAGAGCAGACGTCGATGCGGCATTGATGTCAAGATGTCTTTGAGAAAGTCGTTATTGAAATGAGGAAGAAATCGGTGAGTTGTATACGATTGCTACGAGTACTTTCTGCAAAAGTGGGCGGGGACTGCCGTCTTTGTACAAATAAAGGTAATTTGTGAAATGAAAGGGTAGTGACATCTTTACATTCGTGGCAAGACGCAGGGCCCTCTGGATAAGGTGAAACTAAGAAAAAGCTTACGGCACTTGGTATTCCCAGGCAGTCTCCCAACCAAGTACTAACCAAGCCCGGCCCCGCTTAGCTTCCGAGATCAGACGAGATCGGGCGCAGTCGGAACGGTATGGCCGTAAGCAAGGGAAGCGGCCAGAATCAGCACTTTTGTTTTCAGTTGAGGGTTTATTGAGAGTCGCACCGAGAGAAGAGCAGACGTCGATGCGGCATTGATGTCAAGATGTCTTTGAGAAAGTCGTTATTGAAATGAGGAAGAAATCGGTGAGTTGTATACGATTGCTACGAGTACTTTCTGCAAAAGTGGGCGGGGACTGCCGTCTTTGTACAAATAAAGGTAATTTGTGAAATGAAAGGGTAGTGACATCTTTACATTCGTGGCAAGACGCAGGGCCCTCTGGATAAGGTGAAACTAAGAAAAAGCTTACGGCACTTGGTATTCCCAGGCAGTCTCCCAACCAAGTACTAACCAAGCCCGGCCCCGCTTAGCTTCCGAGATCAGACGAGATCGGGCGCAGTCGGAACGGTATGGCCGTAAGCAAGGGAAGCTGCCAGAATCAGCACTTTTGTTTTCAGTTGAGGGTTTATTGAGAGTCGCACCGAGAGAAGAGCAGACGTCGATGCGGCATTGATGTCAAGATGTCTTTGAGAAAGTCGTTATTGAAATGAGGAAGAAATCGGTGAGTTGTATACGATTGCTACGAGTACTTTCTGCAAAAGTGGGCGGGGACTGCCGTCTTTGTACAAATAAAGGTAATTTGTGAAATGAAAGGGTAGTGACATCTTTACATTCGTGGCAAGACGCAGGGCCCTCTGGATAAGGTGAAACTAAGAAAAAGCTTACGGCACTTGGTATTCCCAGGCAGTCTCCCAACCAAGTACTAACCAAGCCCGGCCCCGCTTAGCTTCCGAGATCAGACGAGATCGGGCGCAGTCGGAACGGTATGGCCGTAAGCAAGGGAAGCGGCCAGAATCAGCACTTTTGTTTTCAGTTGAGGGTTTATTGAGAGTCGCACCGAGAGAAGAGCAGACGTCGATGCGGCATTGATGTCAAGATGTCTTTGAGAAAGTCGTTATTGAAATGAGGAAGAAATCGGTGAGTTGTATACGATTGCTACGAGTACTTTCTGCAAAAGTGGGCGGGGACTGCCGTCTTTGTACAAATAAAGGTAATTTGTGAAATGAAAGGGTAGTGACATCTTTACATTCGTGGCAAGACGCAGGGCCCTCTGGATAAGGTGAAACTAAGAAAAAGCTTACGGCACTTGGTATTCCCAGGCAGTCTCCCAACCAAGTACTAACCAAGCCCGGCCCCGCTTAGCTTCCGAGATCAGACGAGATCGGGCGCAGTCGGAACGGTATGGCCGTAAGCAAGGGAAGCGGCCAGAATCAGCACTTTTGTTTTCAGTTGAGGGTTTATTGAGAGTCGCACCGAGAGAAGAGCAGACGTCGATGCGGCATTGATGTCAAGATGCCTTTGAGAAAGTCGTTATTGAAATGAGGAAGAAATCGGTGAGTTGTATACGATTGCTACGAGTACTTTCTGCAAAAGTGGGCGGGGACTGCCGTCTTTGTACAAATAAAGGTAATTTGTGAAATGAAAGGGTAGTGACATCTTTACATTCGTGGCAAGACGCAGGGCCCTCTGGATAAGGTGAAACTAAGAAAAAGCTTACGGCACTTGGTATTCCCAGGCAGTCTCCCAACCAAGTACTAACCAAGCCCGGCCCCGCTTAGCTTCCGAGATCAGACGAGATCGGGCGCGGTCGGAACGGTATGGCCGTAAGCAAGGGAAGCGGCCAGAATCAGCACTTTTGTTTTCAGTTGAGGGTTTATTGAGAGTCGCACCGAGAGAAGAGCAGACGTCGATGCGGCATTGATGTCAAGATGCCTTTGAGAAAGTCGTTATTAAAATGAGGAAGAAATCGGTGAGTTGTATACGATTGCTACGAGTACTTTCTGCAAAAGTGGGCGGGGACTGCCGTCTTTGTACAAATAAAGGTAATTTGTGAAATGAAAGGGTAGTGACATCTTTACATTCGTGGCAAGACGCAGGGCCCTCTGGATAAGGTGAAACTAAGAAAAAGCTTACGGCACTTGGTATTCCCAGGCAGTCTCCCAACCAAGTACTAACCAAGCCCGGCCCCGCTTAGCTTCCGAGATCAGACGAGATCGGGCGCGGTCGGAACGGTATGGCCGTAAGCAAGGGAAGCGGCCAGAATCAGCACTTTTGTTTTCAGTTGAGGGTTTATTGAGAGTCGCACCGAGAGAAGAGCAGACGTCGATGCGGCATTGATGTCAAGATGCCTTTGAGAAAGTCGTTATTAAAATGAGGAAGAAATCGGTGAGTTGTATACGATTGCTACGAGTACTTTCTGCAAAAGTGGGCGGGGACTGCCGTCTTTCTACAAATAAAGGTAATTTGTGAAATGAAAGGGTAGTGACATCTTTACATTCGTGGCAAGACGCAGGGCCCTCTGGATAAGGTGAAACTAAGAAAAAGCTTACGGCACTTGGTATTCCCAGGCAGTCTCCCAACCAAGTACTAACCAAGCCCGGCCCCGCTTAGCTTCCGAGATCAGACGAGATCGGGCGCAGTCGGAACGGTATGGCCGTAAGCAAGGGAAGCGGCCAGAATCAGCACTTTTGTTTTCAGTTGAGGGTTTATTGAGAGTCGCACCGAGAGAAGAGCAGACGTCGATGCGGCATTGATGTCAAGATGCCTTTGAGAAAGTCGTTATTAAAATGAGGAAGAAATCGGTGAGTTGTATACGATTGCTACGAGTACTTTCTGCAAAAGTGGGCGGGGACTGCCGCCCTCTACAAATAAAGGTAATTTGTGAAATGAAAGGGTAGTGACATCTTTACATTCGTGGCAAGACGCAGGGCCCTCTGGATAAGGTGAAACTAAGAAAAAGCTTACGGCACTTGGTATTCCCAGGCAGTCTCCCAACCAAGTACTAACCAAGCCCGGCCCCGCTTAGCTTCCGAGATCAGACGAGATCGGGCGCAGTCGGAACGGTATGGCCGTAAGCAAGGGAAGCGGCCAGAATCAGCACTTTTGTTTTCAGTTGAGGGTTTATTGAGAGTTGCACCGAGAGAAGAGCAGACGTCGATGCGGCATTGATGTCAAGATGCCTTTGAGAAAGTCGTTATTAAAATGAGGAAGAAATCGGTGAGTTATATACGATTGCTACGAGTACTTTCTGCAAAAGTGGGCGGGGACTGCCGTCTTTGTACAAATAAAGGTAATTTGTGAAATGAAAGGGTAGTGACATCTTTACATTCGTGGCAAGACGCAGGGCCCTCTGGATAAGGTGAAACTAAGAAAAAGCTTACGGCACTTGGTATTCCCAGGCAGTCTCCCAACCAAGTACTAACCAAGCCCGGCCCCGCTTAGCTTCCGAGATCAGATGAGATCGGGCGCAGTCGGAACGGTATGGCCGTAAGCGAGGGAAGCGGCCAGAATCAGCACTTTTGTTTTCAGTTGAGGGTTTATTGAGAGTCGCACCGAGAGAAGAGCAGACGTCGATGCGGCATTGATGTCAAGATGCCTTTGAGAAAGTCGTTATTAAAATGAGGAAGAAATCGGTGAGTTGTATACGATTGCTACGAGTACTTTCTGCAAAAGTGGGCGGGGACTGCCGTCTTTCTACAAATAAAGGTAATTTGTGAAATGAAAGGGTAGTGACATCTTTACATTCGTGGCAAGACGCAGGGCCCTCTGGATAAGGTGAAACTAAGAAAAAGCTTACGGCACTTGGTATTCCCAGGCAGTCTCCCAACCAAGTACTAACCAAGCCCGGCCCCGCTTAGCTTCCGAGATCAGACGAGATCGGGCGCAGTCGGAACGGTATGGCCGTAAGCGAGGGAAGCGGCCAGAATCAGCACTTTTGTTTTCAGTTGAGGGTTTATTGAGAGTCGCACCGAGAGAAGAGCAGACGTCGATGCGGCATTGATGTCAAGATGCCTTTGAGAAAGTCGTTATTAAAATGAGGAAGAAATCGGTGAGTTGTATACGATTGCTACGAGTACTTTCTGCAAAAGTGGGCGGGGACTGCCGTCTTTGTACAAATAAAGGTAATTTGTGAAATGAAAGGGTAGTGACATCTTTACATTCGTGGCAAGACGCAGGGCCCTCTGGATAAGGTGAAACTAAGAAAAAGCTTACGGCACTTGGTATTCCCAGGCAGTCTCCCAACCAAGTACTAACCAAGCCCGGCCCCGCTTAGCTTCCGAGATCAGACGAGATCGGGCGCAGTCGGAACGGTATGGCCGTAAGCGAGGGAAGCGGCCAGAATCAGCACTTTTGTTTTCAGTTGAGGGTTTATTGAGAGTCGCACCGAGAGAAGAGCAGACGTCGATGCGGCATTGATGTCAAGATGCCTTTGAGAAAGTCGTTATTAAAATGAGGAAGAAATCGGTGAGTTGTATACGATTGCTACGAGTACTTTCTGCAAAAGTGGGCGGGGACTGCCGTCTTTGTACAAATAAAGGTAATTTGTGAAATGAAAGGGTAGTGACATCTTTACATTCGTGGCAAGACGCAGGGCCCTCTGGATAAGGTGAAACTAAGAAAAAGCTTACGGCACTTGGTATTCCCAGGCAGTCTCCCAACCAAGTACTAACCAAGCCCGGCCCCGCTTAGCTTCCGAGATCAGACGAGATCGGGCGCAGTCGGAACGGTATGGCCGTAAGCGAGGGAAGCGGCCAGAATCAGCACTTTTGTTTTCAGTTGAGGGTTTATTGAGAGTCGCACCGAGAGAAGAGCAGACGTCGATGCGGCATTGATGTCAAGATGTCTTTGAGAAAGTCGTTATTGAAATGAGGAAGAAATCGGTGAGTTGTATACGATTGCTACGAGTACTTTCTGCAAAAGTGGGCGGGGACTGCCGTCTTTGTACAAATAAAGGTAATTTGTGAAATGAAAGGGTAGTGACATCTTTACATTCGTGGCAAGACGCAGGGCCCTCTGGATAAGGTGAAACTAAGAAAAAGCTTACGGCACTTGGTATTCCCAGGCAGTCTCCCAACCAAGTACTAACCAAGCCCGGCCCCGCTTAGCTTCCGAGATCAGACGAGATCGGGCGCAGTCGGAACGGTATGGCCGTAAGCGAGGGAAGCGGCCAGAATCAGCACTTTTGTTTTCAGTTGAGGGTTTATTGAGAGTCGCACCGAGAGAAGAGCAGACGTCGATGCGGCATTGATGTCAAGATGTCTTTGAGAAAGTCGTTATTGAAATGAGGGAGAAATCGGTGAGTTGTATACGATTGCTACGAGTACTTTCTGCAAAAGTGGGCGGGGACTGCCGTCTTTGTACAAATAAAGGTAATTTGTGAAATGAAAGGGTAGTGACATCTTTACATTCGTGGCAAGACGCAGGGCCCTCTGGATAAGGTGAAACTAAGAAAAAGCTTACGGCACTTGGTATTCCCAGGCAGTCTCCCAACCAAGTACTAACCAAGCCCGGCCCCGCTTAGCTTCCGAGATCAGACGAGATCGGGCGCAGTCGGAACGGTATGGCCGTAAGCGAGGGAAGCGGCCAGAATCAGCACTTTTGTTTTCAGTTGAGGGTTTATTGAGAGTCGCACCGAGAGAAGAGCAGACGTCGATGCGGCATTGATGTCAAGATGTCTTTGAGAAAGTCGTTATTGAAATGAGGGAGAAATCGGTGAGTTGTATACGATTGCTACGAGTACTTTCTGCAAAAGTGGGCGGGGACTGCCGTCTTTGTACAAATAAAGGTAATTTGTGAAATGAAAGGGTAGTGACATCTTTACATTCGTGGCAAGACGCAGGGCCCTCTGGATAAGGTGAAACTAAGAAAAAGCTTACGGCACTTGGTATTCCCAGGCAGTCTCCCAACCAAGTACTAACCAAGCCCGGCCCCGCTTAGCTTCCGAGATCAGACGAGATCGGGCGCAGTCGGAACGGTATGGCCGTAAGCGAGGGAAGCGGCCAGAATCAGCACTTTTGTTTTCAGTTGAGGGTTTATTGAGAGTCGCACCGAGAGAAGAGCAGACGTCGATGCGGCATTGATGTCAAGATGTCTTTGAGAAAGTCGTTATTGAAATGAGGAAGAAATCGGTGAGTTGTATACGATTGCTACGAGTACTTTCTGCAAAAGTGGGCGGGGACTGCCGTCTTTGTACAAATAAAGGTAATTTGTGAAATGAAAGGGTAGTGACATCTTTACATTCGTGGCAAGACGCAGGGCCCTCTGGATAAGGTGAAACTAAGAAAAAGCTTACGGCACTTGGTATTCCCAGGCAGTCTCCCAACCAAGTACTAACCAAGCCCGGCCCCGCTTAGCTTCCGAGATCAGACGAGATCGGGCGCAGTCGGAACTGTATGGCCGTAAGCGAGGGAAGCGGCCAGAATCAGCACTTTTGTTTTCAGTTGAGGGTTTATTGAGAGTCGCACCGAGAGAAGAGCAGACGTCGATGCGGCATTGATGTCAAGATGTCTTTGAGAAAGTCGTTATTGAAATGAGGAAGAAATCGGTGAGTTGTATACGATTGCTACGAGTACTTTCTGCAAAAGTGGGCGGGGACTGCCGTCTTTGTACAAATAAAGGTAATTTGTGAAATGAAAGGGTAGTGACATCTTTACATTCGTGGCAAGACGCAGGGCCCTCTGGATAAGGTGAAACTAAGAAAAAGCTTACGGCACTTGGTATTCCCAGGCAGTCTCCCAACCAAGTACTAACCAAGCCCGGCCCCGCTTAGCTTCCGAGATCAGACGAGATCGGGCGCAGTCGGAACGGTATGGCCGTAAGCGAGGGAAGCGGCCAGAATCAGCACTTTTGTTTTCAGTTGAGGGTTTATTGAGAGTCGCACCGAGAGAAGAGCAGACGTCGATGCGGCATTGATGTCAAGATGCCTTTGAGAAAGTCGTTATTAAAATGAGGAAGAAATCGGTGAGTTGTATACGATTGCTACGAGTACTTTCTGCAAAAGTGGGCGGGGACTGCCGTCTTTGTACAAATAAAGGTAATTTGTGAAATGAAAGGGTAGTGACATCTTTACATTCGTGGCAAGACGCAGGGCCCTCTGGATAAGGTGAAACTAAGAAAAAGCTTACGGCACTTGGTATTCCCAGGCAGTCTCCCAACCAAGTACTAACCAAGCCCGGCCCCGCTTAGCTTCCGAGATCAGACGAGATCGGGCGCAGTCGGAACGGTATGGCCGTAAGCGAGGGAAGCGGCCAGAATCAGCACTTTTGTTTTCAGTTGAGGGTTTATTGAGAGTCGCACCGAGAGAAGAGCAGACGTCGATGCGGCATTGATGTCAAGATGCCTTTGAGAAAGTCGTTATTAAAATGAGGAAGAAATCGGTGAGTTGTATATGATTGCTACGAGTACTTTCTGCAAAAGTGGGCGGGGACTGCCATCTTTGTACAAATAAAGGTAATTTGTGAAATGAAAGGGTAGTGACATCTTTACATTCGTGGCAAGACGCAGGGCCCTCTGGATAAGGTGAAACTAAGAAAAAGCTTACGGCACTTGGTATTCCCAGGCAGTCTCCCAACCAAGTACTAACCAAGCCCGGCCCCGCTTAGCTTCCGAGATCAGACGAGATCGGGCGCAGTCGGAACGGTATGGCCGTAAGCGAGGGAAGCGGCCAGAATCAGCACTTTTGTTTTCAGTTGAGGGTTTATTGAGAGTCGCACCGAGAGAAGAGCAGACGTCGATGCGGCATTGATGTCAAGATGTCTTTGAGAAAGTCGTTATTGAAATGAGGGAGAAATCGGTGAGTTGTATACGATTGCTACGAGTACTTTCTGCAAAAGTGGGCGGGGACTGCCGTCTTTGTACAAATAAAGGTAATTTGTGAAATGAAAGGGTAGTGACATCTTTACATTCGTGGCAAGACGCAGGGCCCTCTGGATAAGGTGAAACTAAGAAAAAGCTTACGGCACTTGGTATTCCCAGGCAGTCTCCCAACCAAGTACTAACCAAGCCCGGCCCCGCTTAGCTTCCGAGATCAGACGAGATCGGGCGCAGTCGGAACGGTATGGCCGTAAGCGAGGGAAGTGGCCAGAATCAGCACTTTTGTTTTCAGTTGAGGGTTTATTGAGAGTCGCACCGAGAGAAGAGCAGACGTCGATGCGGCATTGATGTCAAGATGTCTTTGAGAAAGTCGTTATTGAAATGAGGAAGAAATCGGTGAGTTGTATACGATTGCTACGAGTACTTTCTGCAAAAGTGGGCGGGGACTGCCGTCTTTGTACAAATAAAGGTAATTTGTGAAATGAAAGGGTAGTGACATCTTTACATTCGTGGCAAGACGCAGGGCCCTCTGGATAAGGTGAAACTAAGAAAAAGCTTACGGCACTTGGTATTCCCAGGCAGTCTCCCAACCAAGTACTAACCAAGCCCGGCCCCGCTTAGCTTCCGAGATCAGACGAGATCGGGCGCAGTCGGAACGGTATGGCCGTAAGCGAGGGAAGCGGCCAGAATCAGCACTTTTGTTTTCAGTTGAGGGTTTATTGAGAGTCGCACCGAGAGAAGAGCAGACGTCGATGCGGCATTGATGTCAAGATGACTTTGAGAAAGTCGTTATTAAAATGAGGAAGAAATCGGTGAGTTGTATACGATTGCTACGAGTACTTTCTGCAAAAGTGGGCGGGGACTGCCGTCTTTGTACAAATAAAGGTAATTTGTGAAATGAAAGGGTAGTGACATCTTTACATTCGTGGCAAGACGCAGGGCCCTCTGGATAAGGTGAAACTAAGAAAAAGCTTACGGCACTTGGTATTCCCAGGCAGTCTCCCAACCAAGTACTAACCAAGCCCGGCCCCGCTTAGCTTCCGAGATCAGACGAGATCGGGCGCAGTCGGAACGGTATGGCCGTAAGCAAGGGAAGCGGCCAGAATCAGCACTTTTGTTTTCAGTTGAGGGTTTATTGAGAGTCGCACCGAGAGAAGAGCAGACGTCGATGCGGCATTGATGTCAAGATGCCTTTGAGAAAGTCGTTATTAAAATGAGGAAGAAATCGGTGAGTTGTATACGATTGCTACGAGTACTTTCTGCAAAAGTGGGCGGGGACTGCCGTCTTTGTACAAATAAAGGTAATTTGTGAAATGAAAGGGTAGTGACATCTTTACATTCGTGGCAAGACGCAGGGCCCTCTGGATAAGGTGAAACTAAGAAAAAGCTTACGGCACTTGGTATTCCCAAGCAGTCTCCCAACCAAGTACTAACCAAGCCCGGCCCCGCTTAGCTTCCGAGATCAGACGAGATCGGGCGCAGTCGGAACGGTATGGCCGTAAGCAAGGGAAGCGGCCAGAATCAGCACTTTTGTTTTCAGTTGAGGGTTTATTGAGAGTCGCACCGAGAGAAGAGCAGACGTCGATGCGGCATTGATGTCAAGATGCCTTTGAGAAAGTCGTTATTAAAATGAGGAAGAAATCGGTGAGTTGTATACGATTGCTACGAGTACTTTCTGCAAAAGTGGGCGGGGACTGCCGTCTTTGTACAAATAAAGGTAATTTGTGAAATGAAAGGGTAGTGACATCTTTACATTCGTGGCAAGACGCAGGGCCCTCTGGATAAGGTGAAACTAAGAAAAAGCTTACGGCACTTGGTATTCCCAGGCAGTCTCCCAACCAAGTACTAACCAAGCCCGGCCCCGCTTAGCTTCCGAGATCAGACGAGATCAGGCGCAGTCGGAACGGTATGGCCGTAAGCGAGGGAAGCGGCCAGAATCAGCACTTTTGTTTTCAGTTGAGGGTTTATTGAGAGTCGCACCGAGAGAAGAGCAGACGTCGATGCGGCATTGATGTCAAGATGCCTTTGAGAAAGTCGTTATTAAAATGAGGAAGAAATCGGTGAGTTGTATACGATTGCTACGAGTACTTTCTGCAAAAGTGGGCGGGGACTGCCGTCTTTGTACAAATAAAGGTAATTTGTGAAATGAAAGGGTAGTGACATCTTTACATTCGTGGCAAGACGCAGGGCCCTCTGGATAAGGTGAAACTAAGAAAAAGCTTACGGCACTTGGTATTCCCAGGCAGTCTCCCAACCAAGTACTAACCAAGCCCGGCCCCGCTTAGCTTCCGAGATCAGACGAGATCGGGCGCAGTCGGAACGGTATGGCCGTAAGCGAGGGAAGCGGCCAGAATCAGCACTTTTGTTTTCAGTTGAGGGTTTATTGAGAGTCGCACCGAGAGAAGAGCAGACGTCGATGCGGCATTGATGTCAAGATGTCTTTGAGAAAGTCGTTATTGAAATGAGGGAGAAATCGGTGAGTTGTATACGATTGCTACGAGTACTTTCTGCAAAAGTGGGCGGGGACTGCCGTCTTTGTACAAATAAAGGTAATTTGTGAAATGAAAGGGTAGTGACATCTTTACATTCGTGGCAAGACGCAGGGCCCTCTGGATAAGGTGAAACTAAGAAAAAGCTTACGGCACTTGGTATTCCCAGGCAGTCTCCCAACCAAGTACTAACCAAGCCCGGCCCCGCTTAGCTTCCGAGATCAGACGAGATCGGGCGCAGTCGGAACGGTATGGCCGTAAGCGAGGGAAGCGGCCAGAATCAGCACTTTTGTTTTCAGTTGAGGGTTTATTGAGAGTCGCACCGAGAGAAGAGCAGACGTCGATGCGGCATTGATGTCAAGATGTCTTTGAGAAAGTCGTTATTGAAATGAGGGAGAAATCGGTGAGTTGTATACGATTGCTACGAGTACTTTCTGCAAAAGTGGGCGGGGACTGCCGTCTTTGTACAAATAAAGGTAATTTGTGAAATGAAAGGGTAGTGACATCTTTACATTCGTGGCAAGACGCAGGGCCCTCTGGATAAGGTGAAACTAAGAAAAAGCTTACGGCACTTGGTATTCCCAGGCAGTCTCCCAACCAAGTACTAACCAAGCCCGGCCCCGCTTAGCTTCCGAGATCAGACGAGATCGGGCGCAGTCGGAACGGTATGGCCGTAAGCGAGGGAAGCGGCCAGAATCAGCACTTTTGTTTTCAGTTGAGGGTTTATTGAGAGTCGCACCGAGAGAAGAGCAGACGTCGATGCGGCATTGATGTCAAGATGTCTTTGAGAAAGTCGTTATTGAAATGAGGGAGAAATCGGTGAGTTGTATACGATTGCTACGAGTACTTTCTGCAAAAGTGGGCGGGGACTGCCGTCTTTGTACAAATAAAGGTAATTTGTGAAATGAAAGGGTAGTGACATCTTTACATTCGTGGCAAGACGCAGGGCCCTCTGGATAAGGTGAAACTAAGAAAAAGCTTACGGCACTTGGTATTCCCAGGCAGTCTCCCAACCAAGTACTAACCAAGCCCGGCCCCGCTTAGCTTCCGAGATCAGACGAGATCGGGCGCAGTCGGAACTGTATGGCCGTAAGCGAGGGAAGCGGCCAGAATCAGCACTTTTGTTTTCAGTTGAGGGTTTATTGAGAGTCGCACCGAGAGAAGAGCAGACGTCGATGCGGCATTGATGTCAAGATGTCTTTGAGAAAGTCGTTATTGAAATGAGGAAGAAATCGGTGAGTTGTATACGATTGCTACGAGTACTTTCTGCAAAAGTGGGCGGGGACTGCCGTCTTTGTACAAATAAAGGTAATTTGTGAAATGAAAGGGTAGTGACATCTTTACATTCGTGGCAAGACGCAGGGCCCTCTGGATAAGGTGAAACTAAGAAAAAGCTTACGGCACTTGGTATTCCCAGGCAGTCTCCCAACCAAGTACTAACCAAGCCCGGCCCCGCTTAGCTTCCGAGATCAGACGAGATCGGGCGCAGTCGGAACGGTATGGCCGTAAGCGAGGGAAGCGGCCAGAATCAGCACTTTTGTTTTCAGTTGAGGGTTTATTGAGAGTCGCACCGAGAGAAGAGCAGACGTCGATGCGGCATTGATGTCAAGATGTCTTTGAGAAAGTCGTTATTGAAATGAGGAAGAAATCGGTGAGTTGTATACGATTGCTACGAGTACTTTCTGCAAAAGTGGGCGGGGACTGCCGTCTTTGTACAAATAAAGGTAATTCGTGAAATGAAAGGGTAGTGACATCTTTACATTCGTGGCAAGACGCAGGGCCCTCTGGATAAGGTGAAACTAAGAAAAAGCTTACGGCACTTGGTATTCCCAGGCAGTCTCCCAACCAAGTACTAACCAAGCCCGGCCCCGCTTAGCTTCCGAGATCAGACGAGATCGGGCGCAGTCGGAACTGTATGGCCGTAAGCGAGGGAAGCGGCCAGAATCAGCACTTTTGTTTTCAGTTGAGGGTTTATTGAGAGTCGCACCGAGAGAAGAGCAGACGTCGATGCGGCATTGATGTCAAGATGTCTTTGAGAAAGTCGTTATTGAAATGAGGAAGAAATCGGTGAGTTGTATACGATTGCTACGAGTACTTTCTGCAAAAGTGGGCGGGGACTGCCGTCTTTGTACAAATAAAGGTAATTCGTGAAATGAAAGGGTAGTGACATCTTTACATTCGTGGCAAGACGCAGGGCCCTCTGGATAAGGTGAAACTAAGAAAAAGCTTACGGCACTTGGTATTCCCAGGCAGTCTCCCAACCAAGTACTAACCAAGCCCGGCCCCGCTTAGCTTCCGAGATCAGACGAGATCGGGCGCAGTCGGAACGGTATGGCCGTAAGCGAGGGAAGCGGCCAGAATCAGCACTTTTGTTTTCAGTTGAGGGTTTATTGAGAGTCGCACCGAGAGAAGAGCAGACGTCGATGCGGCATTGATGTCAAGATGTCTTTGAGAAAGTCGTTATTGAAATGAGGAAGAAATCGGTGAGTTGTATACGATTGCTACGAGTACTTTCTGCAAAAGTGGGCGGGGACTGCCGTCTTTGTACAAATAAAGGTAATTTGTGAAATGAAAGGGTAGTGACATCTTTACATTCGTGGCAAGACGCAGGGCCCTCTGGATAAGGTGAAACTAAGAAAAAGCTTACGGCACTTGGTATTCCCAGGCAGTCTCCCAACCAAGTACTAACCAAGCCCGGCCCCGCTTAGCTTCCGAGATCAGACGAGATCGGGCGCAGTCGGAACGGTATGGCCGTAAGCGAGGGAAGCGGCCAGAATCAGCACTTTTGTTTTCAGTTGAGGGTTTATTGAGAGTCGCACCGAGAGAAGAGCAGACGTCGATGCGGCATTGATGTCAAGATGTCTTTGAGAAAGTCGTTATTGAAATGAGGAAGAAATCGGTGAGTTGTATACGATTGCTACGAGTACTTTCTGCAAAAGTGGGCGGGGACTGCCGTCTTTGTACAAATAAAGGTAATTTGTGAAATGAAAGGGTAGTGACATCTTTACATTCGTGGCAAGACGCAGGGCCCTCTGGATAAGGTGAAACTAAGAAAAAGCTTACGGCACTTGGTATTCCCAGGCAGTCTCCCAACCAAGTACTAACCAAGCCCGGCCCCGCTTAGCTTCCGAGATCAGACGAGATCGGGCGCAGTCGGAACGGTATGGCCGTAAGCGAGGGAAGCGGCCAGAATCAGCACTTTTGTTTTCAGTTGAGGGTTTATTGAGAGTCGCACCGAGAGAAGAGCAGACGTCGATGCGGCATTGATGTCAAGATGTCTTTGAGAAAGTCGTTATTGAAATGAGGAAGAAATCGGTGAGTTGTATACGATTGCTACGAGTACTTTCTGCAAAAGTGGGCGGGGACTGCCGTCTTTGTACAAATAAAGGTAATTTGTGAAATGAAAGGGTAGTGACATCTTTACATTCGTGGCAAGACGCAGGGCCCTCTGGATAAGGTGAAACTAAGAAAAAGCTTACGGCACTTGGTATTCCCAGGCAGTCTCCCAACCAAGTACTAACCAAGCCCGGCCCCGCTTAGCTTCCGAGATCAGACGAGATCGGGCGCAGTCGGAACGGTATGGCCGTAAGCGAGGGAAGCGGCCAGAATCAGCACTTTTGTTTTCAGTTGAGGGTTTATTGAGAGTCGCACCGAGAGAAGAGCAGACGTCGATGCGGCATTGATGTCAAGATGTCTTTGAGAAAGTCGTTATTGAAATGAGGAAGAAATCGGTGAGTTGTATACGATTGCTACGAGTACTTTCTGCAAAAGTGGGCGGGGACTGCCGTCTTTGTACAAATAAAGGTAATTTGTGAAATGAAAGGGTAGTGACATCTTTACATTCGTGGCAAGACGCAGGGCCCTCTGGATAAGGTGAAACTAAGAAAAAGCTTACGGCACTTGGTATTCCCAGGCAGTCTCCCAACCAAGTACTAACCAAGCCCGGCCCCGCTTAGCTTCCGAGATCAGACGAGATCGGGCGCAGTCGGAACGGTATGGCCGTAAGCGAGGGAAGCGGCCAGAATCAGCACTTTTGTTTTCAGTTGAGGGTTTATTGAGAGTCGCACCGAGAGAAGAGCAGACGTCGATGCGGCATTGATGTCAAGATGTCTTTGAGAAAGTCGTTATTGAAATGAGGAAGAAATCGGTGAGTTGTATACGATTGCTACGAGTACTTTCTGCAAAAGTGGGCGGGGACTGCCGTCTTTGTACAAATAAAGGTAATTTGTGAAATGAAAGGGTAGTGACATCTTTACATTCGTGGCAAGACGCAGGGCCCTCTGGATAAGGTGAAACTAAGAAAAAGCTTACGGCACTTGGTATTCCCAGGCAGTCTCCCAACCAAGTACTAACCAAGCCCGGCCCCGCTTAGCTTCCGAGATCAGACGAGATCGGGCGCAGTCGGAACGGTATGGCCGTAAGCGAGGGAAGCGGCCAGAATCAGCACTTTTGTTTTCAGTTGAGGGTTTATTGAGAGTCGCACCGAGAGAAGAGCAGACGTCGATGCGGCATTGATGTCAAGATGTCTTTGAGAAAGTCGTTATTGAAATGAGGAAGAAATCGGTGAGTTGTATACGATTGCTACGAGTACTTTCTGCAAAAGTGGGCGGGGACTGCCGTCTTTGTACAAATAAAGGTAATTTGTGAAATGAAAGGGTAGTGACATCTTTACATTCGTGGCAAGACGCAGGGCCCTCTGGATAAGGTGAAACTAAGAAAAAGCTTACGGCACTTGGTATTCCCAGGCAGTCTCCCAACCAAGTACTAACCAAGCCCGGCCCCGCTTAGCTTCCGAGATCAGACGAGATCGGGCGCAGTCGGAACTGTATGGCCGTAAGCGAGGGAAGCGGCCAGAATCAGCACTTTTGTTTTCAGTTGAGGGTTTATTGAGAGTCGCACCGAGAGAAGAGCAGACGTCGATGCGGCATTGATGTCAAGATGTCTTTGAGAAAGTCGTTATTGAAATGAGGAAGAAATCGGTGAGTTGTATACGATTGCTACGAGTACTTTCTGCAAAAGTGGGCGGGGACTGCCGTCTTTGTACAAATAAAGGTAATTTGTGAAATGAAAGGGTAGTGACATCTTTACATTCGTGGCAAGACGCAGGGCCCTCTGGATAAGGTGAAACTAAGAAAAAGCTTACGGCACTTGGTATTCCCAGGCAGTCTCCCAACCAAGTACTAACCAAGCCCGGCCCCGCTTAGCTTCCGAGATCAGACGAGATCGGGCGCAGTCGGAACGGTATGGCCGTAAGCGAGGGAAGCGGCCAGAATCAGCACTTTTGTTTTCAGTTGAGGGTTTATTGAGAGTCGCACCGAGAGAAGAGCAGACGTCGATGCGGCATTGATGTCAAGATGTCTTTGAGAAAGTCGTTATTGAAATGAGGAAGAAATCGGTGAGTTGTATACGATTGCTACGAGTACTTTCTGCAAAAGTGGGCGGGGACTGCCGTCTTTGTACAAATAAAGGTAATTTGTGAAATGAAAGGGTAGTGACATCTTTACATTCGTGGCAAGACGCAGGGCCCTCTGGATAAGGTGAAACTAAGAAAAAGCTTACGGCACTTGGTATTCCCAGGCAGTCTCCCAACCAAGTACTAACCAAGCCCGGCCCCGCTTAGCTTCCGAGATCAGACGAGATCGGGCGCAGTCGGAACGGTATGGCCGTAAGCGAGGGAAGCGGCCAGAATCAGCACTTTTGTTTTCAGTTGAGGGTTTATTGAGAGTCGCACCGAGAGAAGAGCAGACGTCGATGCGGCATTGATGTCAAGATGTCTTTGAGAAAGTCGTTATTGAAATGAGGAAGAAATCGGTGAGTTGTATACGATTGCTACGAGTACTTTCTGCAAAAGTGGGCGGGGACTGCCGTCTTTGTACAAATAAAGGTAATTTGTGAAATGAAAGGGTAGTGACATCTTTACATTCGTGGCAAGACGCAGGGCCCTCTGGATAAGGTGAAACTAAGAAAAAGCTTACGGCACTTGGTATTCCCAGGCAGTCTCCCAACCAAGTACTAACCAAGCCCGGCCCCGCTTAGCTTCCGAGATCAGACGAGATCGGGCGCAGTCGGAACGGTATGGCCGTAAGCGAGGGAAGCGGCCAGAATCAGCACTTTTGTTTTCAGTTGAGGGTTTATTGAGAGTCGCACCGAGAGAAGAGCAGACGTCGATGCGGCATTGATGTCAAGATGTCTTTGAGAAAGTCGTTATTGAAATGAGGAAGAAATCGGTGAGTTGTATACGAATGCTACGAGTACTTTCTGCAAAAGTGGGCGGGGACTGCCGTCTTTGTACAAATAAAGGTAATTTGTGAAATGAAAGGGTAGTGACATCTTTACATTCGTGGCAAGACGCAGGGCCCTCTGGATAAGGTGAAACTAAGAAAAAGCTTACGGCACTTGGTATTCCCAGGCAGTCTCCCAACCAAGTACTAACCAAGCCCGGCCCCGCTTAGCTTCCGAGATCAGACGAGATCGGGCGCAGTCGGAACGGTATGGCCGTAAGCGAGGGAAGCGGCCAGAATCAGCACTTTTGTTTTCAGTTGAGGGTTTATTGAGAGTCGCACCGAGAGAAGAGCAGACGTCGATGCGGCATTGATGTCAAGATGTCTTTGAGAAAGTCGTTATTGAAATGAGGAAGAAATCGGTGAGTTGTATACGATTGCTACGAGTACTTTCTGCAAAAGTGGGCGGGGACTGCCGTCTTTGTACAAATAAAGGTAATTTGTGAAATGAAAGGGTAGTGACATCTTTACATTCGTGGCAAGACGCAGGGCCCTCTGGATAAGGTGAAACTAAGAAAAAGCTTACGGCACTTGGTATTCCCAGGCAGTCTCCCAACCAAGTACTAACCAAGCCCGGCCCCGCTTAGCTTCCGAGATCAGACGAGATCGGGCGCAGTCGGAACTGTATGGCCGTAAGCGAGGGAAGCGGCCAGAATCAGCACTTTTGTTTTCAGTTGAGGGTTTATTGAGAGTCGCACCGAGAGAAGAGCAGACGTCGATGCGGCATTGATGTCAAGATGTCTTTGAGAAAGTCGTTATTGAAATGAGGAAGAAATCGGTGAGTTGTATACGATTGCTACGAGTACTTTCTGCAAAAGTGGGCGGGGACTGCCGTCTTTGTACAAATAAAGGTAATTTGTGAAATTAAAGGGTAGTGACATCTTTACATTCGTGGCAAGACGCAGGGCCCTCTGGATAAGGTGAAACTAAGAAAAAGCTTACGGCACTTGGTATTCCCAGGCAGTCTCCCAACCAAGTACTAACCAAGCCCGGCCCCGCTTAGCTTCCGAGATCAAACGAGATCGGGCGCAGTCGGAACTGTATGGCCGTAAGCGAGGGAAGCGGCCAGAATCAGCACTTTTGTTTTCAGTTGAGGGTTTATTGAGAGTCGCACCGAGAGAAGAGCAGACGTCGATGCGGCATTGATGTCAAGATGTCTTTGAGAAAGTCGTTATTGAAATGAGGAAGAAATCGGTGAGTTGTATACGATTGCTACGAGTACTTTCTGCAAAAGTGGGCGGGGACTGCCGTCTTTGTACAAATAAAGGTAATTTGTGAAATTAAAGGGTAGTGACATCTTTACATTCGTGGCAAGACGCAGGGCCCTCTGGATAAGGTGAAACTAAGAAAAAGCTTACGGCACTTGGTATTCCCAGGCAGTCTCCCAACCAAGTACTAACCAAGCCCGGCCCCGCTTAGCTTCCGAGATCAGACGAGATCGGGCGCAGTCGGAACGGTATGGCCGTAAGCAAGGGAAGCGGCCAGAATCAGCACTTTTGTTTTCAGTTGAGGGTTTATTGAGAGTCGCACCGAGAGAAGAGCAGACGTCGATGCGGCATTGATGTCAAGATGACTTTGAGAAAGTCGTTATTAAAATGAGGAAGAAATCGGTGAGTTGTATACGATTGCTACGAGTACTTTCTGCAAAAGTGGGCGGGGACTGCCGTCTTTGTACAAATAAAGGTAATTTGTGAAATGAAAGGGTAGTGACATCTTTACATTCGTGGCAAGACGCAGGGCCCTCTGGATAAGGTGAAACTAAGAAAAAGCTTACGGCACTTGGTATTCCCAGGCAGTCTCCCAACCAAGTACTAACCAAGCCCGGCCCCGCTTAGCTTCCGAGAACAGATGAGATCGGGCGCAGTCGGAACGGTATGGCCGTAAGCAAGGGAAGCGGCCAGAATCAGCACTTTTGTTTTCAGTTGAGGGTTTATTGAGAGTCGCACCGAGAGAAGAGCAGACGTCGATGCGGCATTGATGTCAAGATGCCTTTGAGAAAGTCGTTATTAAAATGAGGAAGAAATCGGTGAGTTGTATACGATTGCTACGAGTACTTTCTGCAAAAGTGGGCGGGGACTGCCGTCTTTGTACAAATAAAGGTAATTTGTGAAATGAAAGGGTAGTGACATCTTTACATTCGTGGCAAGACGCAGGGCCCTCTGGATAAGGTGAAACTAAGAAAAAGCTTACGGCACTTGGTATTCCCAGGCAGTCTCCCAACCAAGTACTAACCAAGCCCGGCCCCGCTTAGCTTCCGAGATCAGACGAGATCGGGCGCAGTCGGAACGGTATGGCCGTAAGCGAGGGAAGCGGCCAGAATCAGCACTTTTGTTTTCAGTTGAGGGTTTATTGAGAGTCGCACCGAGAGAAGAGCAGACGTCGATGCGGCATTGATGTCAAGATGCCTTTGAGAAAGTCGTTATTAAAATGAGGAAGAAATCGGTGAGTTGTATACGATTGCTACGAGTACTTTCTGCAAAAGTGGGCGGGGACTGCCGTCTTTGTACAAATAAAGGTAATTTGTGAAATGAAAGGGGAGTGACATCTTTACATTCGTGGCAAGACGCAGGGCCCTCTGGATAAGGTGAAACTAAGAAAAAGCTTACGGCACTTGGTATTCCCAGGCAGTCTCCCAACCAAGTACTAACCAAGCCCGGCGCCGCTTAGCTTCCGAGATCAGACGAGATCGGGCGCAGTCGGAACGGTATGGCCGCAAGCGAGGGAAGCGGCCAGAATCAGCACTTTTGTTTTCAGTTGAGGGTTTATTGAGAGTCGCACCGAGAGAAGAGCAGACGTCGATGCGGCATTGATGTCAAGATGTCTTTGAGAAAGTCGTTATTAAAATGAGGAAGAAATCGGTGAGTTGTATACGATTGCTACGAGTACTTTCTGCAAAAGTGGGCGGGGACTGCCGTCTTTGTACAAATAAAGGTAATTTGTGAAATGAAAGGGTAGTGACATCTTTACATTCGTGGCAAGACGCAGGGCCCTCTGGATAAGGTGAAACTAAGAAAAAGCTTACGGCACTTGGTATTCCCAGGCAGTCTCCCAACCAAGTACTAACCAAGCCCGGCCCCGCTTAGCTTCCGAGATCAGACGAGATCGGGCGCAGTCGGAACGGTATGGCCGTAAGCAAGGGAAGCGGCCAGAATCGGCACTTTTGTTTTCAGTTGAGGGTTTATTGAGAGTCGCACCGAGAGAAGAGCAGACGTCGATGCGGCATTGATGTCAAGATGTCTTTGAGAAAGTCGTTATTAAAATGAGGAAGAAATCGGTGAGTTGTATACGATTGCTACGAGTACTTTCTGCAAAAGTGGGCGGGGACTGCCGTCTTTGTACAAATAAAGGTAATTTGTGAAATGAAAGGGTAGTGACATCTTTACATTCGTGGCAAGACGCAGGGCCCTCTGGATAAGGTGAAACTAAGAAAAAGCTTACGGCACTTGGCATTCCCAGGCAGTCTCCCAACCAAGTACTAACCAAGCCTGGCCCCGCTTAGCTTCCGAGATCAGACGAGATCGGGCGCAGTCGGAACGGTATGGCCGTAAGCAAGGGAAGCGGCCAGAATCGGCACTTTTGTTTTCAGTTGAGGGTTTATTGAGAGTCGCACCGAGAGAAGAGCAGACGTCGATGCGGCATTGATGTCAAGATGTCTTTGAGAAAGTCGTTATTAAAATGAGGAAGAAATCGGTGAGTTGTATACGATTGCTACGAGTACTTTCTGCAAAAGTGGGCGGGGACTGCCGTCTTTGTACAAATAAAGGTAATTTGTGAAATGAAAGGGTAGTGACATCTTTACATTCGTGGCAAGACGCAGGGCCCTCTGGATAAGGTGAAACTAAGAAAAAGCTTACGGCACTTGGTATTCCCAGGCAGTCTCCCAACCAAGTACTAACCAAGCCCGGACCCGCTTAGCTTCCGAGATCAGACGAGATCGGGCGCGGTCAGAACGGTATGGCCGTAAGCAAGGGAAGCGGCCAGAATCGGCACTTTTGTTTTCAGTTGAGGGTTTATTGAGAGTCGCACCGAGAGAAGAGCAGACGTCGATGCGGCATTGATGTCAAGATGTCTTTGAGAAAGTCGTTATTAAAATGAGGAAGAAATCGGTGAGTTGTATACGATTGCTACGAGTACTTTCTGCAAAAGTGGGCGGGGACTGCCGTCTTTGTACAAATAAAGGTAATTTGTGAAATGAAAGGGTAGTGACATCTTTACATTCGTGGCAAGACGCAGGGCCCTCTGGATAAGGTGAAACTAAGAAAAAGCTTACGGCACTTGGTATTCCCAGGCAGTCTCCCAACCAAGTACTAACCAAGCCCGGCCCCGCTTAGCTTCCGAGATCAGACGAGATCGGGCGAGGTCGGAACGGTATGGCCGTAAGCAAGGGAAGCGGCCAGAATCGGCACTTTTGTTTTCAGTTGAGGGTTTATTGAGAGTCGCACCGAGAGAAGAGCAGACGTCGATGCGGCATTGATGTCAAGATGTCTTTGAGAAAGTCGTTATTAAAATGAGGAAGAAATCGGTGAGTTGTATACGATTGCTACGAGTACTTTCTGCAAAAGTGGGCGGGGACTGCCGTCTCTGTACAAATAAAGGTAATTTGTGAAATGAAAGGGTAGTGACATCTTTACATTCGTGGCAAGACGCAGGGCCCTCTGGATAAGGTGAAACTAAGAAAAAGCTTACGGCACTTGGTATTCCCAGGCAGTCTCCCAACCAAGTACTAATCAAGCCTGGACCCGCTTAGCTTCCGAGATCAGACGAGATCGGGCGCGGTCGGAACGGTATGGCCGTAAGCAAGGGAAGCGGCCAGAATCGGCACTTTTGTTTTCAGTTGAGGGTTTATTGAGAGTCGCACCGAGAGAAGAGCAGACGTCGATGCGGCATTGATGTCAAGATGTCTTTGAGAAAGTCGTTATTAAAATGAGGAAGAAATCGGTGAGTTGTATACGATTGCTACGAGTACTTTCTGCAAAAGTGGGCGGGGACTGCCGTCTTTGTACAAATAAAGGTAATTTGTGAAATGAAAGGGGAGTGACATCTTTACATTCGTGGCAAGACGCAGGGCCCTCTGGATAAGGTGAAACTAAGAAAAAGCTTACGGCACTTGGTATTCCCAGGCAGTCTCCCAACCAAGTACTAACCAAGCCCGGCCCCGCTTAGCTTCCGAGATCAGACGAGATCGGGCGCGGTCGGAACGGTATGGCCGTAAGCAAGGGAAGCGGCCAGAATCGGCACTTTTGTTTTCAGTTGAGGGTTTATTGAGAGTCGCACCGAGAGAAGAGCAGACGTCGATGCGGCATTGATGTCAAGATGTCTTTGAGAAAGTCGTTATTAAAATGAGGAAGAAATCGGTGAGTTGTATACGATTGCTACGAGTACTTTCTGCAAAAGTGGGCGGGGACTGCCGTCTTTGTACAAATAAAGGTAATTTGTGAAATGAAAGGGTAGTGACATCTTTACATTCGTGGCAAGACGCAGGGCCCTCTGGATAAGGTGAAACTAAGAAAAAGCTTACGGCACTTGGTATTCCCAGGCAGTCTCCCAACCAAGTACTAACCAAGCCCGGACCCGCTTAGCTTCCGAGATCAGACGAGATCGGGCGCGGTCGGAACGGTATGGCCGTAAGCAAGGGAAGCGGCCAGAATCGGCACTTTTGTTTTCAGTTGAGGGTTTATTGAGAGTCGCACCGAGAGAAGAGCAGACGTCGATGCGGCATTGATGTCAAGATGTCTTTGAGAAAGTCGTTATTAAAATGAGGAAGAAATCGGTGAGTTGTATACGATTGCTACGAGTACTTTCTGCAAAAGTGGGCGGGGACTGCCGTCTTTGTACAAATAAAGGTAATTTGTGAAATGAAAGGGTAGTGACATCTTTACATTCGTGGCAAGACGCAGGGCCCTCTGGATAAGGTGAAACTAAGAAAAAGCTTACGGCACTTGGTATTCCCAGGCAGTCTCCCAACCAAGTACTAACCAAGCCCGGCCCCGCTTAGCTTCCGAGATCAGACGAGATCGGGCGCGGTCGGAACGGTATGGCCGTAAGCAAGGGAAGCGGCCAGAATCGGCACTTTTGTTTTCAGTTGAGGGTTTATTGAGAGTCGCACCGAGAGAAGAGCAGACATCGATGCGGCATTGATGTCAAGATGTCTTTGAGAAAGTCGTTATTAAAATGAGGAAGAAATCGGTGAGTTGTATACGATTGCTACGAGTACTTTCTGCAAAAGTGGGCGGGGACTGCCGTCTTTGTACAAATAAAGGTAATTTGTGAAATGAAAGGGTAGTGACATCTTTACATTCGTGGCAAGACGCAGGGCCCTCTGGATAAGGTGAAACTAAGAAAAAGCTTACGGCACTTGGTATTCCCAGGCAGTCTCCCAACCAAGTACTAACCAAGCCCGGACCCGCTTAGCTTCCGAGATCAGACGAGATCGGGCGCGGTCGGAACGGTATGGCCGTAAGCAAGGGAAGCGGCCAGAATCGGCACTTTTGTTTTCAGTTGAGGGTTTATTGAGAGTCGCACCGAGAGAAGAGCAGACGTCGATGCGGCATTGATGTCAAGATGTCTTTGAGAAAGTCGTTATTAAAATGAGGAAGAAATCGGTGAGTTGTATACGATTGCTACGAGTACTTTCTGCAAAAGTGGGCGGGGACTGCCGTCTTTGTACAAATAAAGGTAATTTGTGAAATGAAAGGGTAGTGACATCTTTACATTCGTGGCAAGACGCAGGGCCCTCTGGATAAGGTGAAACTAAGAAAAAGCTTACGGCACTTGGTATTCCCAGGCAGTCTCCCAACCAAGTACTAACCAAGCCCGGCCCCGCTTAGCTTCCGAGATCAGACGAGATCGGGCGAGGTCGGAACGGTATGGCCGTAAGCAAGGGAAGCGGCCAGAATCGGCACTTTTGTTTTCAGTTGAGGGTTTATTGAGAGTCGCACCGAGAGAAGAGCAGACGTCGATGCGGCATTGATGTCAAGATGTCTTTGAGAAAGTCGTTATTAAAATGAGGAAGAAATCGGTGAGTTGTATACGATTGCTACGAGTACTTTCTGCAAAAGTGGGCGGGGACTGCCGTCTTTGTACAAATAAAGGTAATTTGTGAAATGAAAGGGTAGTGACATCTTTACATTCGTGGCAAGACGCAGGGCCCTCTGGATAAGGTGAAACTAAGAAAAAGCTTACGGCACTTGGCATTCCCAGGCAGTCTCCCAACCAAGTACTAACCAAGCCCGGCCCCGCTTAGCTTCCGAGATCAGACGAGATCGGGCGCAGTCGGAACGGTATGGCCGTAAGCAAGGGAAGCGGCCAGAATCGGCACTTTTGTTTTCAGTTGAGGGTTTATTGAGAGTCGCACCGAGAGAAGAGCAGACGTCGATGCGGCATTGATGTCAAGATGTCTTTGAGAAAGTCGTTATTAAAATGAGGAAGAAATCGGTGAGTTGTATACGATTGCTACGAGTACTTTCTGCAAAAGTGGGCGGGGACTGCCGTCTTTGTACAAATAAAGGTAATTTGTGAAATGAAAGGGTAGTGACATCTTTACATTCGTGGCAAGACGCAGGGCCCTCTGGATAAGGTGAAACTAAGAAAAAGCTTACGGCACTTGGTATTCCCAGGCAGTCTCCCAACCAAGTACTAACCAAGCCCGGCCCCGCTTAGCTTCCGAGATCAGACGAGATCGGGCGCAGTCGGAACGGTATGGCCGTAAGCAAGGGAAGCGGCCAGAATCGGCACTTTTGTTTTCAGTTGAGGGTTTATTGAGAGTCGCACCGAGAGAAGAGCAGACGTCGATGCGGCATTGATGTCAAGATGTCTTTGAGAAAGTCGTTATTAAAATGAGGAAGAAATCGGTGAGTTGTATACGATTGCTACGAGTACTTTCTGCAAAAGTGGGCGGGGACTGCCGTCTTTGTACAAATAAAGGTAATTTGTGAAATGAAAGGGTAGTGACATCTTTACATTCGTGGCAAGACGCAGGGCCCTCTGGATAAGGTGAAACTAAGAAAAAGCTTACGGCACTTGGTATTCCCAGGCAGTCTCCCAACCAAGTACTAACCAAGCCCGGCCCCGCTTAGCTTCCGAGATCAGACGAGATCGGGCGCAGTCGGAACGGTATGGCCGTAAGCAAGGGAAGCGGCCAGAATCGGCACTTTTGTTTTCAGTTGAGGGTTTATTGAGAGTCGCACCGAGAGAAGAGCAGACGTCGATGCGGCATTGATGTCAAGATGTCTTTGAGAAAGTCGTTATTAAAATGAGGAAGAAATCGGTGAGTTGTATACGATTGCTACGAGTACTTTCTGCAAAAGTGGGCGGGGACTGCCGTCTTTGTACAAATAAAGGTAATTTGTGAAATGAAAGGGTAGTGACATCTTTACATTCGTGGCAAGACGCAGGGCCCTCTGGATAAGGTGAAACTAAGAAAAAGCTTACGGCACTTGGTATTCCCAGGCAGTCTCCCAACCAAGTACTAACCAAGCCCGGCCCCGCTTAGCTTCCGAGATCAGACGAGATCGGGCGCGGTCGGAACGGTATGGCCGTAAGCAAGGGAAGCGGCCAGAATCGGCACTTTTGTTTTCAGTTGAGGGTTTATTGAGAGTCGCACCGAGAGAAGAGCAGACGTCGATGCGGCATTGATGTCAAGATGTCTTTGAGAAAGTCGTTATTAAAATGAGGAAGAAATCGGTGAGTTGTATACGATTGCTACGAGTACTTTCTGCAAAAGTGGGCGGGGACTGCCGTCTTTGTACAAATAAAGGTAATTTGTGAAATGAAAGGGTAGTGACATCTTTACATTCGTGGCAAGACGCAGGGCCCTCTGGATAAGGTGAAACTAAGAAAAAGCTTACGGCACTTGGTATTCCCAGGCAGTCTCCCAACCAAGTACTAACCAAGCCCGGCCCCGCTTAGCTTCCGAGATCAGACGAGATCGGGCGCGGTCGGAACGGTATGGCCGTAAGCAAGGGAAGCGGCCAGAATCGGCACTTTTGTTTTCAGTTGAGGGTTTATTGAGAGTCGCACCGAGAGAAGAGCAGACGTCGATGCGGCATTGATGTCAAGATGTCTTTGAGAAAGTCGTTATTAAAATGAGGAAGAAATCGGTGAGTTGTATACGATTGCTACGAGTACTTTCTGCAAAAGTGGGCGGGGACTGCCGTCTTTGTACAAATAAAGGTAATTTGTGAAATGAAAGGGTAGTGACATCTTTACATTCGTGGCAAGACGCAGGGCCCTCTGGATAAGGTGAAACTAAGAAAAAGCTTACGGCACTTGGTATTCCCAGGCAGTCTCCCAACCAAGTACTAACCAAGCCCGGACCCGCTTAGCTTCCGAGATCAGACGAGATCGGGCGCGGTCGGAACGGTATGGCCGTAAGCAAGGGAAGCGGCCAGAATCGGCACTTTTGTTTTCAGTTGAGGGTTTATTGAGAGTCGCACCGAGAGAAGAGCAGACGTCGATGCGGCATTGATGTCAAGATGTCTTTGAGAAAGTCGTTATTAAAATGAGGAAGAAATCGGTGAGTTGTATACGATTGCTACGAGTACTTTCTGCAAAAGTGGGCGGGGACTGCCGTCTTTGTACAAATAAAGGTAATTTGTGAAATGAAAGGGTAGTGACATCTTTACATTCGTGGCAAGACGCAGGGCCCTCTGGATAAGGTGAAACTAAGAAAAAGCTTACGGCACTTGGTATTCCCAGGCAGTCTCCCAACCAAGTACTAACCAAGCCCGGCCCCGCTTAGCTTCCGAGATCAGACGAGATCGGGCGCGGTCGGAACGGTATGGCCGTAAGCAAGGGAAGCGGCCAGAATCGGCACTTTTGTTTTCAGTTGAGGGTTTATTGAGAGTCGCACCGAGAGAAGAGCAGACGTCGATGCGGCATTGATGTCAAGATGTCTTTGAGAAAGTCGTTATTAAAATGAGGAAGAAATCGGTGAGTTGTATACGATTGCTACGAGTACTTTCTGCAAAAGTGGGCGGGGACTGCCGTCTTTGTACAAATAAAGGTAATTTGTGAAATGAAAGGGTAGTGACATCTTTACATTCGTGGCAAGACGCAGGGCCCTCTGGATAAGGTGAAACTAAGAAATAGCTTACGGCACTTGGTATTCCCAGGCAGTCTCCCAACCAAGTACTAACCAAGCCCGGCCCCGCTTAGCTTCCGAGATCAGACGAGATCGGGCGCGGTCGGAACGGTATGGCCGTAAGCAAGGGAAGCGGCCAGAATCGGCACTTTTGTTTTCAGTTGAAGGTTTATTGAGAGTCGCACCGAGAGAAGAGCAGACGTCGATGCGGCATTGATGTCAAGATGTCTTTGAGAAAGTCGTTATTAAAATGAGGAAGAAATCGGTGAGTTGTATACGATTGCTACGAGTACTTTCTGCAAAAGTGGGCGGGGACTGCCGTCTTTGTACAAATAAAGGTAATTTGTGAAATGAAAGGGTAGTGACATCTTTACATTCGTGGCAAGACGCAGGGCCCTCTGGATAAGGTGAAACTAAGAAAAAGCTTACGGCACTTGGTATTCCCAGGCAGTCTCCCAACCAAGTACTAACCAAGCCCGGCCCCGCTTAGCTTCCGAGATCAGACGAGATCGGGCGCGGTCGGAACGGTATGGCCGTAAGCAAGGGAAGCGGCCAGAATCGGCACTTTTGTTTTCAGTTGAGGGTTTATTGAGAGTCGCACCGAGAGAAGAGCAGACGTCGATGCGGCATTGATGTCAAGATGTCTTTGAGAAAGTCGTTATTAAAATGAGGAAGAAATCGGTGAGTTGTATACGATTGCTACGAGTACTTTCTGCAAAAGTGGGCGGGGACTGCCGTCTTTGTACAAATGAAGGTAATTTGTGAAATGAAAGGGTAGTGACATCTTTACATTCGTGGCAAGACGCAGGGCCCTCTGGATAAGGTGAAACTAAGAAAAAGCTTACGGCACTTGGTATTCCCAGGCAGTCTCCCAACCAAGTACTAACCAAGACCGGCCCCGCTTAGCTTCCGAGATCAGACGAGATCGGGCGCGGTCGGAACGGTATGGCCGTAAGCAAGGGAAGCGGCCAGAATCGGCACTTTTGTTTTCAGTTGAGGGTTTATTGAGAGTCGCACCAAGAGAAGAGCAGACGTCGATGCGGCATTGATGTCAAGATGTCTTTGAGAAAGTCGTTATTAAAATGAGGAAGAAATCGGTGAGTTGTATACGATTGCTACGAGTACTTTCTGCAAAAGTGGGCGGGGACTGCCGTCTTTGTACAAATAAAGGTAATTTGTGAAATGAAAGGGTAGTGACATCTTTACATTCGTGGCAAGACGCAGGGCCCTCTGGATAAGGTGAAACTAAGAAAAAGCTTACGGCACTTGGTATTCCCAGGCAGTCTCCCAACCAAGTACTAACCAAGCCCGGCCCCGCTTAGCTTCCGAGATCAGACGAGATCGGGCGCGGTCGGAACGGTATGGCCGTAAGCAAGGGAAGCGGCCAGAATCGGCACTTTTGTTTTCAGTTGAGGGTTTATTGAGAGTCGCACCGAGAGAAGAGCAGACGTCGATGCGGCATTGATGTCAAGATGTCTTTGAGAAAGTCGTTATTAAAATGAGGAAGAAATCGGTGAGTTGTATACGATTGCTACGAGTACTTTCTGCAAAAGTGGGCGGGGACTGCCGTCCTTGTACAAATAAAGGTAATTTGTGAAATGAAAGGGTAGTGACATCTTTACATTCGTGGCAAGACGCAGGGCCCTCTGGATAAGGTGAAACTAAGAAAAAGCTTACGGCACTTGGTATTCCCAGGCAGTCTCCCAACCAAGTACTAACCAAGCGCGGCCCCGCTTAGCTTCCGAGAGCAGACGAGATCGGGCGCAGTCGGAACGGTATGGCCGTAAGCAAGGGAAGCGGCCAGAATCGGCACTTTTGTTTTCAGTTGAGGGTTTATTGAGAGTCGCACCGAGAGAAGAGCAGACGTCGATGCGGCATTGATGTCAAGATGTCTTTGAGAAAGTCGTTATTAAAATGAGGAAGAAATCGGTGAGTTGTATACGATTGCTACGAGTACTTTCTGCAAAAGTGGGCGGGGACTGCCGTCTTTGTACAAATAAAGGTAATTTGTGAAATGAAAGGGTAGTGACATCTTTACATTCGTGGCAAGACGCAGGGCCCTCTGGATAAGGTGAAACTAAGAAAAAGCTTACGGCACTTGGTATTCCCAGGCAGTCTCCCAACCAAGTACTAACCAAGCCCGGCCCCGCTTAGCTTCCGAGAGCAGACGAGATCGGGCGCAGTCGGAACGGTATGGCCGTAAGCAAGGGAAGCGGCCAGAATCGGCACTTTTGTTTTCAGTTGAGGGTTTATTGAGAGTCGCACCGAGAGAAGAGCAGACGTCACTGCGGCATTGATGTCAAGATGTCTTTGAGAAAGTCGTTATTAAAATGAGGAAGAAATCGGTGAGTTGTATACGATTGCTACGAGTACTTTCTGCAAAAGTGGGCGGGGACTGCCGTCTTTGTACAAATAAAGGTAATTTGTGAAATGAAAGGGTAGTGACATCTTTACATTCGTGGCAAGACGCAGGGCCCTCTGGATAAGGTGAAACTAAGAAAAAGCTTACGGCACTTGGTATTCCCAGGCAGTCTCCCAACCAAGTACTAACCAAGCCCGGCCCCGCTTAGCTTCCGAGAGCAGACGAGATCGGGCGCAGTCGGAACGGTATGGCCGTAAGCAAGGGAAGCAGCCAGAATCGGCACTTTTGTTTTCAGTTGAGGGTTTATTGAGAGTCGCACCGAGAGAAGAGCAGACGTCGATGCGGCATTGATGTCAAGATGTCTTTGAGAAAGTCGTTATTAAAATGAGGAAGAAATCGGTGAGTTGTATACGATTGCTACGAGTACTTTCTGCAAAAGTGGGCGGGGACTGCCGTCTTTGTACAAATAAAGGTAATTTGTGAAATGAAAGGGTAGTGACATCTTTACATTCGTGGGAAGACGCAGGGCCCTCTGGATAAGGTGAAACTAAGAAAAAGCTTACGGCACTTGGTATTCCCAGGCAGTCTCCCAACCAAGTACTAACCAAGCCCGGCCCCGCTTAGCTTCCGAGATCAGACGAGATCGGGCGCAGTCGGAACGGTATGGCCGTAAGCAAGGGAAGCGGCCAGAATCGGCACTTTTGTTTTCAGTTGAGGGTTTATTGAGAGTCGCACCGAGAGAAGAGCAGACGTCGATGCGGCATTGATGTCAAGATGTCTTTGAGAAAGTCGTTATTAAAATGAGGAAGAAATCGGTGAGTTGTATACGATTGCTACGAGTACTTTCTGCAAAAGTGGGCGGGGACTGCCGTCTTTGTACAAATAAAGGTAATTTGTGAAATGAAAGGGTAGTGACATCTTTACATTCGTGGCAAGACGCAGGGCCCTCTGGATAAGGTGAAACTAAGAAAAAGCTTACGGCACTTGGTATTCCCAGGCAGTCTCCCAACCAAGTACTAACCAAGCCCGGCCCCGCTTAGCTTCCGAGAGCAGACGAGATCGGGCGCAGTCGGAACGGTATGGCCGTAAGCAAGGGAAGCGGCCAGAATCGGCACTTTTGTTTTCAGTTGAGGGTTTATTGAGAGTCGCACCGAGAGAAGAGCAGACGTCGATGCGGCATTGATGTCAAGATGTCTTTGAGAAAGTCGTTATTAAAATGAGGAAGAAATCGGTGAGTTGTATACGATTGCTACGAGTACTTTCTGCAAAAGTGGGCGGGGACTGCCGTCTTTGTACAAATAAAGGTAATTTGTGAAATGAAAGGGTAGTGACATCTTTACATTCGTGGCAAGACGCAGGGCCCTCTGGATAAGGTGAAACTAAGAAAAAGCTTACGGCACTTGGTATTCCCAGGCAGTCTCCCAACCAAGTACTAACCAAGCCCGGCCCCGCTTAGCTTCCGAGAGCAGACGAGATCGGGCGCAGTCGGAACGGTATGGCCGTAAGCGAGGGAAGCGGCCAGAATCGGCACTTTTGTTTTCAGTTGAGGGTTTATTGAGAGTCGCACCGAGAGAAGAGCAGACGTCGATGCGGCATTGATGTCAAGATGTCTTTGAGAAAGTCGTTATTAAAATGAGGAAGAAATCGGTGAGTTGTATACGATTGCTACGAGTACTTTCTGCAAAAGTGGGCGGGGACTGCCGTCTTTGTACAAATAAAGGTAATTTGTGAAATGAAAGGGTAGTGACATCTTTACATTCGTGGCAAGACGCAGGGCCCTCTGGATAAGGTGAAACTAAGAAAAAGCTTACGGCACTTGGTATTCCCAGGCAGTCTCCCAACCAAGTACTAACCAAGCCCGGCCCCGCTTAGCTTCCGAGAGCAGACGAGATCGGGCGCAGTCGGAACGGTATGGCCGTAAGCGAGGGAAGCGGCCAGAATCGGCACTTTTGTTTTCAGTTGAGGGTTTATTGAGAGTCGCACCGAGAGAAGAGCAGACGTCGATGCGGCATTGATGTCAAGATGTCTTTGAGAAAGTCGTTATTAAAATGAGGAAGAAATCGGTGAGTTGTATACGATTGCTACGAGTACTTTCTGCAAAAGTGGGCGGGGACTGCCGTCTTTGTACAAATAAAGGTAATTTGTGAAATGAAAGGGTAGTGACATCTTTACATTCGTGGCAAGACGCAGGGCCCTCTGGATAAGGTGAAACTAAGAAAAAGCTTACGGCACTTGGTATTCCCAGGCAGTCTCCCAACCAAGTACTAACCAAGCCCGGCCCCGCTTAGCTTCCGAGAGCAGACGAGATCGGGCGCAGTCGGAACGGTATGGCCGTAAGCGAGGGAAGCGGCCAGAATCGGCACTTTTGTTTTCAGTTGAGGGTTTATTGAGAGTCGCACCGAGAGAAGAGCAGACGTCGATGCGGCATTGATGTCAAGATGTCTTTGAGAAAGTCGTTATTAAAATGAGGAAGAAATCGGTGAGTTGTATACGATTGCTACGAGTACTTTCTGCAAAAGTGGGCGGGGACTGCCGTCTTTGTACAAATAAAGGTAATTTGTGAAATGAAAGGGTAGTGACATCTTTACATTCGTGGGAAGACGCAGGGCCCTCTGGATAAGGTGAAACTAAGAAAAAGCTTACGGCACTTGGTATTCCCAGGCAGTCTCCCAACCAAGTACTAACCAAGCCCGGCCCCGCTTAGCTTCCGAGATCAGACGAGATCGGGCGCAGTCGGAACGGTATGGCCGTAAGCAAGGGAAGCGGCCAGAATCGGCACTTTTGTTTTCAGTTGAGGGTTTATTGAGAGTCGCACCGAGAGAAGAGCAGACGTCGATGCGGCATTGATGTCAAGATGTCTTTGAGAAAGTCGTTATTAAAATGAGGAAGAAATCGGTGAGTTGTATACGATTGCTACGAGTACTTTCTGCAAAAGTGGGCGGGGACTGCCGTCTTTGTACAAATAAAGGTAATGTGTGAAATGAAAGGGTAGTGACATCTTTACATTCGTGGGAAGACGCAGGGCCCTCTGGATAAGGTGAAACTAAGAAAAAGCTTACGGCACTTGGTATTCCCAGGCAGTCTCCCAACCAAGTACTAACCAAGCCCGGCCCCGCTTAGCTTCCGAGATCAGACGAGATCGGGCGCAGTCGGAACGGTATGGCCGTAAGCAAGGGAAGCGGCCAGAATCGGCACTTTTGTTTTCAGTTGAGGGTTTATTGAGAGTCGCACCGAGAGAAGAGCAGACGTCGATGCGGCATTGATGTCAAGATGTCTTTGAGAAAGTCGTTATTAAAATGAGGAAGAAATCGGTGAGTTGTATACGATTGCTACGAGTACTTTCTGCAAAAGTGGGCGGGGACTGCCGTCTCTGTACAAATAAAGGTAATTTGTGAAATGAAAGGGTAGTGACATCTTTACATTCGTGGCAAGACGCAGGGCCCTCTGGATAAGGTGAAACTAAGAAAAAGCTTACGGCACTTGGTATTCCCAGGCAGTCTCCCAACCAAGTACTAACCAAGCCCGGCCCCGCTTAGCTTCCGAGATCAGACGAGATCGGGCGCAGTCGGAACGGTATGGCCGTAAGCAAGGGAAGCGGCCAGAATCGGCACTTTTGTTTTCAGTTGAGGGTTTATTGAGAGTCGCACCGAGAGAAGAGCAGACGTCGATGCGGCATTGATGTCAAGATGTCTTTGAGAAAGTCGTTATTAAAATGAGGAAGAAATCGGTGAGTTGTATACGATTGCTACGAGTACTTTCTGCAAAAGTGGGCGGGGACTGCCGTCTTTGTACAAATAAAGGTAATTTGTGAAATGAAAGGGTAGTGACATCTTTACATTCGTGGCAAGACGCAGGGCCCTCTGGATAAGGTGAAACTAAGAAAAAGCTTACGGCACTTGGTATTCCCAGGCAGTCTCCCAACCAAGTACTAACCAAGCCCGGCCCCGCTTAGCTTCCGAGATCAGACGAGATCGGGCGCAGTCGGAACGGTATGGCCGTAAGCAAGGGAAGCGGCCAGAATCGGCACTTTTGTTTTCAGTTGAGGGTTTATTGAGAGTCGCACCGAGAGAAGAGCAGACGTCGATGCGGCATTGATGTCAAGATGTCTTTGAGAAAGTCGTTATTAAAATGAGGAAGAAATCGGTGAGTTGTATACGATTGCTACGAGTACTTTCTGCAAAAGTGGGCGGGGACTGCCGTCTTTGTACAAATAAAGGTAATTTGTGAAATGAAAGGGTAGTGACATCTTTACATTCGTGGCAAGACGCAGGGCCCTCTGGATAAGGTGAAACTAAGAAAAAGCTTACGGCACTTGGTATTCCCAGGCAGTCTCCCAACCAAGTACTAACCAAGCCCGGCCCCGCTTAGCTTCCGAGATCAGACGAGATCGGGCGCAGTCGGAACGGTATGGCCGTAAGCAAGGGAAGCGGCCAGAATCGGCACTTTTGTTTTCAGTTGAGGGTTTATTGAGAGTCGCACCGAGAGAAGAGCAGACGTCGATGCGGCATTGATGTCAAGATGTCTTTGAGAAAGTCGTTATTAAAATGAGGAAGAAATCGGTGAGTTGTATACGATTGCTACGAGTACTTTCTGCAAAAGTGGGCGGGGACTGCCGTCCTTGTACAAATAAAGGTAATTTGTGAAATGAAAGGGTAGTGACATCTTTACATTCGTGGCAAGACGCAGGGCCCTCTGGATAAGGTGAAACTAAGAAAAAGCTTACGGCACTTGGTATTCCCAGGCAGTCTCCCAACCAAGTACTAACCAAGCCCGGCCCCGCTTAGCTTCCGAGAGCAGACGAGATCGGGCGCAGTCGGAACGGTATGGCCGTAAGCAAGGGAAGCGGCCAGAATCGGCACTTTTGTTTTCAGTTGAGGGTTTATTGAGAGTCGCACCGAGAGAAGAGCAGACGTCGATGCGGCATTGATGTCAAGATGTCTTTGAGAAAGTCGTTATTAAAATGAGGAAGAAATCGGTGAGTTGTATACGATTGCTACGAGTACTTTCTGCAAAAGTGGGCGGGGACTGCCGTCCTTGTACAAATAAAGGTAATTTGTGAAATGAAAGGGTAGTGACATCTTTACATTCGTGGCAAGACGCAGGGCCCTCTGGATAAGGTGAAACTAAGAAAAAGCTTACGGCACTTGGTATTCCCAGGCAGTCTCCCAACCAAGTACTAACCAAGCCCGGCCCCGCTTAGCTTCCGAGAGCAGACGAGATCGGGCGCAGTCGGAACGGTATGGCCGTAAGCAAGGGAAGCGGCCAGAATCGGCACTTTTGTTTTCAGTTGAGGGTTTATTGAGAGTCGCACCGAGAGAAGAGCAGACGTCGATGCGGCATTGATGTCAAGATGTCTTTGAGAAAGTCGTTATTAAAATGAGGAAGAAATCGGTGAGTTGTATACGATTGCTACGAGTACTTTCTGCAAAAGTGGGCGGGGACTGCCGTCCTTGTACAAATAAAGGTAATTTGTGAAATGAAAGGGTAGTGACATCTTTACATTCGTGGCAAGACGCAGGGCCCTCTGGATAAGGTGAAACTAAGAAAAAGCTTACGGCACTTGGTATTCCCAGGCAGTCTCCCAACCAAGTACTAACCAAGCCCGGCCCCGCTTAGCTTCCGAGAGCAGACGAGATCGGGCGCAGTCGGAACGGTATGGCCGTAAGCAAGGGAAGCGGCCAGAATCGGCACTTTTGTTTTCAGTTGAGGGTTTATTGAGAGTCGCACCGAGAGAAGAGCAGACGTCGATGCGGCATTGATGTCAAGATGTCTTTGAGAAAGTCGTTATTAAAATGAGGAAGAAATCGGTGAGTTGTATACGATTGCTACGAGTACTTTCTGCAAAAGTGGGCGGGGACTGCCGTCTTTGTACAAATAAAGGTAATTTGTGAAATGAAAGGGTAGTGACATCTTTACATTCGTGGCAAGACGCAGGGCCCTCTGGATAAGGTGAAACTAAGAAAAAGCTTACGGCACTTGGTATTCCCAGGCAGTCTCCCAACCAAGTACTAACCAAGCCCGGCCCCGCTTAGCTTCCGAGAGCAGACGAGATCGGGCGCAGTCGGAACGGTATGGCCGTAAGCAAGGGAAGCGGCCAGAATCGGCACTTTTGTTTTCAGTTGAGGGTTTATTGAGAGTCGCACCGAGAGAAGAGCAGACGTCGATGCGGCATTGATGTCAAGATGTCTTTGAGAAAGTCGTTATTAAAATGAGGAAGAAATCGGTGAGTTGTATACGATTGCTACGAGTACTTTCTGCAAAAGTGGGCGGGGACTGCCGTCTTTGTACAAATAAAGGTAATTTGTGAAATGAAAGGGTAGTGACATCTTTACATTCGTGGCAAGACGCAGGGCCCTCTGGATAAGGTGAAACTAAGAAAAAGCTTACGGCACTTGGTATTCCCAGGCAGTCTCCCAACCAAGTACTAACCAAGCCCGGCCCCGCTTAGCTTCCGAGAGCAGACGAGATCGGGCGCAGTCGGAACGGTATGGCCGTAAGCAAGGGAAGCGGCCAGAATCGGCACTTTTGTTTTCAGTTGAGGGTTTATTGAGAGTCGCACCGAGAGAAGAGCAGACGTCGATGCGGCATTGATGTCAAGATGTCTTTGAGAAAGTCGTTATTAAAATGAGGAAGAAATCGGTGAGTTGTATACGATTGCTACGAGTACTTTCTGCAAAAGTGGGCGGGGACTGCCGTCTTTGTACAAATAAAGGTAATTTGTGAAATGAAAGGGTAGTGACATCTTTACATTCGTGGCAAGACGCAGGGCCCTCTGGATAAGGTGAAACTAAGAAAAAGCTTACGGCACTTGGTATTCCCAGGCAGTCTCCCAACCAAGTACTAACCAAACCCGGCCCCGCTTAGCTTCCGAGATCAGACGAGATCGGGCGCAGTCGGAACGGTATGGCCGTAAGCAAGGGAAGCGGCCAGAATCGGCACTTTTGTTTTCAGTTGAGGGTTTATTGAGAGTCGCACCGAGAGAAGAGCAGACGTCGATGCGGCATTGATGTCAAGATGTCTTTGAGAAAGTCGTTATTAAAATGAGGAAGAAATCGGTGAGTTGTATACGATTGCTACGAGTACTTTCTGCAAAAGTGGGCGGGGACTGCCGTCTTTGTACAAATAAAGGTAATTTGTGAAATGAAAGGGTAGTGACATCTTTACATTCGTGGGAAGACGCAGGGCCCTCTGGATAAGGTGAAACTAAGAAAAAGCTTACGGCACTTGGTATTCCCAGGCAGTCTCCCAACCAAGTACTAACCAAGCCCGGCCCCGCTTAGCTTCCGAGATCAGACGAGATCGGGCGCAGTCGGAACGGTATGGCCGTAAGCAAGGGAAGCGGCCAGAATCGGCACTTTTGTTTTCAGTTGAGGGTTTATTGAGAGTCGCACCGAGAGAAGAGCAGACGTCGATGCGGCATTGATGTCAAGATGTCTTTGAGAAAGTCGTTATTAAAATGAGGAAGAAATCGGTGAGTTGTATACGATTGCTACGAGTACTTTCTGCAAAAGTGGGCGGGGACTGCCGTCTTTGTACAAATAAAGGTAATTTGTGAAATGAAAGGGTAGTGACATCTTTACATTCGTGGCAAGACGCAGGGCCCTCTGGATAAGGTGAAACTAAGAAAAAGCTTACGGCACTTGGTATTCCCAGGCAGTCTCCCAACCAAGTACTAACCAAGCCCGGCCCCGCTTAGCTTCCGAGATCAGACGAGATCGGGCGCAGTCGGAACGGTATGGCCGTAAGCAAGGGAAGCGGCCAGAATCGGCACTTTTGTTTTCAGTTGAGGGTTTATTGAGAGTCGCACCGAGAGAAGAGCAGACGTCGATGCGGCATTGATGTCAAGATGTCTTTGAGAAAGTCGTTATTAAAATGAGGAAGAAATCGGTGAGTTGTATACGATTGCTACGAGTACTTTCTGCAAAAGTGGGCGGGGACTGCCGTCTTTGTACAAATAAAGGTAATTTGTGAAATGAAAGGGTAGTGACATCTTTACATTCGTGGGAAGACGCAGGGCCCTCTGGATAAGGTGAAACTAAGAAAAAGCTTACGGCACTTGGTATTCCCAGGCAGTCTCCCAACCAAGTACTAACCAAGCCCGGCCCCGCTTAGCTTCCGAGATCAGACGAGATCGGGCGCAGTCGGAACGGTATGGCCGTAAGCAAGCGAAGCGGCCAGAATCGGCACTTTTGTTTTCAGTTGAGGGTTTATTGAGAGTCGCACCGAGAGAAGAGCAGACGTCGATGCGGCATTGATGTCAAGATGTCTTTGAGAAAGTCGTTATTAAAATGAGGAAGAAATCGGTGAGTTGTATACGATTGCTACGAGTACTTTCTGCAAAAGTGGGCGGGGACTGCCGTCTTTGTACAAATAAAGGTAATTTGTGAAATGAAAGGGTAGTGACATCTTTACATTCGTGGCAAGACGCAGGGCCCTCTGGATAAGGTGAAACTAAGAAAAAGCTTACGGCACTTGGTATTCCCAGGCAGTCTCCCAACCAAGTACTAACCAAGCCCGGCCCCGCTTAGCTTCCGAGATCAGACGAGATCGGGCGCAGTCGGAACGGTATGGCCGTAAGCAAGGGAAGCGGCCAGAATCGGCACTTTTGTTTTCAGTTGAGGGTTTATTGAGAGTCGCACCGAGAGAAGAGCAGACGTCGATGCGGCATTGATGTCAAGATGTCTTTGAGAAAGTCGTTATTAAAATGAGGAAGAAATCGGTGAGTTGTATACGATTGCTACGAGTACTTTCTGCAAAAGTGGGCGGGGACTGCCGTCTTTGTACAAATAAAGGTAATTTGTGAAATGAAAGGGTAGTGACATCTTTACATTCGTGGCAAGACGCAGGGCCCTCTGGATAAGGTGAAACTAAGAAAAAGCTTACGGCACTTGGTATTCCCAGGCAGTCTCCCAACCAAGTACTAACCAAGCCCGGCCCCGCTTAGCTTCCGAGATCAGACGAGATCGGGCGCAGTTTTTTTTTTTTTTTTTTTTTTTTTTATTAAACCACTCAGAACGACAGTGCCACACATACACCACAGCAGGGGGGGCGGTACAGGGAGAGGGGCCAGGGAACGGGGCAAGCCCGCGCTCCAAGACCCCTACTCACAGGGTGCAGCAGTCCTCATCATGCAGGTATGCAGTTTAATAAAAAGAAAAACAAAGCACAAGCAATAAAAGCCAATCACTAAAATGCCAATTAAAAGGAGCAACAGCCCCAACATCGAACAACACAGAAGACGGACAACAAGCAGCACACGACCCACCCACACAGACAAACCCAAGAAAAACAACCCAAGCAACCCACCCAAAACAGAAAAACAAGAGAAAACAAGCAGCCCACCCTCAAAACACATCCCAAACCAACCGCCCACCCACAACAGACACAAAAGGAACCCGGTGCACATAATCACTTAAGAACCGGGGCATGTCATGAGGCCCGGCAGACAATAAAAACACCTTAGATAAAACCAGTCGCAGCCGATAGCGGCACATTAAAACAGGATCTAAAACCACGCGCTCATAGCGGGCCTTGTTGCGCCGCAACCAAACAACATATTTAGCGACTGCTAAAAACAAGTTAAGAAAGGTGCTGGCGGGGTGGACCTTGGGGACACCAAACAGGAACATGACCTGCCACCCCGCCTCAGTAAAAACAGGCACGGGCCCCACCGCCCCGGCTATCCTGTCCACCACCTCCAGAGCCCACACAATGAAATCAGCTAACTGTGAACAGCCAAAGAACATGTGCGTAAGGCCCTCCTCCACATCCCGGCACACTGGGCAGAGCGGAGACGCGGCGAAGCCCAGTCTATGAAGCCACGACATTGACCATAGGGCGTTGTGCCGCTGTCTGTAGTCGAAAAGGGCCAGGGCAGGGTCCGCCGGGCAGACCAGCACGTTCCCCCACAACAGGTCAGGCCCCAGGGCGGGGAAGCGAGCGCTCCAAAAGGCCTGCGCCACCGGGGCAACAAAAGCACGCTGCCTGTAGAGGCGGGCAAAGTCACGGGTCACACACGCCCCCAAAGGGGCGAGGGACCCGGACAGCCGCCTCACATACACCGCGGGGAAACGGGGGGCCACATCCCGGGGGCCGCCGGCCCGCTCAATGTCACGCACCCACGCAGCAGGGAGGGCAGCCCTCGCCGCCAGACACTGCCTGGCAACAGTGACCCTGGAGGCCCTCTCGGCCACAACCTCGACCTGGTCATAGACGGCCGCGGGAGGCAGGAAGCCAGGGCGCACCTCATAAAAGAGGTCTCGCACCTGACGCACCCCAGCCTCCCACCAGTGCCGGAACTCGAGGGGCCGCCCCCCGGAGAGGACGCGCGGATTGAGCAGCAGCGGCTGCCGAAGCAGAAGCTGCCGCCCCTCAGGCACCACGACAGTGTGCTCCTGGAACTCAGCCCACGCCAAGAGGAGGTGTGCGTAGAAGGAGGGGATGCCACGCACCATGCCGGGCCGGAGACGCATCCAAAGAGCGTCCTCGGCCAGCTCCCTCCCCGCACACTGTCCCAGCCGGAGCGAGAGCACCGCCTTCCACAGGGAGGGGCGACTCTCGTCCAGGAAGGCTTGCAACATCCGCACACGCAGGGCCTTCGACTGGACCAGAGGGTCCAGGAGGCCCAGGCCACCCTCGGCAGGGGGGCCAATCAAGGTAGCGTAAGCCACCATGACTCTGCCCCCCCCCCAGAGGAAGCGCAGGACGGCCTTCCGCAGCCTGGCGTAATGTCCGTGGGGCATGTGAGTGACGCTCAGGTGAAACCACAGCACAGACAACACCATTGCGTTCAACAGGAACACCTTCTGCTGCAGCGAGAGGAGACGGCCCGACCACCCGGCCAGCCGCCGCTCCACACCACCCGTCAGATCGTCCCACATCCTCCCCGTCGCATCGTCCGCACTCCTCCCGAGCAGAACGCCCAGGAGGTGCACGTCCCCCTCGGCCTCAGTCAGCCCCAGCTCGGCGGGCAGAGGCCCGGCCGAACCGAGCCGCAGGTACACCGACTTCTGCAGGTTGACCCTGGCCCCAGTGATGTCACAGTACTGCTGCACGCTGCGTAACGCAGCCCCCACGCTGGCCCCGTCGGGCACGAGCAGGGTGGTGTCATCAGCGTACTGAAAGACCGGCGGAGCGAAGCATGTCGGGCCGATGGGCACCCTAGCAATGCCACGAGAGGCGGCCACCAGGAGGCCGAGGGGCTCGACCGCCAAGGTGTACAAGGCGGCCGACAGGGGGCAGCCCTGCCGCACCGAACGCGTCATGCGGAAGGGCGCAGTGACGTAGCCGTTACAGGCGACCGCGGTCATGGCGGAGGCGCACAAGAGGCGCGTCCAGGCCAGGAAGCCCGGGCCGAAGCCGAAGACCTCCATCACACGCTGGAGGTAGGCGTGCTCGACCCTGTCAAAGGCCTTGGCGAAGTCGAGCTTCACCAAGTAACCGGGCGAACCCGCCGTCTCCATGAAACCCACCGCCGCCTGCACATCCCGGACAGTGTCCAGGATGGTGCGGCCCGTCACCCCGTACGTCTGGGTGGTGCGGATGAGGGACGGCAGCACCCGACTGAGCCGGGAGGCCAAGACCGAGGCCAACACCTTGTAATCGGTGTTGAGCATGGTGAGGGGCCTGTAATTAGCCAGCTCCCCCCTGTCTCCCGTGTGCTTAAAGAGCATCTTAATCAAACCCAGCCGGATGGTGCCGTGCATCCCACCGCGGGCGAGGACGTCACTATAAAGGGCCTGCAAGATGGGCACCAGCTCCCCCTTAAAGACCCTGTAAAAGTCTGCCGTGAGGCCGTCGGAGCCAGGACACTTTCGCGGCCGGAGCCGGTCAATAGCTGCCCCAATCTCATCACATGACAAGGGGGCGTCACACAGGGCGACGCTCTCGGGCGAAAGGCGCGCCTCAATCAGCCCCGTGAGGGGGGAGAGGGCGTCCAGATCGATGCGCTCGCTGGTGAACATAGCGGCCCAGTAGTCCCGCACGACGCGCAGGACACCGGGTGCGTCGGACACCAACTGGCCGTCCGGGCAGCGCACCGAACGGAGCAGCCTCGCAGCCCCCCGGGACTCCTCCATCGCCCTGAAATAGCGAGGAGAGAGCTCACCAGGGGCGACGAAACGCACCCCGCTCCGCAACGCCGCCCCGGCGTGCCTCCGCTCAGAGAGGAGAGCCAGCTCGTCCTGCAGGGCCGAGACCCGCACGGGGTCCCCTGCATCCTGCTCGAGCGCCAGCAGTTCCAGCTGGAGATCACGCAGCAAGGCGCGCTCCTTCTGCCGAAAGCGTCCGGCTGCGGCCTTCCCGGCATCCTGCAAAACGGCCGCCACCTCCCGCTTTAACAATTCCCACCCCGCCTGAATGTCGAGGGAGAACAGGGGCGACCGCACCCCAGTCCACAATGCGAAGCTCACCTTAGCAGTAACGGTACCATCGCTTAAGAGGGAGGGGTTGAGGATCCACGTGCCCCGCCCGCGCTGCACCTCCCCAGAGTCAAGCGTGCAGAGAAAGTAGTCGTGATCGCTCACGAGACACTCCCGATAGCACACCGTACGGACACGGGCAGCGACAGCAGGGGACACCAGAGCGTAGTCCAGCCTGCTGCCGTGCATCACGCCCCGGACACGCTGCGTCCTGGAAAGGACACGACGGTCAGGGTTGCGATCCCTCCACAGGTCCGTGAGATGACAGGCACGCATCAAGCGGAGGAGAGCTGCTCGCCCCGCATCGGCCCGCACGACTGCCCCCCTCCGCACATCCAGGCGAGAGAGGGAGATGTTGAAGTCCCCGACCACGAGAGGACAGGGCCACCGCGCCACACGGGCAGCCAGGCGGTCGAAGAAGGAGGCACACCGGGCCCCGTCATTGGGCGCGTGCACGACCACGACGGTGCAGGCGAAACCCCCCTCCAGACAGAGCCCGACAGCCAGACACTTGCCCTCCCCGTCCGAGTACAGCAGGGATGCCGACTGGACACGCGGGCGGCGACAGAGCAGCGCGACACCCCAACCGACGACACCTGGCCCGACGGAGGCGGTGGAGAAGAAGACATCGCCCGACCATGCGTCCCGCACTCTATCAATAAAAGGCCCATCCCACCCAGTCTCTTGCAAACACACAACGGACGAGTCACAACACGAAGTTAAAACTGCCTGGGCCTTGGCCCAGGAGCGCAGCCCCCGGGCATTGAGGGAGGTCAGAGTCAGTGTCATTGGGATAAAAGAGTCTCTGTTAGGCACCAGGCAGGGGACACATCACACAGACAAGACACCGGCACAGGAGGTAAAAGCCACACATACCCAGATAAAAGCGGGACGCTCCCAGCCGAACAGGCCCACCCAGACAACCACCCCACTAACCCACCCGGATGGTGGAGCGATGTCGCGGGAAACACACAGGTAAAAGGGACAAGCAACACAATAAGAACAATAAAAGAAACCATAAAAAGAACCATAAATACAATAAATAGGCGGGCCGTAAAAAAAAACACAATAAAACACGAGCAATCAATTAAAACGCACGGGACCTAGGGGACGGGGTGAAGCGGGGACGACAGCGGCGATAGCAGGGGCAGAAGGCGACACGGAGGCGGGATAATGTAAACAGAAACCAAAAACAAAACCAGGGCAGCAGAAAAGCAATACACACGGAAAGACAACACAACCAAAGGAAGACATGAGTCAATGAAGGGGGTGTGGCGATGAAGCATCAGTCCGTGTCGCCGCTGTCGTCATGACCCGGGCTCGCAGCACGCATGGCCGCCAGGGCCGCCACCGCCGACTGCCGCCGCTCCTCCTGGCGCCGCAGAGTGTTGGCTAGGCCCGGCAGAGGGGGCTGATGGGACGCCCCGGACCTAGACCCCATGCAAAAACGGAGCTTGTTCTTGGCCTTGCCAGGCTTATTCACGGGGGCCTTGCCCGCACCCGTCTGGGACCGCGGGGCGACGAAGGGGTCCGGGTCCAGGGCATCGAGCTGACGCAGGGTATCAGTGCCGAAGGGGGGAATGCCGGACCAGGGCGACGCCAGGGGCTCGGCAGATGGAGGCGGAGGGGAGGGGGAAGAGGGAGCGGGGGCTGGGGGAGGGGGGCCATCCACAGTCTCACCCCCGGCCATCCGGGACGCCGGGCGCACTTCACCCGCGGCCGGAGCTGCGGGAAGGGACGGGGTGAGAGACGAGGGCGGGGCGGGCGGGGGCTCCGAAAACAGGGACTGGGAGACAGGCAAGGGCACTGGCAGCTCCACAGGGACCGCAGCTCCGGAGGGCAGCTCCATGTCCTCAACGCCCGACGCCCCAAGGAGGTCCTGTGCGGCCGGGGGGTCTCCGGCCCCCCCAAAGGGCACAGCGTCCACCCCCATGACGGGACCCCCACTCACCTCTCCCCTCGGGCCAGCCACAGGAGCAGGGAGGTGGTCAGTCATGCTGGAATCCAGGCAGTCAGCGGCAGCAGCCACAGGGGGTGTCAAAGGCATGGCGATGGCGGCAGCATTACTGGGGTCCTGGGGCGGAAGGAGAGACACCCCCTCTTCCCCCCCAGCGTGAGAGCCCGGGTCAACCCCGTCCCCGGCAGCGGAGGCCGGCCCGTCCCGACCAGGGGCGCCAGGGCAGGTGCACAGGGCGGCGGCCTTGCGGCAGCCAGCACAGCGGGCGGCAACACAGTCACGGGCGTAGTGCCCCTGCAGCCCGCAGACACGGCACACGTATTGGGGGCACTGGGCCACCACGTGCCCCGGCTGGAGGCACATCCGACAGAGGCGGACCTGATTGTCATGGGCGACCCGAATGTAGCGGGGCCCTTCGGCCGTATCAAATCGGGCACTGTAGGGCAAGGACACCACGCCGGCCGGGAAACGCACCCTGACGCAGCGGGTGCCGTCAGTGACTTGAGTGCCGGGCAGGAGCCGACGGCGCACCGGGAGGATGGGCTCCACTCCCCATGCCGCAAGGCGATCGAGAATGACCTGATCGGGCACATACGCAGGCAGGTGCAGAAAGGAGACCACGCGCTCCGCCTGACAGAGGCGTCTGACCGGGCAGAGCTTGCCCTGTACGGTGAGGCCGCCCTCAATGAGCTCGATGTATTCGGGGGCGGTGAAGGTAACCTCCACTGCCACGTTAGGGGCCGGGCACACGGCCAGCAGGGCGTCCTTCGGCACCAACAACAATATCGCCTTCGCCACCTCCAGCAAAGGCACGCTGTCAAACGCACTGAAGTCTACGGAGGCAGTGGCCTCCTTAGTATAAGGCCCCTTTGGGGCAGGGCCCTCGTCCCAGGCGCCTCGTGGCGCCGCACCCTGGCGCAGGACACCCGCACGCACCCCCGTGCCCACGCGCACACCTGCACCCGCCCGCTGCGCCCGACCGGCCTGAGCCACCCTCCCAGCATAGCTGTCAGGCGGAGAGATGGCACCGCCGACCCCCGCACCAGCACCATCACCGGCCCCGCCGCTCACCTTAGCGGGCACCGCTCCCGACCCGGAAGCCGTCGCCGCCGCCGCCGCCCTCTTACGAGAAACAACCTTCACCCACTCACCGGGCCCCTGGTCACCCAGACCAGGCGGCTCCACCGCCATATCTACCTCCATTTCCACCCTACCAAAATCATCCAGAGAATAAACCTTGTCAGAATCCAGCGCCCGTGCAGCCGCGGCTGCACGCGACACGTCATCACCATCATCAACACCGAACGCCTGTGCAGCCGCGGCTGCACGCGACGTGGATGGCTGCGGCTGAGCAGCCATGATCAAACAATGAAGGGGAGGAGGGGGGGCAACCAATAAGGGAGCCCGGGGGACAAAACAAACCAGCAATCAAGGGGGAAAAAGAAAAGCCGGTAAATAATAAACGCGCAAAACACGGAAGTGGAAAACAAAACACAAGACCGGCGAAAAAAATCGAATGACAAGCCTCTCTCCCTAGCACAATAAAACGGCCAGGGAGAGGGGAAACGAACTGGGACAGAAAAGAAAAGGAACAGTGATCCAAAAACAAGATAAACCAGAGCAAACTACAACGGATGAAAAACGCGCACAGAAACGGAGGGCGAAAACAAAACACAAATCAGGGGCGAAATAAAGGGTGACAAGCCTCCCCCCCCGGCCCAAAATGAGGCCAGGGAGAGGGAAAACAGAACCAGCACAAAAAGAAACTGAAGAAACGCTGAAATAAACGAAAAAAAGCCTAATTGACAAACCCGGAAGTAAACGCGCACCGCGCAAAGGAAACCAAACGAACAGAAATAAATGCAAAAAAAGACACACAAAACGAGTGACAAGCCTCCCCCTCCGGCGCAACGAAGCAGCCAGGGAGAGGGGAGGCTAACCAAGGCAAAACTAAACCAAAACAATTATTAAATAAAACGGAGAAAGAAACGGAAAACCAAGTGAACTGCAAAGGCAAAAAAAAAGCACCACCACACACACGCACCACCACACACACACTGAGCCGCGCAGGATCAGGCACGATCATGCGCAGTCGGAACGGTATGGCCGTAAGCGAGGGAAGCGGCCAGAATCAGCACTTTTGTATTCAGTTGAGGGTTAATTGAGAGTCGCACCGAGAGAAGAGCAGACGTCGATGCGGCATTGATGTCAAGATGTCTTTGAGAAAGTCGTTATTAAAATGAGGAAGAAATCGGTGAGTTGTATACGATTGCTACGAGTACTTTCTGCAAAAGTGGGCGGGGACTGCCGTCTTTGTACAAATAAAGGTAATTTGTGAAATGAAAGGGTAGTGACATCTTTACATTCGTGGCAAGACGCAGGGCCCTCTGGATAAGGTGAAACTAAGAAAAAGCTTACGGCACTTGGTATTCCCAGGCAGTCTCCCAACCCAGTACTAACCAAGCCCGGCCCCGCTTAGCTTCCGAGATCAGACGAGATCGGGCGCAGTCGGAACGGTATGGCCGTAAGCAAGCGAAGCGGCCAGAATCGGCACTTTTGTTTTCAGTTGAGGGTTTATTGAGAGTCGCACCGAGAGAAGAGCAGACGTCGATGCGGCATTGATGTCAAGATGTCTTTGAGAAAGTCGTTATTAAAATGAGGAAGAAATCGGTGAGTTGTATACGATTGCTACGAGTACTTTCTGCAAAAGTGGGCGGGGACTGCCGTCTTTGTACAAATAAAGGTAATTTGTGAAATGAAAGGGTAGTGACATCTTTACATTCGTGGCAAGACGCAGGGCCCTCTGGATAAGGTGAAACTAAGAAAAAGCTTACGGCACTTGGTATTCCCAGGCAGTCTCCCAACCAAGTACTAACCAAGCCCGGCCCCGCTTAGCTTCCGAGATCAGACGAGATCGGGCGCAGTCGGAACGGTATGGGCGTAAGCAAGGGAAGCGGCCAGAATCGGCACTTTTGTTTTCAGTTGAGGGTTTATTGAGAGTCGCACCGAGAGAAGAGCAGACGTCGATGCGGCATTGATGTCAAGATGTCTTTGAGAAAGTCGTTATTAAAATGAGGAAGAAATCGGTGAGTTGTATACGATTGCTACGAGTACTTTCTGCAAAAGTGGGCGGGGACTGCCGTCTTTGTACAAATAAAGGTAATTTGTGAAATGAAAGGGTAGTGACATCTTTACATTCGTGGCAAGACGCAGGGCCCTCTGGATAAGGTGAAACTAAGAAAAAGCTTACGGCACTTGGTATTCCCAGGCAGTCTCCCAACCAAGTACTAACCAAGCCCGGCCCCGCTTAGCTTCCGAGATCAGACGAGATCGGGCGCAGTCGGAACGGTATGGCCGTAAGCAAGGGAAGCGGCCAGAATCGGCACTTTTGTTTTCAGTTGAGGGTTTATTGAGAGTCGCACCGAGAGAAGAGCAGACGTCGATGCGGCATTGATGTCAAGATGTCTTTGAGAAAGTCGTTATTAAAATGAGGAAGAAATCGGTGAGTTGTATACGATTGCTACGAGTACTTTCTGCAAAAGTGGGCGGGGACTGCCGTCTTTGTACAAATAAAGGTAATTTGTGAAATGAAAGGGTAGTGACATCTTTACATTCGTGGCAAGACGCAGGGCCCTCTGGATAAGGTGAAACTAAGAAAAAGCTTACGGCACTTGGTATTCCCAGGCAGTCTCCCAACCAAGTACTAACCAAGCCCGGCCCCGCTTAGCTTCCGAGATCAGACGAGATCGGGCGCAGTCGGAACGGTATGGCCGTAAGCAAGGGAAGCGGCCAGAATCGGCACTTTTGTTTTCAGTTGAGGGTTTATTGAGAGTCGCACCGAGAGAAGAGCAGACGTCGATGCGGCATTGATGTCAAGATGTCTTTGAGAAAGTCGTTATTAAAATGAGGAAGAAATCGGTGAGTTGTATACGATTGCTACGAGTACTTTCTGCAAAAGTGGGCGGGGACTGCCGTCTTTGTACAAATAAAGGTAATTTGTGAAATGAAAGGGTAGTGACATCTTTACATTCGTGGCAAGACGCAGGGCCCTCTGGATAAGGTGAAACTAAGAAAAAGCTTACGGCACTTGGTATTCCCAGGCAGTCTCCCAACCAAGTACTAACCAAGCCCGGCCCCGCTTAGCTTCCGAGATCAGACGAGATCGGGCGCAGTCGGAACGGTATGGGCGTAAGCAAGGGAAGCGGCCAGAATCGGCACTTTTGTTTTCAGTTGAGGGTTTATTGAGAGTCGCACCGAGAGAAGAGCAGACGTCGATGCGGCATTGATGTCAAGATGTCTTTGAGAAAGTCGCTATTAAAATGAGGAAGAAATCGGTGAGTTGTATACGATTGCTACGAGTACTTTCTGCAAAAGTGGGCGGGGACTGCCGTCTTTGTACAAATAAAGGTAATTTGTGAAATGAAAGGGTAGTGACATCTTTACATTCGTGGCAAGACGCAGGGCCCTCTGGATAAGGTGAAACTAAGAAAAAGCTTACGGCACTTGGTATTCCCAGGCAGTCTCCCAACCCAGTACTAACCAAGCCCGGCCCCGCTTAGCTTCCGAGATCAGACGAGATCGGGCGCAGTCGGAACGGTATGGCCGTAAGCAAGGGAAGCGGCCAGAATCGGCACTTTTGTTTTCAGTTGAGGGTTTATTGAGAGTCGCACCGAGAGAAGAGCAGACGTCGATGCGGCATTGATGTCAAGATGTCTTTGAGAAAGTCGTTATTAAAATGAGGAAGAAATCGGTGAGTTGTATACGATTGCTACGAGTACTTTCTGCAAAAGTGGGCGGGGACTGCCGTCTTTGTACAAATAAAGGTAATTTGTGAAATGAAAGGGTAGTGACATCTTTACATTCGTGGCAAGACGCAGGGCCCTCTGGATAAGGTGAAACTAAGAAAAAGCTTACGGCACTTGGTATTCCCAGGCAGTCTCCCAAACAAGTACTAACCAAGCCCGGCCCCGCTTAGCTTCCGAGATCAGACGAGATCGGGCGCAGTCGGAACGGTATGGCCGTAAGCAAGGGAAGCGGCCAGAATCGGCCCTTTTGTTTTCAGTTGAGGGTTTATTGAGAGTCGCACCGAGAGAAGAGCAGACGTCGATGCGGCATTGATGTCAAGATGTCTTTGAGAAAGTCGTTATTAAAATGAGGAAGAAATCGGTGAGTTGTATACGATTGCTACGAGTACTTTCTGCAAAAGTGGGCGGGGACTGCCGTCTTTGTACAAATAAAGGTAATTTGTGAAATGAAAGGGTAGTGACATCTTTACATTCGTGGCAAGACGCAGGGCCCTCTGGATAAGGTGAAACTAAGAAAAAGCTTACGGCACTTGGTATTCCCAGGCAGTCTCCCAACCCAGTACTAACCAAGCCCGGCCCCGCTTAGCTTCCGAGATCAGACGAGATCGGGCGCAGTCGGAACGGTATGGCCGTAAGCAAGGGAAGCGGCCAGAATCGGCACTTTTGTTTTCAGTTGAGGGTTTATTGAGAGTCGCACCGAGAGAAGAGCAGACGTCGATGCGGCATTGATGTCAAGATGTCTTTGAGAAAGTCGTTATTAAAATGAGGAAGAAATCGGTGAGTTGTATACGATTGCTACGAGTACTTTCTGCAAAAGTGGGCGGGGACTGCCGTCTTTGTACAAATAAAGGTAATTTGTGAAATGAAAGGGTAGTGACATCTTTACATTCGTGGCAAGACGCAGGGCCCTCTGGATAAGGTGAAACTAAGAAAAAGCTTACGGCACTTGGTATTCCCAGGCAGTCTCCCAACCAAGTACTAACCAAGCCCGGCCCCGCTTAGCTTCCGAGATCAGACGAGATCGGGCGCAGTCGGAACGGTATGGCCGTAAGCAAGGGAAGCGGCTAGAATCGGCACTTTTGTTTTCAGTTGAGGGTTTATTGAGAGTCGCACCGAGAGAAGAGCAGACGTCGATGCGGCATTGATGTCAAGATGTCTTTGAGAAAGTCGTTATTAAAATGAGGAAGAAATCGGTGAGTTGTATACGATTGCTACGAGTACTTTCTGCAAAAGTGGGCGGGGACTGCCGTCTTTGTACAAATAAAGGTAATTTGTGAAATGAAAGGGTAGTGACATCTTTACATTCGTGGCAAGACGCAGGGCCCTCTGGATAAGGTGAAACTAAGAAAAAGCTTACGGCACTTGGTATTCCCAGGCAGTCTCCCAACCAAGTACTAACCAAGCCCGGCCCCGCTTAGCTTCCGAGATCAGACGAGATCGGGCGCAGTCGGAACGGTATGGCCGTAAGCAAGGGAAGCGGCTAGAATCGGCACTTTTGTTTTCAGTTGAGGGTTTATTGAGAGTCGCACCGAGAGAAGAGCAGACGTCGATGCGGCATTGATGTCAAGATGTCTTTGAGAAAGTCGTTATTAAAATGAGGAAGAAATCGGTGAGTTGTATACGATTGCTACGAGTACTTTCTGCAAAAGTGGGCGGGGACTGCCGTCTTTGTACAAATAAAGGTAATTTGTGAAATGAAAGGGTAGTGACATCTTTACATTCGTGGCAAGACGCAGGGCCCTCTGGATAAGGTGAAACTAAGAAAAAGCTTACGGCACTTGGTATTCCCAGGCAGTCTCCCAACCAAGTACTAACCAAGCCCGGCCCCGCTTAGCTTCCGAGATCAGACGAGATCGGGCGCAGTCGGAACGGTATGGCCGTAAGCAAGGGAAGCGGCTAGAATCGGCACTTTTGTTTTCAGTTGAGGGTTTATTGAGAGTCGCACCGAGAGAAGAGCAGACGTCGATGCGGCATTGATGTCAAGATGTCTTTGAGAAAGTCGTTATTAAAATGAGGAAGAAATCGGTGAGTTGTATACGATTGCTACGAGTACTTTCTGCAAAAGTGGGCGGGGACTGCCGTCTTTGTACAAATAAAGGTAATTTGTGAAATGAAAGGGTAGTGACATCTTTACATTCGTGGCAAGACGCAGGGCCCTCTGGATAAGGTGAAACTAAGAAAAAGCTTACGGCACTTGGTATTCCCAGGCAGTCTCCCAACCAAGTACTAACCAAGCCCGGCCCCGCTTAGCTTCCGAGATCAGACGAGATCGGGCGCAGTCGGAACGGTATGGCCGTAAGCAAGGGAAGCGGCCAGAATCGGCCCTTTTGTTTTCAGTTGAGGGTTTATTGAGAGTCGCACCGAGAGAAGAGCAGACGTCGATGCGGCATTGATGTCAAGATGTCTTTGAGAAAGTCGTTATTAAAATGAGGAAGAAATCGGTGAGTTGTATACGATTGCTACGAGTACTTTCTGCAAAAGTGGGCGGGGACTGCCGTCTTTGTACAAATAAAGGTAATTTGTGAAATGAAAGGGTAGTGACATCTTTACATTCGTGGCAAGACGCAGGGTCCTCTGGATAAGGTGAAACTAAGAAAAAGCTTACGGCACTTGGTATTCCCAGGCAGTCTCCCAACCCAGTACTAACCAAGCCCGGCCCCGCTTAGCTTCCGAGATCAGACGAGATCGGGCGCAGTCGGAACGGTATGGCCGTAAGCAAGGGAAGCGGCCAGAATCGGCACTTTTGTTTTCAGTTGAGGGTTTATTGAGAGTCGCACCGAGAGAAGAGCAGACGTCGATGCGGCATTGATGTCAAGATGTCTTTGAGAAAGTCGTTATTAAAATGAGGAAGAAATCGGTGAGTTGTATACGATTGCTACGAGTACTTTCTGCAAAAGTGGGCGGGGACTGCCGTCTTTGTACAAATAAAGGTAATTTGTGAAATGAAAGGGTAGTGACATCTTTACATTCGTGGCAAGACGCAGGGCCCTCTGGATAAGGTGAAACTAAGAAAAAGCTTACGGCACTTGGTATTCCCAGGCAGTCTCCCAACCAAGTACTAACCAAGCCCGGCCCCGCTTAGCTTCCGAGATCAGACGAGATCGGGCGCAGTCGGAACGGTATGGCCGTAAGCAAGGGAAGCGGCTAGAATCAGCACTTTTGTTTTCAGTTGAGGGTTTATTGAGAGTCGCACCGAGAGAAGAGCAGACGTCGATGCGGCATTGATGTCAAGATGTCTTTGAGAAAGTCGTTATTAAAATGAGGAAGAAATCGGTGAGTTGTATACGATTGCTACGAGTACTTTCTGCAAAAGTGGGCGGGGACTGCCGTCTTTGTACAAATAAAGGTAATTTGTGAAATGAAAGGGTAGTGACATCTTTACATTCGTGGCAAGACGCAGGGCCCTCTGGATAAGGTGAAACTAAGAAAAAGCTTACGGCACTTGGTATTCCCAGGCAGTCTCCCAACCCAGTACTAACCAAGCCCGGCCCCGCTTAGCTTCCGAGATCAGACGAGATCGGGCGCAGTCGGAACGGTATGGCCGTAAGCAAGCGAAGCGGCCAGAATCAGCACTTTTGTTTTCAGTTGAGGGTTTATTGAGAGTCGCACCGAGAGAAGAGCAGATGTCGATGCGGCATTGATGTCAAGATGTCTTTGAGAAAGTCGTTATTAAAATGAGGAAGAAATCGGTGAGTTGTATACGATTGCTACGAGTACTTTCTGCAAAAGTGGGCGGGGACTGCCGTCTTTGTACAAATAAAGGTAATTTGTGAAATGAAAGGGTAGTGACATCTTTACATTCGTGGCAAGACGCAGGGCCCTCTGGATAAGGTGAAACTAAGAAAAAGCTTACGGCACTTGGTATTCCCAGGCAGTCTCCCAACCAAGTACTAACCAAGCCCGGCCCCGCTTAGCTTCCGAGATCAGACGAGATCGGGCGCAGTCGGAACGGTATGGGCGTAAGCAAGGGAAGCGGCCAGAATCGGCACTTTTGTTTTCAGTTGAGGGTTTATTGAGAGTCGCACCGAGAGAAGAGCAGACGTCGATGCGGCATTGATGTCAAGATGTCTTTGAGAATGTCGTTATTAAAATGAGGAAGAAATCGGTGAGTTGTATACGATTGCTACGAGTACTTTCTGCAAAAGTGGGCGGGGACTGCCGTCTTTGTACAAATAAAGGTAATTTGTGAAATGAAAGGGTAGTGACATCTTTACATTCGTGGCAAGACGCAGGGCCCTCTGGATAAGGTGAAACTAAGAAAAAGCTTACGGCACTTGGTATTCCCAGGCAGTCTCCCAACCCAGTACTAACCAAGCCCGGCCCCGCTTAGCTTCCGAGATCAGACGAGATCGGGCGCAGTCGGAACGGTATGGGCGTAAGCAAGGGAAGCGGCCAGAATCGGCACTTTTGTTTTCAGTTGAGGGTTTATTGAGAGTCGCACCGAGAGAAGAGCAGACGTCGATGCGGCATTGATGTCAAGATGTCTTTGAGAAAGTCGTTATTAAAATGAGGAAGAAATCGGTGAGTTGTATACGATTGCTACGAGTACTTTCTGCAAAAGTGGGCGGGGACTGCCGTCTTTGTACAAATAAAGGTAATTTGTGAAATGAAAGGGTAGTGACATCTTTACATTCGTGGCAAGACGCAGGGCCCTCTGGATAAGGTGAAACTAAGAAAAAGCTTACGGCACTTGGTATTCCCAGGCAGTCTCCCAACCAAGTACTAACCAAGCCCGGCCCCGCTTAGCTTCCGAGATCAGACGAGATCGGGCGCAGTCGGAACGGTATGGCCGTAAGCAAGGGAAGCGGCCAGAATCGGCACTTTTGTTTTCAGTTGAGGGTTTATTGAGAGTCGCACCGAGAGAAGAGCAGACGTCGATGCGGCATTGATGTCAAGATGTCTTTGAGAAAGTCGTTATTAAAATGAGGAAGAAATCGGTGAGTTGTATACGATTGCTACGAGTACTTTCTGCAAAAGTGGGCGGGGACTGCCGTCTTTGTACAAATAAAGGTAATTTGTGAAATGAAAGGGTAGTGACATCTTTACATTCGTGGCAAGACGCAGGGCCCTCTGGATAAGGTGAAACTAAGAAAAAGCTTACGGCACTTGGTATTCCCAGGCAGTCTCCCAACCAAGTACTAACCAAGCCCGGCCCCGCTTAGCTTCCGAGATCAGACGAGATCGGGCGCAGTCGGAACGGTATGGGCGTAAGCAAGGGAAGCGGCCAGAATCGGCACTTTTGTTTTCAGTTGAGGGTTTATTGAGAGTCGCACCGAGAGAAGAGCAGACGTCAATGCGGCATTGATGTCAAGATGTCTTTGAGAAAGTCGCTATTAAAATGAGGAAGAAATCGGTGAGTTGTATACGATTGCTACGAGTACTTTCTGCAAAAGTGGGCGGGGACTGCCGTCTTTGTACAAATAAAGGTAATTTGTGAAATGAAAGGGTAGTGACATCTTTACATTCGTGGCAAGACGCAGGGCCCTCTGGATAAGGTGAAACTAAGAAAAAGCTTACGGCACTTGGTATTCCCAGGCAGTCTCCCAACCCAGTACTAACCAAGCCCGGCCCCGCTTAGCTTCCGAGATCAGACGAGATCGGGTGCAGTCGGAACGGTATGGCCGTAAGCAAGGGAAGCGGCCAGAATCGGCACTTTTGTTTTCAGTTGAGGGTTTATTGAGAGTCGCACCGAGAGAAGAGCAGACGTCGATGCGGCATTGATGTCAAGATGTCTTTGAGAAAGTCGTTATTAAAATGAGGAAGAAATCGGTGAGTTGTATACGATTGCTACGAGTACTTTCTGCAAAAGTGGGCGGGGACTGCCGTCTTTGTACAAATAAAGGTAATTTGTGAAATGAAAGGGTAGTGACATCTTTACATTCGTGGCAAGACGCAGGGCCCTCTGGATAAGGTGAAACTAAGAAAAAGCTTACGGCACTTGGTATTCCCAGGCAGTCTCCCAACCAAGTACTAACCAAGCCCGGCCCCGCTTAGCTTCCGAGATCAGACGAGATCGGGCGCAGTCGGAACGGTATGGCCGTAAACAAGGGAAGCGGCCAGAATCGGCCCTTTTGTTTTCAGTTGAGGGTTTATTGAGAGTCGCACCGAGAGAAGAGCAGACGTCGATGCGGCATTGATGTCAAGATGTCTTTGAGAAAGTCGTTATTAAAATGAGGAAGAAATCGGTGAGTTGTATACGATTGCTACGAGTACTTTCTGCAAAAGTGGGCGGGGACTGCCGTCTTTGTACAAATAAAGGTAATTTGTGAAATGAAAGGGTAGTGACATCTTTACATTCGTGGCAAGACGCAGGGCCCTCTGGATAAGGTGAAACTAAGAAAAAGCTTACGGCACTTGGTATTCCCAGGCAGTCTCCCAACCCAGTACTAACCAAGCCCGGCCCCGCTTAGCTTCCGAGATCAGACGAGATCGGGCGCAGTCGGAACGGTATGGCCGTAAGCAAGGGAAGCGGCCAGAATCGGCCCTTTTGTTTTCAGTTGAGGGTTTATTGAGAGTCGCACCGAGAGAAGAGCAGACGTCGATGCGGCATTGATGTCAAGATGTCTTTGAGAAAGTCGTTATTAAAATGAGGAAGAAATCGGTGAGTTGTATACGATTGCTACGAGTACTTTCTGCAAAAGTGGGCGGGGACTGCCGTCTTTGTACAAATAAAGGTAATTTGTGAAATGAAAGGGTAGTGACATCTTTACATTCGTGGCAAGACGCAGGGCCCTCTGGATAAGGTGAAACTAAGAAAAAGCTTACGGCACTTGGTATTCCCAGGCAGTCTCCCAACCAAGTACTAACCAAGCCCGGCCCCGCTTAGCTTCCGAGATCAGACGAGATCGGGCGCAGTCGGAACGGTATGGCCGTAAGCAAGGGAAGCGGCCAGAATCGGCACTTTTGTTTTCAGTTGAGGGTTTATTGAGAGTCGCACCGAGAGAAGAGCAGACGTCGATGCGGCATTGATGTCAAGATGTCTTTGAGAAAGTCGTTATTAAAATGAGGAAGAAATCGGTGAGTTGTATACGATTGCTACGAGTACTTTCTGCAAAAGTGGGCGGGGACTGCCGTCTTTGTACAAATAAAGGTAATTTGTGAAATGAAAGGGTAGTGACATCTTTACATTCGTGGCAAGACGCAGGGCCCTCTGGATAAGGTGAAACTAAGAAAAAGCTTACGGCACTTGGTATTCCCAGGCAGTCTCCCAACCAAGTACTAACCAAGCCCGGCCCCGCTTAGCTTCCGAGATCAGACGAGATCGGGCGCAGTCGGAACGGTATGGGCGTAAGCAAGGGAAGCGGCCAGAATCGGCACTTTTGTTTTCAGTTGAGGGTTTATTGAGAGTCGCACCGAGAGAAGAGCAGACGTCAATGCGGCATTGATGTCAAGATGTCTTTGAGAAAGTCGCTATTAAAATGAGGAAGAAATCGGTGAGTTGTATACGATTGCTACGAGTACTTTCTGCAAAAGTGGGCGGGGACTGCCGTCTTTGTACAAATAAAGGTAATTTGTGAAATGAAAGGGTAGTGACATCTTTACATTCGTGGCAAGACGCAGGGCCCTCTGGATAAGGTGAAACTAAGAAAAAGCTTACGGCACTTGGTATTCCCAGGCAGTCTCCCAACCCAGTACTAACCAAGCCCGGCCCCGCTTAGCTTCCGAGATCAGACGAGATCGGGCGCAGTCGGAACGGTATGGCCGTAAGCAAGGGAAGCGGCCAGAATCGGCACTTTTGTTTTCAGTTGAGGGTTTATTGAGAGTCGCACCGAGAGAAGAGCAGACGTCGATGCGGCATTGATGTCAAGATGTCTTTGAGAAAGTCGTTATTAAAATGAGGAAGAAATCGGTGAGTTGTATACGATTGCTACGAGTACTTTCTGCAAAAGTGGGCGGGGACTGCCGTCTTTGTACAAATAAAGGTAATTTGTGAAATGAAAGGGTAGTGACATCTTTACATTCGTGGCAAGACGCAGGGCCCTCTGGATAAGGTGAAACTAAGAAAAAGCTTACGGCACTTGGTATTCCCAGGCAGTCTCCCAACCAAGTACTAACCAAGCCCGGCCCCGCTTAGCTTCCGAGATCAGACGAGATCGGGCGCAGTCGGAACGGTATGGCCGTAAACAAGGGAAGCGGCCAGAATCGGCCCTTTTGTTTTCAGTTGAGGGTTTATTGAGAGTCGCACCGAGAGAAGAGCAGACGTCGATGCGGCATTGATGTCAAGATGTCTTTGAGAAAGTCGTTATTAAAATGAGGAAGAAATCGGTGAGTTGTATACGATTGCTACGAGTACTTTCTGCAAAAGTGGGCGGGGACTGCCGTCTTTGTACAAATAAAGGTAATTTGTGAAATGAAAGGGTAGTGACATCTTTACATTCGTGGCAAGACGCAGGGCCCTCTGGATAAGGTGAAACTAAGAAAAAGCTTACGGCACTTGGTATTCCCAGGCAGTCTCCCAACCCAGTACTAACCAAGCCCGGCCCCGCTTAGCTTCCGAGATCAGACGAGATCGGGCGCAGTCGGAACGGTATGGCCGTAAGCAAGGGAAGCGGCCAGAATCGGCCCTTTTGTTTTCAGTTGAGGGTTTATTGAGAGTCGCACCGAGAGAAGAGCAGACGTCGATGCGGCATTGATGTCAAGATGTCTTTGAGAAAGTCGTTATTAAAATGAGGAAGAAATCGGTGAGTTGTATACGATTGCTACGAGTACTTTCTGCAAAAGTGGGCGGGGACTGCCGTCTTTGTACAAATAAAGGTAATTTGTGAAATGAAAGGGTAGTGACATCTTTACATTCGTGGCAAGACGCAGGGCCCTCTGGATAAGGTGAAACTAAGAAAAAGCTTACGGCACTTGGTATTCCCAGGCAGTCTCCCAACCCAGTACTAACCAAGCCCGGCCCCGCTTAGCTTCCGAGATCAGACGAGATCGGGCGCAGTCGGAACGGTATGGCCGTAAGCAAGGGAAGCGGCCAGAATCGGCCCTTTTGTTTTCAGTTGAGGGTTTATTGAGAGTCGCACCGAGAGAAGAGCAGACGTCGATGCGGCATTGATGTCAAGATGTCTTTGAGAAAGTCGTTATTAAAATGAGGAAGAAATCGGTGAGTTGTATACGATTGCTACGAGTACTTTCTGCAAAAGTGGGCGGGGACTGCCGTCTTTGTACAAATAAAGGTAATTTGTGAAATGAAAGGGTAGTGACATCTTTACATTCGTGGCAAGACGCAGGGCCCTCTGGATAAGGTGAAACTAAGAAAAAGCTTACGGCACTTGGTATTCCCAGGCAGTCTCCCAACCAAGTACTAACCAAGCCCGGCCCCGCTTAGCTTCCGAGATCAGACGAGATCGGGCGCAGTCGGAACGGTATGGCCGTAAGCAAGGGAAGCGGCCAGAATCGGCACTTTTGTTTTCAGTTGAGGGTTTATTGAGAGTCGCACCGAGAGAAGAGCAGACGTCGATGCGGCATTGATGTCAAGATGTCTTTGAGAAAGTCGTTATTAAAATGAGGAAGAAATCGGTGAGTTGTATACGATTGCTACGAGTACTTTCTGCAAAAGTGGGCGGGGACTGCCGTCTTTGTACAAATAAAGGTAATTTGTGAAATGAAAGGGTAGTGACATCTTTACATTCGTGGCAAGACGCAGGGCCCTCTGGATAAGGTGAAACTAAGAAAAAGCTTACGGCACTTGGTATTCCCAGGCAGTCTCCCAACCAAGTACTAACCAAGCCCGGCCCCGCTTAGCTTCCGAGATCAGACGAGATCGGGCGCAGTCGGAACGGTATGGGCGTAAGCAAGGGAAGCGGCCAGAATCGGCACTTTTGTTTTCAGTTGAGGGTTTATTGAGAGTCGCACCGAGAGAAGAGCAGACGTCAATGCGGCATTGATGTCAAGATGTCTTTGAGAAAGTCGCTATTAAAATGAGGAAGAAATCGGTGAGTTGTATACGATTGCTACGAGTACTTTCTGCAAAAGTGGGCGGGGACTGCCGTCTTTGTACAAATAAAGGTAATTTGTGAAATGAAAGGGTAGTGACATCTTTACATTCGTGGCAAGACGCAGGGCCCTCTGGATAAGGTGAAACTAAGAAAAAGCTTACGGCACTTGGTATTCCCAGGCAGTCTCCCAACCCAGTACTAACCAAGCCCGGCCCCGCTTAGCTTCCGAGATCAGACGAGATCGGGCGCAGTCGGAACGGTATGGCCGTAAGCAAGGGAAGCGGCCAGAATCGGCACTTTTGTTTTCAGTTGAGGGTTTATTGAGAGTCGCACCGAGAGAAGAGCAGACGTCGATGCGGCATTGATGTCAAGATGTCTTTGAGAAAGTCGTTATTAAAATGAGGAAGAAATCGGTGAGTTGTATACGATTGCTACGAGTACTTTCTGCAAAAGTGGGCGGGGACTGCCGTCTTTGTACAAATAAAGGTAATTTGTGAAATGAAAGGGTAGTGACATCTTTACATTCGTGGCAAGACGCAGGGCCCTCTGGATAAGGTGAAACTAAGAAAAAGCTTACGGCACTTGGTATTCCCAGGCAGTCTCCCAACCAAGTACTAACCAAGCCCGGCCCCGCTTAGCTTCCGAGATCAGACGAGATCGGGCGCAGTCGGAACGGTATGGCCGTAAGCAAGGGAAGCGGCCAGAATCGGCCCTTTTGTTTTCAGTTGAGGGTTTATTGAGAGTCGCACCGAGAGAAGAGCAGACGTCGATGCGGCATTGATGTCAAGATGTCTTTGAGAAAGTCGTTATTAAAATGAGGAAGAAATCGGTGAGTTGTATACGATTGCTACGAGTACTTTCTGCAAAAGTGGGCGGGGACTGCCGTCTTTGTACAAATAAAGGTAATTTGTGAAATGAAAGGGTAGTGACATCTTTACATTCGTGGCAAGACGCAGGGCCCTCTGGATAAGGTGAAACTAAGAAAAAGCTTACGGCACTTGGTATTCCCAGGCAGTCTCCCAACCCAGTACTAACCAAGCCCGGCCCCGCTTAGCTTCCGAGATCAGACGAGATCGGGCGCAGTCGGAACGGTATGGCCGTAAGCAAGGGAAGCGGCCAGAATCGGCCCTTTTGTTTTCAGTTGAGGGTTTATTGAGAGTCGCACCGAGAGAAGAGCAGACGTCGATGCGGCATTGATGTCAAGATGTCTTTGAGAAAGTCGTTATTAAAATGAGGAAGAAATCGGTGAGTTGTATACGATTGCTACGAGTACTTTCTGCAAAAGTGGGCGGGGACTGCCGTCTTTGTACAAATAAAGGTAATTTGTGAAATGAAAGGGTAGTGACATCTTTACATTCGTGGCAAGACGCAGGGCCCTCTGGATAAGGTGAAACTAAGAAAAAGCTTACGGCACTTGGTATTCCCAGGCAGTCTCCCAACCAAGTACTAACCAAGCCCGGCCCCGCTTAGCTTCTGAGATCAGACGAGATCGGGCGCAGTCGGAACGGTATGGCCGTAAGCAAGGGAAGCGGCTAGAATCGGCACTTTTGTTTTCAGTTGAGGGTTTATTGAGAGTCGCACCGAGAGAAGAGCAGACGTCGATGCGGCATTGATGTCAAGATGTCTTTGAGAAAGTCGTTATTAAAATGAGGAAGAAATCGGTGAGTTGTATACGATTGCTACGAGTACTTTCTGCAAAAGTGGGCGGGGACTGCCGTCTTTGTACAAATAAAGGTAATTTGTGAAATGAAAGGGTAGTGACATCTTTACATTCGTGGCAAGACGCAGGGCCCTCTGGATAAGGTGAAACTAAGAAAAAGCTTACGGCACTTGGTATTCCCAGGCAGTCTCCCAACCAAGTACTAACCAAGCCCGGCCCCGCTTAGCTTCCGAGATCAGACGAGATCGGGCGCAGTCGGAACGGTATGGCCGTAAGCAAGGGAAGCGGCTAGAATCGGCACTTTTGTTTTCAGTTGAGGGTTTATTGAGAGTCGCACCGAGAGAAGAGCAGACGTCGATGCGGCATTGATGTCAAGATGTCTTTGAGAAAGTCGTTATTAAAATGAGGAAGAAATCGGTGAGTTGTATACGATTGCTACGAGTACTTTCTGCAAAAGTGGGCGGGGACTGCCGTCTTTGTACAAATAAAGGTAATTTGTGAAATGAAAGGGTAGTGACATCTTTACATTCGTGGCAAGACGCAGGGCCCTCTGGATAAGGTGAAACTAAGAAAAAGCTTACGGCACTTGGTATTCCCAGGCAGTCTCCCAACCCAGTACTAACCAAGCCCGGCCCCGCTTAGCTTCCGAGATCAGACGAGATCGGGCGCAGTCGGAACGGTATGGCCGTAAGCAAGGGAAGCGGCCAGAATCGGCACTTTTGTTTTCAGTTGAGGGTTTATTGAGAGTCGCACCGAGAGAAGAGCAGACGTCGATGCGGCATTGATGTCAAGATGTCTTTGAGAAAGTCGTTATTAAAATGAGGAAGAAATCGGTGAGTTGTATACGATTGCTACGAGTACTTTCTGCAAAAGTGGGCGGGGACTGCCGTCTTTGTACAAATAAAGGTAATTTGTGAAATGAAAGGGTAGTGACATCTTTACATTCGTGGCAAGACGCAGGGCCCTCTGGATAAGGTGAAACTAAGAAAAAGCTTACGGCACTTGGTATTCCCAGGCAGTCTCCCAACCAAGTACTAACCAAGCCCGGCCCCGCTTAGCTTCCGAGATCAGACGAGATCGGGCGCAGTCGGAACGGTATGGCCGTAAGCAAGGGAAGCGGCCAGAATCGGCACTTTTGTTTTCAGTTGAGGGTTTATTGAGAGTCGCACCGAGAGAAGAGCAGACGTCGATGCGGCATTGATGTCAAGATGTCTTTGAGAAAGTCGTTATTAAAATGAGGAAGAAATCGGTGAGTTGTATACGATTGCTACGAGTACTTTCTGCAAAAGTGGGCGGGGACTGCCGTCTTTGTACAAATAAAGGTAATTTGTGAAATGAAAGGGTAGTGACATCTTTACATTCGTGGCAAGACGCAGGGCCCTCTGGATAAGGTGAAACTAAGAAAAAGCTTACGGCACTTGGTATTCCCAGGCAGTCTCCCAACCAAGTACTAACCAAGCCCGGCCCCGCTTAGCTTCCGAGATCAGACGAGATCGGGCGCAGTCGGAACGGTATGGCCGTAAGCAAGGGAAGCGGCCAGAATCAGCACTTTTGTTTTCAGTTGAGGGTTTATTGAGAGTCGCACCGAGAGAAGAGCAGACGTCGATGCGGCATTGATGTCAAGATGTCTTTGAGAAAGTCGTTATTAAAATGAGGAAGAAATCGGTGAGTTGTATACGATTGCTACGAGTACTTTCTGCAAAAGTGGGCGGGGACTGCCGTCTTTGTACAAATAAAGGTAATTTGTGAAATGAAAGGGTAGTGACATCTTTACATTCGTGGCAAGACGCAGGGCCCTCTGGATAAGGTGAAACTAAGAAAAAGCTTACGGCACTTGGTATTCCCAGGCAGTCTCCCAACCAAGTACTAACCAAGCCCGGCCCCGCTTAGCTTCCGAGATCAGACGAGATCGGGCGCAGTCGGAACGGTATGGCCGTAAGCAAGGGAAGCGGCCAGAATCAGCACTTTTGTTTTCAGTTGAGGGTTTATTGAGAATCGCACCGAGAGAAGAGCAGACGTCGATGCGGCATTGATGTCAAGATGTCTTTGAGAAAGTCGTTATTAAAATGAGGAAGAAATCGGTGAGTTGTATACGATTGCTACGAGTACTTTCTGCAAAAGTGGGCGGGGACTGCCGTCTTTGTACAAATAAAGGTAATTTGTGAAATGAAAGGGTAGTGACATCTTTACATTCGTGGCAAGACGCAGGGCCCTCTGGATAAGGTGAAACTAAGAAAAAGCTTACGGCACTTGGTATTCCCAGGCAGTCTCCCAACCCAGTACTAACCAAGCCCGGCCCCGCTTAGCTTCCGAGATCAGACGAGATCGGGCGCAGTCGGAACGGTATGGCCGTAAGCAAGGGAAGCGGCCAGAATCAGCACTTTTGTTTTCAGTTGAGGGTTTATTGAGAGTCGCACCGAGAGAAGAGCAGACGTCGATGCGGCATTGATGTCAAGATGTCTTTGAGAAAGTCGTTATTAAAATGAGGAAGAAATCGGTGAGTTGTATACGATTGCTACGAGTACTTTCTGCAAAAGTGGGCGGGGACTGCCGTCTTTGTACAAATAAAGGTAATTTGTGAAATGAAAGGGTAGTGACATCTTTACATTCGTGGCAAGACGCAGGGCCCTCTGGATAAGGTGAAACTAAGAAAAAGCTTACGGCACTTGGTATTCCCAGGCAGTCTCCCAACCAAGTACTAACCAAGCCCGGCCCCGCTTAGCTTCCGAGATCAGACGAGATCGGGCGCAGTCGGAACGGTATGGCCGTAAGCAAGGGAAGCGGCCAGAATCAGCACTTTTGTTTTCAGTTGAGGGTTTATTGAGAGTCGCACCGAGAGAAGAGCAGACGTCGATGCGGCATTGATGTCAAGATGTCTTTGAGAAAGTCGTTATTAAAATGAGGAAGAAATCGGTGAGTTGTATACGATTGCTACGAGTACTTTCTGCAAAAGTGGGCGGGGACTGCCGTCTTTGTACAAATAAAGGTAATTTGTGAAATGAAAGGGTAGTGACATCTTTACATTCGTGGCAAGACGCAGGGCCCTCTGGATAAGGTGAAACTAAGAAAAAGCTTACGGCACTTGGTATTCCCAGGCAGTCTCCCAACCCAGTCCTAACCAAGCCCGGCCCCGCTTAGCTTCCGAGATCAGACGAGATCGGGCGCAGTCGGAACGGTATGGCCGTAAGCAAGGGAAGCGGCCAGAATCAGCACTTTTGTTTTCAGTTGAGGGTTTATTGAGAGTCGCACCGAGAGAAGAGCAGACGTCGATGCGGCATTGATGTCAAGATGTCTTTGAGAAAGTCGTTATTAAAATGAGGAAGAAATCGGTGAGTTGTATACGATTGCTACGAGTACTTTCTGCAAAAGTGGGCGGGGACTGCCGTCTTTGTACAAATAAAGGTAATTTGTGAAATGAAAGGGTAGTGACATCTTTACATTCGTGGCAAGACGCAGGGCCCTCTGGATAAGGTGAAACTAAGAAAAAGCTTACGGCACTTGGTATTCCCAGGCAGTCTCCCAACCAAGTACTAACCAAGCCCGGCCCCGCTTAGCTTCCGAGATCAGACGAGATAGGGCGCAGTCGGAACGGTATGGCCGTAAGCAAGGGAAGCGGCCAGAATCAGCACTTTTGTTTTCAGTTGAGGGTTTATTGAGAGTCGCACCGAGAGAAGAGCAGACGTCGATGCGGCATTGATGTCAAGATGTCTTTGAGAAAGTCGTTATTAAAATGAGGAAGAAATCGGTGAGTTGTATACGATTGCTACGAGTACTTTCTGCAAAAGTGGGCGGGGACTGCAGTCTTTGTACAAATAAAGGTAATTTGTGAAATGAAAGGGTAGTGACATCTTTACATTCGTGGCAAAACGCAGGGCCCTCTGGATAAGGTGAAACTAAGAAAAAGCTTACGGCACTTGGTATTCCCAGGCAGTCTCCCAACCCAGTACTAACCAAGCCCGGCCCCGCTTAGCTTCCGAGATCAGACGAGATCGGGCACAGTCGGAACGGTATGGCCGTAAGCAAGGGAAGCGGCCAGAATCAGCACTTTTGTTTTCAGTTGAGGGTTTATTGAGAGTCGCACCGAGAGAAGAGCAGACGTCGATGCGGCATTGATGTCAAGATGTCTTTGAGAAAGTCGTTATTAAAATGAGGAAGAAATCGGTGAGTTGTATACGATTGCTACGAGTACTTTCTGCAAAAGTGGGCGGGGACTGCCGTCTTTGTACAAATAAAGGTAATTTGTGAAATGAAAGGGTAGTGACATCTTTACATTCGTGGCAAGACGCAGGGCCCTCTGGATAAGGTGAAACTAAGAAAAAGCTTACGGCACTTGGTATTCCCAGGCAGTCTCCCAACCAAGTACTAACCAAGCCCGGCCCCGCTTAGCTTCCGAGATCAGACGAGATCGGGCGCAGTCGGAACGGTATGGCCGTAAGCAAGGGAAGCGGCCAGAATCGGCACTTTTGTTTTCAGTTGAGGGTTTATTGAGAGTCGCACCGAGAGAAGAGCAGACGTCGATGCGGCATTGATGTCAAGATGTCTTTGAGAAAGTCGTTATTAAAATGAGGAAGAAATCGGTGAGTTGTATACGATTGCTACGAGTACTTTCTGCAAAAGTGGGCGGGGACTGCCGTCTTTGTACAAATAAAGGTAATTTGTGAAATGAAAGGGTAGTGACATCTTTACATTCGTGGCAAGACGCAGGGCCCTCTGGATAAGGTGAAACTAAGAAAAAGCTTACGGCACTTGGTATTCCCAGGCAGTCTCCCAACCAAGTACTAACCAAGCCCGGCCCCGCTTAGCTTCCGAGATCAGACGAGATCGGGCGCAGTCGGAACGGTATGGCCGTAAGCGAGGGAAGCGGCCAGAATCGGCACTTTTGTTTTCAGTTGAGGGTTTATTGAGAGTCGCACCGAGAGAAGAGCAGACGTCGATGCGGCATTGATGTCAAGATGTCTTTGAGAAAGTCGTTATTAAAATGAGGAAGAAATCGGTGAGTTGTATACGATTGCTACGAGTACTTTCTGCAAAAGTGGGCGGGGACTGCCGTCTTTGTACAAATAAAGGTAATTTGTGAAATGAAAGGGTAGTGACATCTTTACATTCGTGGCAAGACGCAGGGCCCTCTGGATAAGGTGAAACTAAGAAAAAGCTTACGGCACTTGGTATTCCCAGGCGATTTCTCCTCCAAGTCCCTATCCTCTGCTCAACCGGCCAATGGTTGAGCGATGTTGAGCAAAGTTGAGCGCGGCAACACCAATCATTGAGCGAGGCTCGTCCTCAACAGCGCTCAACCATTGGCCTGGCTCAACTGGCCAATGGTTGAGCATTCTCAACAGACCAATGGTTGAGCATTCCCAATTGAGTCAGCGATCGGCGGTAATTTCGTCTCACTTAGGAATATACTCTCTTAGCGGTAAATTACTCTCCTTCATCATTTTTAGCTGTTTTTACAAGACAGGTGTTTGGCATGTATAGCTGTGCTGATTTTGACAAAAGATTTCTCTGGAAACTGTCGACTAGCTGCTGCTATCGTTTACTGGCTTGTTTGTGTGACAACTTTGTCTAGTTGTATGTAGCTGATTGCTATGCGTATTCTATCACATAGAAGCACGTTTGTCAATCTACAAGGCTGTAATTATACAAATAACTATTTGTGTGCGTGCGTGCGTGCGTGCGTGTGTGTGCGCGCGCGCGCGAGTGTGTGTGTGTGTGTGTGCGTGCGTGCGTGTGTGCGCGCGCGCGCGCGCGCGAGTGTGTGTGTGTGTGTGTGTGTGTGTGTGTGTGTGTGTAACGGGAGAGGGGAGGAGGATGGCTATCTGCTTCAGCTTTAAACCTTATCCTACATAGTGATTTACTGATTTTAAATGAGCTACCAAAGATGGGACTAAATATTTGTTTTGGCATAGCAACATATTGGAAAATTGGATTAACAGAGATCAATAACTCATATTATGTTTTATTGTACCACATTACCAACATCCAGTTATCAACATGGACCACCACAAATGCGAGGTGTGCGACAAGAACTTCACAGAGAAGTCGAACCTCACTCGCCACATGAAGATTCATACTCCAAAGGAGCATGACTGTGGCGTGTGTGGGAAGAGTTTCAGCACCAAACCCAACCTCCACCTGCATTTGAAGCAGCATCAATACCCCCGCATCCATCTCTACAGGCAGGGAGAGGCCTGGCTGCAGTGCACAGCTGCTGCCAAGGCTGTGGCAGAGGCCCCCAACAAGGTGGAGGACCCAACCTGGCTGGATGCTGCAAAGGCAGAGGCTTTTGCCAAAAAAGCTGGAGGAGAGATGTGGAAAGGCCAGCTAGTCCTCACCTTTGGAAAGTATGCTGGGCAGTCATTCAGGTGGCTGCTGGAAAATGATGTTGGCTGGGTCGTGTGGTTGCTCGGCGAGTATTGCCAGAAGGGTGAGCAGAATGATCATCTGAAGTGGCAAAAGGAGTGCATGCTGGAGTATGTGCGAGACTTCCCCTCTGTCAGATGTCATCTAGACAAGAAGTTGAAGGTAAGATAACTGGGCTATCTTTTGACCTATGTTGAGCAACAATCAGCATTGGTGTGTGTATCTTACAGTTACTTATTTTTTTCAGAAACAGGCATCAAAGTCTGAGTCTTCTGTCTCCCAGTTCCAGCATGACGCTAACTATGCCAGTGATGCTGAGCTGTTGGCTGCTGCAGGTAATAGAATGCTCATATATGTCATAACTATGTAATGACCATTGTATCACTAGTAGAGCTACTAAGACTTGATGTTTTTTGCTTGTGTCATCATGTGAGTTCATTATTATAATTAAAGCAATGCACTTAATACTTTGTGTGTGTGTGTGTGTGTTTTGCAGAAAATCTCCTGGACGAGTCTGAGGTGTCTGTCACCACACAGATCACCACCTTGGGAGAACTCACTCCAGCCACCAGCCAGGACCCTGCCAACAGGCCTGGACCATCAGCCCAACAAGAGCCTTCTGTCTCTGCCGACATCTTGCTGGAGGGTTGGCAGAAGTACTGGGAGCAACCGCCTGCGTCTGCCCAAGCTCTTGGCATAGCCCCACCTAACATCCAATGGCTTAAATGCAATGAAACGTATGGTCTGTTTGAGAGGCCATTCAAGTACAAGAATGCCAAGGAGAGACCATGGAGGAAGCTCTTGAAAGAGAAGATGGAGTTCCACCCACCCCCACCGCCTGTGTCTGTCAAGGGAGCAGTGCCCAACATGCTGGCATTCTTCACCACGCCTGCCTTCTTCTGGCGGCCAGTCGGCGTGATGAAAGCCATGATCCGCTGCCCCAACACCAACTGCCCTGCGCCGCCTGGAGAGTACCTTGAGAAGAAGGGCTTCGGCAGCTATGCCAGGCAAGTGTGTGGCATAACATACAATTACACCCTCCTGACGGAGAAACTGAAATGCCCACACTGTGAGCGGATCAGGCGGGCGTCGGCCACACATGACTGTGACGGTGAGGATGAGGAGGAGGATGATGATCATCATCATCAGCAGCAGCAGCAGCAGTACATGTGGCTGGCCTACAGTCCTAAGATCCTGATGAACCTCGCCCCAGCCATCAGAAGCATGTTCCCTGCCATACTGTGTGGGAAGCGTGCCATCGATAGAGGAGTGGTCACCCTGCTGAGCGACCGACTCAACTCTGTCTCCATGAGTAAGGTGCAGAGACTCCTGAAGCAGGGCCACGATCAGTGGTACATGGAGCGGCGTGACCTGTACCAGACTCTGCTGTATGTGGCCCACACAGCTGGATCTTCAGCGGCAGCAGCGTCATCATCTCAGAGGGGCATCCTGTCCTTTGTCAAACCTAACGGTACTTACACTCCTCCCATTCCCCAATCTCCCCTTCCATCTGCCCGTGTGCTGAGGCGTGCACATCTAATCATGGAGATGGAAAAGATGCCTGTCTACCGCAACCAAATTCTCAGTGTGACCGGAGAAATCCTCTGCATCGATGGCACAAGAAAGGTATGTAAACAGTTATCACATTGTACATCATAGAAAACATGTTTTGACATGTTTTTAATAAAGACAACACACAATTAATGTTTTGATTTGGAGTGTTTTATTAAAGGTTCTCAAGAAGATCTACGGTGATGGCCAGGGCACCATGCAGTACATCACCAGCGTGCTGAACGAGTGGGGCCAGTTTTTGATGACAGTGGTGGTGGCAGCCGAGTCTGAGGGGTGCTATGCACGCATGGCCAGAGGTCTGATGGCCCGTTTTGAACGTGCCAAAGCTCCTGCACCAAAAGTCATCTATGCAGACAACAACTGCTGCCGGTACGGTAAATAACACAATGACATTTAATAATTCAAATCATATATGATACAGTTAAATAACATTTAATGGAACACCTGCAACACAACACACATATACATTTTTCTGTGGTCATTTCAGTGACAGTGGCTCATCCTTTCTGGAGACTCTGTTCAGCGACTGGGTGCAGAGGGGGGCTGTGGTCAGACTGGACATCCGACACTGGTTGCACCGCTGGGATGCCATCGTCATCAAGCAGAGCCATGCCAAGTACGGGGCCTTCATGAGTGCCATGGCAGGTGCGGTGCTTGCTTACAACAAGGGGGACATGATGCTCTTGGTCCAGGCAGTCAGGAGTGGCAATCAAGAGCTGTACGCCAAGTACACGGACGAGGAGATGATCGCCTTCCTCAAACCCGGGCAGATAAAGTCCTACGTCAGGCGCATTACCCGGGGGGTTGAGGTAAGTGTGTAACATTGAGAATATGTCATATGAATGCCACTCAGAAATCTATGTAAAATGAGTATTAGTATTAATCAAGATTAATTGTAACACGATACATGCGATACAGGAGACTGCCTCAGTCATTGAAGTCATCATTGGGGAGTTCAAGGGACCAGCAGGCCTCGACATTGATGGAATCCACCTCTTCAAGTCCACGGAGGCTGTTGATTCACACTGGGCAACGGCAAGCAAGCATCTTGCATGCATGCAGGTGGGTTCATTTCTATGTCTAGTACTCATCATGTGTCACGTGTCAAGACCACCTGAACTAATATGGCAATACTGTATTTCAAATGGACACACCAGACTAATCAAGAACCTTGCAATGTGTTGTGTTTTACAGGATCCCCCTGGTATTCAGCTGTACGTGGCTGTGAAGACGGTGGTACTGAATGGCGTGCAGCTTAACAAGTATAGGTGCTGGCGTGGCAGCAACTCTTTGGAAGGATTGCACGCCCATCTCTACAACACCATTCCTTCCCACAAATGTGCCATCATGCCATTCCAAGTGAGTAATAAAATGAAAACACTTCAGCAAAGCAAACTTTCAGTCACTCATTTTATTTCAAAGTGTTTTTTTATTATTATTTACCACATCACCTCTGTCAAGCAAATACAATAATACATGAAATGTGTTTCATATAATGTGTTTCAGGTGTACCTGATTGCATTCGCCGTGCAGTGGAACACCAGGATGGAATCCCTCCGGGTTGCTGGTGGCCAGGGTCGGCAGACGATGTGCATGGACGCCCGGCAGATCCAGCGAATGAATCAGCAGGCCGAGGTGCTCTTTGGCAAGGAGCACGTCCTGGAGCCAAACTTCGCCGCTCCTCTGCCCTACCCTGAGGAGTACGACAACCCGGACGAGCAGGAGCTCCTTGGTGTGGAGTACGCCCTGTGCCAATCCACTGCATTCACTGCAAGACAGTACTACGCCCAGAAAGGTACAGCATATTTAATCACAATCTACAAGGACTTGACCTACCTGGGCACATTGTACTCATCACAATTCACATGTTTGCAGCTGAGGAAGAGCAGTCTCGTAAGGTGGAGGAAGAGGAGTCAGCGGCGACAGCGGCAGCGCCAGTGGCCAAGGAGACTGGTGAAGTGGAGGAAGAGCTGGCTGATGAGGGTGTCTGCATGTCAGAGGAGGACCCCATAGACAGCGTCTGTGGGAAGCACGCCGTCCTCACACAAGCAGAACAGGTGGAGGAGGACAGCCCCGCTCTGCAGGACATTCTCATGACCCGGCAGCATCTGCATCTGCCAGGTATAGAGGAAGTGGAGGCACTTGCCTTGCTGCTTCTTAAACTGGCAGACGACGGCGACCACCACCTCGTGCCAGTCGACCTCAAGCAGAAGATCGTCACCGCCGCAGGTTCCCTCCATGAGCACGACAAGACCACCGCCAACTTTGTGAAGAAGTACGAGTCCAGGTGGGGCTACACCCTGTTTGGCCGTTGCCTTGGGGCGGACACGCCCGAGAGCAGCGCCGCTCAAAAGACAAAGTTTGGCTGGATGAGGTACCCTCAGGCAGCACAGGTGACCGAGGACAGCCGTCTGCTCTATCTCCTCATCAAAATGCTCAAGAACCGCCCACCCTCCAATCGCCTCGCCTCTCCCAGCAAAGTCACATCTTCCATCAAGGGCCAGTACAAACGGATTGCGGACCGAGTGAGAGACGATCCCATCCTCTGCGGCCTCTCCATCCCACTGCCGAACATCAACAACAAGTCCATCTCCAACTTCTTGACAAGGGAGGAGAAGAAGGCCAACTACAGGGCAACGCTAATGCCCAAAGCCAAGTCCCACCGGACTGTGCTGTCAGAGCAGCCGCTGCCCGAAGCTCCTGCTCTGCCGTCGTCACTGCCGCCACCAGAGAGACCTCAAGTGCAGTACGAGCAGCCTCACCATGTCGCTGGGAAAAGGCGTGGTGAGAAGCGGAGGTAAGTTTTTCAAGTGTTTCATTTATGTATTGTGAGGAGAGCAAAGGGTTAATGCACATAAATGAATACTCATGATCTCCTGTGTGTTCAATACATTTACAGGTTGGACTTTGAAGAGCCAGAGCCCAAGTCCAAGCTAGAGACAGGGCCTTCAGACCGGCCCATCCAGCGAAAGCCTGCTGTCGCCGCCTCCTACGTGCCACCCACAGTTTCAGCAGCACCGGTGCTTCTGGTGGTTCCAGCACAGCCACAGGCTCCATCAATTCAATTTACTGGGCCGTCTTGCACTCAGGCCTTTGTCCCTGTTTTACCATCCCCTGCACCCACCATCAAACCAATCATGCCCAGTAAATCCCAGAGGCCCTGTGGGGCTTGCCAGGTTCCTCAGTGCGGTGGCCAACGGAAGAGGTACACACCTTCAAAGGACAAATCGGCTGGAAGCAGCCAGAAAATTTTTACGTATTGTCCTACTACTAATAAATCAACCACATCTGGTTTTGAAGGTGTAGTGTATACATGTTTTGAGCACTTTAAAAGTGTGGTGGACAAGGAACTGGAGAAGAGGAAAAACAACTGACACCTCTAATCCTAACTTGTCTGTTCCTGTTCCCTCTCCTGTTCTCATGCCTGGACACTTTGGGCACTTTTGGGAAAAACTGGCTATTATATGTTTCTGTTTTCAAATTTTATACCTGCTGTTTAAAAAAATGTTAATACAATATTTATTATGTTATATTTGTATATTTATAATATGTATTTTTACTTATAAATAATATTTTACTGATACTATATAATATTGATCAACATTAATATATAATATTAATTCAATTTTCAGATTTTATACCCGCTGTTGATACAATTTGTTGATACATTATTTATTATTTTATTTATATTCTTGTTTGTGATTTATAAATTCCATTTGATACAACTTAAGTGTAATATTAATAAAACAAATCTAGAATTTGAAAGTGTCTATGTCTATTACTTGGTGTTTGCAAAGTTGTGTTAAAATAAAGTGACTGTGCAATGTCAACCCTTTGGTATGATGCCTCGATGCCTGCAAAGAGATGCCTCCAGAATCGTCAAGCAAGCCCCCTGAGAATCAGCCAAGGTCAACCTGGTAACCAGAGCACAAGTAAATACCTGAGTTACTGGTAACCAGAGCACAAGTAAATACTGTATTTACAAGTAGTTACTGTGTTTACCTGAAATGACTGCATTTAAAACCTGTATGAAGGCAATAAGGTATATGCTTTCAGATATGCTCTCAAATATATGGTTCATGAGGTCTAATCTGTTTCCCCTCAATTGCGTTGGCTCAATTGAAAATTACCATCCTAAATGAAAAAAACATGCTAAATGAATTAAATTTCAATTTACTGATGTCATGCCTCAACCGGCCAGCAGATGCCGCCAAAAAAAAACACGCTAATCCAGGATTCTGCACAACCCAGGATCAGCGATAGGGACTTGGGGGGGTCATTTCCCATTCCCAGGCAGTCTCCCAACCAAGTACTAACCAAGCCCGGCCCCGCTTAGCTTCCGAGATCAGACGAGATCGGGCGCAGTCGGAACGGTATGGGCGTAAGCAAGGGAAGCGGCCAGAATCGGCACTTTTGTTTTCAGTTGAGGGTTTATTGAGAGTCGCACCGAGAGAAGAGCAGACGTCGATGCGGCATTGATGTCAAGATGTCTTTGAGAATGTCGTTATTAAAATGAGGAAGAAATCGGTGAGTTGTATACGATTGCTACGAGTACTTTCTGCAAAAGTGGGCGGGGACTGCCGTCTTTGTACAAATAAAGGTAATTTGTGAAATGAAAGGGTAGTGACATCTTTACATTCGTGGCAAGACGCAGGGCCCTCTGGATAAGGTGAAACTAAGAAAAAGCTTATGGCACTTGGTATTCCCAGGCAGTCTCCCAACCCAGTACTAACCAAGCCCGGCCCCGCTTAGCTTCCGAGATCAGACGAGATCGGGCGCAGTCGGAACGGTATGGCCGTAAGCAAGGGAAGCGGCCAGAATCGGCACTTTTGTTTTCAGTTGAGGGTTTATTGAGAGTCGCACCGAGAGAAGAGCAGACGTCGATGCGGCATTGATGTCAAGATGTCTTTGAGAAAGTCGTTATTAAAATGAGGAAGAAATCGGTGAGTTGTATACGATTGCTACGAGTACTTTCTGCAAAAGTGGGCGGGGACTGCCGTCTTTGTACAAATAAAGGTAATTTGTGAAATGAAAGGGTAGTGACATCTTTACATTCGTGGCAAGACGCAGGGCCCTCTGGATAAGGTGAAACTAAGAAAAAGCTTACGGCACTTGGTATTCCCAGGCAGTCTCCCAACCAAGTACTAACCAAGCCCGGCCCCGCTTAGCTTCCGAGATCAGACGAGATCGGGCGCAGTCGGAACGGTATGGCCGTAAGCAAGGGAAGCGGCCAGAATCGGCACTTTTGTTTTCAGTTGAGGGTTTATTGAGAGTCGCACCGAGAGAAGAGCAGACGTCGATGCGGCATTGATGTCAAGATGTCTTTGAGAAAGTCGTTATTAAAATGAGGAAGAAATCGGTGAGTTGTATACGATTGCTACGAGTACTTTCTGCAAAAGTGGGCGGGGACTGCCGTCTTTGTACAAATAAAGGTAATTTGTGAAATGAAAGGGTAGTGACATCTTTACATTCGTGGCAAGACGCAGGGCCCTCTGGATAAGGTGAAACTAAGAAAAAGCTTACGGCACTTGGTATTCCCAGGCAGTCTCCCAACCAAGTACTAACCAAGCCCGGCCCCGCTTAGCTTCCGAGATCAGACGAGATCGGGCGCAGTCGGAACGGTATGGGCGTAAGCAAGGGAAGCGGCCAGAATCGGCACTTTTGTTTTCAGTTGAGGGTTTATTGAGAGTCGCACCGAGAGAAGAGCAGACGTCGATGCGGCATTGATGTCAAGATGTCTTTGAGAAAGTCGTTATTAAAATGAGGAAGAAATCGGTGAGTTGTATACGATTGCTACGAGTACTTTCTGCAAAAGTGGGCGGGGACTGCCGTCTTTGTACAAATAAAGGTAATTTGTGAAATGAAAGGGTAGTGACATCTTTACATTCGTGGCAAGACGCAGGGCCCTCTGGATAAGGTGAAACTAAGAAAAAGCTTACGGCACTTGGTATTCCCAGGCAGTCTCCCAACCAAGTACTAACCAAGCCCGGCCCCGCTTAGCTTCCGAGATCAGACGAGATCGGGCGCAGTCGGAACGGTATGGCCGTAAGCAAGGGAAGCGGCCAGAATCGGCACTTTTGTTTTCAGTTGAGGGTTTATTGAGAGTCGCACCGAGAGAAGAGCAGACGTCGATGCGGCATTGATGTCAAGATGTCTTTGAGAAAGTCGTTATTAAAATGAGGAAGAAATCGGTGAGTTGTATACGATTGCTACGAGTACTTTCTGCAAAAGTGGGCGGGGACTGCCGTCTTTGTACAAATAAAGGTAATTTGTGAAATGAAAGGGTAGTGACATCTTTACATTCGTGGCAAGACGCAGGGCCCTCTGGATAAGGTGAAACTAAGAAAAAGCTTACGGCACTTGGTATTCCCAGGCAGTCTCCCAACCAAGTACTAACCAAGCCCGGCCCCGCTTAGCTTCCGAGATCAGACGAGATCGGGCGCAGTCGGAACGGTATGGCCGTAAGCAAGGGAAGCGGCCAGAATCGGCACTTTTGTTTTCAGTTGAGGGTTTATTGAGAGTCGCACCGAGAGAAGAGCAGACGTCGATGCGGCATTGATGTCAAGATGTCTTTGAGAAAGTCGTTATTAAAATGAGGAAGAAATCGGTGAGTTGTATACGATTGCTACGAGTACTTTCTGCAAAAGTGGGCGGGGACTGCCGTCTTTGTACAAATAAAGGTAATTTGTGAAATGAAAGGGTAGTGACATCTTTACATTCGTGGCAAGACGCAGGGCCCTCTGGATAAGGTGAAACTAAGAAAAAGCTTACGGCACTTGGTATTCCCAGGCAGTCTCCCAACCAAGTACTAACCAAGCCCGGCCCCGCTTAGCTTCCGAGATCAGACGAGATCGGGCGCAGTCGGAACGGTATGGGCGTAAGCAAGGGAAGCGGCCAGAATCGGCACTTTTGTTTTCAGTTGAGGGTTTATTGAGAGTCGCACCGAGAGAAGAGCAGACGTCGATGCGGCATTGATGTCAAGATGTCTTTGAGAATGTCGTTATTAAAATGAGGAAGAAATCGGTGAGTTGTATACGATTGCTACGAGTACTTTCTGCAAAAGTGGGCGGGGACTGCCGTCTTTGTACAAATAAAGGTAATTTGTGAAATGAAAGGGTAGTGACATCTTTACATTCGTGGCAAGACGCAGGGCCCTCTGGATAAGGTGAAACTAAGAAAAAGCTTACGGCACTTGGTATTCCCAGGCAGTCTCCCAACCCAGTACTAACCAAGCCCGGCCCCGCTTAGCTTCCGAGATCAGACGAGATCGGGCGCAGTCGGAACGGTATGGCCGTAAGCAAGGGAAGCGGCCAGAATCGGCACTTTTGTTTTCAGTTGAGGGTTTATTGAGAGTCGCACCGAGAGAAGAGCAGACGTCGATGCGGCATTGATGTCAAGATGTCTTTGAGAAAGTCGTTATTAAAATGAGGAAGAAATCGGTGAGTTGTATACGATTGCTACGAGTACTTTCTGCAAAAGTGGGCGGGGACTGCCGTCTTTGTACAAATAAAGGTAATTTGTGAAATGAAAGGGTAGTGACATCTTTACATTCGTGGCAAGACGCAGGGCCCTCTGGATAAGGTGAAACTAAGAAAAAGCTTACGGCACTTGGTATTCCCAGGCAGTCTCCCAACCAAGTACTAACCAAGCCCGGCCCCGCTTAGCTTCCGAGATCAGACGAGATCGGGCGCAGTCGGAACGGTATGGCCGTAAGCAAGGGAAGCGGCCAGAATCGGCACTTTTGTTTTCAGTTGAGGGTTTATTGAGAGTCGCACCGAGAGAAGAGCAGACGTCGATGCGGCATTGATGTCAAGATGTCTTTGAGAAAGTCGTTATTAAAATGAGGAAGAAATCGGTGAGTTGTATACGATTGCTACGAGTACTTTCTGCAAAAGTGGGCGGGGACTGCCGTCTTTGTACAAATAAAGGTAATTTGTGAAATGAAAGGGTAGTGACATCTTTACATTCGTGGCAAGACGCAGGGCCCTCTGGATAAGGTGAAACTAAGAAAAAGCTTACGGCACTTGGTATTCCCAGGCAGTCTCCCAACCAAGTACTAACCAAGCCCGGCCCCGCTTAGCTTCCGAGATCAGACGAGATCGGGCGCAGTCGGAACGGTATGGGCGTAAGCAAGGGAAGCGGCCAGAATCGGCACTTTTGTTTTCAGTTGAGGGTTTATTGAGAGTCGCACCGAGAGAAGAGCAGACGTCGATGCGGCATTGATGTCAAGATGTCTTTGAGAAAGTCGCTATTAAAATGAGGAAGAAATCGGTGAGTTGTATACGATTGCTACGAGTACTTTCTGCAAAAGTGGGCGGGGACTGCCGTCTTTGTACAAATAAAGGTAATTTGTGAAATGAAAGGGTAGTGACATCTTTACATTCGTGGCAAGACGCAGGGCCCTCTGGATAAGGTGAAACTAAGAAAAAGCTTACGGCACTTGGTATTCCCAGGCAGTCTCCCAACCAAGTACTAACCAAGCCCGGCCCCGCTTAGCTTCCGAGATCAGACGAGATCGGGCGCAGTCGGAACGGTATGGGCGTAAGCAAGGGAAGCGGCCAGAATCGGCACTTTTGTTTTCAGTTGAGGGTTTATTGAGAGTCGCACCGAGAGAAGAGCAGACGTCGATGCGGCATTGATGTCAAGATGTCTTTGAGAAAGTCGCTATTAAAATGAGGAAGAAATCGGTGAGTTGTATACGATTGCTACGAGTACTTTCTGCAAAAGTGGGCGGGGACTGCCGTCTTTGTACAAATAAAGGTAATTTGTGAAATGAAAGGGTAGTGACATCTTTACATTCGTGGCAAGACGCAGGGCCCTCTGGATAAGGTGAAACTAAGAAAAAGCTTACGGCACTTGGTATTCCCAGGCAGTCTCCCAACCCAGTACTAACCAAGCCCGGCCCCGCTTAGCTTCCGAGATCAGACGAGATCGGGCGCAGTCGGAACGGTATGGCCGTAAGCAAGGGAAGCGGCCAGAATCGGCACTTTTGTTTTCAGTTGAGGGTTTATTGAGAGTCGCACCGAGAGAAGAGCAGACGTTGATGCGGCATTGATGTCAAGATGTCTTTGAGAAAGTCGTTATTAAAATGAGGAAGAAATCGGTGAGTTGTATACGATTGCTACGAGTACTTTCTGCAAAAGTGGGCGGGGACTGCCGTCTTTGTACAAATAAAGGTAATTTGTGAAATGAAAGGGTAGTGACATCTTTACATTCGTGGCAAGACGCAGGGCCCTCTGGATAAGGTGAAACTAAGAAAAAGCTTACGGCACTTGGTATTCCCAGGCAGTCTCCCAACCAAGTACTAACCAAGCCCGGCCCCGCTTAGCTTCCGAGATCAGACGAGATCGGGCGCAGTCGGAACGGTATGGCCGTAAGCAAGGGAAGCGGCCAGAATCGGCCCTTTTGTTTTCAGTTGAGGGTTTATTGAGAGTCGCACCGAGAGAAGAGCAGACGTCGATGCGGCATTGATGTCAAGATGTCTTTGAGAAAGTCGTTATTAAAATGAGGAAAAAATCGGTGAGTTGTATACGATTGCTACGAGTACTTTCTGCAAAAGTGGGCGGGGACTGCCGTCTTTGTACAAATAAAGGTAATTTGTGAAATGAAAGGGTAGTGACATCTTTACATTCGTGGCAAGACGCAGGGCCCTCTGGATAAGGTGAAACTAAGAAAAAGCTTACGGCACTTGGTATTCCCAGGCAGTCTCCCAACCCAGTACTAACCAAGCCCGGCCCCGCTTAGCTTCCGAGATCAGACGAGATCGGGCGCAGTCGGAACGGTATGGCCGTAAGCAAGGGAAGCGGCCAGAATCGGCACTTTTGTTTTCAGTTGAGGGTTTATTGAGAGTCGCACCGAGAGAAGAGCAGACGTCGATGCGGCATTGATGTCAAGATGTCTTTGAGAAAGTCGTTATTAAAATGAGGAAGAAATCGGTGAGTTGTATACGATTGCTACGAGTACTTTCTGCAAAAGTGGGCGGGGACTGCCGTCTTTGTACAAATAAAGGTAATTTGTGAAATGAAAGGGTAGTGACATCTTTACATTCGTGGCAAGACGCAGGGCCCTCTGGATAAGGTGAAACTAAGAAAAAGCTTACGGCACTTGGTATTCCCAGGCAGTCTCCCAACCCAGTACTAACCAAGCCCGGCCCCGCTTAGCTTCCGAGATCAGACGAGATCGGGCTCAGTCGGAACGGTATGGCCGTAAGCAAGGGAAGCGGCCAGAATCGGCACTTTTGTTTTCAGTTGAGGGTTTATTGAGAGTCGCACCGAGAGAAGAGCAGACGTCGATGTGGCATTGATGTCAAGATGTCTTTGAGAAAGTCGTTATTAAAATGAGGAAGAAATCGGTGAGTTGTATACGATTGCTACGAGTACTTTCTGCAAAAGTGGGCGGGGACTGCCGTCTTTGTACAAATAAAGGTAATTTGTGAAATGAAAGGGTAGTGACATCTTTACATTCGTGGCAAGACGCAGGGCCCTCTGGATAAGGTGAAACTAAGAAAAAGCTTACGGCACTTGGTATTCCCAGGCAGTCTCCCAACCCAGTACTAACCAAGCCCGGCCCCGCTTAGCTTCCGAGATCAGACGAGATCGGGCGCAGTCGGAACGGTATGGCCGTAAGCAAGGGAAGCGGCCAGAATCGGCACTTTTGTTTTCAGTTGAGGGTTTATTGAGAGTCGCACCGAGAGAAGAGCAGACGTCGATGCGGCATTGATGTCAAGATGTCTTTGAGAAAGTCGTTATTAAAATGAGGAAGAAATCGGTGAGTTGTATACGATTGCTACGAGTACTTTCTGCAAAAGTGGGCGGGGACTGCCGTCTTTGTACAAATAAAGGTAATTTGTGAAATGAAAGGGTAGTGACATCTTTACATTCGTGGCAAGACGCAGGGCCCTCTGGATAAGGTGAAACTAAGAAAAAGCTTACGGCACTTGGTATTCCCAGGCAGTCTCCCAACCAAGTACTAACCAAGCCCGGCCCCGCTTAGCTTCCGAGATCAGACGAGATCGGGCGCAGTCGGAACGGTATGGCCGTAAGCAAGGGAAGCGGCCAGAATCAGCACTTTTGTTTTCAGTTGAGGGTTTATTGAGAGTCGCACCGAGAGAAGAGCAGACGTCGATGCGGCATTGATGTCAAGATGTCTTTGAGAAAGTCGTTATTAAAATGAGGAAGAAATCGGTGAGTTGTATACGATTGCTACGAGTACTTTCTGCAAAAGTGGGCGGGGACTGCCGTCTTTGTACAAATAAAGGTAATTTGTGAAATGAAAGGGTAGTGACATCTTTACATTCGTGGCAAGACGCAGGGCCCTCTGGATAAGGTGAAACTAAGAAAAAGCTTACGGCACTTGGTATTCCCAGGCAGTCTCCCAACCCAGTACTAACCAAGCCCGGCCCCGCTTAGCTTCCGAGATCAGACGAGATCGGGCGCAGTCGGAACAGTATGGCCGTAAGCAAGGGAAGCGGCCAGAATCAGCACTTTTGTTTTCAGTTGAGGGTTTATTGAGAGTCGCACCGAGAGAAGAGCAGACGTCGATGCGGCATTGATGTCAAGATGTCTTTGAGAAAGTCGTTCTTAAAATGAGGAAGAAATCGGTGAGTTGTATACGATTGCTACGAGTACTTTCTGCAAAAGTGGGCGGGGACTGCCGTCTTTGTACAAATAAAGGTAATTTGTGAAATGAAAGGGTAGTGACATCTTTACATTCGTGGCAAGACGCAGGGCCCTCTGGATAAGGTGAAACTAAGAAAAAGCTTACGGCACTTGGTATTCCCAGGCAGTCTCCCAACCAAGGCAGGGACTCCCCATGCCTGCATTCCCACCTGCCTCTCCCTCCTACTTATGCTGCCATAGCCATATCTGCCGGAGCATTGCACTTCATATTGCACTCATCTAACTTTTAGCACTGCCTATAGTCTCCCTTACTTTGACTAATTGCATTTATTTCCACCACCTTCTCCTGGGTGGTGCTACCTGGAGCCTTCAATCTATCAAGATGTCCAGCACACCCTGCAACATGTGACGTCGCCACTGCCAATGACGACCGTGCATCCAGCTCGCCGTTCTGCCAGTGTCATCTTCCTTGTATGACCCGCTCCCTGCCTTCTGGCTGCCTGGCGATTGGAGGAAGTGTTGGCACCGGCTTGTCATCTCCCCCCTACTCTGCGTTTGTGTTTCAGACTACACTGTATTTGACTCTCCCTGCCGGCCCCTGGAGGATGGGCTCCCCCTTTGAGTCTGGTCCCTCCCAAGGTTTCTTCCTTCTAGGGAGTTTTTCCTTGCCACTGTCGCCTATGGCTTACTCACTGGGGGCTTTGGGTGGGGATGCTGTAAAGCGCTTTGGGACAATGTAATGTTGTGATAATGCGCTATACAAAAATAAATTTGTTGTTTGTTGTTACTAACCAAGCCCGGCCCCGCTTAGCTTCCGAGATCAGACGAGATCGGGCGCAGTCGGAACGGTACGGCCGTAAGCGAGGGAAGCGGCCAGAATCAGCCCTTTCGTAGTCGATGCGTATCAAAGCCGCCGGCACATTTCATGCACCTTAACCTGCTCCTTGCTTTTTCCCCCGCTCACCCTGCAACCCCACCATCAAATCAGGTGTCCCGCCCCCAGCACGGCCGCCCAACGTTTTTCAGATTCCTCGGCCGGCAGCCTCCAGCGACTAATTTCATCTTGCCAGATGGGCAGACTTTCTTCTCCTTACTACTTTGCGGTACCAGGTAGATTAAAAATTGCGTCTGCCTGCCGGCAATCATTGCCCCTTTACCTGCCTATTGCTGCCTAATTTTAACGCTGCAATCGAAAGCTATCAAATAAGATAGACAGCCTTTTGTTTTCAGTTCTGGACTTATTCAGCGTCGCGCTGAGAGAAGAGCAGACGTCGATGTGGCGTTGATGTCAAGATGTCTTTGAGGTCGTTCTTAAAGTGAGGAAGAAAGCGGTGAATTGTACACGATTGCTTCAAGTACTTTCTGCAAAAGTGGGCGGGGACTGCCGTCGTTGTGCAAATAAAGGTAATTTGTGAAATGAAAGGGGAGTGACAACTTTACATTCATGGCAAAATGCAGGGCCCTCTGGATGAAGTGAAAGTAAGAAAAAGCTTACAGCACTTGGTAATCCCAGGTAGTCTCCCAACCAAGTACTAACCAAGCCCGGCCCCGCTTAGCTTCCGAGATCAGACGAGATCGGGCGCCGTTTTTTTTTTTATTAAACTACTCAGAATGACATCACCACACATACACCACAGCAGGGGGGCAGTACAGGGAGAGGGGCCAGGGACCGGGCCAAGCCCACGACCCAAGACCCCTACTCACAGGGTGCAGCTGTCTTCATCATGGAGGTGTGGTTTTAATAAAAAAAGCACAACACAACACAATAAAAGCCAATCAATGAAACGTCCAATTAAAAGAGGAGCAAGGGGAACTAAAGACAAACACAGAACACAAACAACAAGCAGCACGAAAACCCACCCACACACAACCCGTGCAAAGAAAACAACCCAGGGAACCCACCCAAAACAGAGAAACGGAAGGAATACAAACAGCCCACCCTCAAAACACATCCCAAACCAAATGCCCACCCACAACAGAAACAAAAGGAACCCAGTTCAGGGCATGTCATGAGGCCCGGCAGACACCTTGGATAAAACCAGTCGCAGTCGATAATTACACATTAAAACCTGATCTAAAACCATGCCCTCATTGCGCCGCGACTGCTAAAAACAGGTTAAGAAAGGTGCTGGCGGGGTGGACTTTGGGGACACCAAAGAGGAACATGACCTGCCACCCCACCTCCGTAAAAACAGGCACGGGCCCCACCGCCCCGGCTATCCTGTCCACCACCTCCAGTGCCCAGACAATAAAATCAGCTAACTGTGGACAGCCAAAGAACAAGTGTGTTTGGCCCTCCTCCACATCCCGGCACACTGGGCAGAGTGGAGACGTGGCGAAGCCCAGTCTATACAGCCACCTCATTGACCATAGGGCATTGTGCTGCTGTCTGAAATCAAAATGAGCCAGGGCAGGGTCCGTCGGGCAGACCAGCACGTTCCCCCACAACAGGTCAGGCCCCATGGCAGGGAAGCACCTGCTACAAAACTCCTGCGCCACTGGGGCAATGAAAGCGTGCTGCCTGTAGAAGCGGGCAAAGTCACGGGTGGCACATGCCCCCAAGGGGACGAGTGACCCGGACAGCCGCTTCACGTATACCACGGGGAAACGAGGGGCCACATGTTGCGGGGAGGGCGGCCCTAGCCGCCAGACATTGCCTGGCTACAGTGACCCTGGAGGCCTTCTCGGCCACAGCCTCGACCTGGTCAAAGACGGCCGCGGGAGGCAAGAAGCCAGGGCGCACCTCTTAGAAGAGGTCTCGCACCTGACGCACTCCGGCCTCCCACCAGTGCCGGAACTCCAGGGGCCGCCCCCCGGAGAGGACGTGTGGGTTGAGTAGCAGCAGCTACCGCCCCTCAGGCACCACCACAGTGTGCTCCTGGAACTCCGCCCACGCCAACAGGAGCTGTGCATAGAGGGAGGGGATGCCTCGCACCATGCCGGGCCGGAGGCGCATCCAAAGGACGTCCTCGGCCAGCTCCCTCCCAGCGCACTGTCCCAGCCGGAGCGAGAGCACCTCCTTCCACAGGGAGGGGCGACTCTCGTCCAGGAAGGCCTGCAACATCCGCACACACAGGGCCTTGGCCTGAACCAGAGGGCCCGGGAGGGCCAATCAAAGTAGCGTAAGCCACCATGACTCTGCCACCCCCCCCCCCCAGAGGAAGCGCAGGGCGGCCGCCCGCATCCTGGCGTAGTGCCCGTGAGGCAGGTCAGTCACGCTCAGGTGATACCACAGCACGGATAACACCAATGCGTTCAACAGGAACACCCGCTGCTGCAGCGAGAGGAGACGGCCCGACCACCCGGCCAGCCGGCGCTCCACAGCACCCGTGAGATTGTCCTACATCCTTCCCATCGCGACCTCGGTGCTCCTCCCGAGCAGCACACCCAGGAGGCGCACCTACCCCTCGGCCTCAGTCAGCCCCAGCTCAGCGGGCAGAGGCCCAGCCGAGCCGAGCCGCAGGTAGACTGACTTCTGCAGGTTCACCCTGGCCCCAGTGATATCACAGTACTGCTGCACGCTGCGGAACGCAGCCCCCACGCTGGCCCCGTCAGGTACGAGCAGGGTGGTGTCATCAGTGTACTGGAAGACCGGTGGAGCGTGACATGTCGGGCTGATGGGCACCCTAGCGATGCCATGAGAGGCGGCCACCAGGAGGCCGAGGGGCTCGACCGCCAAGGTGTACAAGGCGACCGACAGGGGGCAGCCCTGCCGCACTGAACACGTCATGCAGATGGGAGCAGTAACGTAGCCGTTGCAGGCGACCGCGGACATGGCGGAGGCGCACAAGAGGCACGTCCAGGCCAGGAAGCCCGGGCCGAACACCTCCAGTACACGCTGGAGGTAGGCGTGCTCGACCCTGTCAAAAGCCTTGGCGAAGTCGAGCTTCACCAGGTAACCGGGCATACCCGCCGTCTCCATGAGCCCCACCGCCACCTGCACATCCCGGACAGTGTCCAGGATGGTGCGGCCCATCACCTCGTACGTCTGGGTGGTGTGGATGAGAGACAGCAGCACCCGACTGAGCTGGGAAGCCAAGACCGAGGCCAACACCTTGTAATCAGTGTTGAGCATGGTGAGGGGCCTGTAATTAGCCAGATCCCCCCTGTCTCCCGTGTGCTTAAAGAGCATCTTGATGATACCCAGCCAGGTGGCTCAAAGTCTGCCGTGAAGCCATCGGAGCCGGTCAATGGGGGCCTCGATCTCATCACCGGACAAGGGGGCGTCACACAGGGCGACGCTCTCGGGCAAGAGGCGCGCCTCGATCAGCCCCGTGAGGGGGGAGAGGGCGTCCAGATCAATACGCTTGCTGGAGAACATGGCCTCCGAGTAGTCCTGCACGACGCGCAGGACACTGGGCGCGTCAGTCACCAACTGGCCGTCACGGCAGCGCACCGACCGAAGCAGCCTCGCAGCCCCCCTGGACTCCTCCAACGCCTTGAAGTAGCGCAGGGAGAGCTCCCCAGGAGCGACGAAACGCACCCCGCTCCGCAACGCCACCCCGGCTTGCCTCCGCTCAGAGAGGAGCGCCAGCTCGTCCTGCAGCGCCGAGACCCGCGCGGGGTCCCCTGCGTCCTGCTCGAGCGGCAACAATTCCAGCTGGAGGTCACGCAGCATGGCGCGCTCCCACCGCCGCTAGCGTCCGGCCGCAGTCCTCCCGGCAGCCTGCAAGATGGCCACCACCTGCCTCTTAAGCAGTTCCCACCCCGCCTGTACATCAAGGGAGAACAGAGGCGACCGCACTCCCGTCCACAATGCGAAGCTAACCTTATCTGTAACGGTACCATCGCTTAAGAGGGAGGGGTTGAGGACCCAGGTGCCCCGCCCGCACTGCACCTCCCCAGAATCGAGAGTGCATATGTAGTAGTCGTGATCGCTCAAAAGGCACTCCCGATAAGCCATCGCACGGACACGGGCAGCGACAGCAGGGGACACTAAGGCGTAGTCCAGCCTGCTTCCCTGCACCACCCCCCGGACACGCTGCGTCCTGGAGAGGACGCGTCGGTCAGGGTTGCGATCCCGCCACAGATCCGTGAGGTGACAGGCACGCATCATACGGAGGAGCGCGGCTCTCCCCGCATCGGCCCGCATGACTACCCCCCTCCGCACGTCCAGGCGAGAGAGGGTGATGTTAAAGTCCCCGACCACGAGAGGACAGGGCCACTGCGCCACACGGGCAGCCAGGCAGTCGAAGAAGGAGGCACACCAAGCCTCATCAGTGGGCGCGTGCACGACCACGACGGTGCAGGCGAAGCCCCCCTCCAGACGCAGTCCGACAGCCAGACACTTGCCCCCCCCGTTCGAGTACAGCAGGGAAGCTGCCTGGATGCGCGGGCGGTGACAGAGCAGCGCGACACCCCAACCGATGACCCCTGGCCTAACAGAGGCGGTGGAGAAGACATCGCCCGACCATGCACCTTGTCGATAAAAGCCCCATCCCACCCAGTCTCCTGCAGACACACGACAGACGAATCACTACAGACAGCTAAAACCGCCTGGGCCTTGGCCCAGGAGCGCAGCCCCCGGGCACTGAGTGACGTGAGAGTCAAAGTCATTGTTCAAAAGTGTATTGGCTCCAGGCGGGAAACACACATAATCACAGACAGGACTAGACTATACAGAAGACAGACTAACTAACGGGGGCACAGGCACTAAGAGACAATCCAGTGATAAAAGCGGGATGTAAAAGCAGCCACCCCACCCACCAAAGCAACCACCCACACATCCCACCCTGATGGGCGAGCGATGTCATGTTAAATACACAGGTGAAACACAAGCATAAAAAACCAATACGAACAATAAAAATAACCGGTAACACTTTATAACGTTCCTTTGTAAGGCATTTATAAGTGATTAGTTAATGATGAACTAATTATTTACAAAACATTCATAAATGATTAATAAGTGATATGCTAACAGTTTGTGTATGTTTTGTTAATACATTTACAAGTCATTTACAAGTGATTAGTTAATGATTAACTAATTATTTACAAAACATTCATAAATGATTAATAAGTGATATGCTAACAGTTTGTGTATGTTTTGTTAATACATTTACAAGTCATTTACAAGTGATTAGTTAGTGATGAACCTACCATTTACAAAACATGACTGCATTCAAAAAGGAATGATAAATGTTAATATTTTTGTGTATGGTTTGTAGACTGTTATAAATAATTTGATTGAACCGGATGAGTAGTTTACACTTTAGATTAGGGGATGCAGAAAGTGTTGTAAATGCCTTGTGTACAGCTACAGATCATTTGAAACAGGTAAGAAAGATCTACGAATGATGAGTAAAACGTGTGCTGCAATGTAAGGGCTGACTGCAGACAGATGTGTTCTTTGACACATGGAGTATGTTAACGCTGTAACGCTGTGGAAGGTGAAACTGGGTTGAGACTGCTGGGTAAAGTTGGGTTACACGTTTAACCCAGCATATTGGGTTCTGATTTTTAACCCAACTATTAGTTCAAAATGACTACACTGCTGGGTTGAATGTAACCCAAAATGGGTCAGAAATTTAATCTAGAAACTTTGGTGATTAAAATTACTAAAATAAAAACAATTCTACAGCAATACATACTTCAGTAATGGAATTTTATTTATGACAAAGCATGTAAAAAAGAGTGACATTCCACAGGATGCCTTTTCATTGGTTGTTGTGTTGTATTTTACCCAGATACAATAGTACTATTTTCTGATTGGCTATTGTGTACACCCTTTCTTTTTTTTTGATTGGCTGACAGGCTCTTGGGGCAAATCTTGTCCGACTTCAACGTCATAAAAGAGGCTTGTTTCCGACGGGAAGCGACGTTTTTCTTGACGTTTCGTGACGTTTTCATCCGAGTTCCGACTTGGAGAGAAATAGTCGAACGCACCATAATGTCACTTCAACTCAGAATTTCCGAGATCCGAGAGAAAAACGAACACACCATTAGACTGTATGTGTTTTTAAGCCGGGGGGCGTGGCCTTATACGCATGCTGCCCGGACTGTTTTCCGTGTGAATGGCTGTGGGCGTGCCCTGCCTCGGGTCATTAGCAGATAATGAAGTGCGACAGAAATTCTGTGCCTCTCCTTGGTTTCACATGAATTACATAAACTGAAAATATATATTTTTAATTTAAATTGCTTTATTTAAAAGTAGACACTTTAAGCTTTCTATAGATATATTTCTCACGTCTGTCTGTGCAGTATTCGCGGAGTTTCAGTTCATTTTAGTGACGTGTTTCAAAAAGATTTTCGCGGAGACTGAGACAGCTGAAAGCGCACCCTGTTTATTTTCTTTATTTTACAAAAGCACAATGTTTCGTGGATATTGTGAGTATACATGAATAAAAGTAGACCATTTACAGATTAAAATGATGTACTACACTTACGTGTATGATCAAACATGACGACGCATTTTAAGTTCTTTTCACGGTTACCAGAAAAAAATGCAAGTGTCCCCGCCGGCGGGTCCGCCGACTCCTAAGGGTTAAAACGGGATCTAAAACAACACCCGTGTAGCGCGCCTTGCTGCGCGACCTCCAGCTGGAATTATTGGCGCTCGAGCAGGATGCAGGGGACCCCGTGAGGGTCTCGGCGCTGCAGGACGAGCTGGCGCTCCTCTCTGAGCGGAGGCAAGCCGGGGTGGCGTTGCGGAGCGGGGTGCGTTTCCTCGCCCCTGGGGAGCTCTCTCCGCGCTACTTCAAGGCGTTGGAGGAGTCCAGGGGGGCTGCGAGGCTGCTCCGGTCGGTGCGCTGCCCTGACGGCCAGTTGGTGACTGACACGCCCGGTGTCCTGCGCGTTGTGCGGGACTACTGGGAGGCCATGTTCTCCAGTGAGCGTATCGATCTGGATGCCCTCTCCCCCCTCACGGGGCTGATCGAGGCGCGCCTCTCGCCCGAGAGCGTCGCCCTGTGTGACGCCCCCATGTCCGGTGATGAGATCGAGGCCGCCATTGACAGGCTCCAGCCGCGCAAGTGTCCCGGCTCCGACGGCCTCACGGCAGACTTTTACAGGGTCTTTAAGGGGGAGCTGGTGCCCATCTTGCAGGCCCTTTATAGTGATGTCCTCGCCCGCGGTGCGATGCACGGCACCATCCGGCTGGGTGTGATTAAGATGCTCTTTAAGCACACGGGAGACAGGGGGGAGCTGGCTAATTACAGGCCACTCACCATGCTCAACACCGATTACAAGGTGTTGGCCTCGGTCTTGGCCTCCCGGCTCAGTCGGGTGCTGCCGTCTCTCATCCGCACCACCCAGACGTACGGGGTGACGGGCCGCACCATCCTGGACACCGTCCGGTATGTGCAGGCGGCGGTGGGGTTCATGGAGACAGCGGGTACGCCCGGTTACCTGGTGAAGCTCGACATCGCCAAGGCATTTCACAGGGTCGAGCACGCCTACCTCCTGCGCGTGCTGGAGGTGTTCGGCTTCGGCCCGGGCTTCCTGGCCTGGACGCGCCTCTCGTGCGCCTCCGCCCGGTCCGCCATGCCTCTGCCCGCCGAGCTGGGGCTGACTGAGGCCGAGGGGGAGGTGCGCCTCCTGGGCGTGCTGCTCGGGAGGAGCGCCGAGGTCGCGACGGGGAGGATGTGGGACGACCTTACGGGTGCTGTGGAGCGGCGGCTGGCCGGGTGGTCGGGCCGTCTCCTCTCGCTGCAGCAGCGGGTGTTCCTGTTGAACGCATTGGTGTTATCTGTGCTGTGGTATCACCTGAGCATCACTCACCTGCCTCACGGACACTACACCAGGTTGCGGAAGGCCGTCCTGCGCTTCCTCTGGGGGGGGGGGGGGGGCAGAGTCCTGGTGGCGTACGCGACCTTGATTGGCCCCCCTGACAAGGGTGGACTGGGCCTCCTGGACCCTCTGGTCCAGGCCAAGGCCCTGCGAGTGCGGATGCTGCAGGCCTTCCTGGACGAGAGTCGCCCCTCCCTGTGGAAGGAGGTGCTCTCGCTCCGGCTGGGACAGTGCGCTGGGAGTGAGCTGGCCGAGGACGTCCTCTGGATGCGCCTCCGGCCCGGCATGGTGCGTGGCATCCCCTCCCTCTATGCGCAGCTCCTGTTGGCATGGGCTGAGTTCCAGGAGCACACCGTGGTGGTGCCTGAGGGGCGGCAGCTTCTGCTCCGGCAGCCGCTGCTGCTCAACCCGCGCGTCCTCTCCGGGGGGCGGCCCCTCGAGTTCTGGCACTGGTGGGAGACCGGAGTGCGTCAGGTGCGTGACCTCTTCTATGAGGTGCGCCCTGGCTTCCTGCCTCCCGCGGCCGTCTTTGACCAGGTCGAGGCTGTGGCCGAGAGGGCCTCCAGGGTCACTGTAGCCAGGCAGTGTTTGGCGGCGAGAGCTGCCCTCCCCGCTGACTGGGTGCGAGACATTGATCGGGCCGGCGGCCCCCCGTTTCCCCGCGGTGTATGTGAGGCGGCTGTCCGGGGCACTCATCCCCTTGGGGACGTGCGTCACCCGTGACTTTGCCCGCCTCTACAGGCAGCGCGCTTTCGTTGCCCCGGTGGCGCAGGTCTTTTGGAGCACGTGCTTCCCCGCCCTGGGGCCTGACCTGTTGTGGGGGAAAGTGCTGGTCTGCCCGACGGACCCTGCCCTGGCCCATTTCGATTTCAGACAGCGGGCACAATGCCCTATGGTCAATGCGGTGGCTGCATAGACTGGGCTTCGCCGCGTCTCTGCTCTGCCCAGTGTGCCGGGAAGTGGAGGAGGGCCGCGCACACATGTTTTTTGGCTGCGCTCAGTTAGTCGGCTTTATTGTCTGGGTACAGGAGGTGGTGGACAGGATTGCCTGGGCGGTGGGGCCCGTGCCTGTTTTTACCGAGGCGGGGTGGCAGGTCATGTTCCTGTTTGGTGTCCCCAAGGTCCACCCCGCCAGCACCTTTCTTAATTTGTTTTTAGCTGTCGCAAAATATGTTGTCTGGTTGCGGCGCAACAAGGCCCGCTACGAGGGTGTTGTTTTAGATCCCATTTTAATGTGTCGCTACCGTCTGCGATTGGTTTTATCCAAGGTGTTTTTATTGTCTGCCGGGCCTCATGACATGCCCCGGTTCTTATGTGATTATGTGAACCGGGTTCCATTTGTGTCTGTTGTGGGTGGGCGTTTGGTTTGGGATGTGTTTTGAGGGTGGGCTGTTCCTTTCCGTTTGTTTTCCTGTTTGGGGTGGGTTGCTTGGGTTGTTTTTCTTGGGTTTTTCTGTGCGGGTGGGTCGTGTGCTGCTTGTTGTCCATCTTCTGCTCTTCTCTCGGTGCGACTCTCAATAAACCCTCAACTGAAAACAAAAGGGCTGATTCTGGCCGCTTCCCTCGCTTACGGCCATACCGTTCCGACTGCGCATGATCGAGTCAGATCGTGCCTGGTTCAGTGAGTGTGTGGTGGTGAGTGCGTGCGGTGGTGTTTTCTTTTGCCTCCGCTCTTTGCTTGATTCATTTGTTTTTTTTTGCATTTCTTTTCGGTTTGATTGTATAGTTGTTTCTGTTTCGTTTCACCTTGGTTAGTCTCCCCTCTCCCTGGCCATGCCGTTGCGTTTTCAGTTTTTTTGGCATTTATTTCTGTTCGTTTGGCTTTCTTTGCGCGGTGCGCCATTTACTTCCTGGTTTGCCAATTAGGCTTTTTTCCCCTTGATTTCAGCTCTTTTTCGTTTTCTGTTTGGTCTGGTTCTGTTTTCCCTCTCCCTGGCCTTGTATTGAGCCAGGGAGAGAGGCTTGTCATCCCTTTATTCGCCCCTTATTTGTGTTTTGTTTTCGCCCTCCCTTCCTGTGCGATCCGGTTTAATTTGTGTTTTCATCACTGTTTGCTTTCTTTTCTGCCCCTGTTGGTCTCCACTCTCCCTGGCCGATTTATTGTGCTGGGGAGAGAGGCTTGTCATTTGTTTTTTTTTTTTCTCGCCGGTTGTTTATTTAGATTTTCACTTCCGCGTTTTGCGTGTCTCTCATTTACAGGCTTTTTTTCCTTTGCCCTGTTAATTGGTTGTTTGTTTTGTCCCCTGGGCTCCCTTCTTGTTTGCCCCCCCTCCTCCCCTTAATTGTGTAATATTGCTGCTGAACAGCGGCCATCCACTCCGCCCAACAGCTACGCTGGGAGGGTAGCCAAGGCCGGTCGGGCGCAGCGGGCGGGTGCCGGTGTGCGAGTTGGCACGGGGGTGCGTGCGGGTGTCCTGCGCCAAGGTGCGGCTCTGCCCGGAGCCTGGGACACGACTCCCGGCCCGAAGGGGCCATATACTAAGGAGGCCACTGTCTCCATAGACATGAGTGCGTTTGACAGCGTGCCTTTGCTTGAGGTAGCGAAGGCAATATTACTGTTGGTGTCGAAGGAAGCCCTGCTGGCCGTATGCCCGGCCCCTAATGTAGCAGTGGAGGTTACCTTCACCGCCCCTGAGTATATCGAGCTGATTGAGGGCGGACTCACCATACAGGGCAAGCTATGCCCGGTCAGACGCCTCTGTCAGGCGGAGCGCATGGTCTCCTTTTTGCACCTGCCTGCATATGTGCCCGACCAGGTCGTCCTCGATCGCCTCACGGCATGGGGAGTGGAGCCCATCCTCCCGGTGCGCCGTCGGCTCCTGCCCGGCACTCAGGTCACTGACGGCACCCGCTGCGTCAGGGTGCGTTTCCCGACCGGCGTGGTGTCCTTGCCCTACAGTGCCCGTTTTGACACGGCCGAGGGGCCCCGCTATATACGGGTCGCCCATGATAACCAGGTCCGCCTCTGCCGGATATGCCCCCAGTATGTCTGCCGTGTCTGCGGGCTGCAGGGGCACTACGCCCGCGATTGTGTTGCCGCCCGCTGTGCCAGCTGCCTCATGGCCGCCGCTCTGTGAGCCTGCTCCGGCGCCCCTGGTCGGGAGGGGAGGCCTCCGCTGCCAGGGACGGGGTTGACCCGGGCTCTCACGTGGGGGGGGAGAAGGGGATGTCTCTCTCTCGCCTGCAGGACCCTCGCACTGCTGCCACCATCCCCTGTTGTTGCTGCCGCCGACTGCCTGGAACCCGCTGCAGAAGACCACCGCTCCTGCGGTGCTGACACCAAAGCCGGCCTGCCGGGGGAGGTGAGTGGGGGTGCCCTCTTGGGGGTGGACGCTGTGCTTTTTGGGGGGGCCGGAGACCCCCCGGCCGCACAGGACCTCATTGGGGCGTCGGGTGCTGACCACATGGCACTGCCCTCCCGAGCTGCGGTTCCTGTGGAGCTGCCAGTGCCTTCGTTGCCTGTCTCCCAGTCCCTCTACTACGAGCCCCCGCCCGCCCCCCCCCCCCCCATCTCTGACCCCGTCCCATCCCGCAGCTCAGGCCGCGGACGAAGTGCGCCCGGCATCGCAGATGGCCGGGGGTAGGACTGTGGATGGCCCCCCCTCTGCACCCATCTGTCCGGCCCCTGGCGTCGCCCTGGTCTGGCATCCCCCCCTTCCGCACTGACACTCTTCGGCAGATTGATGCCCTGGACCCGGACCCCTTCGTCGCTCCGAGGATCCAGCATGACTCGGGAAAATCGCCAATCAACAAGCTGGGTAAAACCACGCATAAATTACGGTTCTGTATGGGGTCTAGGTCCGGGGCGTCTCGTCAGCCCCCTCTGCCGGGCCTGTCCAAATCCCTGCGGCGTCAGGAGGAGCGGCGGCAGTCAGCGGTGGCGGCCCTGGCGGCCATGCATGCTGCGAGCCGGGTCATGACGACAGCGGCGACACGGACTGATTTTCACCACCCCCCTTTTTCATGGACTCATGTCTCCCTTGGCTTGTGTTGTCTTTGATTGTGTGTTGCTTTTCTGCCGCCCCGGTTTTGTTTTGGTTTTTTTTGTTTTCATTATCATATCGACGTGTCCGTGTCACCTTATGCCCCCCCTCTGCTATCGCCGCTGTCGTCCCTCGTTTTTCCCCGTCCCCTAGGTCCCATGCATTTTAGTTGATTGTGTTTTTCGTTTTTTCTTATAGTCCACCTATTTATTGTATTTATGGTTCTGTTTATTGTTTCTTTTATTATTCTTATTGTGTTTTATGTTTCTTTTACCTGGGTGTTTGCCGTGACATCACTCCACCATCTGGGTGGGCCGTTTCGGCTGGGAGCGTCCCGCTTTTATCTTGGTATGTGTGGCTTTTACTTCCTGCGCTGCAGTCTTGTCCGGCGTGATGTGTCCCCTGCCTGGTGCCTAATAGAGACTTTTTTTTTTAACCCAATGATTCTGACTCTGACCTCCCTCAATGCCTGGGGGCTGCACTCCTGGGCCAAGGAGGGGGGTAGTCATACGGGCCGATGTGGGGCGAGCAGCTCTCCTTCGCTTGATGCGTGTCTGTCATCTCACGGACCTGTGGAGGGATCGCAACCCTGACCGTCGTGTCCTTTCCAGGACGCAGCGTGTCCGGGGCGTGATGCACGGCAGCAGGCTGGACTACGCTTTGGTGTCCCCTGCTGTCGCTGCCCGTGTCCGTACGGTGTTCTATCGGGAGTGTCTCGTGAGCGATCACGACTACTTCCTCTGCACACTCGACTCTGGGGAGGTGCAGCGCGGGCGAGGCACGTGGATCCTCAACCCCTCCCTCTTAAGCGATGGTACCGTTACTGATAAGGTTAGCTTCGCATTGTGGACTGGGGTGCGGTCGCCCCTGTTCTCCCTCGACATTCAGGCGGGGTGGGAATTGTTAAAGCGGGAGGTGGCGACCGTTTTGCAGGCTGCCGGTAGGGCCGCGGCCGGACGCTTTCGGCGGAAGGAGCGTGCCTTGCTGCGTGACCTCCAGCTGGAACTGATGGCGCTCGAGCAGGATGCAGGGGATCCCGTGCGGGTCTCGGCCCTGCAGAATGAGCTGGCTCTCCTCTCTGAGCAGGGGCATGCCGGGGTGGCGTTGCGGAGCGGGGTGTGTTTCGTCGCTCCTGGGGAGCTCTCCCCGTGCTACTTCAAGGTGTTGGAGGAGTCCAGGGGGGCTGCGAGGCTGCTCCGGTCGGTGCGCTGCCCGGACGGCCAGTTGGTGTCCTACACGTCGTGCGGGATTACTGGGCCGCCATGTTCACCAGCGATCTGGACGCCCTCTCCCCCCTCGCGGGGCTGCTTGAGGCGCGCCTCTCGCCCGAGAGCGTCGCCCTGTGTGACGCCCCCTTGTTCTGTGATGAGATCGGGGCAGCCATTGACCGGCTACGGCCGCAGAAGTGTCCCGGCTCTGACGGCCTCACGGCAGACTTTTACAGGGTCTTTAACTCTCTGGGGTCGAGTATGTCGTCGATATATTTCAGTCGTCGATATATTTCAGTCGTCGATATATTTCAGTTTATATCTCGCTGAAATCTTAATGTAGAATCATGAAAAAAACCCTGGCTAAATCCGTAATCTGTCTTCTTTTCAAAACGTCCATTGTCGGAAGTATTAAAGTTTTTCTAATTAGGTTAAATCGGCAGAAAAGTAAACCATGTCATCTTACTTTGTTTTACCTGCATCGGGGGCGTGTAGTGCCGCTCTCACCTGAAGATCGCTATTCACATTATAAATAGCCGCATTAGCGCGTATTCAAATCGCATTCGCATGGTAATTTGATTAACAGCGCAACGGTGCAACGCGATCCAGATACATCCCCTTCAGCGCCATAAAAGGGGGTTGGGGACGTGGCCAGGTGACAATGGCTCATTCATACACATGAAAGTTGCTACATATTCAATGAAAGGAGCCAGAAATAGTGACATGAGTTAGGTTTTTCTTATTTATTTTTCCAAATGAATGTTGCATCTACACCATTTAGTCATCTTCATGTAGCCAAGACTTTGGTGATCAGATATCTGGGATCAAAACAAACTGCCAGCATTGCTTACTATGTTCTTTTATAATGTTTCTGCAAGTGTTCCAAACTGCATTTTGCAATGTCTATACTTTGATGTCAAATTTCAAACTTAACAAAAATCTGACATATTTACAATATATATTAAAATAAAGATGAGTGTAATGGCAAAACAAATATATAAGAAATAATTTATTTGCCATGAATTAAGTTTATGATATTTGAAGAAATGTGTGATCATGCCCCAGTCAGTGAAAGTGTGTTTCCTACCCCTAGACCCCAAAGGGTTAAGGGGGAGCTGGTGCCCATCTTGCAGGCCCTTTATAGTGACGTCCTTGCCCGCGGTGCGATGCACGGCACCATCCGGCTGGGTGTGATTAAGATGCTCTTTAAGCACACGGGAGACAGGGGGGAGCTGGCTAATTACAGGCCCCTCACCATGCTCAACACCGATTACAAGGTGTTGGCCTCGGTCTTGGCCTCCCAGCTCAGTCGGGTGCTGCCGTCTCTCATCCGCACCACCCAGACGTACGGGGTGACGGGCCGCACCATCCTGGACACTGTCCGGGATGTGCAGGCGGCGGTGGGTTTCATGGAGACGGCGGGTACGCCCGGTTACTTGGTGAAGCTCGACTTCGCCAAGCCCTTTGACAGGGTCGAGCACGCCTACCCCCTGCTTGTGCTGGAGGTGTTCGGCCCGTGCTTCCTGGCCTGGACGCGCCTCTTGTGCGCCTCCGCCATGTCCGCGGTCGCCTGAAACGGCTACGTTACTGCTCCCTTCCGCATTAGGCGTTCGGTGCGGCAGGGCTGCCCCCTGTCGGTCGCCTTGTACACCTTGGCGATCGAGCCCCTCGGCCTCCTGGTGGCCGCCTCTCATGGCATCGCTAGGGTGCCCATCAGCCCGACATGTCACGCTCCACCGGTCTTCCAGTACGCTGATGACACCACCCTGCTCGTACCCGACGGGGCCAGCGTGGGGGCTGCATTGCGCAGCAGTACTGTGATATCACTGGGGCCAGGGTGAACCTGCAGAAGTCAGTCTACCTGCGGCTCGGCTCGGCTGGGCCTCTGCCCGCTGAGCTGGGGCTGACTGAGGCCGAGGGGGAGGTGCGCCTCCTGGGTGTGCTGCTCGGGAGGAGCGCCGAGGTCACGATGGGGAGGATGTGGGACAATCTCACGGGTGCTGTGGAGCGGCGGCTGGCCGGGTGGTCGGGCCGTCTCCTCTCTCTGCAGCAGCGGGTGTTCCTGTTGAACGCATTGGTGTTATCCGTGCTGTGGTATCACCTGAGCGTGACTCACCTGCCTCACGGACACTACGGCAGGTTGCGGGCGGCCGCCCTGCGCTTCCTCTGTGGGGGGGTGGCAGAGTCATGGTGGCTTACGCTACTTTGTTTGGCCCTCCTGGGCCCTCTGGTTCAGGCCAAGGCCCTGTGTGTGCGGATGTTGCAGGCCAAAGGAGGACGTCCTTTGGATGCGCCTCCGGCCCGGCATGGTGCGAGGCATCCCCTCCCTCTATGCGCAGCTCCTGTTGGCGTGGGCGGAGTTCCAGGAGCACACTGTGGTGGTGCCTGAGGGGCAGCAGCCGCTGCTACTCAACCCGCACGTCCTCTCCGGTGGGCGGCCCCTGGAGTTCCGGCACTGGTGGGAGGCCGGAGTGCGTCAGGTGCGAGACCTCTTCTATGAGGTGCGCCCTGGCTTCCTGCCTCCCGCGGCCGTCTTTGACCAGGTCGAGGCTGTGGCCAAGAAGGCCTCCAGGGTCACTGTAGCCAGGCAATGTCTGGCGGCTAGGGCTGCCCTCCCCGCTGACTGGGTGCGCGACATCGAGCGATATGTGGCCCCTCGTTTCCCCGTGGTGTACGTGAGGCGGCTGTCCGGGTCACTCGTCCCCTTGGGGGCGTGTGCCACCTGTGACTTTGCCCGCCTCTACAGGCAGCACGCTTTCATTGCCCCAGTGGCGCAGGAGTTTTGGAGCAGGTGCTTCACTGCCATGGGGCCTGACCTGTTGTGGGGGAACGTGCTGGTCTGCCCGACAGACCCTGCCCTGGCTCATTTTGATTTCAGACAGCGGCACAATGCCCTATGGTCAATGAAGTGGCTGTATAGACTGGGCTTTGCTGCGTCTACACTCTGCCCAGTGTGCCGGGATGTGGAGGAGGGCCGCACACACTTGTTCTTTGGCTCTCCACAGTTATCTGATTTTATTGTCTGGGCACTGGAGGTGCTGGACAAGATAGCCGGGGCGGTGGGGCCCGTGCCTGTTTTTACCGAGGCGGGGTGGCAGGTCATGTTCCTGTTTGGTGTCCCCAAGGTCCACCCCGCCAGCACCTTTCTTAACCTGTTTTTAGCAGTGGCGGCACAATGAGGGCGTGGTTTTAGATCCGGTTTTAATGTGCCGTTATCGACTGGTTTTATCCAAGGTGTCTGCCGGGCCTCATGACATGCCCTGAACCGGGTTCCTTTTGTTTCTGTTGTGGGTGGGCGTTTGGTTTGGGATGTGTTTTGAGGGTGGGCTGTTTGCTTTCTTTCCGTTTCCCTGTTTTGGTTGGGTTCCCTGGGTTGTTTTCTTTGCATGGGTTGTGTGTGGGTGGGTTTTCGTGCTGCTTGTTGTTTGTGTTCTGTGTTTGTCTTTAGTTCCCCTTGCTCCTCTTTTAATTGGACGTTTCATTGATTGGCTTTTATTGTGTTGTGTTGTGCTTTTTTTTTATTAAAACCACACCTCCATGATGAAGACAGCTGCACCCTGTGAGTAGGGGTCTTGGGTCGTGGGCTTGGCCCGGTCCCTGGCCCCTCTCTCTGTACTGCCCCCCTGCTGTGGTGTATGTGTGGTGATGTCATTCTGAGTGGTTTAATAAAAAAAAAAACGGCGCCCGATCTCGTCTGATCTCGGAAGCTAAGCGGGGCCGGGCTTGGTTAGTACTTGGTTGGGAGACTACCTGGGATTACCAAGTGCTGTAAGCTTTTTCTTACTTTCACTTCATCCAGAGGGCCCTGCATTTTGCCATGAATGTAAAGTTGTCACTCCCCTTTCATTTCACAAATTACCTTTATTTGCACAACGACGGCAGTCCCTGCCCACTTTTGCAGAAAGTATTCGAAGCAACCGTGTACAATTCACCGCTTTCTTCCTCACTTTAAGAACGACCTTCTCAGAGACATCTTGACATCAACGCCGCATCGACGTCTGCTCTTCTCTCGGCGCGACGCTGAATAAGTCCAGAACTGAAAACAAAAGGCTGTCTATCTTATTTGATAGCTTTCGATTGCAGCGTTAAAATTAGGCAGCATTCGGCAGGTAAAGGGGCAATGATTGCCAGCACGCACACGCAATTTTTAATCTACCTGGTACCGCAAAGTAGTAAGGAGAAGAAAGTCTGCCCATCTGGCAAGATGAAATTAGTCGCTGGAGGCTGCTGGCCGAGGAATCTGAAAAACGTTGGGCGGCCGTGCTGGGGGCGGGACACCTGATTTGATGGTGGGGCTGCAGGGTGAGCGGGGGAAAAAGCAAGGAGCAGGTTAAGGTGCATGAAATGTGCCGGCGGCTTTGATACGCGTCGATTACGAAAGGGCTGATTCTGGCCACTTCCCTCGCTTACGGCCAAACCGTTCCGATGTCACGTGGTCATTTCGATCCCTTCCGGCTGCATGAGCGGTAGCTGTTTGAGTAAGGCGTTTCTGCCTTAGTTCTCTTTTTTAGCATTTTTTTTCGGTTTATTTCATTAATGTTTCGTTTTCATTTCGCTTTGGTTAGCCTCCCCTCTCCCTGGCCACGCCGTTGTGCCCGGGGGAGAGGCTTGTCACTCTTTTTCTGTGTCTTTTTTTGCTTTTATTTCTGCTCGATTTGCTTTGTGTGCGCGGTGCGCATTTTCCTTCCGGGTTTGTTGTTTTGTCTTTTTTTCCATTGATTTCAGCATTGTTTCGTTTTCTCTTTGCTTTGATTAGTCTCCCCTCTCCCTGGACATGCCGTTCAGTCGGGGGGGGAGGCTTGTCATTCGTGTTTTGATTTCATTTTCGCCGGTGTTTTTTCACTTCTGCGTTTGTGTTTGACATTCATTTACCGGCCGCTTTATTTCTCCCTGTACATCTCTTAATTGTTATATTAATCCTTTCTTTTTCTTGCCTAATTGCTTTATTGTTTGTGCTTCCCTCCCCCCTACCTTTAATGAATTAATGGCTGACAATCAGCCCAGCACGTCACGTGCAGCTGCGGATGTGGCTGCACGGGCATTTGATTGTAGGGATGATTTAGATAGGTCGGAGATGGATGTTGAATTCATTCCGGAATGAGCAGAGGATGGTGACCAGGGACAGGCTGACTGGGTACAGGTCGTCTCCAGGAAGAGAGCGGCAGCGGCTGCGTCGGGAACTGCGCCCACTAAGGTGAGCGGCGGGGCGGGTGCCGCTGCCGGTGGGCGGGTCGGCGGCGCCGTTTCTCCACCGGACAGCTATGCCGGGAGGGTGGCTCAGGCTGGTCGGGCGCAGCGGGCGAGTGTGGGCGTGAGGGTAGGCACGGGTGTCCGTGCAGGTGTCCTGCTGCAGGGCGCCTGGGATACGGGTCCCGCCCCGAGAGGTCCTCTACTAAGGAGGCCACAGTCTCTGTGGACTTTAGCTCTTTTGATAGCGTGCCTCTAATGGAAGTCACTAAGGCAGTACTACTATTACTCCCCCAGGACTCCCTGTTGGCGGTGTGCCCAGCCCCAAACGTGGCTGTGGAGCTCACCTTCTCCGCGCCAGAGTACATAGAGCTCCTTGAGGGCGGCCTCATGGTTCAGGGCAATCTGTGCCCCGTGCGGCGCCTCTGCAAGGCGGAGCGCATTGTTTCTTTCTTGCACCTGCCTGCTTACGTGCTCGACCAGGCCATAATAGATTGCCTCTCGGCCTGGGGAGTGGAGCCCATCATCCCGGTGCGCCGTCGGCTCATGCCCGGCACCCGGATTTTAATTAAATTATTTAATTAAGGTAAACAAATAAACCATATCAGAAAATCATTTTAAATAAAATATATGTAATCATTTAAGTATGAAAAAATTAATCTAAGGAATTAAGTTAAATCAAATAATCAATTTCATTAGAATGGAATGCTCACTTCAAACAACTGAATAGTTAAAACATCAAGCTCTTTCCTTTTAGTCTTTTAACTTTTTACCATTGTAAAATACATCATGAATTAATGGTCTAAAAGCAATTAAACAAGATCCTTTCCAGGTACAAATTAAGCATTGCAACTAATATAAACTAAATAACATTTACTGACCATTGGTGTCTTTGGAGTAAATACATGAGTAGAGCTTGCTGCGCTGTTCCTTTGCTTGATTGAAGACTGAGAGCTACCATTCCTGCTCAGGTGTTCTTATTAGCAATCGGCAGCCATTTTGCTGGTGCCTTCTGGGTAATGTAGTTCTCAATGGTGGTGGCAATATTAGACCTCCAATTGTTCAGTTATAACCCAACACTGACGGCCAGCGTGGTGTCCCTGCCCTACAGCGCCCGATTTGACACGGCAGAGGGGCCCCGCTACATCAGGGTGGCTCACGACAACCAAGTGCGCCTGTGCAGAACGTGTATGCAGCTGGGCCACATCCTGGCCGACTGACCGTAATATGTCTGCCGTGTCTGCGGGCAGCAGGGGCACTACGCCCGGGACTGTGCCGCCGCCTGCTGTGCCATCCTAGGGGTGGACGCTGTGCTCTTTGGGGGGGACAGAGACCCCCCGGTCATGCAGGACCATCCTGGGACGTCGGGTGCTGATGAACTGGAGCTGCCCTCCCGAGCTGCGGGTTCCGAGGAACTGCTAGAGCTGCCACAGCCTGTCTCCCAGACTCTCTTTTCAGAGCCCCCTCCCCTCTCAACTCTGACTATGTCCATCCCCGCAGCTCAGGCCGCGGGACAAGCGCGCCCGGCGTCCCATCAGGCCGGGGGTAGGACTGTTGATGGCCCCCTTCCCCCGCTCCCTCCCTCCCTCTTGAGGAGCAGCCCACCAAGACCTCAGTGTCGCCCTGGTCCCTGTTCCCCTTTGGGAGCGACACGCTCTGCCAGCTGGATGCCTCGGGCCAGGACCCCTTCGTCACCCCTCGAAGTCATCCAGATTCATCCAAGTCTCCCGTCAACAAGCTCAGTAAGGCAAAGTATAAACTAAAGCACGTCAAGGGGTCTCAGCCCGGGGCAGTTCGTCCGCCCCCCCTACCTGGTCTGTCCAACTCCCTCCGGCGGCAAGAGGAGTGGCGGCAGTCGGCGGCCTTGGCGGCCCTTCGTGCTGCGAGCCTGGGTCATGATGACAGCGGCGACACGGACTGATTCCCCCCCATTGTGTTACATTTCATGGCCATCGTTAGTATTGTTCATGTGCTGTTCTTGTTGTATTTCTGGTTCTGTTTTCCTCTGTATTTATCCTTTTTTGATAGTGTTCCCTTGGTGTCAGTCCCTTCTCTAGAGCCGCTGCCGTCCCGTAGTGTCCCCGTCACGGGCGGTGGGGCCCGTGCCTGTTTTTACGGAGGCGGGGTGGCAGGTCATGTTCCTCTTTGGTGTCCCCAAGGTGCACCCCACCAGCATCTTTCTTAACCTGTATTTAGCATTTGCTAAGTACGTGGCGTGGTTGCGGCGCAACAAGGCCCGCTACGAGGGTGTGATTTTAGATCCGGTTTTAATGTGCCGATATCAACTGCGACTGGTTTTATCAAAGGTGTTATTATTGTCTGCCAGGCCTCATGACACGCCCCGGTTCTTACGTGATTATGTGGACCGGGTTCCTTTTGTTTCTGTTGTGGGTGGGCATTTGGTTTGGGATGTGGTTTGAGGGTGGTCTGTTTGTTTCCTTTTGTTTCCCTGTTCTGGCTGGGTTGCCTGGGTTGTTTTCTTTGTCTGGGTTGTGTGTGGGTGGGTTTATATGCTGCTTGTTGTTTGTGTTCTGTGTTGTTTGTCTTAGGGTCTCCTTGATCCTATTTTTATTTGCATTTTAACTCTATGGAGGGCACCAGGGGCCCCTTGCATGGGGGGGCATTTCTTCCCTCTTTGGAATAATTACCTTATAACTTCAGATATAAAAGTCACAGACACATGCCTGATACCTAAAATCAGAGTTGACCCCTTTACAATTGATTGTAGGAAGTTCAATAACGAAATGAATAACCTGTGTATAATTTATGGACATGCGAATATAACAAAAACAGCTGGAAAAATACAAAAACCTGTCTTTGTGTCTTGGATTTTTGTAAATATTTCAAAAACTACATGATGGAATAGGTCCAATTTTAAAAATCTGGTTCCCAAACTTGTTTTCTACATGTGTGCCCAATTTCATATCATTTGATGCAGCCCAACAGGTTTTACGGAGGAAAGAGCAAATGGTGCAACTGGGAGCCTTTCCTATCCAAAACCTAACCTAAACTAATCTGAAACTTATCCAAAATGGCAATAGTGTAACTAGCAGTGTTTTTTGGGGTAGCAACTTTCTTTCTAAATGCATTACCACTTATAGGTCATAAGTAACAATTTGTCACACATCATCACCACACATTTGTAGGAAAATCTATATTTTATTCACACGACTTGTGCCAAACTTATCCAAAACCTATCCAAAACCTATCCAAACTGGCCACAGTGTAACTAGCAGTGTTTTTTGGGGTAGCGTCTTTCTTTCTAAATGAATTACCACTTATGGGTCATAAGTAACATTTTGTCACACAAAATCACCACACATTTGTAGGAAAATCTATATTTTATTCACACGACTTGTGCCAAACCTATCCAAAACCTATCCAAAATGGCCGCAGTGTAACTAGCAGTGTTTTGGGATAGCGTCTTTCTTTCTAAATGCATTACCACTTATGGGTCATAAGAAACATTTTGTTTCTAACCCTAACCCTGCATAACTGTGCCCAAACAAAGCCCGACAAGTGCCCCGCATAACTGTGCCCAAACAAAGCCCGACAAGTGCCCCGCATAACTTTGCCCAAACAAAGCCCAACAAGTGCCCCGCATAACTTTGCCCAAACAAAGCTGACAAGTGCCCCGCATAACTTTGCCCAAACAAAGCCGACAAGTACCGTACATAATGTTGCCCAAACAAAGCCGACAAGTACTGTACATAACTTTGCTCAAACAAAGCTGACAAGTGCCCCGCATAACTTTGCCCAAACAAAGCCCCGCGTAACTTTGCCCAAGTGAAAGCCAAAAGCGCTGCATTACTTTGCACACTTCAAAGCTTGACAAAGGCGATGCGGAACTTTTCCCAATGTACCACAATACAAGTGTTACCAAAGCAAATGTTAATTGTAATTTACTGAATCACGGAATTATAAAAATCTATAGAATAAAAGAGTAAACTGTAAATAAATGTACTTATGTCGAGCGTTGCATCCTCTCCGCGCAAAAAAGCGTCCTCCTCCATCGAATCAATGGATAAAAGCGACACTTTCTTCCCCCGAACCACTCTTCAAAATCATCTTCTGTGCTTTCTCAACAGTGAAAGTCATCCGAGCCATTTTTCTTCAGTCAAAAAAGTTGTTGTCCGAAAATAACTGGGTAAACTCACGGAGACTACGTGCGTAATGCGTAATCGAGACACTCCCACAAATACTGCACCTGCAGATAATAAGTTGCGCATTCATGTCCCCAGCGCGAAAAACAATGCCCAATCAGCACATCCCATACCATTTTGCAAACCTTAGACACACCTCTATTGGATGAAGCAAATGACACTGTAATTTGATGTTCATGTAAAAAGTTTATTATGGTGAAACATAACCATGGGCAAAGGTTCAGTGCGTAAAAAATAATGTGCTAGCAGGGAAGCAGAGCATATATCTGAAAAAATACTTGACAATGAAGGATTACAGTGATTGATTTATGTACATAAGAGATCAAGCTTTCAAACGAGGGTAACTTTGTCATTTTATTCATTGGTTTTCTTCTAAAACTCCGAAGATAATAAACATTGCACGAATGTACAGAATGCCGACTGACATTTTTCCGCGATGAGTGAGCAAGCTATTTCAGAGCATTACAGTCATATTTATGGAAAAATGCGTGTTTTGTCTTAATACTGTGACGGTTTATGAATTATTGGCCGTGAAAGAAATAGTTTGAAGTGCTTAGTTTTCATTTTATTAACACTTATATTTTACTTCCTGACACTCGACCCGTTTAAAGATGGCTACCATGGTCATTTTATTTTTACTTGTTACAAAAAAACCATGGCACAAAAATTGCGCAACTTTCTACAGATATTATCTGAAAGGTTTTTTGTAGTGTAACAAGCCGTTTTTGGTTGATTTGATACATTTGTTTCTTTTATTGAACGTCATTTTTTTTTGTTATTGAAAATTTGGACGTATGCGTCCGAACCACTAGGCGGCGACAATGAAAGAGTTAATGGATTGGCTTTTATTGTTCCTGTTGTGCTTTTACCTTTTTATTAAACTCCACGCCTGCATGATGAAGACAGCTGCACCCTGTGAGAAGGGGTCTTGGAGCGTGGGCTTGCCCATGTCCCAGGCCCCTCTCCCTGTACCACCCCTCCTGCTGTGGTGTATGTGTGGCGATGTCATTCTGAGTGGTTTAATAAAAGAAAAAAAAAAACTGCGCCCAATCTCGGAAGCTAAGCGGGGCCGGGCTTGATTAGTACTTGGTTGGGAGACTGCCTGGGATTACCAAGTGCCGTAAGCTTTTTCTTACTTTCACTTTATCCAGAGGGCCCTGCGTCTTGCCACGAATGTAAAGATGTCACTCCCATTTACAAGTACTAACCAAGCCCGGCCTCGCTTAGCTTCCGAGATCAGACGAGATCGGGCGCAGTCGGAACGGTATGGCCGTAAGCGAGGGAAGCGGCCAGAATCAGCACTTTTCTTTTCAGTTGAGGGTTAATTGAGAGTCGCACCGAGAGAAGAGCAGACGTCGATGCGGCATTGATGTCAAGATGTCTTTGAGAAAGTCGTTTTTAAAATGAGGAAGAAAGCGGTGAGCTGTATACAATTGCTACAAGTACTTTCTGCAAAAGTGGGCGGGGACTGCCGTCGTTGTACAAATAAAGGCAATTTGTGAAATGAAAGGGGAGTGACATCTTTACATTCGTGGCAAGATGCAGGGCCCTCTGGATAAAGTGAAAGTAAGAAAAAGCTTATGGCACTTGGTAATCCCAGGCAGTCTCCCAACCAAGTACTAACCAAGCCCGGCCCCGCTTAGCTTCCGAGATCAGACGAGATCGGGCGCAGTTTTTTTTTTTTTCTTTTTTTTTTATTAACTCTTTCACTGTCGCCGCCTAGTGGTTCGGACGCATACGTCCGGATTTTCAATAACAAAAAAAAATGACGTTCAATAAAAGAAACAAATGTATCAAATCAACCAAAAACGGCTTGTTACACTACAAAAAACTTTCGGATAATATCTGTAGAAAGTTGCGCAATTTTTGTGCCATGGTTTTTTTGTAACAAGTAAAAATTAAATGACCATGGTAGCCATCTTTAAACGGGTCGAGTGTCAGGAAGTAAAATATAAGTGTTAATAAAATGAAAACTAAGCACTTCAAACTATTTCTTTCACGGCCAATACTTCATAAACCGTCACAGTATTAAGACAAAACACGCATTTTTCCATAAATATGACTGTAATGCTCTCAAATAGCTTGCTCACTCATCGCGGAAAAATGTCAGTCGGCATTCTGTACATTCGTGCAATGTTTTTCATCTTCGGAGTTTTAGAAGAAAACCAATGAATAAAATGACAAAGTTACCCTAGTTTGAAAGCTTGATCTCTTATGTACATAAATCAATCACTGTAATCCTTCATTGTCAAGTATTTTTTCAGATATATGCTCTGCTTCCCTGCTAGCACATAATTTTTTACGCACTGAACCTTTGCCCATGGTTATGTTTCACCATAATAAACTTTTTACATGAACATCAAATTACAGTGTCATTTGCTTCATCCAATAGAGGTGTGTCTAAGGTTTGCAAAATGGTATGGGATGTGCTGATTGGGCATTGTTTTTCGCGCTGGGGACATGAATGCGCAACTTATTCTCTGCAGGTGCAGTATTTGTGGGAGTGTCTCGATTACGCATTGCGCACGTAGTCTCCGTGAGTTTACCCAGTTATTTTCGGACAACAACTTTTTTGACTGAAGAAAAATGGCTCGGATGACTTTCACTGTTGAGAAAGCACAGAAGATGATTTTGAAGAGTGGTTCGGGGGAAGAAAGTGTCGCTTTTATCCATTGATTCGATGGAGGAGGACGCTTTTTTGCGCGGAGAGGATGCAACGCTCGACATAAGTACATTTATTTACAGTTTACATTTTACTCTTTTATTCTATAGATTTTTATAATTCCGTGATTCAGCAAATTACAATTAACATTTGCTTTGGTAACACTTGTATTGTGGTACATTGGGAAAAGTTCCGCATCGCCTTTGTCAAGCTTTGAAGTGTGCAAAGTAATGCAGCGCTTTTGGCTTTCACTTGGGCAAAGTTACGCGGGGCTTTGTTTGGGCAAAGTTATGCGGGGCACTTGTCGGCCTTGTTTGAGCAAAGTTATGTACAGTACTTGTCGGCTTTGTTTGGGCAACATTATGTACGGTACTTGTCGGCTTTGTTTGGGCAAAGTTATGCGGGGCACTTGTCGGCTTTGTTTGGGCAAAGTTATGCGGGGCACTTGTCGGGCTTTGTTTGGGCACAGTTATGCGGGGCACTTGTCGGGCTTTGTTTGGGCACAGTTATGCGGGGCACTTGTCGGGCTTTGTTTGGGCACAGTCATGCAGGGTTATGGTTAGAAACAAAATGTTTCTTATGACTCATAAGTGGTAATGCATTTAGAAAGAAAGACGCTACCCCAAAAAACACTGCTAGTTACACTGTGGCCAGTTTGGATAGGTTTTGGATAAGTTTGGCACAAGTCGTGTGAATTAAATATAGATTTTCCTACAAATGTGTGGTGATGATGTGAGACAAATTGTTACTTATGACCTATAAGTGGTAATGCATTTAGAAAGAAAGTTGCTACCCCAAAAAACACTGCTAGTTACACTATTGCCATTTTGGATAAGTTTCAGATTAGTTTAGGTTAGGTTTTGGATAGGAAAGGCTCCCAGTTGCACCATTTGCTCTTTCCTCCGTAAAACCTGTTGGGCTGCATCAAATGATATGAAATTGGGCACACATGTAGAAAACAAGTTTGGGAACCAGATTTTTAAAATTGGACCTATTCCAGCATGTAGTTTTTGAAATATTTACAAAAATCCAAGACACAAAGACAGATTTTGTATTTTTCCAGCTGTTTTTGTTATATTCGCATGTCCATAAATTATACACAGGTTATTCATTTCGTTATTGAACTTCCTACAATCAATTGTAAAGGGGTCAACTTTGATTTTAGGTATCAGGCATGTGTCTGTGACTTTTATATCTGAAGTTATAAGGTAATTATTCCAAAGAGGGAAGAAATGAACCCCCATGCAAGGGGCCCCTGGTGCACTCCATAGGCTTAAACCACTCAGAACGACATCGCCACACATACACCACAGCAGGGAGAGGGGCCAGGGAATGGGGCACGCCCACGCTCCAAGACCCCTACTCACAGGGTGCAGCTGTCCTCATCATGCAGGCGTGGAGTTTAATAAAAAGAAAAAAACCAAGCACAATCAATAAAATCCAATCAAGTAAAACGCCAATTAAAAGGATCAAGAGACCCAACGACGAACAACACAGAAGACGGACAACAAGCAGCACATGACCCACCCGCACATAAAAACCCAAGATAAGCAACCCAAGCAACCCACCTAAAACAGGGAAACAAAAGGAAACAAACAGACCACCCTCAAACCACATCCCAAACCAAATGCCCACCCACAACAGAAACAAAAGGAACCCGGTCCACATAATCACGTAAGAACCGGGGCGTGTCATGAGGCCTGGCAGACAATAACACCTTTGATAAAACCAGTCGCAGTTGATATCGGCACATTAAAACCGGATCTAAAATCACACCCTCGTAGCGGGCCTTGTTGCGCCGCAACCACGCCACGTACTTAGCGACTGCTAAATACAGGTTAAGAAAGGTGCTGGTGGGGTGCACCTTGGGGACACCAAAGAGGAACATGACCTGCCATCCCGCCTCCGTAAAAACAGGCACGGGCCCCACCGCCCGTGACGGGGACACTACGGGACGGCAGCGGCTCTAGAGAAGGGACTGACACCAAGGGAACACTATCAAAAAAGGATAAATACAGAGGAAAACAGAACCAGAAATACAACAAGAACAGCACATGAACAATACTAACGATGGCCATGAAATGTAACACAATGGGGGGGAATCAGTCCGTGTCGCCGCTGTCATCATGACCCAGGCTCGCAGCACGAAGGGCCGCCAAGGCCGCCGACTGCCGCCACTCCTCTTGCCGCCGGAGGGAGTTGGACAGACCAGGTAGGGGGGGCGGACGAACTGCCCCGGGCTGAGACCCCTTGACGTGCTTTAGTTTATACTTTGCCTTACTGAGCTTGTTGACGGGAGACTTGGATGAATCTGGATGACTTCGAGGGGTGACGAAGGGGTCCTGGCCCGAGGCATCCAGCTGGCAGAGCGTGTCGCTCCCAAAGGGGAACAGGGACCAGGGCGACACTGAGGTCTTGGTGGGCTGCTCCTCAAGAGGGAGGGAGGGAGCGGGGGAAGGGGGCCATCAACAGTCCTACCCCCGGCCTGATGGGACGCCGGGCGCGCTTGTCCCGCGGCCTGAGCTGCGGGGATGGACATAGTCAGAGTTGAGAGGGGAGGGGGCTCTGAAAAGAGAGTCTGGGAGACAGGCTGTGGCAGCTCTAGCAGTTCCTCGGAACCCGCAGCTCGGGAGGGCAGCTCCAGTTCATCAGCACCCGACGTCCCAGGATGGTCCTGCATGACCGGGGGGTCTCTGTCCCCCCCAAAGAGCACAGCGTCCACCCCTAGGATGGCACAGCAGGCGGCGGCACAGTCCCGGGCGTAGTGCCCCTGCTGCCCGCAGACACGGCAGACATATTACGGTCAGTCGGCCAGGATGTGGCCCAGCTGCATACACGTTCTGCACAGGCGCACTTGGTTGTCGTGAGCCACCCTGATGTAGCGGGGCCCCTCTGCCGTGTCAAATCGGGCGCTGTAGGGCAGGGACACCACGCTGGCCGTCAGTGTTGGGTTATAACTGAACAATTGGAGGTCTAATATTGCCACCACCATTGAGAACTACATTACCCAGAAGGCACCAGCAAAATGGCTGCCGATTGCTAATAAGAACACCTGAGCAGGAATGGTAGCTCTCAGTCTTCAATCAAGCAAAGGAACAGCGCAGCAAGCTCTACTCATGTATTTACTCCAAAGACACCAATGGTCAGTAAATGTTATTTAGTTTATATTAGTTGCAATGCTTAATTTGTACCTGGAAAGGATCTTGTTTAATTGCTTTTAGACCATTAATTCATGATGTATTTTACAATGGTAAAAAGTTAAAAGACTAAAAGGAAAGAGCTTGATGTTTTAACTATTCAGTTGTTTGAAGTGAGCATTCCATTCTAATGAAATTGATTATTTGATTTAACTTAATTCCTTAGATTAATTTTTTCATACTTAAATGATTACATATATTTAATTTTAAATGATTTTCTGAAATTGTTTATTTGTTTACCTTAATTTAATTAATTTAATTAAAAAGCTCATGTATTGTTTGAATATTTTACAAAATGACATTGTTAACCTCTGTCTCTATGCTTTGAAGGTTATCAACCTGATGTTTCAAACATTGATTAATTTGAAACCAACAAGTTGGAAAATAAAAGTTAATGAAAGGTGAAAGCAAGAGTTGTCCCTGAGTGTCCTTTTGGAGTGAAACTAGAGTGGAACTTAACAGTTGATAACCAACGGAGCAGCTTGGAATGGAGGATAAAGGACTTCATACCAGAAAAGCTGTGGACGAAAAAAGAAATAAAGATGGCAGAAGAGGTCTTGGGGAAGACTGTTAAACTACTGAAGCAGGAGAGGACCAGTGCAAAAAGCAGCTTCACAAAACTGGCCAACTTCATTTCAAGGGGAGCAAACACCATGCTAAAAGCCGAATTAAAGGAGGAATTTGGAAACCTTTCAGACCGGTTTAGGTCAGTGCTTGATTCTAACGAGGACTACAGGATCGGACTGGAGGCTGATGTCAAGGTGGATAAAGAGGCAGAACTTGATGAGCAGCAAGAAACCGACATTAAGACAACCATAAAAGACGCAGAAATTAAAATGGAGGAAGTAAGGGATATTGCACAAACTAACCTGTGGGGAAGATATGGAAAGAACAAACTTAGAACATCGATTCTTGAAGCAGAAGAAGCAATTGAAGAAGCTGACAGAGTTCAAGTCAGAAGTGACATTCTAGTAGGCTATGAAGTCACCTCACCTTATTGGAAGGAAAGATAAATGCAGCCATCTCAGCAATGTCTGAGTGTGAAAGATGGATCCCTGAATCATCAAAAGATGACCTGGATGGGAGACTTAAAAGAACTGAGAGCGACCCACAACAGGCTAAAATTGAGAAAAGCAGAATTTGCCATATCAAGGAGGTTGGCTGATCAAGGCACAATTGGGAAACCTGTCCAACCACCACCACCTGTTGTGAAGATAAAACCAACTACTCTGCCTATCTTCCAGGGAAGTAAGAGAGAGTTCCGCAGGTGGAGAAAGGACTGGGAGAGCCTGCAAAGGCAGGGGGAGCCCACTGGCTCACCTGAAGTTCTGAAGATTCAGCTCCTGGAGAGTGTGAGTGAGACCATTGCAAAAGAACTAAGACTTTCAACCTATACAACGGCAGCTGACATGTTCAGAGTCCTGGACAATAGATACGGCAACAAGTCCACCATTTCAGTTGAAATCCTCGAAGAACTCGACAATATGCCTCCAGTGAAGGGGAACCAGCCGAGTAAAGTCATTGACCTGATTCAATCTGTGGAGAAAGCCCTGGCAGATCTGACAGAGCTGGGGAACGTGGGAGCCATGAAAGCAAGTTACCTGACTTTATAAAAAGAGACTGGCTAATGTTCCTGGTTAACCCTGAACATAATGTCACTGCAGATACTCATTTTGACATGCTCTTGAAATTCCTGAAGAATCAAGAAGAGATATTGGAGAGACTTGAACAACTTAAAATTGTGGACAAGATGGACAAGCCAGAGAAAAGGCATGAAAGAAAGTCTGCATCAACCAAAGCTACAAAGAAAGAAGTTGATGAGGGCTGTGGTGTCTTCTGCAAGAAATTTAAAGCTTTGAAACTGTCCGAAAAGAAGTCTGTTCTAAAGAAATTGGGAGCATGCAGCAAATGCTTTAGTTTATACTTTGCCAGTTTACTTTTAGTTTATAAACACCATGATGATGACGGATACTGCAGGGAAAAAATTTTATGCAGGAATGCAGACTGCAAAATGGGACGAACTGATCCAGACCACCATTATTTCCTGTGCCCAAAAACTGAATCCAGAAGAGGAGAAGGGGGCAAAGGTGGAAAAGATGAAAGAGGTAAAGGGAAGTTTACAGAGGAACAGGAGAAGTTCTTGTCACAACTTTCTCCAGAATTAGCAGAGCAGTGTAGAAAGGCATTCACCAACAGATCCTCAGTGACACTCAGAACAGCAGGCCAGTCTGAGCTACTGAAGAAGAATGGGCTAATTGAACTTCCAGTGATCATGATGCTGATGCAGGTGACGGCGAACACAGGTCAAAAGATTGGTACCCTCATTGACCTAGCATCTGACACCAATTACATAACCCACAAAGCTGCTGAAAGATTAGGCCTGAGGAGTGAGGAGAGAACCCTGGTCGTACATGGGGTTGGTGGAATGACCATGCGAGTCAATACAAGAAGGTACCTCCTAAAAGTCAGAGTCAAGACTCCAAAAGGGACTGAAAGAGCACATAAACTAGTCTGCTATGGCTTGGATGAAATTGCAAAGGTATATCAAACAATTCAGCCTGAGAAGTTGAAAAGATTCTTCCCAGATGTCCAGCTCGAAGACCTGAAGAGACCAGCCGAAGTTGAACTTCTCATAAGCCATCGAGAGGGAAGACTTGCACCTCAAAGAGTCAAAGTCATCGGAGATCTTGTTTTGTGGGATAGCCCATTGGGGAAAACAGTGGGCGGAGCCCATCCTGACTTGTTTGAAGAAGTGGAGGTAGCAGCGTATGAGTCAAGAACCCATTTCACTCGCTCCATGCGAACCGCAGCTGTCAGATATCAGGAAATCACAGTTCCAACAACCAAACCAGCCTGGCAACTACAGGAAGATGCGGCTCTGTCCAAATTTACATCTGCCAGTAAACGTGAGTTCCTTGAGTGGTGGCACTGGGACAGCATCGGAGCCGCATGCGAGCCAAGATGTGGAGGGTGTCGATGTGGAAACTGCCCACCAGGAGGAAGAGACATGACCTTAGCAGAGGAGAGGGAGCTTGAGATCATTAAAGGAGGCCTCACCTGCAAGGAAAAGGATGCTCACACAACTACTCCACACTGGGATACAAAGTATCCTTGGACTGAATGTCCTACTTCTCTCCCTAAAAACAAAAGGGCAGTCCAGGCTTGCTTCTTAAGGATGGAAAAGCAACTAAGCCAGGAACCAGAATGGAAAGTCACTTATGCAACCCAGATCTATGAAATGGTCGAAAGAGGTGTAGCCATGAAACTCACCAGTGAAGTTATGGAGAAGTGGACGGGACCAGTGTGGTATGTCAGCCACCTGGTGGCGCCTAACCCTCATTCAGTGACAACACCAGTTCGCATTGTCGAACAGTAGCCAGAAATACAAAGGTGTAAGCATGAATGATCTTCTTCTGAAGGGACCAGATGTCCTTAACCCCATTAGAGCTGTTCTACTAAGATTTAGAGAAGGCGTGCATGTAGCTCTAGGAGACGTAAAGAAGATGTATAACTCTGTCTGGTTAGAGGAGCGAGAGATGCATCTACACAGATTCCTGTGGAGAGACAGCCCAGAAAAGGAGATCTGTGAATACGCAATCACCAGAGTTAACATCGGTGACAAACCCGCTGGTTGCATTGCACAGTTGGCTATGAGGGAGACTGCAAACCTGCCCAAATTCGCTCACTTGGAGGATGAACGAAGAGTTATCGAAGAAGACAGTTATGTGGATGACCTCTTAACCTCCCACAATGACCTGAACAGACTTGACAACATCACAGCAAATGTTAACCCCCTGGGGCCTGAGGCCTTTTTTCCACTTTCGAGGTAGTCTGACATGCCTTGACATTTTAAAATATTTCACCTATCTAAAAAACATTTATCCCAAAGTGATACATTTGCTTTTATTCAGCACAAACTCAGCACCAATAATCTGAGACCTCTTAGAATGTTATTATTCTATTTTTTGTTAAAATCAACTTTAAACATATACTTTTCAAAAGCCTATTTTCAGACATGCTGAGAAATTGTAAAAAATCACATTATAGACATTTCTAGGTAAGACTTTTGAGCTCTGAAGCTTATAGACACAGGGGTTGGCTACACATAGGTGAAAGTGACATTCAGAAATTTTATATGGTTTGATTACTAAAGTGTTAGAACTTTGGAGTGACACTCTCTTTTTCTCAAAGTCAGTGGTCTTCACAATGAATATTGATGAGATAGGTGTCCTCACACCTGTAGTAGTTTGCATACTGTCAATGGCCCATCAGTCTGGAATGTCACTGCACCCCACACCCATCACTTTGGAAAGGCAGTTTGAAACGCAAGAAAAGTAGCAACAATAAAATCCCTTTCACAGTTTATTGATAGATGGAATGAAAAATGAAAAACTGTGACTATATAAATATAGAAAGCAATAAATATGATGCAGTGACTATTATTGACGCTCTGGGGACGAGGGCATCATCGACCGCGTATCTTTCTCGTGTATTTCAGTTTATATCTCGCTGAAATCATTATGTAGAATCATGAAAAAAACACTGACTAAATCCGTTATCTGTCTTCTTTTCAAAACTTCCATTGTCAGAAGTATTAACGTTTTAAAAATTAGGTTAAATAGGCAAAAACAAATCGTGTCATCTTTCTTTGTTTTACTTGCGTCGGGAGCGTGTAGGACCGCTCTCAGCGGAAGATCGCTATTCACGTTCTAAATACGCTGCGTTTGAATCGGCGACCACGTGATTGCAGGCACACAGGCTTAACCCACTGAGCTATGAACACAGGTATGAGCTTCGCTGCTGAAAGTGGCAACACTGGCGCAAAGCTTCAGCGGCAGAGACGTATCCGTGTGCTATATTGTAGCCGATCAGTGTAAACACTACCCAGACATGTGCTCTTGTTTATTTCGGTCACAATGGGCGTATTCACATATTTCTTTACCCAATACTAACTGTCGGATTATCATGTTATTATCATGCGAATAGCGCGATTTGCAAGTGGGTGGGCGATCAGAGCCGCTTCGAGACGCAGACGCTTAAGTCAGTCACTCTTGTTCTTTCAATTCGTATCACGAAGCTGTAAAAATATATTTAGTTTCTACCTATATATATTTGAAAAGTAGACCGTCCAAGGTTTCTGAGAGTATTTTTAAAATGTGTATAGGACAAAAACTCGCGGAGTTATTTAAACGGTTTTGCGAAATTTCTGTCAGATCCCGCCGGCGGGATCGCCGGTCCCAAGGGGTTAAAGAGATTCTAAAAGCTGGAGGCTTCTTCCTTAAACCATGGGTCCGGTCAGGGCAAAGTGGGAGGAACGGAGCTGAAGCAGATGTCCTAAGCCAGGAGCAAAGGAAAACCTTAATTCTTCCAAACCAAATGAGGGAAGGGGACAATGAAGCCCTGGGCATTGGCTACCAAGTGGATGAGGACAAGCTCTACATGCTGACCACAGTGAACTTTTTTTAAAAGGAAGAAGAAAATGCGAGTTGGCAAAGATCTTCTTGAAGAGGAGGTGAGAACTGAAACACCTAACCCATTGACTAGGAGAGCTCTCTTAAGCCAAGTTGCTGCACTGTATGACCCAATTGGCCTAGTTGCACCGGTCAAGCAGAAAGGAGCGATTCTTGTTCGTAAAGCATTCCAAGAAGGAGGGGGCGGCAAACTGACCCAAGAAACCTGGGATCAACCTCTCTCGGAAAGCCTCAGAGAAGAAGCTATACAGCTTTTCGAAGAATATGTGCAGCTTGGTCGAGTGAAATTCCACAGGAGCCTCACACCATCTGACTGGAAAGGAAAACCTTGGGGCATCACATTCTCTGATGGCAGTGACAAAACCTATGGAGCTGTCATGTACTTAAGATGGAAGACAACACAAGGCATTGAAGTCCGGTTAGTGGAGGCCAAAGCCAAACTCACACCCCTGCATCAAAAGGGAGATGCTGTGAAGGCAGAAATCTGTGGTGCAGTCTTTGCAGCTAGGATCAGGAAGCATATAGAGAAGCATGCACGGATGAAGATTGAGAGATGGTTCCATCTATTGGATAGTCAAACAATCCTAGGAGCCATTCAACGAGATAATTATAGATACCAAACTTTCTTCGCAAACAGAGTAGGTGAAATCCAGAAGGCTGGGCCAGTGCAAGACTGGTGGTGGATCCGTGGTGATCTAAATATAGCTGACATCATAACAAGAGGAGGCACTCCTGACGATTTGAAGGAGAAGTCCACATGGCAAAATGGACCAGAGTTCCAGAAGTGGCCAGTGGAGAAGTGGCCTATTCATTCAGCTGGAGAAGTTGTACCCCAGGCCAGGGAGAGTGTAAACAAGCTTCAAAGGAATGCATTTTCAGCTGCATTGACCAGAGCTCAAGCCAAAATGAGTCAACATAAAGAAGATCCATTGACCACTCAGGAAAGTCCTTGTCCAAAGGCAAAATCCACTCTGCCAAGAATGAGGCCCACTGGCTGGGTTAAACATCTCGTGGACATAACACGGTTCAGTAGTCTGACCAAAGTGAAGAGAGTAATTGCCTGGATCCGTCGAGCTGCCGAGCAGTGGCTGAAGAGGAATTCAAACCCAAAACAGCCAAAGTGGGAGGCAACAAAATGAGGAAGAAAGCGGTGAGTTGTATTCGATTGCTACGAGTACTTTCTGCAAAAGTGGGCTACCGTCATTGTACAAATCAAGGTAATTTGTGAAATTAAAGGGGAGTGACATCTTTACATTCGTGGCAAGATGCAGGGCCCTCTGGATAAGTTGAAAGTAAGAAACAGCTTACGGCACTTGGTAATCCCAGGCAGTCTCCCAACCAAGTACTAACCAAGCCCGGCCCTGCTTAGCTTCCGAGACCAGACAAAATCGGGCGCAGTTTTTTTTTTTTTTTATTAAACCACTCAGAACGACAGTGCCACACATACACCACAGCAGGGGGGCGGTACAGGGAGAGGGGCCAGGGAACGGGGCACGCCCGCACTCCAAGACCCCTACTCACAGGGTGCAGCAGTCCTCATCATGCAGGCGTGGAGTTTAATAAAAAGAAAAAAAACAGGCATAAGCAATAAAAGCCAATCAAGCAATAAAAACGCCAATTAAAAGGAGCAACAGCCCCAACGACAAACAACACAGAAGACGGACAACAAGCAGCACATGACCCACCCACACAGACAAACCCAAGAAAAACAACCCAAACAACCCACCCAAAACAGCAAAACAAGAGAAAACAAGCGGCCCACCCTCAAAACACATCCCAAACCAAACGCCCACCCACAACAGACACAAAAGGAACCCGGTGCACATAACCATGTAAGAACCGGGGCATGCCATGAGGCCCGGCAGACAATAAAAACACCTTGGATAAAACCAGTCGCAGCCGATAGCGGCACATTAAAACGGGATCTAAAACCACGCGCTCATAGCGGGCCTTGTTGCGCCGCAACCAGAGGACGTATTTGGCGACGGCTAAAAACAAGTTAAGAAAGGTGCTGGCGGGGTGGACCTTGGGAACACCAAACAGGAACATGACCTGCCACCCCGCCTCGGTAAAAACAGGCACGGGCCCCACCGCCCCGGCGATCCTGTCCACCACCTCCAGAGCCCAAACAATAAAGTCAGCTAACTGAGAACATCCGAAAAACATGTGTGTAAGGCCCTCCTCCACTTCCCGGCACACTGGGCAGAGCGGAGACGCGGCAAAGCCCAGTCTATGAAGCCACCGCATTGACCATAGGGCATTGTGCCGCTGTCTGTAGTCGAAAAGGGCCAAGACAGGGTCCGCCGGGCAGACCAGCACGTTCCCCCACAACAGGTCAGGCTCCAGGGCGGGGAAGCGAGAGCTCCAAAAGGCCTGCGCCACTGGGGAGACAAAAGCACGCTGCCTGTAGAGGCGGGCAAAGTCACGGGTGACCCACGCCCCCAAAGGGGCGAGGGACCCGGACAGCCGCCTCACGTACACCGCGGGGAAACGGGGGGCCACATCCCGGGGGCCGCCGGCCCGCTCGATGTCACGCACCCACTCCGCGGGAAGGGCAGCCCTCGCTGCCAGACACTGCCTGGCGACAGTGACCCTGGAGGCCCCCTCAGCCACAGCCTCAACCTGGTCATAGACGGCCGCGGGAGGCAGGAAGCCAGGGCGCACCTCATAGAAGAGGTCTCGCACCTGACAAACAACCCACCCAAAACAAGAGAAAACAAGCGGCCCACCCTCAAAACACATCCCAAACCCGCAACCTGCTGCACCCTGTGAGTAGGGGTCTTGGAGTGCCTCCCACCAGTGCCGGAACTCGAGGGGCCGCCCCTCGGAGAGGACGCGCGGGTTGAGCAGCAGCGGCTCCCGGAGCAGAAGCTGCCGCCCCTCAGGCACCACGACAGTGTGCTCCTGGAACTCAGCCCACGCCAAGAGGAGGTGTGCGTAAAAGGAGGGGATGCCGCGCACCATGCCGGGCCGGAGGCGCATCCAGAGGACGTCCTCGGCCAGCTGCCACCCCGCACACTGTCCCAGCCGGAGCGAGAGCACCGCCTTCCACAGGGAGGGGCGACTCTCGTCCAGGAAGGCTTGCAACATCCGCACACGCAGGGCCTTCGACTGGACCAGAGGGTCCAGGAGGCCCAGGCCACCCTCGGCAGGGGGGCCAATCAAGGTAGCGTAAGCCACCAGGACTCTGCCCCCCCCCCAGAGGAAGCGCAGGACGGCCTTCCGCAGCCTGGCGTAATGTCCGTGGGGCATGTGAGTGACGCTCAGGTGAAACCACAGCACAGACAACACCATTGCGTTCAACAGGAACACCTGCTGCAGCGAGAGGAGACGGCCCGACCACCCGGCCAGCCGCCGCTCCACACCACCCGTCAGATCGTCCCACATCCTCCCCGTCGCATCGTCCGCGCACCTCCCGAGCAGAACGCCCAGGAGGCGCACGTCCCCCTCGGCCTCAGTCAGCCCCAGCTCGGCGGGCAGAGGCCCAGCCGAGCCGAGCCGCAGGTAGACCGACTTCTGCAGGTTGACCCTGGCCCCAGTGATGTCACAGTACCGCTGCACGCTGCGCAACGCAGCCCCCACGCTGGCCACATCGGGCACGAGCAGGGTGGTGTCGTCAGCGTACTGGAAGACCGGCGGAGCGAAGCATGTCGGGCCGATGGGCACCCTAGCAATGCCACGAGAGGCGGCCACCAGGAGGCCGAGGGGCTCGACCGCCAAGGTGTACAAGGCGGCCGACAGGGGGCAGCCCTGCCGCACCGAACGCGTCATGCGGAAGGGCGCAGTGACGTAGCCGTTGCAGGCGACCGCGGTCATGGCAGAGGCGCACAAGAGGGGCGTCCAGGCCAGGAAGCCCGGGCCGAAGCCGAAGACCTCCAGTACACGCTGGAGGTAGGCGTGCTCGACCCTGTCAAATGCCTTGGCAAAGTCGAGCTTCACCAAGTAACCGGGCGAACCCGCCGTTTCCATGAAGCCCACCGCCGCCTGCACATCCCGGACGGTGTCCAGGATGGTGCGGCCCGTCACCCCGTACGTCTGGGTGGTGCGGATGAGGGACGGCAGCACTTGACTGAGCCGGGAGGCCAAGACCGAGGCCAACACCTTGTAATCGGTGTTGAGCATGGTGAGGGGCCTGTAATTAGCCAGCTCCCCCCTGTCTTCCGTGTGCTTAAAGAGCATCTTAATCAAACCCAGCCGGATGGTGCCGTGCATCTCACCGCGGGCGAGGACGTCACTATAAAGGGCCTGCAAGATGGGCACGAGCTCCTCCTTAAATACCCTGTAAAAGTCTGCCGTGAGCCCGTCGGAGCCGGGACACTTTCGCGGCCGGAGCCGGTCAATAGCTGCCCCAATCTCATCACAGGACAAGGGGGCGTCACACAGGGCGACGCTCTCGGGCGAATCAGCCCCGTGAGGGGGGAGAGGGCGTCCAGATCGATGCGCTCGCTGGTGAACATAGCGGCCCAGTAGTCCCGCACGACGCGCAGGACACCGGGTGCGTCGGACACCAACTGGCCGTCCGGGCAGCGCACCGAACGGAGCAGCCTCGCAGCCCCCCGGGACTCCTCCAGCGCCCTGAAATAGCGAGGAGAGAGCTCACCAGGGGCGACGAAACGCACCCCGCTCCGCAACGCCGCCCCGGCGTGCCTCCGCTCAGAGAGGAGAGCCAGCTCGTCCTGCAGGGCCGAGACCCGCACGGGGTCCCCTGCATCCTGCTCGAGCGCCAGCAGTTCCAGCTGGAGATCACGCAGCAAGGCGCGCTCCCCCTGCCGAAAGCGTCCGGCTGCGGCCTTCCCGGCAGCCTGTAAAACGGTCGCCACCTCCCGCTTTAACAATTCCCACCCCGCCTGAATATCGAGGGAGAACAGGGGCGACCGCACCCCAGTCCACAATGCGAAGCTCACCTTATCAGTAACGGTACCATCGCTTAAGAGGGAGGGGTTGAGGATCCACGTGCCCCGCCCGCGCTGCACCTCCCCAGAATCGAGCGTGCAAAGAAAGTAGTCGTGATCGCTCACGAGACACTCCTGATAGCACACCGTACGGACACGGGCAGCGACAGCAGCGGACACCAGAGCGTAGTCCAGCCTGCTGCCGTGCATCACGCCCCGGACACGCTGCGTCCTGGAAAGGACACGACGGTCAGGGTTGCGATCCCTCCACAGGTCCGTGAGATGACAGACACGCATCAAGCGGAGGAGAGCTGCTCGCCCCGCATCGGCCCGCACGACTGCCCCCCTCCGCACGTCCAGGCGAGAGAGGGAGATGTTGAAGTCCCCGACCACGAGAGGACAGGGCCACCGCGCCACACGGGCAGCCAGGCGGTCGAAGAAGGAGGCACACCGTGCCCCATCATTGGGCGCGTGCACGACCACGACGGTGCAGGCGAAACCCCCCTCCAGACAGAGCCCGACAGCCAGACACTTGCCCTCCCCGTCCGAGTACAGCAGGGATGCCGACTGGACACGCGGGCGGCGACAGAGCAGCGCGACACCCCAACCGACGACACCTGGCCCGACGGAGGCGGTGGAGAAGAAGACATCGCCCGACCATGCGTCCCGCACTCTATCAATAAAAGGCCCATCCCACCCAGTCTCTTGCAAACACACAACGGACGAGTCACAACACGAAGTTAAAACTGCCTGGGCCTTAGCCCAGGAGCGCAGCCCCCGGGCATTGAGGGAGGTCAGAGTCAGTGTCATTGGGATAAAAGAGTCTCTGTTAGGCACCAGGCAGGGGACACATCACGACAGACACAACACTGGCACAGGAGGTAAAAGCCACACACACCCAGATAAAAGCGGGACGCACCCAGCCGAACAGGCCCACCCAGACAACCACCCCACTAACCCACCCGGATGGTGGAGCGATGTCGCGGGAAACACACAGGTAAAAGGGACAAGCAACACAATAAGAACAATAAAAGAAACCATAAAAAGAACCATAAATACAATAAGAAGACAATAAATAGGTGGGCCGTAAAAGAACACAATAAAACACGAGTAATCACTTAAAACGCACGGGACCTAGGGGACGGGGAGAAGCAGGGACGACAGCGGCGATAGCAGGGGCAGAAGGCGACACGGACACGGTGATGGACAATGAAAACAGAAACCAAAAACAAAACCGGGGCGGCAGAAAAGCAATACACAACGAAAGACAAGAACCACGGGAAACATGAGTCAATGAAGGGGGATGGCGAAGGAACATCAGTCCGTGTCGCCGCTGTCGTCATGACCCGGGCTCACAGCACGCATGGCCGCCAGGGCCGCCACCGCCGACTGCCGCCGCTCCTCCTGGCGCCGCAGAGTGTTGGCGAGGCCCGGCAGAGGGGGCTGATGAGACGCCCCGGACCTAGACCCCATGCAAAAGCGGGACTTGTGCTTGGCCTTGCCAAGCTTAGTCATTACAGGCTTGCCCGAGTCGGGCTGGGTCCGTGGGGCGACGAAGGGGTCCGGGTCCAGGGCGTCCAGCTGACGCAGGGTGTCAGCGCCGAAGGGGGGGACGCCGGACCAGGGCGACGCCAGGGGCTGGACAGATGGAGGCAGAGGGGGGGGGGAAGAGGGAGCGGGGGCTGGGGGAGGGGGGCCATCCACAGTCCTACCCCCGGCCAACCGGGACGCCGGGCGCACTTCACCCGCGGCCGGAGCTGCGGGGAGGGACGGGGTGAGAGACGAGGGGGAGGCGGGCGGGGGCTCCGAGTAGAGGGACTGGGAGACAGGCATGGGCACTGGCAGCTCCATGTCCTCAACGCCCGACGCCCCAAGGAGGTCCTGTGCGGCCGGGGGGTCTCCGGCCCCCCCAAAGGGCACAGCGTCCACCCCCACGACGGGACCCCCACTCACCTCTCCCCTCGGGCCAGCCACAGGAGCGGCGAGGAGGTCGTCCACGACAGGAGCCAGGCAGTCAACGGCAGCAGCCACAGGGGGTGTCGAAAGCGCGGCGATGGCGGCAGCATTACTGGGGTCCTGGGGTGGAAGGAGAGACACCCCCTCGTCCCCCCCAGCGTGAGAGCCCGGGTCAACCCCGTCCCCGGCAGCGGAGGCCGGCCCGTCCCGACCAGGGGCGCCAGGGCAGGTGCACAGGGCGGCGGCCTTGCGGCAGCCGGCACAGCGGGCGGCAACACAGTCACGGGCGTAGTGTCCCTGCAGCCCGCAGACACGGCACACGTACTGAGGGCACTGGGCCACCACGTGCCCCGGCTGGAGGCACATGCGGCAGAGGCGGACCTGGTTGTCGTGAGCGACACGAATGTAGCGGGGCCCCTCGGCCGTATCAAATCGGGCACTGTAGGGCAAGGACACCACGCCGGCCGGGAAACGCACCCTGACGCAGCGGGTGCCGTCAGTGACCTGAGTGCCGGGCAGGAGCCGACGGCGCACCGGGAGGATGGGCTCCACACCCCATGCCGCAAGGCGATCGAGGATGACCTGATCGGGCACATACGCAGGCAGGTGCAGAAAGGAGACCACGCGCTCCGCCTGACAGAGGCGTCTGACCAGGCAGAGCTTGCCCTGTACGGTGAGGCCGCCCTCAACGAGCTCGATGTACTCGGGGGCGGTGAAGGTAACCTCAACTGCCACATTAGGGGACGGGCACACGGCCAGCAGGGCGTCCTTCGGCACCAACAACAATATCGCCTTAGCCACCTCAAGCAAAGGCACGCTGTCAAACGCACTCAGGTCCACGGAGGCAGTGGCCTCCTTAGTATAAGGCCCCTTCGGGGCAGGGCCCTCGTCCCAGGCACCCCGCGAAGCCGCACCCTGACGCAGGACGCCCGCTCGCACCCCCGTGCCCACGCGCACACCTGCACCCGCCCGCTGCGCCCGACCGGCCTGAGCCACCCTCCCAGCATAGCTGTCGGGCGGAGAGACGGCACCGCCGACCCCCGCACCAGCACCAGCACCGGCCCCGCTGCTCACCTTGGCGGGCGCCACTCCCGGCCCAGAAGCCGCCGCTGCCGCCGCCGCCCTCTTTCGAGACACGACCTGCACCCACTCACCGGGCCCCCGGTCATCCAGACCAGGCGGCTCCACCGCCATATCTACCTCCATGTCCGCCCTACTAAAATCATCGAGTGAATTAACCGTATCAGCATCCAGCGCCCGTGCAGCCGCGGCTGCACGCGACACGTCATCACTTCCCACACCTCTGAACGCCCGTGCAGCGGCGGCTGCACGCGACGTGGACGGCTGCGGCTGAGCAGCCATGATCAAACAATTAAGGGGAGGAGGGGGGCAACCAAGAAGGGAGCCCGGGGGACAAAACAAACAAGCAATCAAGGGGGAAAAAGAAAAGCCGGTAAATAATAAACGCGCAAAACACGGAAGTGGAAAACAAAACACAAGACCGGCGAAAAAAAATCGAATGACAAGCCTCTCTCCCTAGCATAATAAAACGGCCAGGGAGAGGGGAAACGAACTGGGGCAGAAAAGAAAAGAAACAGTGATCCAAAAACAAGGTAAACCAGAGCAAAACGGATGAAAAACGCGCACAGAAACGGAGGGCGAAAACAAAACACAAATCAGGGGCGAAATAAAGGGTGACAAGCCTCCCCCCCCGGCCCAAAATGAGGCCAGGGAGAGGGAAAACAGAACCAGACGAAACAGAAACTTAAGAAACGCCGAAATAAATGAAAAAAAGCCTAATTGGCAAACCAGGAAGTAAAACGCGCAGCGCGCAAAGAAAGCCAAACGAACAGAAATAAATGCAAAAAAAGACACTCAAAACGAGTGACAAGCCTCCCCCTCCGGCGCAACGAAGCGGCCAGGGAGAGGGGAGGCTAACCAAGGCAAAACTAAACCAAAACAGGTATTAAATAAAACGGAGAAAGAAACGGAAAACCAAGCAAACAGCAGAGACTAAAGAAAAACACCACCGCACACACGCACCACCACACACACGCACCACCACACACACACTGAGCCGCGCAGGATCAGGCACGATCATGCGCAGTCACAACGGTATGGCCGTAAGCGAGGGAAGCGGCCAGAATCTCCTTTTGTTTTCAGTTGAGGGTTTATTGAGAGTCGCACCGAGAGAAGAGCAGACGTCGATGCGGCATTGATGTCAAGATGTCTTTGAGAAAGTAGTTCTTAAAATGAGGAAGAAAGCGGTGAGTTGTATTCGATTGCTACGAGTACTTTCTGCAAAAGTGGGCTACGGTCATTGTACAAATAAAGGTAGTTTGTGAAATGAAAGGGGAGTGACATCTTTACATTCGTGGCAAGACGCAGGGCCCTCTGGATAAGGTGAAAGTAAGAAAAAGCTTACGGCACTTGGTAATCCCAGGCAGTCTCCCAACCAAGTACTAACCAAGCCCGGCCCCGCTTAGCTTCCGAGATCAGACGAGATCGGGCGCAGTCGGAACGGTATGGCCGTAAGCGAGGGAAGCAGCCAGAATCAGCCCTTTTGTTTTTAGTTGAGGGTTTATTGAGAGTCGCACCGAGAGAAGAGCAGACGTCGATGCGGCATTGATGTCAAGATGTCTTTGAGAAAGTCGTTATTAAAATGAGGAAGAAAGCGGTGAGTTGTATTCGATTGCTACGAGTACTTTCTGCAAAAGTGGGCTACCGTCATTGTACAAATAAAGGTAATTTGTGAAATGAAAGGGGAGTGACATCTTTACATTCGTGGCAAGACGCAGGGCCCTCTGGATAAAGTGAAAGTAAGAAAAAGCTTACGGCACTTGGTAATCCCAGGCAGTCTCCCAACCAAGTACTAACCAAGCCCGCCCCCGCTTAGCTTTCGAGATCAGACGAGATCGGGCGCAGTCAGAACGGTATGGCCGTAAGCAAGGTAAGCTGCCAGAATCAGCCCTTTTGTTTTCAGTTGAGGGTTTATTGAGAGTCGCACCGAGAGAAGAGCAGACGTCGATGCGGCATTGATGTCAAGATGTCTTTGAGAAAGTCGTTATTAAAATGAGGAAGAAAGCGGTGAGTTGTATACGATTGCTACTAGTACTTTCTGCAAAAGTGGGCTGCCGTCATTGTATAAATAAAGGTAATTTGTGAAATGAAAGGGGAGTGACATCTCTACATTCGTGGCAAGACGCAGGGCCCTCTGGATAAGGTGAAAGTAAGAAAAAGCTTACGGCACTTGGTAATCCCAGGCAGTCTCCCAGCCAAGTACTAACCAAGCCCGGCCCCGCTTAGCTTCCGAGATCAGATGAGATCGGGCGCAGTCGGAACGGTATGGCCGTAAGCGAGGGAAGCGGCCAGAATCAGCCCTTTTGTTTTTAGTTGAGGGTTTATTGAGAGTCGCACCGAGAGAAGAGCAGACGTCGATGCGGCATTGATGTCAAGATGTCTTTGAGAAAGCCGTTCTTAAAATGAGGAAGAAAGCGGTGAGTTGTATACGATTGCTACGAGTACTTTCTGCAAAAGCGGGCTACCGTCATTGTACAAATAAAGGTAATTTGTGAAATGAAAGGGGAGTGACATCTTTACATTCGTGGCAAGACGCAGGGCCCTCTGGATAAGGTGAAAGTAAGAAAAAGCTTACGGCACTTGGTAATCCCAGGCAGTCTCCCAACCAAGTACTAACCAAGCCCGGCCCCGCTTAGCTTCCGAGATCAGACGAGATCGGGCGCAGTCGGAACGGAATGGCCGTAAGCGAGGGAAGCGGCCAGAATCAGCCCTTTTGTTTTCAGTTGAGGGTTTATTGAGAGTCGCACCGAGAGAAGAGCAGACGTCGATGCAGCATTGATGTCAAGATGTCTTTGAGAAAGTCGTTATTAAAGTGAGGAAGAAAGCGGTGAGTTGTATACGATTGCTACGAGTACTTTCTGCAAAAGTGGCCTGGGACTGCCGTCGTTGTACAAATAAAGGTAATTTGTGAAATGAAAGGGGAGTGACATCTTTACATTCGTGGCAAGACGCACGGCCTTCTGGATAAAGTGAAAGTAAGAAACAGCTTACGGCACTTGGTAATCCCAGGCAGTCTCCCAACCAAGTACTAACCAAGCCCGGCCCCGCTTAGCTTCCGAGATCAAACGAGATCGGGCGCAGTCGGAACGGTATGGCCGTAAGCGAGGGAAGCGGCCAGAATCAGCCCTTTTCTTTTCAGTTGAGGGTTTATTGAGAGTCGCACCGAGAGAAGAGCAGACGTCGATGCGGCATTGATGTCAAGATGTCTTTGAGAAAGTCGTTATTAAAATGAGGAAGAAAGCGGTGAGTTGTATACGATTGCTACGAGTACTTTCTGCAAAAGTGGGCTCGGACTGCCGTCGTTGTACAAATAAAGGCAATTTGTGAAATGAAAGGGGAGTGACATCTTTACATTATGGCAACACGCAGGGCCCTCTGGATAAAGTGAAAGTAAGAAAAAGCTAACGGCACTTGGTAATCCCAAGCAGTCTCCCTAACAAGTACTAACCAAGCCCGGCCCCGCTTAGCTTCCGAGATCAGACGAGATCGGGCGCAGTCGGAACGGTATGGCCGTAAGCGAGGGAAGCGGCCAGAATCAGCCCTTTTGTTTTCAGTTGAGGGTTTATTGAGAGTCGCACCGAGAGAAGAGCAGACGTCGATGCGGCATTGATGTCAAGATGTCTTTGAGAAAGTCGTTATTAAAATGAGGAAGAAAGCGGTGAGTTGTATACGATTGCTACGAGTACTTTCTGCAAAAGTGGGCTCGGACTGCCGTCGTTGTACAAATAAAGGCAATTTGTGAAATGAAAGGGGAGTGACATCTTTACATTATGGCAACACGCAGGGCCCTCTGGATAAAGTGAAAGTAAGAAAAAGCTTACGGCACTTGGTAATCCCAAGCAGTCTCCCTAACAAGTACTAACCAAGCCCGGCCCCGCTTAGCTTCCGAGATCAGACGAGATCGGGCGCAGTCGGAACGGTATGGCCGTAAGCGTGGGAAACGGCCAGAATCAGCCCTTTTGTTTTCAGTTGAGGGTTTATTGAGAGTCGCACCGAGAGAAGAGCAGACGGCGATGCGACATTGATGTCAAGATGTCTTTGAGAAAGTCGTTCTTAAAATGAGGAAGAAAGCGGTGAATTGTATACGATTGCTACGAGTACTTTCTGCAAAAGTGGGCTGCCGTCGTTATACAAATAATGGTAATTCGTGAAATGAATGGGGAGTGACATCTTTACATTCGTGGCAAGATGCAGGGCCCTCTGGATAAAGTGAAAGTAAGAAAAAGCTTACGGCACTTGGTAATCCCAAGCAGTCTCCCAACCAAGTACTAACCAAGCCCGGCCCCGCTTACCTTCCGAAAGCAGACGAGATCGGGCGCAGTCGGAAGGGAATGGACGTAAGTGAGGGAAGCTGCCAGAATCAGCACTTTTGTTTTCAGTTGAGGGTTAATTGAGAGTGGCACCGAGAGAAGAGCAGACGTCGATGCGGCATTGATGTCAAGATGTCTTTGAGAAAGTCGTTCTTAAAATGAGGAAGAAAGCGGTGAGTTGTATACGATTGCTACGAGTACTTTCTGCAAAAGTGGGCGGGGACAGCCGTCGTTGTACAAATAAAGATACTTTGTGAAATGATAGGGGAGTGACAGCTTTACATTCGTGGTAAGACGCTGGGCTCTCGGGATAAAGTGAAAGTAAGAAAAAGCTTACGGCACTTGGTAATCCCAGGCAGTCTCCCAACCAAGTACTAACCAAGCCCGGCCCCGCTTAGCTTCCGAGATCAGACGAGATCGGGCGCAGTCGAAACGGAATGGCCGTAAGCGAGGGAAGCGGCCAGAATCAGCCCTTTTGTTTTCAGTTGAGGGTTTATTGAGAGTCGCACCGAGAGAAGAGCAGACGTCGATGCAGCATTGATGTCAAGATGTCTTTGAGAAAGTCGTTATTAAAGTGAGGAAGAAAGCGGTGAGTTGTATATGATTGCTACGAGTACTTTCTGCAAAAGTGGCCTGGGACTGCCGTCGTTGTACAAATAAAGGTAATTTGTGAAATGAAAGGGGAGTGACATCTTTACATTCGTGGCAAGACGCACGGCCTTCTGGATAAAGTGAAAGTAAGAAACAGCTTACGGCACTTGGTAATCCCAGGCAGTCTCCCAACCAAGTACTAACCAAGCCCGGCCCCGCTTAGCTTCCGAGATCAAACGAGATCGGGCGCAGTCGGAACGGTATGGCCGTAAGCGAGGTAAGCGGCCAGAATCAGCCCTTTTCTTTTCAGTTGAGGGTTTATTGAGAGTCGCACCGAGAGAAGAGCAGACGTCGATGCGGTATTGATGTCAAGATGTCTTTGAGAAAGTCGTTATTAAAATGAGGAAGAAAGCGGTGAGTTGTATACGATTGCTACGAGTACTTTCTGCAAAAGTGGGCTGCCGTCGTTATACAAATCAAGGTAATTTGTGAAATGAATGGGGAGTGACATCTTTACATTCGTGGCAAGATGCAGGGCCCTCTGGATAAAGTGAAAGTAAGAAAAAGCTTACGGCACTTGGTAATCCCAAGCAGTCTCCCAACCAAGTACTAACCAAGCCCGGCCCCGCTTACTATCCGAAAGCAGACGAGATCGGGCGCAGTCGGAAGGGAATGGACGTAAGTGAGGGAAGCTGCCAGTATCAGCACTTTTGTTTTCAGTTGAGGGTTAATTGAGAGTGGCACCGAGAGAAGAGCAGATGTCGATGCGGCATTGATGTCAAGATGTCTTTGAGAAAGTCGTTCTTAAAATGAGGAAGAAAGCGGTGAGTTGTATACGATTGCTACGAGTACTTTCAGCAAAAGTTGGCTGAGACTGCCGTCGTTGTAGAAATAAAGGTAATTCGTGAAATGAAAGAGGAGTGACATCTTTACATTCGTGGCAAGACGCAGGGCCCTCTGGATAAGGTGAAAGTAAGAAAAACCTTACGGCACTTGGTAATCCCAGGCAGTCTCCCAACCAAGTATTAACCAAGCCCGGTCCCGCTTAGCTTCCGAGATCAGAGGAGATCGGGCGCAGTCGGAACGGTATGGCCGTAAGCGAGGGAAGCGGCCAGAATCAGCCCTTTTGTTTTCAGTTGAGGGTTTATTGAGAGTCGCACCGAGAGAAGAGCAGACGTCGATGCGGCATTGATGTCAAGATGTCTTTGAGAAAGTCGTTATTAAAATGAGGAAGAAAGCGGTGAGTTGTATACGATTGCTACGAGTACTTTCTGCAAAATTGGGCGGGGACTGCCGTCGTTGTACAAATAAAGATACTTTGTGAAATGAAAGGGGAGTGATATCTTTACATTCGTGGCAAGACGCAGGGCCCTCTGGATAAGGTGAAAGTAAGAAAAAGCTTACAGCACTTGGTAATCCCAGGCAGTCTCCCAACCAAGTACTAACCAAGCCCGGCCCCGCTTAGCTTCCGAGATCAGACGAGATCGGGCGCAGTCGGATCGGTATGGCCGTAAGCGAGGGAAGCGGCCAGAATCAGCCCTTTTGTTTTCAGTTGAGGGTTTATTGAGAGTCACACCGAGAGAAGAGCAGACGTCGATGCCGCATTGATATCAAGATGTCTTTGAGAAAGTCGTTATTAAAATGAGGAAGAAAGCGGTGAGTTGTATACGATTGCTACGAGTACTTTCTGCAAAAGTGGGCTCGGACTGCTGTCGTTGTACAAATAAAGGTAATTTGTGAAATGAAAGGGGAGTGACATCTTTACATTATGGCAACACGCAGGGCCCTCTGGATAAAGTGAAAGTAAGAAAAAGCTTACGGCACTTGGTAATCCCAAGCAGTCTCCCTACCAAGTACTAACCAAGCCCGGCCCCGCTTAGCTTCCGAGATCAGACGAGATCGGGCGCAGTCGGAACGGTATGGCCGTAAGCGAGGGAAGCGGCCAGAATCAGCCCTTTTGTTTTCAGTTGAGGGTTTATTGAGAGTCGCACCGAGAGAAGAGCAGACGGCGATGCGACATTGATGTCAAGATGTCTTTGAGAAAGTCGTTCTTAAAATGAGGAAGAAAGCGGTGAATTGTATACGATTGCTACGAGTACTTTCTGCAAAAGTGGGCTGCCGTCGTTATACAAATCAAGGTAATTTGTGAAATGAATGGGGAGTGACATCTTTACATTCGTGGCAAGATGCAGGGCCCTCTGGATAAAGTGAAAGTAAGAAAAAGCTTACGGCACTTGGTAATCCCAAGCAGTCTCCCAACCAAGTACTAACCAAGCCCGGCCCCGCTTACTATCCGAAAGCAGACGAGATCGGGCGCAGTCGGAAGGGAATGGACGTAAGTGAGGGAAGCTGCCAGAATCAGCACTTTTGTTTTCAGTTGAGGGTTAATTGAGAGTGGCACCGAGAGAAGAGCAGACGTCGATGCGGCATTGATGTCAAGATGTCTTTGAGAAAGTCGTTCTTAAAATGAGGAAGAAAGCGGTGAGTTGTATACGATTGCTACGAGTACTTTCTGCAAAAGTGGGCGGGGACAGCCGTCGTTGTACAAATAAAGATACTTTGTGAAATGATAGGGGAGTGACAGCTTTACATTCGTGGTAAGACGCTGGGCTCTCGGGATAAAGTGAAAGTAAGAAAAAGCTTACGGCACTTGGTAATCCCAGGCAGTCTCCCAACCAAGTACTAACCAAGCCCGGCCCCGCTTAGCTTCCGAGATCAGACGAGATCGGGCGCAGTCGGAACGGTATGGCCGTAAGCGAGGGAAGCGGCCAGAATCAGCCCTTTTGTTTTCAGTTGAGGGTTTATTGAGAGTCGCACCGAGAGAAGAGCAGACGTCGATGCAGCATTGATGTCAAGATGTCTTTGAGAAGTCGTTATTAAAGTGAGGAAGAAAGCGATGAGTTGTATACGATTGCTACGAGTACTTTCTGCAAAAGTGGCCTGGGACTGCCGTCGTTGTACAAATAAAGGTAATTTGTGAAATGAAAGGGGAGTGACATCTTTACATTCGTGGCAAGACGCACGGCCTTCTGGATACAGTGAAAGTAAGAAACAGCTTACGGCACTTGGTAATCCCAGGCAGTCTCCCAACCAAGTACTAACCAAGCCCGGCCCCGCTTAGCTTCCGAGATCAAACGAGATCGGGCGCAGTCGGAACGGTATGGCCGTAAGCGAGGGAAGCGGCCAGAATCAGCCCTTTTCTTTTCAGTTGAGGGTTTATTGAGAGTCGCACCGAGAGAAGAGCAGACGTCGATGCGGCATTGATGTCAAGATGTCTTTGAGGAAGTCGTTATTAAAATGAGGAAGAAAGCGGTGAGTTGTATACGATTGCTACGAGTACTTTCTGCAAAAGTGGGCTCGGACTGCTGTCGTTGTACAAATAAAGGTAATTTGTGAAATGAAAGGGGAGTGACATCTTTACATTATGGCAACACGCAGGGCCCTCTGGATAAAGTGAAAGTAAGAAAAAGCTTACGGCACTTGGTAATCCCAAGCAGTCTCCCTACCAAGTACTAACCAAGCCCGGCCCCGCTTAGCTTCCGAGATCAGACGAGATCGGGCGCAGTCGGAACGGTATGGCCGTAAGCGAGGGAAGCAGCCAGAATCAGCCCTTTTGTTTTCAGTTGAGGGTTTATTGAGAGTCGCACCGAGAGAGGAGCAGACGGCGATGCGACATTGATGTCAAGATGTCTTTGAGAAAGTCGTTCTTAAAATGAGGAAGAAAGCGGTGAATTGTATACGATTGCTACGAGTACTTTCTGCAAAAGTGGGCTGCCGTCGTTATACAAATCAAGGTAATTTGTGAAATGAATGGGGAGTGACATCTTTACATTCGTGGCAAGATGCAGGGCCCTCTGGATAAAGTGAAAGTAAGAAAAAGCTTACGGCACTTGGTAATCCCAAGCAGTCTCCCAACCAAGTACTAACCAAGCCCGGCCCCGCTTACTATCCGAAAGCAGACGAGATCGGGCGCAGTCGGAAGGGAATGGACGTAAGTGAGGGAAGCTGCCAGTATCAGCACTTTTGTTTTCAGTTGAGGGTTAATTGAGAGTGGCACCGAGAGAAGAGCAGATGTCGATGCGGCATTGATGTCAAGATGTCTTTGAGAAAGTCGTTCTTAAAATGAGGAAGAAAGCGGTGAGTTGTATACGATTGCTACGAGTACTTTCTGCAAAAGTTGGCTGAGACTGCCGTCGTTGTAGAAATAAAGGTAATTCGTGAAATGAAAGAGGAGTGACATCTTTACATTCGTGGCAAGACGCAGGGCCCTCTGGATAAGGTGAAAGTAAGAAAAAGCTTACGGCACTTGGTAATCCCAGGCAGTCTCCCAACCAAGTATTAACCAAGCCCGGTCCCGCTTAGCTTCCGAGATCAGAGGAGATCGGGCGCAGTCGGAACGGTATGGCCGTAAGCGAGGGAAGCGGCCAGAATCAGCCCTTTTGTTTTCAGTTGAGGGTTTATTGAGAGTCGCACCGAGAGAAGAGCAGACGTCGATGCGGCATTGATGTCAAGATGTCTTTGAGAAAGTCGTTATTAAAATGAGGAAGAAAGCGGTGAGTTGTATACGATTGCTACGAGTACTTTCTGCAAAATTGGGCGGGGACTGCCGTCGTTGTACAAATAAAGATACTTTGTGAAATGAAAGGGGAGTGATATCTTTACATTCGTGGCAAGACGCAGGGCCCTCTGGATAAGGTGAAAGTAAGAAAAAGCTTACAGCACTTGGTAATCCCAGGCAGTCTCCCAACCAAGTACTAACCAAGCCCGGCCCCGCTTAGCTTCCAAGATCAGACGAGATCGGGCGCAGTCGGATCGGTATGGCCGTAAGCGAGGGAAGCGGCCAGAATCAGCCCTTTTGTTTTCAGTTGAGGGTTTATTGAGAGTCACACCGAGAGAAGAGCAGACGTCGATGCCGCATTGATATCAAGATGTCTTTGAGAAAGTCGTTATTAAAATGAGGAAGAAAGCGGTGAGTTGTATACGATTGCTACGAGTACTTTCTGCAAAAGTGGGCTCGGACTGCTGTCGTTGTACAAATAAAGGTAATTTGTGAAATGAAAGGGGAGTGACATCTTTACATTATGGCAACACGCAAGGCCCTCTGGATAAAGTGAAAGTAAGAAAAAGCTTACGGCACTTGGTAATCCCAAGCAGTCTCCCTACCCAGTACTAACCAAGCCCGGCCCCGCTTAGCTTCCGAGATCAGACGAGATCGGGCGCAGTCGGAACGGTATGGCCGTAAGCGAGGGAAGCGGCCAGAATCAGCCCTTTTGTTTTCAGTTGAGGGTTTATTGAGAGTCGCACCGAGAGAAGAGCAGACGGCGATGCGACATTGATGTCAAGATGTCTTTGAGAAAGTCGTTCTTAAAATGAGGAAGAAAGCGGTGAATTGTATACGATTGCTACGAGTACTTTCTGCAAAAGTGGGCTGCCGTCGTTATACAAATCAAGGTAATTTGTGAAATGAATGGGGAGTGACATCTTTACATTCGTGGCAAGATGCAGGGCCCTCTGGATAAAGTGAAAGTAAGAAAAAGCTTACGGCACTTGGTAATCCCAAGCAGTCTCCCAACCAAGTACTAACCAAGCCCGGCCCCGCTTACTATCCGAAAGCAGACGAGATCGGGCGCAGTCGGAAGGGAATGGACGTAAGTGAGGGAAGCTGCCAGTATCAGCACTTTTGTTTTCAGTTGAGGGTTAATTGAGAGTGGCACCGAGAGAAGAGCAGATGTCGATGCGGCATTGATGTCAAGATGTCTTTGAGAAAGTCGTTCTTAAAATGAGGAAGAAAGCGGTGAGTTGTATACGATTGCTACGAGTACTTTCTGCAAAAGTTGGCTGAGACTGCCGTCGTTGTAGAAATAAAGGTAATTCGTGAAATGAAAGAGGAGTGACATCTTTACATTCGTGGCAAGACGCAGGGCCCTCTGGATAAGGTGAAAGTAAGAAAAAGCTTACGGCACTTGGTAATCCCAGGCAGTCTCCCAACCAAATATTAACCAAGCCCGGTCCCGCTTAGCTTCCGAGATCAGAGGAGATCGGGCGCAGTCGGAACGGTATGGCCGTAAGCGAGGGAAGCGGCCAGAATCAGCCCTTTTGTTTTCAGTTGAGGGTTTATTGAGAGTCGCACCGAGAGAAGAGCAGACGTCGATGCGGCATTGATGTCAAGATGTCTTTGAGAAAGTCGTTATTAAAATGAGGAAGAAAGCGGTGAGTTGTATACGATTGCTACGAGTACTTTCTGCAAAAGTGGGCTCGGACTGCTGTCGTTGTACAAATAAAGGTAATTTGTGAAATGAAAGGGGAGTGACATCTTTACATTATGGCAACACGCAAGGCCCTCTGGATAAAGTGAAAGTAAGAAAAAGCTTACGGCACTTGGTAATCCCAAGCAGTCTCCCTACCAAGTACTAACCAAGCCCGGCCCCGCTTAGCTTCCGAGATCAGACGAGATCGGGCGCAGTCGGAACGGTATGGCCGTAAGCGAGGGAAGCGGCCAGAATCAGCCCTTTTGTTTTCAGTTGAGGGTTTATTGAGAGTCGCACCGAGAGAAGAGCAGACGGCGATGCGACATTGATGTCATGATGTCTTTGAGAAAGTCGTTCTTAAAATGAGGAAGAAAGCGGTGAATTGTATACGATTGCTACGAGTACTTTCTGCAAAAGTGGGCTGCCGTCGTTATACAAATCAAGGTAATTTGTGAAATGAATGGGGAGTGACATCTTTACATTCGTGGCAAGATGCAGGGCCCTCTGGATAAAGTGAAAGTAAGAAAAAGCTTACGGCACTTGGTAATCCCAAGCAGTCTCCCAACCAAGTACTAACCAAGCCCGGCCCCGCTTACTATCCGAAAGCAGACGAGATCGGGCGCAGTCGGAAGGGAATGGACGTAAGTGAGGGAAGCTGCCAGTATCAGCACTTTTGTTTTCAGTTGAGGGTTAATTGAGAGTGGCACCGAGAGAAGAGCAGATGTCGATGCGGCATTGATGTCAAGATGTCTTTGAGAAAGTCGTTCTTAAAATGAGGAAGAAAGCGGTGAGTTGTATACGATTGCTACGAGTACTTTCTGCAAAAGTTGGCTGAGACTGCCGTCGTTGTAGAAATAAAGGTAATTCGTGAAATGAAAGAGGAGTGACATCTTTACATTCGTGGCAAGACGCAGGGCCCTCTGGATAAGGTGAAAGTAAGAAAAAGCTTACGGCACTTGGTAATCCCAGGCAGTCTCCCAACCAAATATTAACCAAGCCCGGTCCCGCTTAGCTTCCGAGATCAGAGGAGATCGGGCGCAGTCGGAACGGTATGGCCGTAAGCGAGGGAAGCGGCCAGAATCAGCCCTTTTGTTTTCAGTTGAGGGTTTATTGAGAGTCGCACCGAGAGAAGAGCAGACGTCGATGCGGCATTGATGTCAAGATGTCTTTGAGAAAGTCGTTATTAAAATGAGGAAGAAAGCGGTGAGTTGTATACGATTGCTACGAGTACTTTCTGCAAAATTGGGCGGGGACTGCCGTCGTTGTACAAATAAAGATACTTTGTGAAATGAAAGGGGAGTGACATCTTTACATTATGGCAACACGCAAGGCCCTCTGGATAAAGTGAAAGTAAGAAAAAGCTTATGGCACTTGGTAATCCCAAGCAGTCTCCCTACCAAGTACTAACCAAGCCCGGCCCCGCTTAGCTTCCGAGATCAGACGAGATCGGGCGCAGTCGGAACGGTATGGCCGTAAGCGAGGGAAGCGGCCAGAATCAGCCCTTTTGTTTTCAGTTGAGGGTTTATTGAGAGTCGCACCGAGAGAAGAGCAGACGGCGATGCGACATTGATGTCATGATGTCTTTGAGAAAGTCGTTCTTAAAATGAGGAAGAAAGCGGTGAATTGTATACGATTGCTACGAGTACTTTCTGCAAAAGTGGGCTGCCGTCGTTATACAAATCAAGGTAATTTGTGAAATGAATGGGGAGTGACATCTTTACATTCGTGGCAAGATGCAGGGCCCTCTGGATAAAGTGAAAGTAAGAAAAAGCTTACGGCACTTGGTAATCCCAAGCAGTCTCCCAACCAAGTACTAACCAAGCCCGGCCCCGCTTACTATCCGAAAGCAGACGAGATCGGGCGCAGTCGGAAGGGAATGGACGTAAGTGAGGGAAGCTGCCAGTATCAGCACTTTTGTTTTCAGTTGAGGGTTAATTGAGAGTGGCACCGAGAGAAGAGCAGATGTCGATGCGGCATTGATGTCAAGATGTCTTTGAGAAAGTCGTTCTTAAAATGAGGAAGAAAGCGGTGAGTTGTATACGATTGCTACGAGTACTTTCTGCAAAAGTTGGCTGAGACTGCCGTCGTTGTAGAAATAAAGGTAATTCGTGAAATGAAAGAGGAGTGACATCTTTACATTTGTGGCAAGACGCAGGGCCCTCTGGATAAGGTGAAAGTAAGAAAAAGCTTACGGCACTTGGTAATCCCAGGCAGTCTCCCAACCAAATATTAACCAAGCCCGGTCCCGCTTAGCTTCCGAGATCAGAGGAGATCGGGCGCAGTCGGAACGGTATGGCCGTAAGCGAGGGAAGCGGCCAGAATCAGCCCTTTTGTTTTCAGTTGAGGGTTTATTGAGAGTCGCACCGAGAGAAGAGCAGACGTCGATGCGGCATTGATGTCAAGATGTCTTTGAGAAAGTCGTTATTAAAATGAGGAAGAAAGCGGTGAGTTGTATACGATTGCTACGAGTACTTTCTGCAAAATTGGGCGGGGACTGCCGTCGTTGTACAAATAAAGATACTTTGTGAAATGAAAGGGGAGTGATATCTTTACATTCGTGGCAAGACGCAGGGCCCTCTGGATAAGGTGAAAGTAAGAAAAAGCTTACAGCACTTGGTAATCCCAGGCAGTCTCTCAACCAAGTACTAACCAAGCCCGGCCCCGCTTAGCTTCCGAGATCAGACGAGATCGGGCGCAGTCGGATCGGTATGGCCGTAAGCGAGGGAAGCGGCCAGAATCAGCCCTTTTGTTTTCAGTTGAGGGTTTATTGAGAGTCACACCGAGAGAAGAGCAGACGTCGATGCCGCATTGATATCAAGATGTCTTTGAGAAAGTCGTTATTAAAATGAGGAAGAAAGCGGTGAGTTGTATACGATTGCTACGAGTACTTTCTGCAAAAGTGGGCTGCCGTCGTTGTACAAATAAAGATACTTTGTGAAATGAATGGGGAGTGATATCTTTACATTCGTGGCAAGACGCAGGGCCCTCTGGATAAGGTGAAAGTAAGAAAAAGTTTACGGCACTTGGTAATCCCAGGCAGTCTCCCAACCAAGTATTGACCAAGCCCGGTCCCGCTTAGCTTCCGAGATCAGACGAGATCGGGCGCAGTCGGAACGGTATGGCCGTAAGCGAGGGAAGGGGCCAGAATCAGCCCTTTTGTTTTCAGTTGAGGGTTTATTGAGAGTCGCACCGAGAGAAGAGCAGACGGCGATGCGACATTGATGTCAAGATGTCTTTGAGAAAGTCGTTCTTAAAATGAGGAAGAAAGCGGTGAATTGTATACGATTGCTACGAGTACTTTCTGCAAAAGTGGGCTGCCGTCGTTATACAAATCAAGGTAATTTGTGAAATGAATGGGGAGTGACATCTTTACATTCGTGGCAAGATGCAGGGCCCTCTGGATAAAGTGAAAGTAAGAAAAAGCTTACGGCACTTGGTAATCCCAAGCAGTCTCCCAACCAAGTACTAACCAAGCCCGGCCCCGCTTACTATCCGAAAGCAGACGAGATCGGGCGCAGTCGGAAGGGAATGGACGTAAGTGAGGGAAGCTGCCAGTATCAGCACTTTTGTTTTCAGTTGAGGGTTAATTGAGAGTGGCACCGAGAGAAGAGCAGATGTCGATGCGGCATTGATGTCAAGATGTCTTTGAGAAAGTCGTTCTTAAAATGAGGAAGAAAGCGGTGAGTTGTATACGATTGCTACGAGTACTTTCTGCAAAAGTTGGCTGAGACTGCCGTCGTTGTAGAAATAAAGGTAATTCGTGAAATGAAAGAGGAGTGACATCTTTACATTCGTGGCAAGACGCAGGGCCCTCTGGATAAGGTGAAAGTAAGAAAAAGCTTACGGCACTTGGTAATCCCAGGCAGTCTCCCAACCAAGTATTAACCAAGCCCGGTCCCGCTTAGCTTCCGAGATCAGAGGAGATCGGGCGCAGTCGGAACGGTATGGCCGTAAGCGAGGGAAGCGGCCAGAATCAGCCCTTTTGTTTTCAGTTGAGGGTTTATTGAGAGTCGCACCGAGAGAAGAGCAGACGTCGATGCGGCATTGATGTCAAGATGTCTTTGAGAAAGTCGTTATTAAAATGAGGAAGAAAGCGGTGAGTTGTATACGATTGCTACGAGTACTTTCTGCAAAATTGGGCGGGGACTGCCGTCGTTGTACAAATAAAGATACTTTGTGAAATGAAAGGGGAGTGATATCTTTACATTCGTGGCAAGACGCAGGGCCCTCTGGATAAGGTGAAAGTAAGAAAAAGCTTACAGCACTTGGTAATCCCAGGCAGTCTCCCAACCAAGTACTAACCAAGCCCGGCCCCGCTTAGCTTCCGAGATCAGACGAGATCGGGCGCCGTTTTTTTTTTTATTAAACCACTCAGAATGACATCACCACACATACACCACAGCAGGGGGGCAGTACAGAGAGAGGGGCCAGGGACCGGGCCAAGCCCACGACCCAAGACCCCTACTCACAGGGTGCAGCTGTCTTCATCATGGAGGTGTGGTTTTAATAAAAAAAAAGCACAACACAACACAATAAAAGCCAATCAATGAAACGTCCAATTAAAAGAGGAGCAAGGGGAACTAAAGACAAACACAGAACACAAACAACAAGCAGCACGAAAACCCACCCACACACAACCCATGCAAAGAAAACAACCCAGGGAACCCAACCAAAACAGGGAAACGGAAAGAAAGCAAACAGCCCACCCTCAAAACACATCCCAAACCAAACGCCCACCCACAACAGAAACAAAAGGAACCCGGTTCAGGGCATGTCATGAGGCCCGGCAGACACCTTGGATAAAACCAGTCGATAACGGCACATTAAAACCGGATCTAAAACCACGCCCTCATTGTGCCGCCACTGCTAAAAACAGGTTAAGAAAGGTGCTGGCGGGGTGGACCTTGGGGACACCAAACAGGAACATGACCTGCCACCCCGCCTCGGTAAAAACAGGCACGGGCCCCACCGCCCCGGCTATCTTGTCCAGCACCTCCAGTGCCCAGACAATAAAATCAGATAACTGTGGAGAGCCAAAGAACAAGTGTGTGCGGCCCTCCTCCACATCCCGGCACACTGGGCAGAGTGTAGACGCAGCAAAGCCCAGTCTATACAGCCACTTCATTGACCATAGGGCATTGTGCCGCTGTCTGAAATCAAAATGAGCCAGGGCAGGGTCTGTCGGGCAGACCAGCACGTTCCCCCACAACAGGTCAGGCCCCATGGCAGTGAAGCACCTGCTCCAAAACTCCTGCGCCACTGGGGCAATGAAAGCGTGCTGCCTGTAGAGGCGGGCAAAGTCACAGGTGGCACACGCCCCCAAGGGGACGAGTGACCCGGACAGCCGCCTCACGTACACCACGGGGAAACGAGGGGCCACATATCGCTCGATGTCGCGCACCCAGTCAGCGGGGAGGGCAGCCCTAGCCGCCAGACATTGCCTGGCTACAGTGACCCTGGAGGCCTTCTTGGCCACAGCCTCGACCTGGTCAAAGACGGCCGCGGGAGGCAGGAAGCCAGGGCGCACCTCATAGAAGAGGTCTCGCACCTGACGCACTCCGGCCTCCCACCAGTGCCGGAACTCCAGGGGCCGCCCACCGGAGAGGACGTGCGGGTTGAGTAGCAGCGGCTGCTGCCCCTCAGGCACCACCACAGTGTGCTCCTGGAACTCCGCCCACGCCAACAGGAGCTGCGCATAGAGGGAGGGGATGCCTCGCACCATGCCGGGCCGGAGGCGCATCCAAAGGACGTCCTCCTTTGGCCTGCAACATCCGCACACACAGGGCCTTGGCCTGAACCAGAGGGCCCAGGAGGGCCAAACAAAGTAGCGTAAGCCACCATGACTCTGCCACCCCCCCACAGAGGAAGCGCAGGGCGGCCGCCCGCAACCTGCCGTAGTGTCCGTGAGGCAGGTGAGTCACGCTCAGGTGATACCACAGCACGGATAACACCAATGCGTTCAACAGGAACACCCGCTGCTGCAGAGAGAGGAGACGGCCCGACCACCCGGCCAGCCGCCGCTCCACAGCACCCGTGAGATTGTCCCACATCCTCCCCATCGTGACCTCGGCGCTCCTCCCGAGCAGCACACCCAGGAGGCGCACCTCCCCCTCGGCCTCAGTCAGCCCCAGCTCAGCGGGCAGAGGCCCAGCCGAGCCGAGCCGCAGGTAGACTGACTTCTGCAGGTTCACCCTGGCCCCAGTGATATCACAGTACTGCTGCGCAATGCAGCCCCCACGCTGGCCCCGTCGGGCCACCAAGTAACCGGGCGTACCCGCCGTCTCCATGAAACCCACCGCCGCCTGCACATCCCGGACAGTGTCCAGGATGGTGCGGCCCGTCACCCCGTACGTCTGGGTGGTGCGGATGAGAGACGGCAGCACCCGACTGAGCTGGGAGGCCAAGACCGAGGCCAACACCTTGTAATCGGTGTTGAGCATGGTGAGGGGCCTGTAATTAGCCAGCTCCCCCCTGTCTCCCGTGTGCTTAAAGAGCATCTTAATCACACCCAGCCGGATGGTGCCGTGCATCGCACCGCGGGCAAGGACGTCACTATAAAGGGCCTGCAAGATGGGCACCAGCTCCCCCTTAACCCTTTGGGGTCTAGGGGTAGGAAACACACTTTCACTGACTGGGGCATGATCACACATTTCTTCAAATATCATAAACTTAATTCATGGCAAATAAATTATTTCTTATATATTTGTTTTGCCATTACACTCATCTTTATTTTAATATATATTGTAAATATGTCAGATTTTTGTTAAGTTTGAAATTTGACATCAAAGTATAGACATTGCAAAATGCAGTTTGGAACACTTGCAGAAACATTATAAAAGAACATAGTAAGCAATGCTGGCAGTTTGTTTTGATCCCAGATATCTGATCACCAAAGTCTTGGCTACATGAAGATGACTAAATGGTGTAGATGCAACATTCATTTGGAAAAATAAATAAGAAAAACCTAACTCATGTCACTATTTCTGGCTCCTTTCATTGAATATGTAGCAACTTTCATGTGTATGAATGAGCCATTGTCACCTGGCCACGTCCCCAACCCCCTTTTATGGCGCTGAAGGGGATGTATCTGGATCGCGTTGCACCGTTGCGCTGTTAATCAAATTACCATGCGAATGCGATTTGAATACGCGCTAATGCGGCTATTTATAATGTGAATAGCGATCTTCAGGTGAGAGCGGCACTACACGCCCCCGATGCAGGTAAAACAAAGTAAGATGACATGGTTTACTTTTCTGCCGATTTAACCTAATTAGAAAAACTTTAATACTTCCGACAATGGACGTTTTGAAAAGAAGACAGATTACGGATTTAGCCAGGGTTTTTTTCATGATTCTACATTAAGATTTCAGCGAGATATAAACTGAAATATATCGACGACTGAAATATATCGACGACTGAAATATATCGACGACATACTCGACCCCAGAGAGTTAAAGACCCTGTAAAAGTCTGCCGTGAGGCCGTCAGAGCCGGGACACTTCTGCGGCCGTAGCCGGTCAATGGCTGCCCCGATCTCATCACAGAACAAGGGGGCGTCACACAGGGCGACGCTCTCGGGCGAGAGGCGCGCCTCAAGCAGCCCCGCGAGGGGGGAGAGGGCGTCCAGATCGCTGGTGAACATGGCGGCCCAGTAATCCCGCACGACGTGTAGGACACCAACTGGCCGTCCGGGCAGCGCACCGACCGGAGCAGCCTCGCAGCCCCCCTGGACTCCTCCAACACCTTGAAGTAGCACGGGGAGAGCTCCCCAGGAGCGACGAAACACACCCCGCTCCGCAACGCCACCCCGGCATGCCCCTGCTCAGAGAGGAGAGCCAGCTCATTCTGCAGGGCCGAGACCCGCACGGGATCCCCTGCATCCTGCTCGAGCGCCATCAGTTCCAGCTGGAGGTCACGCAGCAAGGCACGCTCCTTCCGCCGAAAGCGTCCGGCCGCGGCCCTACCGGCAGCCTGCAAAACGGTCGCCACCTCCCGCTTTAACAATTCCCACCCCGCCTGAATGTCGAGGGAGAACAGGGGCGACCGCACCCCAGTCCACAATGCGAAGCTAACCTTATCAGTAACGGTACCATCGCTTAAGAGGGAGGGGTTGAGGATCCACGTGCCTCGCCCGCGCTGCACCTCCCCAGAGTCGAGTGTGCAGAGGAAGTAGTCGTGATCGCTCACGAGACACTCCCGATAGAACACCGTACGGACACGGGCAGCGACAGCAGGGGACACCAAAGCGTAGTCCAGCCTGCTGCCGTGCATCACGCCCCGGACACGCTGCGTCCTGGAAAGGACACGACGGTCAGGGTTGCGATCCCTCCACAGGTCCGTGAGATGACAGACACGCATCAAGCGAAGGAGAGCTGCTCGCCCCACATCGGCCCGTATGACTACCCCCCTCCTTGGCCCAGGAGTGCAGCCCCCAGGCATTGAGGGAGGTCAGAGTCAGAATCATTGGGTTAAAAAAAAAAGTCTCTATTAGGCACCAGGCAGGGGACACATCACGCCGGACAAGACTGCAGCGCAGGAAGTAAAAGCCACACATACCAAGATAAAAGCGGGACGCTCCCAGCCGAAACGGCCCACCCAGATGGTGGAGTGATGTCACGGCAAACACCCAGGTAAAAGAAACATAAAACACAATAAGAATAATAAAAGAAACAATAAACAGAACCATAAATACAATAAATAGGTGGACTATAAGAAAAAACGAAAAACACAATCAACTAAAATGCATGGGACCTAGGGGACGGGGAAAAACGAGGGACGACAGCGGCGATAGCAGAGGGGGGGCATAAGGTGACACGGACACGTCGATATGATAATGAAAACAAAAAAAACCAAAACAAAACCGGGGCGGCAGAAAAGCAACACACAATCAAAGACAACACAAGCCAAGGGAGACATGAGTCCATGAAAAAGGGGGGTGGTGAAAATCAGTCCGTGTCGCCGCTGTCGTCATGACCCGGCTCGCAGCATGCATGGCCGCCAGGGCCGCCACCGCTGACTGCCGCCGCTCCTCCTGACGCCGCAGGGATTTGGACAGGCCCGGCAGAGGGGGCTGACGAGACGCCCCGGACCTAGACCCCATACAGAACCGTAATTTATGCGTGGTTTTACCCAGCTTGTTGATTGGCGATTTTCCCGAGTCATGCTGGATCCTCGGAGCGACGAAGGGGTCCGGGTCCAGGGCATCAATCTGCCGAAGAGTGTCAGTGCGGAAGGGGGGGATGCCAGACCAGGGCGACGCCAGGGGCCGGACAGATGGGTGCAGAGGGGAGGGGGGGCCATCCACAGTCCTACCCCCGGCCATCTGCGATGCCGGGCGCACTTCGTCCGCGGCCTGAGCTGCGGGATGGGACGGGGTCAGAGATGGGGGGGGGGGGGGCGGGCGGGGGCTCGTAGTAGAGGGACTGGGAGACAGGCAACGAAGGCACTGGCAGCTCCACAGGAACCGCAGCTCGGGAGGGCAGTGCCATGTGGTCAGCACCCGACGCCCCAATGAGGTCCTGTGCGGCCGGGGGGTCTCCGGCCCCCCCAAAAAGCACAGCGTCCACCCCCAAGAGGGCACCCCCACTCACCTCCCCCGGCAGGCCGGCTTTGGTGTCAGCACCGCAGGAGCGGTGGTCTTCTGCAGCGGGTTCCAGGCAGTCGGCGGCAGCAACAACAGGGGATGGTGGCAGCAGTGCGAGGGTCCTGCAGGCGAGAGAGAGACATCCCCTTCTCCCCCCCCCACGTGAGAGCCCGGGTCAACCCCGTCCCTGGCAGCGGAGGCCTCCCCTCCCGACCAGGGGCGCCGGAGCAGGCTCACAGAGCGGCGGCCATGCGGCAGCTGGCACAGCGGGCGGCAACACAATCGCGGGCGTAGTGCCCCTGCAGCCCGCAGACACGGCAGACATACTGGGGGCATATCCGGCAGAGGCGGACCTGGTTATCATGGGCGACCCGTATATAGCGGGGCCCCTCGGCCGTGTCAAAACGGGCACTGTAGGGCAAGGACACCACGCCGGTCGGGAAACGCACCCTGACGCAGCGGGTGCCGTCAGTGACCTGAGTGCCGGGCAGGAGCCGACGGCGCACCGGGAGGATGGGCTCCACTCCCCATGCCGTGAGGCGATCGAGGACGACCTGGTCGGGCACATATGCAGGCAGGTGCAAAAAGGAGACCATGCGCTCCGCCTGACAGAGGCGTCTGACCGGGCATAGCTTGCCCTGTATGGTGAGTCCGCCCTCAATCAGCTCGATATACTCAGGGGCGGTGAAGGTAACCTCCACTGCTACATTAGGGGCCGGGCATACGGCCAGCAGGGCTTCCTTCGACACCAACAGTAATATCGCCTTCGCTACCTCAAGCAAAGGCACGCTGTCAAACGCACTCATGTCTATGGAGACAGTGGCCTCCTTAGTATATGGCCCCTTCGGGCCGGGAGTCGTGTCCCAGGCTCCGGGCAGAGCCGCACCTTGGCGCAGGACACCCGCACGCACCCCCGTGCCAACTCGCACACCGGCACCCGCCCGCTGCGCCCGACCGGCCTTGGCTACCCTCCCAGCGTAGCTGTTGGGCGGAGTGGATGGCCGCTGTTCAGCAGCAATATTACACAATTAAGGGGAGGAGGGGGGGCAAACAAGAAGGGAGCCCAGGGGACAAAACAAACAACCAATTAACAGGGCAAAGGAAAAAAAGCCTGTAAATGAGAGACACGCAAAACGCGGAAGTGAAAATCTAAATAAACAACCGGCGAGAAAAAAAAAAAACAAATGACAAGCCTCTCTCCCCAGCACAATAAATCGGCCAGGGAGAGTGGAGACCAACAGGGGCAGAAAAGAAAGCAAACAGTGATGAAAACACAAATTAAACCGGATCGCACAGGAAGGGAGGGCGAAAACAAAACACAAATAAGGGGCGAATAAAGGGATGACAAGCCTCTCTCCCTGGCTCAATACAAGGCCAGGGAGAGGGAAAACAGAACCAGACCAAACAGAAAACGAAAAAGAGCTGAAATCAAGGGGAAAAAAGCCTAATTGGCAAACCAGGAAGTAAATGGCGCACCGCGCAAAGAAAGCCAAACGAACAGAAATAAATGCCAAAAAAACTGAAAACGCAACGGCATGGCCAGGGAGAGGGGAGACTAACCAAGGGGAAACGAAACAGAAACAACTATACAATCAAACCGAAAAGAAATGCAAAAAAAAACAAATGAATCAAGCAAAGAGCGGAGGCAAAAGAAAACACCACCGCACGCACTCACCACCACACACTCACTGAACCAGGCACGATCTGACTCGATCATGCGCAGTCGGAACGGTATGGCCGTAAGCGAGGGAAGCGGCCAGAATCAGCCCTTTTGTTTTCAGTTGAGGGTTTATTGAGAGTCGCACCGAGAGAAGAGCAGAAGATGGACAACAAGCAGCACACGACCCACCCGCACAGAAAAACCCAAGAAAAACAACCCAAGCAACCCACCCCAAACAGGAAAACAAACGGAAAGGAACAGCCCACCCTCAAAACACATCCCAAACCAAACGCCCACCCACAACAGACACAAATGGAACCCGGTTCACATAATCACATAAGAACCGGGGCATGTCATGAGGCCCGGCAGACAATAAAAACACCTTGGATAAAACCAATCGCAGACGGTAGCGACACATTAAAACGGGATCTAAAACAACACCCTCGTAGCGGGCCTTGTTGCGCCGCAACCAGACAACATATTTTGCGACAGCTAAAAACAAATTAAGAAAGGTGCTGGCGGGGTGGACCTTGGGGACACCAAACAGGAACATGACCTGCCACCCCGCCTCGGTAAAAACAGGCACGGGCCCCACCGCCCAGGCAATCCTGTCCACCACCTCCTGTACCCAGACAATAAAGCCGACTAACTGAGCGCAGCCAAAAAACATGTGTGTGCGGCCCTCCTCCACTTCCCGGCACACTGGGCAGAGCAGAGACGCGGCGAAGCCCAGTCTATGCAGCCACCGCATTGACCATAGGGCATTGTGCCCGCTGTCTGAAATCGAAATGGGCCAGGGCAGGGTCCGTCGGGCAGACCAGCACTTTCCCCCACAACAGGTCAGGCCCCAGGGCGGGGAAGCACGTGCTCCAAAAGACCTGCGCCACCGGGGCAACGAAAGCGCGCTGCCTGTAGAGGCGGGCAAAGTCACGGGTGACGCACGTCCCCAAGGGGATGAGTGCCCCGGACAGCCGCCTCACATACACCGCGGGGAAACGGGGGGCCGCCGGCCCGATCAATGTCTCGCACCCAGTCAGCGGGGAGGGCAGCTCTCGCCGCCAAACACTGCCTGGCTACAGTGACCCTGGAGGCCCTCTCGGCCACAGCCTCGACCTGGTCAAAGACGGCCGCGGGAGGCAGGAAGCCAGGGCGCACCTCATAGAAGAGGTCACGCACCTGACGCACTCCGGTCTCCCACCAGTGCCAGAACTCGAGGGGCCGCCCCCCGGAGAGGACGCGCGGGTTGAGCAGCAGCGGCTGCCGGAGCAGAAGCTGCCGCCCCTCAGGCACCACCACGGTGTGCTCCTGGAACTCAGCCCATGCCAACAGGAGCTGCGCATAGAGGGAGGGGATGCCACGCACCATGCCGGGCCGGAGGCGCATCCAGAGGACGTCCTCGGCCAGCTCACTCCCAGCGCACTGTCCCAGCCGGAGCGAGAGCACCTCCTTCCACAGGGAGGGGCGACTCTCGTCCAGGAAGGCCTGCAGCATCCGCACTCGCAGGGCCTTGGCCTGGACCAGAGGGTCCAGGAGGCCCAGTCCACCCTTGTCAGGGGGGCCAATCAAGGTCGCGTACGCCACCAGGACTCTGCCCCCCCCAGAGGAAGCGCAGGACGGCCTTCCGCAACCTGGTGTAGTGTCCGTGAGGCAGGTGAGTGACGCTCAGGTGATACCACAGCACAGATAACACCAATGCGTTCAACAGGAACACCCGCTGCTGCAGCGAGAGGAGACGGCCCGACCACCCGGCCAGCCGCCGCTCCACAGCACCCGTAAGGTCGTCCCACATCCTCCCGAGCAGCACGCCCAGGAGGCGCACCTCCCCCTCGGCCTCAGTCAGCCCCAGCTCGGCGGGCAGAGGCATGGCGGACCGGGCGGAGGCGCACGAGAGGCGCGTCCAGGCCAGGAAGCCCGGGCCGAAGCCGAACACCTCCAGCACGCGCAGGAGGTAGGCGTGCTCGACCCTGTCAAATGCCTTGGCGAAGTCGAGCTTCACCAGGTAACCGGGCGTACCCGCTGTCTCCATGAACCCCACCGCCGCCTGCACATACCGGACGGTGTCCAGGATGGTGCGGCCCGTCACCCCGTACGTCTGGGTGGTGCGGATGAGAGACGGCAGCACCCGACTGAGCCGGGAGGCCAAGACCGAGGCCAACACCTTGTAATCGGTGTTGAGCATGGTGAGTGGCCTGTAATTAGCCAGCTCCCCCCTGTCTCCCGTGTGCTTAAAGAGCATCTTAATCACACCCAGCCGGATGGTGCCGTGCATCGCACCGCGGGCGAGGACATCACTATAAAGGGCCTGCAAGATGGGCACCAGCTCCCCCTTAAAGACCCTGTAAAAGTCTGCCGTGAGGCCGTCGGAGCCGGGACACTTGCGCGGCTGGAGCCTGTCAATGGCGGCCTCGATCTCATCACCGGACATGGGGGCGTCACACAGGGCGACGCTCTCGGGCGAGAGGCGCGCCTCGATCAGCCCCGTGAGGGGGGAGAGGGCATCCAGATCGATACGCTCACTGGAGAACATGGCCTCCCAGTAGTCCCGCACAACACGCAGGACACCGGGCGTGTCAGTCACCAACTGGCCGTCAGGGCAGCGCACCGACCGGAGCAGCCTCGCAGCCCCCCTGGACTCCTCCAACGCCTTGAAGTAGCGCGGAGAGAGCTCCCCAGGGGCGAGGAAACGCACCCCGCTCCGCAACGCCACCCCGGCTTGCCTCCGCTCAGAGAGGAGCGCCAGCTCGTCCTGCAGCGCCGAGACCCTCACGGGGTCCCCTGCATCCTGCTCGAGCGCCAATAATTCCAGCTGGAGGTCGCGCAGCAAGGCGCGCTACACGGGTGTTGTTTTAGATCCCGTTTTAACCCTTAGGAGTCGGCGGACCCGCCGGCGGGGACACTTGCATTTTTTTCTGGTAACCGTGAAAAGAACTTAAAATGCGTCGTCATGTTTGATCATACACGTAAGTGTAGTACATCATTTTAATCTGTAAATGGTCTACTTTTATTCATGTATACTCACAATATCCACGAAACATTGTGCTTTTGTAAAATAAAGAAAATAAACAGGGTGCGCTTTCAGCTGTCTCAGTCTCCGCGAAAATCTTTTTGAAACACGTCACTAAAATGAACTGAAACTCCGCGAATACTGCACAGACAGACATGAGAAATATATCTATAGAAAGCTTAAAGTGTCTACTTTTAAATAAAGCAATTTAAATTAAAAATATATATTTTCAGTTTATGTAATTCATCTGAAACCAAGGAGAGGCACAGAATTTCTGTCGCACTTCATTATCTGCTAATGACCCGAGGCAGGGCACGCCCACAGCCATTCACACGGAAAACAGTCCGGGCAGCATGCGTATAAGGCCACGCCCCCCGGCTTAAAAACACATACAGTCTAATGGTGTGTTCGTTTTTCTCTCGGATCTCGGAAATTCTGAGTTGAAGTGACATTATGGTGCGTTCGACTATTTCTCTCCAAGTCGGAACTCGGATGAAAACGTCACGAAACGTCAAGAAAAACGTCGCTTCCCGTCGGAAACAAGCCTCTTTTATGACGTTGAAGTCGGACAAGATTTGCCCCAAGAGCCTGTCAGCCAATCAAAAAAAAAGAAAGGGTGTACACAATAGCCAATCAGAAAATAGTACTATTGTATCTGGGTAAAATACAACACAACAACCAATGAAAAGGCATCCTGTGGAATGTCACTCTTTTTTACATGCTTTGTCATAAATAAAATTCCATTACTGAAGTATGTATTGCTGTAGAATTGTTTTTATTTTAGTAATTTTAATCACCAAAGTTTCTAGATTAAATTTCTGACCCATTTTGGGTTACATTCAACCCAGCAGTGTAGTCATTTTGAACTAATAGTTGGGTTAAAAATCAGAACCCAATATGCTGGGTTAAACGTGTAACCCAACTTTACCCAGCAGTCTCAACCCAGTTTCACCTTCCACAGCGTTACAGCGTTAACATACTCCATGTGTCAAAGAACACATCTGTCTGCAGTCAGCCCTTACATTGCAGCACACGTTTTACTCATCATTCGTAGATCTTTCTTACCTGTTTCAAATGATCTGTAGCTGTACACAAGGCATTTACAACACTTTCTGCATCCCCTAATCTAAAGTGTAAACTACTCATCCGGTTCAATCAAATTATTTATAACAGTCTACAAACCATACACAAAAATATTAACATTTATCATTCCTTTTTGAATGCAGTCATGTTTTGTAAATGGTAGGTTCATCACTAACTAATCACTTGTAAATGACTTGTAAATGTATTAACAAAACATACACAAACTGTTAGCATATCACTTATTAATCATTTATGAATGTTTTGTAAATAATTAGTTAATCATTAACTAATCACTTGTAAATGACTTGTAAATGTATTAACAAAACATACACAAACTGTTAGCATATCACTTATTAATCATTTATGAATGTTTTGTAAATAATTAGTTCATCATTAACTAATCACTTATAAATGCCTTACAAAGGAACGTTATAAAGTGTTACCGGTTATTTTTATTGTTCGTATTGGTTTTTTATGCTTGTGTTTCACCTGTGTATTTAACATGACATCGCTCGCCCATCAGGGTGGGATGTGTGGGTGGTTGCTTTGGTGGGTGGGGTGGCTGCTTTTACGTCCCGCTTTTATCACTGGATTGTCTCTTAGTGCCTGTGCCCCCGTTAGTTAGTCTGTCTTCTGTATAGTCTAGTCCTGTCTGTGATTATGTGTGTTTCCCGCCTGGAGCCAATACACTTTTGAACAATGACTTTGACTCTCACGTCACTCAGTGCCCGGGGGCTGCGCTCCTGGGCCAAGGCCCAGGCGGTTTTAGCTGTCTGTAGTGATTCGTCTGTCGTGTGTCTGCAGGAGACTGGGTGGGATGGGGCTTTTATCGACAAGGTGCATGGTCGGGCGATGTCTTCTCCACCGCCTCTGTTAGGCCAGGGGTCATCGGTTGGGGTGTCGCGCTGCTCTGTCACCGCCCGCGCATCCAGGCAGCTTCCCTGCTGTACTCGAACGGGGGGGGCAAGTGTCTGGCTGTCGGACTGCGTCTGGAGGGGGGCTTCGCCTGCACCGTCGTGGTCGTGCACGCGCCCACTGATGAGGCTTGGTGTGCCTCCTTCTTCGACTGCCTGGCTGCCCGTGTGGCGCAGTGGCCCTGTCCTCTCGTGGTCGGGGACTTTAACATCACCCTCTCTCGCCTGGACGTGCGGAGGGGGGTAGTCATGCGGGCCGATGCGGGGAGAGCCGCGCTCCTCCGTATGATGCGTGCCTGTCACCTCACGGATCTGTGGCGGGATCGCAACCCTGACCGACGCATCCTCTCCAGGACGCAGCGTGTCCGGGGGGTGGTGCAGGGAAGCAGGCTGGACTACGCCTTAGTGTCCCCTGCTGTCGCTGCCCGTGTCCGTGCGATGGCTTATCGGGAGTGCCTTTTGAGCGATCACGACTACTACATATGCACTCTCGATTCTGGGGAGGTGCAGTGCGGGCGGGGCACCTGGGTCCTCAACCCCTCCCTCTTAAGCGATGGTACCGTTACAGATAAGGTTAGCTTCGCATTGTGGACGGGAGTGCGGTCGCCTCTGTTCTCCCTTGATGTACAGGCGGGGTGGGAACTGCTTAAGAGGCAGGTGGTGGCCATCTTGCAGGCTGCCGGGAGGACTGCGGCCGGACGCTAGCGGCGGTGGGAGCGCGCCATGCTGCGTGACCTCCAGCTGGAATTGTTGCCGCTCGAGCAGGACGCAGGGGACCCCGCGCGGTTCTCGGCGCTGCAGGACGAGCTGGCGCTCCTCTCTGAGCGGAGGCAAGCCGGGGTGGCGTTGCGGAGCGGGGTGCGTTTCGTCGCTCCTGGGGAGCTCTCCCTGCGCTACTTCAAGGCGTTGGAGGAGTCCAGGGGGGCTGCGAGGCTGCTTCGGTCGGTGCGCTGCCGTGACGGCCAGTTGGTGACTGACGCGCCCAGTGTCCTGCGCGTCGTGCAGGACTACTCGGAGGCCATGTTCTCCAGCAAGCGTATTGATCTGGACGCCCTCTCCCCCCTCACGGGGCTGATCGAGGCGCGCCTCTTGCCCGAGAGCGTCGCCCTGTGTGACGCCCCCTTGTCCGGTGATGAGATCGAGGCCCCCATTGACCGGCTCCGATGGCTTCACGGCAGACTTTGAGCCACCTGGCTGGGTATCATCAAGATGCTCTTTAAGCACTCGGGAGACAGGGGGGATCTGGCTAATTACAGGCCCCTCACCATGCTCAACACTGATTACAAGGTGTTGGCCTCGGTCTTGGCTTCCCAGCTCAGTCGGGTGCTGCTGTCTCTCATCCACACCACCCAGACGTACGAGGTGATGGGCCGCACCATCCTGGACACTGTCCGGGATGTGCAGGTGGCGGTGGGGCTCATGGAGACGGCGGGTATGCCCGGTTACCTGGTGAAGCTCGACTTCGCCAAGGCTTTTGAAAGGGTCGAGCACTCCTACCTCCTGCGTGTGCTGGAGGTGTTCGGCCCGGGCTTCCTGGCCTGGACGTGCCTCTTGTGCGCCTCCGCCATGTCCGCGGTCGCCTGCAACGGCTACGTTACTGCTCCCATCTGCATGACGTGTTCAGTGCGGCAGGGCTGCCCCCTGTCGGTCGCCTTGTACACCTTGGCGGTCGAGCCCCTCGGCCTCCTGGTGGCCGCCTCTCATGGCATCGCTAGGGTGCCCATCAGCCCGACATGTCACGCTCCACCGGTCTTCCAGTACACTGATGACACCACCCTGCTCGTACCCGACGGGGCCAGCGTGGGGGCTGCATTGCGCAGCAGTACTGTGATATCACTGGGGCCAGGGTGAACCTGCAGAAGTCAGTCTACCTGCGGCTCGGCTCGGCTGGGCCTCTGCCCGCTGAGCTGGGGCTGACTGAGGCCGAGGGGTAGGTGCGCCTCCTGGGTGTGCTGCTCGGGAGGAGCACCGAGGTCGCGATGGGAAGGATGTAGGACAATCTCACGGGTGCTGTGGAGCGGCGGCTGGCCGGGTGGTCGGGCCGTCTCCTCTCGCTGCAGCAGCGGGTGTTCCTGTTGAACGCATTGGTGTTATCCGTGCTGTGGTATCACCTGAGCGTGACTGACCTGTCTCACGGGCACTACGCCAGGATGCGGGCGGCCGCCCTGCGCTTCCTCTGGGGGGGGGCAGAGTCATGGTGGCTTACGCTACTTTGATTGGCCCTCCCGGGCCCTCTGGTTCAGGCCAAGGCCCTGTGTGTGCGGATGTTGCAGGCCTTCCTGGACGAGAGTCGCCCCTCCCTGTGGAAGGAGGTGCTCTCGCTCCGGCTGGGACAGTGCGCTGGGAGGGAGCTGGCCGAGGACGTCCTTTGGATGCGCCTCCGGCCCGGCATGGTGCGAGGCATCCCCTCCCTCTATGCACAGCTCCTGTTCCAGGAGCACACTGTGGTGGTGCCTGAGGGGCGGTAGCTGCTGCTACTCAACCCGCACGTCCTCTCCGGGGGGCGGCCCCTGGAGTTCCGGCACTGGTGGGAGGCCGGAGTGCGTCAGGTGCGAGACCTCTTCTATGAGGTGCGCCCTGGCTTCCTGCCTCCCGCGGCCGTCTTTGACCAGGTCGAGGCTGTGGCCAAGAAGGCCTCCAGGGTCACTGTAGCCAGGCAATGTCTGGCGGCTAGGGCTGCCCTCCCCGCGACATGTGGCCCCTCGTTTCCCCGTGGTATACGTGAAGCGGCTGTCCGGGTCACTCGTCCCCTTGGGGGCATGTGCCACCCGTGACTTTGCCCGCTTCTACAGGCAGCACGCTTTCATTGCCCCAGTGGCGCAGGAATTTTGTAGCAGGTGCTTCCCTGTTTGATGCCCGACGGACCCTGCCCTGGCTCATTTTGATTTCAGACAGCAGCACAATGCCCTATGGTCAATGAGGTGGCTGTATAGACTGGGCTTCGCCACGTCTCCACTCTGCCCAGTGTGCCGGGATGTGGAGGAGGGCCAAACACACTTGTTCTTTGGCTGTCCACAGTTAGCTGATTTTATTGTCTGGGCACTGGAGGTGGTGGACAGGATAGCCGGGGCGGTGGGGCCCGTGCCTGTTTTTACGGAGGTGGGGTGGCAGGTCATGTTCCTCTTATGTGTCCCCAAAGTCCACCCCGCCAGCACCTTTCTTAACCTGTTTTTAGCAGTCGCGGCGCAATGAGGGCATGGTTTTAGATCAGGTTTTAATGTGTAATTATCGACTGCGACTGGTTTTATCCAAGGTGTCTGCCGGGCCTCATGACATGCCCTGAACTGGATTCCTTTTGTTTCTGTTGTGGGTGGGCATTTGGTTTGGGATGTGTTTTGAGGGTGGGCTGTTTGTATTCCTTCCGTTTCTCTGTTTTGGGTGGGTTCCCTGGGTTGTTTTCTTTGCACGGGTTGTGTGTGGGTGGGTTTTCGTGCTGCTTGTTGTTTGTGTTCTGTGTTTGTCTTTAGTTCCCCTTGCTCCTCTTTTAATTGGACGTTTCATTGATTGGCTTTTATTGTGTTGTGTTGTGCTTTTTTTATTAAAACCACACCTCCATGATGAAGACAGCTGCACCCTGTGAGTAGGGGTCTTGGGTCGTGGGCTTGGCCCGGTCCCTGGCCCCTCTCCCTGTACTGCCCCCCTGCTGTGGTGTATGTGTGGTGATGTCATTCTGAGTAGTTTAATAAAAAAAAAAACGGCGCCCGATCTCGTCTGATCTCGGAAGCTAAGCGGGGCCGGGCTTGGTTAGTACTTGGTTGGGAGACTACCTGGGATTACCAAGTGCTGTAAGCTTTTTCTTACTTTCACTTCATCCAGAGGGCCCTGCATTTTGCCATGAATGTAAAGTTGTCACTCCCCTTTCATTTCACAAATTACCTTTATTTGCACAACGACGGCAGTCCCCGCCCACTTTTGCAGAAAGTACTCGAAGCAATCGTGTACAATTCACCGCTTTCTTCCTCACTTTAAGAACGACCTCAAAGACATCTTGACATCAACGCCACATCGACGTCTGCTCTTCTCTCAGCGCGACGCTGAATAAGTCCAGAACTGAAAACAAAAGGCTGTCTATCTTATTTGATAGCTTTCGATTGCAGCGTTAAAATTAGGCAGCAATAGGCAGGTAAAGGGGCAATGATTGCCGGCAGGCAGACGCAATTTTTAATCTACCTGGTACCGCAAAGTAGTAAGGAGAAGAAAGTCTGCCCATCTGGCAAGATGAAATTAGTCGCTGGAGGCTGCCGGCCGAGGAATCTGAAAAACGTTGGGCGGCCGTGCTGGGGGCGGGACACCTGATTTGATGGTGGGGTTGCAGGGTGAGCGGGGGAGCGGGGGAAAAAGCAACTGTATAGTACTTGGTTGGGAGACTGCCTGGGAATACCAAGTGCCGTAAGCTTTTTCTTAGTTTCACCTTATCCAGAGGGCCCTGCGTCTTGCCACGAATGTAAAGATGTCACTACCCTTTCATTTCACAAATTACCTTTATTTGTACAAAGACGGCAGTCCCCGCCCACTTTTGCAGAAAGTACTCGTAGCAATCGTATACAACTCACCGATTTCTTCCTCATTTTAATAACGACTTTCTCAAAGACATCTTGACATCAATGCCGCATCGACGTCTGCTCTTCTCTCGGTGCGACTCTCAATAAACCCTCAACTGAAAACAAAAGTGCCGATTCTGGCCGCTTCCCTTGCTTACGGCCATACCGTTCCGACTGCGCCCGATCTCGTCTGATCTCGGAAGCTAAGCGGGGCCGGGCTTGGTCAGTACTTGGTTGGGAGACTGCCTGGGAATACCAAGTGCCGTAAGCTTTTTCTTAGTTTCACCTTATCCAGAGGGCCCTGCGTCTTGCCACGAATGTAAAGATGTCACTACCCTTTCATTTCACAAATTACCTTTATTTGTACAAAGACGGCAGTCCCCGCCCACTTTTGCAGAAAGTACTCGTAGCAATCGTATACAACTCACCGATTTCTTCCTCATTTTAATAACGACTTTCTCAAAGACATCTTGACATCAATGCCGCATCGACGTCTGCTCTTCTCTCGGTGCGACTCTCAATAAACCCTCAACTGAAAACAAAAGTGCCGATTCTGGCCGCTTCCCTTGCTTACGGCCATACCGTTCCGACTGCGCCCGATCTCGTCTGATCTCGGAAGCTAAGCGGGGCCGGGCTTGGTTAGTACTTGGTTGGGAGACTGCCTGGGAATACCAAGTGCCGTAAGCTTTTTCTTAGTTTCACCTTATCCAGAGGGCCCTGCGTCTTGCCACGAATGTAAAGATGTCACTACCCTTTCATTTCACAAATTACCTTTATTTGTACAAAGACGGCAGTCCCCGCCCACTTTTGCAGAAAGTACTCGTAGCAATCGTATACAACTCACCGATTTCTCCCTCATTTTAATAACGACTTTCTCAAAGACATCTTGACATCAATGCCGCATCGACGTCTGCTCTTCTCTCGGTGCGACTCTCAATAAACCCTCAACTGAAAACAAAAGTGCCGATTCTGACCGCTTCCCTTGCTTACGGCCATACCGTTCCGACTGCGCCCGATCTCGTCTGATCTCGGAAGCTAAGCGGGGCCGGGCTTGGTTAGTACTTAGTTGGGAGACTGCCTGGGAATACCAAGTGCCGTAAGCTTTTTCTTAGTTTCACCTTATCCAGAGGGCCCTGCGTCTTGCCACGAATGTAAAGATGTCACTACCCTTTCATTTCACAAATTACCTTTATTTGTACAAAGACGGCAGTCCCCGCCCACTTTTGCAGAAAGTACTCGTAGCAATCGTATACAACTCACCGATTTCTCCCTCATTTTAATAACGACTTTCTCAAAGACATCTTGACATCAATGCCGCATCGACGTCTGCTCTTCTCTCGGTGCGACTCTCAATAAACCCTCAACTGAAAACAAAAGTGCCGATTCTGGCCGCTTCCCTTGCTTACGGCCATACCGTTCCGACTGCGCCCGATCTCGTCTGATCTCGGAAGCTAAGCGGGGCCGGGCTTGGTTAGTACTTGGTTGGGAGACTGCCTGGGAATACCAAGTGCCGTAAGCTTTTTCTTAGTTTCACCTTATCCAGAGGGCCCTGCGTCTTGCCACGAATGTAAAGATGTCACTACCCTTTCATTTCACAAATTACCTTTATTTGTACAAAGACGGCAGTCCCCGCCCACTTTTGCAGAAAGTACTCGTAGCAATCGTATACAACTCACCGATTTCTCCCTCATTTTAATAACGACTTTCTCAAAGACATCTTGACATCAATGCCGCATCGACGTCTGCTCTTCTCTCGGTGCGACTCTCAATAAACCCTCAACTGAAAACAAAAGTGCCGATTCTGGCCGCTTCCCTTGCTTACGGCCATACCGTTCCGACTGCGCCCGATCTCGTCTGATCTCGGAAGCTAAGCGGGGCCGGGCTTGGTTAGTACTTGGTTGGGAGACTGCCTGGGAATACCAAGTGCCGTAAGCTTTTTCTTAGTTTCACCTTATCCAGAGGGCCCTGCGTCTTGCCACGAATGTAAAGATGTCACTACCCTTTCATTTCACAAATTACCTTTATTTGTACAAAGACGGCAGTCCCCGCCCACTTTTGCAGAAAGTACTCGTAGCAATCGTATACAACTCACCGATTTCTCCCTCATTTTAATAACGACTTTCTCAAAGACATCTTGACATCAATGCCGCATCGACGTCTGCTCTTCTCTCGGTGCGACTCTCAATAAACCCTCAACTGAAAACAAAAGTGCCGATTCTGACCGCTTCCCTTGCTTACGGCCATACCGTTCCGACTGCGCCCGATCTCGTCTGATCTCGGAAGCTAAGCGGGGCCGGGCTTGGTTAGTACTTAGTTGGGAGACTGCCTGGGAATGCCAAGTGCCGTAAGCTTTTTCTTAGTTTCACCTTATCCAGAGGGCCCTGCGTCTTGCCACGAATGTAAAGATGTCACTACCCTTTCATTTCACAAATTACCTTTATTTGTACAAAGACGGCAGTCCCCGCCCACTTTTGCAGAAAGTACTCGTAGCAATCGTATACAACTCACCGATTTCTCCCTCATTTTAATAACGACTTTCTCAAAGACATCTTGACATCAATGCCGCATCGACGTCTGCTCTTCTCTCGGTGCGACTCTCAATAAACCCTCAACTGAAAACAAAAGTGCCGATTCTGGCCGCTTCCCTTGCTTACGGCCATACCGTTCCGACTGCGCCCGATCTCGTCTGATCTCGGAAGCTAAGCGGGGCCGGGCTTGGTTAGTACTTGGTTGGGAGACTGCCTGGGAATACCAAGTGCCGTAAGCTTTTTCTTAGTTTCACCTTATCCAGAGGGCCCTGCGTCTTGCCACGAATGTAAAGATGTCACTACCCTTTCATTTCACAAATTACCTTTATTTGTACAAAGACGGCAGTCCCCGCCCACTTTTGCAGAAAGTACTCGTAGCAATCGTATACAACTCACCGATTTCTCCCTCATTTTAATAACGACTTTCTCAAAGACATCTTGACATCAATGCCGCATCGACGTCTGCTCTTCTCTCGGTGCGACTCTCAATAAACCCTCAACTGAAAACAAAAGTGCCGATTCTGGCCGCTTCCCTTGCTTACGGCCATACCGTTCCGACTGCGCCCGATCTCGTCTGATCTCGGAAGCTAAGCGGGGCCGGGCTTGGTTAGTACTTGGTTGGGAGACTGCCTGGGAATACCAAGTGCCGTAAGCTTTTTCTTAGTTTCACCTTATCCAGAGGGCCCTGCGTCTTGCCACGAATGTAAAGATGTCACTACCCTTTCATTTCACAAATTTCCTTTATTTGTACAAAGACGGCAGTCCCCGCCCACTTTTGCAGAAAGTACTCGCAGCAATCGTATACAACTCACCGATTTCTCCCTCATTTTAATAACGACTTTCTCAAAGACATCTTGACATCAATGCCGCATCGACGTCTGCTCTTCTCTCGGTGCGACTCTCAATAAACCCTCAACTGAAAACAAAAGTGCCGATTCTGGCCGCTTCCCTTGCTTACGGCCATACCGTTCCGACTGCGCCCGATCTCGTCTGATCTCGGAAGCTAAGCGGGGCCGGGCTTGGTTAGTACTTGGTTGGGAGACTGCCTGGGAATACCAAGTGCCGTAAGCTTTTTCTTAGTTTCACCTTATCCAGAGGGCCCTGCGTCTTGCCACGAATGTAAAGATGTCACTACCCTTTCATTTCACAAATTACCTTTATTTGTACAAAGACGGCAGTCCCCGCCCACTTTTGCAGAAAGTACTCGTAGCAATCGTATTCAACTCACCGATTTCTCCCTCATTTTAATAACGACTTTCTCAAAGACATCTTGACATCAATGCCGCATCGACGTCTGCTCTTCTCTCGGTGCGACTCTCAATAAACCCTCAACTGAAAACAAAAGTGCCGATTCTGGCCGCTTCCCTTGCTTACGGCCATACCGTTCCGACTGCGCCCGATCTCGTCTGATCTCGGAAGCTAAGCGGGGCCGGGCTTGGTTAGTACTTGGTTGGGAGACTGCCTGGGAATACCAAGTGCCGTAAGCTTTTTCTTAGTTTCACCTTATCCAGAGGGCCCTGCGTCTTGCCACGAATGTAAAGATGTCACTACCCTTTCATTTCACAAATTTCCTTTATTTGTACAAAGACGGCAGTCCCCGCCCACTTTTGCAGAAAGTACTCGCAGCAATCGTATACAACTCACCGATTTCTCCCTCATTTTAATAACGACTTTCTCAAAGACATCTTGACATCAATGCCGCATCGACGTCTGCTCTTCTCTCGGTGCGACTCTCAATAAACCCTCAACTGAAAACAAAAGTGCCGATTCTGGCCGCTTCCCTTGCTTACGGCCATACCGTTCCGACTGCGCCCGATCTCGTCTGATCTCGGAAGCTAAGCGGGGCCGGGCTTGGTTAGTACTTGGTTGGGAGACTGCCTGGGAATACCAAGTGCCGTAAGCTTTTTCTTAGTTTCACCTTATCCAGAGGGCCCTGCGTCTTGCCACGAATGTAAAGATGTCACTACCCTTTCATTTCACAAATTACCTTTATTTGTACAAAGACGGCAGTCCCCGCCCACTTTTGCAGAAAGTACTCGTAGCAATCGTATACAACTCACCGATTTCTCCCTCATTTTAATAACGACTTTCTCAAAGACATCTTGACATCAATGCCGCATCGACGTCTGCTCTTCTCTCGGTGCGACTCTCAATAAACCCTCAACTGAAAACAAAAGTGCCTATTCTGGCCGCTTCCCTTGCTTACGGCCATACCGTTCCGACTGCGCCCGATCTCGTCTGATCTCGGAAGCTAAGCGGGGCCGGGCTTGGTTAGTACTTGGTTGGGAGACTGCCTGGGAATACCAAGTGCCGTAAGCTTTTTCTTAGTTTCACCTTATCCAGAGGGCCCTGCGTCTTGCCACGAATGTAAAGATGTCACTACCCTTTCATTTCACAAATTACCTTTATTTGTACAAAGACGGCAGTCCCCGCCCACTTTTGCAGAAAGTACTCGTAGCAATCGTATACAACTCACCGATTTCTCCCTCATTTTAATAACGACTTTCTCAAAGACGTCTGCTCTTCTCTCGGTGCGACTCTCAATAAACCCTCAACTGAAAACAAAAGTGCCGATTCTGGCCACTTCCCTCGCTTACGGCCATACCGTTCCGACTGCGCCCGACCTCGTCTGATCTCGGAAGCTAAGCGGGGCCGGGCTTGGTTAGTACTTGGTCGGGAGACTGCCTGGGAATACCAAGTGCCGTAAGCTTTTTCTTAGTTTCACCTTATCCAGAGGGCCCTGCGTCTTGCCACGAATGTAAAGATGTCACTACCCTTTCATTTCACAAATTACCTTTATTTGTACAAAGACGGCAGTCCCCGCCCACTTTTGCAGAAAGTACTCGTAGCAATCGTATACAACTCACCGATTTCTTCCTCATTTTAATAACGACTTTCTCAAAGACATCTTGACATCAATGCCGCATCGACGTCTGCTCTTCTCTCGGTGCGACTCTCAATAAACCCTCAACTGAAAACAAAAGTGCCGATTCTGGCCGCTTCCCTCGCTTACGGCCATACCGTTCCGACTGCGCCCGATCTCGTCTGATATCGGAAGCTAAGCGGGGCCGGGCTTGGTTAGTACTTGGTCGGGAGACTGCCTGGGAATACCAAGTGCCGTAAGCTTTTTCTTAGTTTCACCTTATCCAGAGGGCCCTGCGTCTTGCCACGAATGTAAAGATGTCACTACCCTTTCATTTCACAAATTACCTTTATTTGTACAAAGACGGCAGTCCCCGCCCACTTTTGCAGAAAGTACTCGTAGCAATCGTATACAACTCACCGATTTCTTCCTCATTTTAATAACGACTTTCTCAAAGACATCTTGACATCAATGCCGCATCGACGTCTGCTCTTCTCTCGGTGCGACTCTCAATAAACCCTCAACTGAAAACAAAAGTGCCGATTCTGGCCGCTTCCCTCGCTTACGGCCATACCGTTCCGACTGCGCCCGATCTCGTCTGATCTCGGAAGCTAAGCGGGGCCGGGCTTGGTTAGTACTTGGTCGGGAGACTGCCTGGGAATACCAAGTGCCGTAAGCTTTTTCTTAGTTTCACCTTATCCAGAGGGCCCTGCGTCTTGCCACGAATGTAAAGATGTCACTACCCTTTCATTTCACAAATTACCTTTATTTGTACAAAGACGGCAGTCCCCGCCCACTTTTGCAGAAAGTACTCGTAGCAATCGTATACAACTCACCGATTTCTTCCTCATTTTAATAACGACTTTCTCAAAGACATCTTGACATCAATGCCGCATCGACGTCTGCTCTTCTCTCGGTGCGACTCTCAATAAACCCTCAACTGAAAACAAAAGTGCCGATTCTGGCCGCTTCCCTCGCTTACGGCCATACCGTTCCGACTGCGCCCGATCTCGTCTGATATCGGAAGCTAAGCGGGGCCGGGCTTGGTTAGTACTTGTTCGGGAGACTGCCTGGGAATACCAAGTGCCGTAAGCTTTTTCTTAGTTTCACCTTATCCAGAGGGCCCTGCGTCTTGCCACGAATGTAAAGATGTCACTACCCTTTCATTTCACAAATTACCTTTATTTGTACAAAGACGGCAGTCCCCGCCCACTTTTGCAGAAAGTACTCGTAGCAATCGTATACAACTCACCGATTTCTTCCTCATTTTAATAACGACTTTCTCAAAGACATCTTGACATCAATGCCGCATCGACGTCTGCTCTTCTCTCGGTGCGACTCTCAATAAACCCTCAACTGAAAACAAAAGTGCCGATTCTGGCCGCTTCCCTCGCTTACGGCCATACCGTTCCGACTGCGCCCGATCTCGTCTGATCTCGGAAGCTAAGCGGGGCCGGGCTTGGTTAGTACTTGGTCGGGAGACTGCCTGGGAATACCAAGTGCCGTAAGCTTTTTCTTAGTTTCACCTTATCCAGAGGGCCCTGCGTCTTGCCACGAATGTAAAGATGTCACTACCCTTTCATTTCACAAATTACCTTTATTTGTACAAAGACGGCAGTCCCCGCCCACTTTTGCAGAAAGTACTCGTAGCAATCGTATACAACTCACCGATTTCTTCCTCATTTTAATAACGACTTTCTCAAAGACATCTTGACATCAATGCCGCATCGACGTCTGCTCTTCTCTCGGTGCGACTCTCAATAAACCCTCAACTGAAAACAAAAGTGCCGATTCTGGCCGCTTCCCTCGCTTACGGCCATACCGTTCCGACTGCGCCCGATCTCGTCTGATCTCGGAAGCTAAGCGGGGCCGGGCTTGGTTAGTACTTGGTCGGGAGACTGCCTGGGAATACCAAGTGCCGTAAGCTTTTTCTTAGTTTCACCTTATCCAGAGGGCCCTGCGTCTTGCCACGAATGTAAAGATGTCACTACCCTTTCATTTCACAAATTACCTTTATTTGTACAAAGACGGCAGTCCCCGCCCACTTTTGCAGAAAGTACTCGTAGCAATCGTATACAACTCACCGATTTCTTCCTCATTTTAATAACGACTTTCTCAAAGACATCTTGACATCAATGCCGCATCGACGTCTGCTCTTCTCTCGGTGCGACTCTCAATAAACCCTCAACTGAAAACAAAAGTGCCGATTCTGGCCGCTTCCCTCGCTTACGGCCATACCGTTCCGACTGCGCCCGATCTCGTCTGATCTCGGAAGCTAAGCGGGGCCGGGCTTGGTTAGTACTTGGTCGGGAGACTGCCTGGGAATACCAAGTGCCGTAAGCTTTTTCTTAGTTTCACCTTATCCAGAGGGCCCTGCGTCTTGCCACGAATGTAAAGATGTCACTACCCTTTCATTTCACAAATTACCTTTATTTGTACAAAGACGGCAGTCCCCGCCCACTTTTGCAGAAAGTACTCGTAGCAATCGTATACAACTCACCGATTTCTTCCTCATTTTAATAACGACTTTCTCAAAGACATCTTGACATCAATGCCGCATCGACGTCTGCTCTTCTCTCGGTGCGACTCTCAATAAACCCTCAACTGAAAACAAAAGTGCCGATTCTGGCCGCTTCCCTCGCTTACGGCCATACCGTTCCGACTGCGCCCGATCTCGTCTGATATCGGAAGCTAAGCGGGGCCGGGCTTGGTTAGTACTTGGTCGGGAGACTGCCTGGGAATACCAAGTGCCGTAAGCTTTTTCTTAGTTTCACCTTATCCAGAGGGCCCTGCGTCTTGCCACGAATGTAAAGATGTCACTACCCTTTCATTTCACAAATTACCTTTATTTGTACAAAGACGGCAGTCCCCGCCCACTTTTGCAGAAAGTACTCGTAGCAATCGTATACAACTCACCGATTTCTTCCTCATTTTAATAACGACTTTCTCAAAGACATCTTGACATCAATGCCGCATCGACGTCTGCTCTTCTCTCGGTGCGACTCTCAATAAACCCTCAACTGAAAACAAAAGTGCCGATTCTGGCCGCTTCCCTCGCTTACGGCCATACCGTTCCGACTGCGCCCGATCTCGTCTGATATCGGAAGCTAAGCGGGGCCGGGCTTGGTTAGTACTTGGTCGGGAGACTGCCTGGGAATACCAAGTGCCGTAAGCTTTTTCTTAGTTTCACCTTATCCAGAGGGCCCTGCGTCTTGCCACGAATGTAAAGATGTCACTACCCTTTCATTTCACAAATTACCTTTACTTGTACAAAGACGGCAGTCCCCGCCCACTTTTGCAGAAAGTACTCGTAGCAATCGTATACAACTCACCGATTTCTTCCTCATTTTAATAACGACTTTCTCAAAGACATCTTGACATCAATGCCGCATCGACGTCTGCTCTTCTCTCGGTGCGACTCTCAATAAACCCTCAACTGAAAACAAAAGTGCCGATTCTGGCCGCTTCCCTCGCTTACGGCCATACCGTTCCGACTGCGCATGATCGTGCCTGATCCTGCGCGGCTCAGTGTGTGTGTGGTGGTGCGTGTGTGTGGTGGTGCTTTTTTTTGCCTTTGCAGTTCACTTGGTTTTCCGTTTCTTTCTCCGTTTTATTTAATAATTGTTTTGGTTTAGTTTTGCCTTGGTTAGCCTCCCCTCTCCCTGGCTGCTTCGTTGCGCCGGAGGGGGAGGCTTGTCACTCGTTTTGTGTGTCTTTTTTTGCATTTATTTCTGTTCGTTTGGTTTCCTTTGCGCGGTGCGCGTTTACTTCCGGGTTTGTCAATTAGGCTTTTTTTCGTTTATTTCAGCGTTTCTTCAGTTTCTTTTTGTGCTGGTTCTGTTTTCCCTCTCCCTGGCCTCATTTTGGGCCGGGGGGGGAGGCTTGTCACCCTTTATTTCGCCCCTGATTTGTGTTTTGTTTTCGCCCTCCGTTTCTGTGCGCGTTTTTCATCCGTTGTAGTTTGCTCTGGTTTATCTTGTTTTTGGATCACTGTTCCTTTTCTTTTCTGTCCCAGTTCGTTTCCCCTCTCCCTGGCCGTTTTATTGTGCTAGGGAGAGAGGCTTGTCATTCGATTTTTTTCGCCGGTCTTGTGTTTTGTTTTCCACTTCCGTGTTTTGCGCGTTTATTATTTACCGGCTTTTCTTTTTCCCCCTTGATTGCTGGTTTGTTTTGTCCCCCGGGCTCCCTTATTGGTTGCCCCCCCTCCTCCCCTTCATTGTTTGATCATGGCTGCTCAGCCGCAGCCATCCACGTCGCGTGCAGCCGCGGCTGCACAGGCGTTCGGTGTTGATGATGGTGATGACGTGTCGCGTGCAGCCGCGGCTGCACGGGCGCTGGATTCTGACAAGGTTTATTCTCTGGATGATTTTGGTAGGGTGGAAATGGAGGTAGATATGGCGGTGGAGCCGCCTGGTCTGGGTGACCAGGGGCCCGGTGAGTGGGTGAAGGTTGTTTCTCGTAAGAGGGCGGCGGCGGCGGCGACGGCTTCCGGGTCGGGAGCGGTGCCCGCTAAGGTGAGCGGCGGGGCCGGTGATGGTGCTGGTGCGGGGGTCGGCGGTGCCATCTCTCCGCCTGACAGCTATGCTGGGAGGGTGGCTCAGGCCGGTCGGGCGCAGCGGGCGGGTGCAGGTGTGCGCGTGGGCACGGGGGTGCGTGCGGGTGTCCTGCGCCAGGGTGCGGCGCCACGAGGCGCCTGGGACGAGGGCCCTGCCCCAAAGGGGCCTTATACTAAGGAGGCCACTGCCTCCGTAGACTTGAGTGCGTTTGACAGCGTGCCTTTGCTGGAGGTGGCGAAGGCGATATTGTTGTTGGTGCCGAAGGACGCCCTGCTGGCCGTGTGCCCGGCCCCTAACGTGGCAGTGGAGGTTACCTTCACCGCCCCCGAATACATCGAGCTAATTGAGGGCGGCCTCACCGTACAGGGCAAGCTCTGCCCGGTCAGACGCCTCTGTCAGGCGGAGCGCGTGGTCTCCTTTCTGCACCTGCCTGCGTATGTGCCCGATCAGGTCATCCTCGATCGCCTTGCGGCATGGGGTGTGGAGCCCATCCTCCCGGTGCGCCGTCGGCTCCTGCCCGGCACTCGGGTCACTGACGGCACCCGCTGCGTCAGGGTGCGTTTCCCGGCCGGCGTGGTGTCCTTGCCCTACAGTGCCCGATTTGATACGGCCGAAGGGCCCCGCTACATTCGGGTCGCCCCTGACAATCAGGTCCGCCTCTGTCGGATGTGCCTCCAGCCGGGGCACGTGGTGGCCCAGTGCCCCCAATACGTGTGCCGTGTCTGCGGGCTGCAGGGGCACTACGCCCGTGACTGTGTTGCCGCCCGCTGTGCTGGCTGCCGCAAGGCCGCCGCCCTGTGCACCTGCCCTGGCGCCCCTGGTCGGGACGGGCCGGCCTCCGCTGCCGGGGACGGGGTTGACCCGGGCTCTCACGCTGGGGGGGAAGAGGGGGTGTCTCTCCTTCCGCCCCGGGACCCCAGTAATGCTGCCGCCATCGCCGTGCCTTTGACACCCCCTGTGGCTGCTGCCGCTGACTGCCTGGATTCCAGCATGACTGACCACCTCCCTGCTCCTGTGGCTGGCCCGAGGGGAGAGGTGAGTGGGGGTCCCGTCGTGGGGGTGGACGCTGTGCCCTTTGGGGGGGCCGGAGACCCCCCGGCCGCACAGGACCTCCTTGGGGCGTCGGGCGTTGAGGACATGGAGCTGCCCTCCGGAGCTGCGGGTCCCGTGGAGCTGCCAGTGCCCTTGCCTGTCTCCCAGTCCCTGTTTTCGGAGCCCCCGCCCGCCCCGCCCTCGTCTCTCACCCCGTCCCTTCCCGCAGCTCCGGCCGCGGGTGAAGTGCGCCCGGCGTCCCGGATGGCCGGGGGTGAGACTGTGGATGGCCCCCCTCCCCCAGCCCCCGCTCCCTCTTCCCCCTCCCCTCCGCCTCCATCTGCCGAGCCCCTGGCGTCGCCCTGGTCCGGCATTCCCCCCTTCGGCACTGATACCCTGCGTCAGCTCGATGCCCTGGACCCGGACCCCTTCGTCGCCCCGCGGTCCCAGACGGGTGCGGGCAAGGCCCCCGTGAATAAGCCTGGCAAGGCCAAGAACAAGCTCCGTTTTTGCATGGGGTCTAGGTCCGGGGCGTCCCATCAGCCCCCTCTGCCGGGCCTAGCCAACACTCTGCGGCGCCAGGAGGAGCGGCGGCAGTCGGCGGTGGCGGCCCTGGCGGCCATGCGTGCTGCGAGCCCGGGTCATGACGACAGCGGCGACACGGACTGATGCTTCATCGCCACACCCCCTTCATTGACTCATGTCTTCCTTTGGTTGTGTTGTCTTTCCGTGTGTATTGCTTTTCTGCTGCCCTGGTTTTGTTTTTGGTTTCTGTTTACATTATCCCGCCACCGTGTCCGTGTCGCCTTCTGCCCCTGCTATCGCCGCTGCCGTCCCCGCTTCACCCCGTCCCCTAGGTCCCGTGCGTTTTACTTGATTGCTCGTGTTTTATTGTGTTTTTTTTTTTTTACGGCCCGCCTATTTATTGTATTTATGGTTCTTTTTATGGTTTCTTTTATTGTTCTTATTGTGTTGCTTGTCCCTTTTACCTGTGTGTTTCCCGCGACATCGCTCCACCATCCGGGTGGGTTAGTGGGGTGGTTGTCTGGGTGGGCCTGTTCGGCTGGGAGCGTCCCGCTTTTATCTGGGTATGTGTGGCTTTTACCTCCTGTGCCGGTGTCTTGTCTGTGTGATGTGTCCCCTGCCTGGTGCCTAACAGAGACTCTTTTATCCCAATGACACTGACTCTGACCTCCCTCAATGCCCGGGGGCTGCGCTCCTGGGCTAAGGCCCAGGCAGTTTTAACTTCGTGTTGTGACTCGTCCGTTGTGTGTTTGCAAGAGACTGGGTGGGATGGGCCTTTTATTGATAGAGTGCGGGACGCATGGTCGGGCGATGTCTTCTTCTCCACCGCCTCCGTCGGGCCAGGTGTCGTCGGTTGGGGTGTCGCGCTGCTCTGTCGCCGCCCGCGTGTCCAGTCGGCATCCCTGCTGTACTCGGACGGGGAGGGCAAGTGTCTGGCTGTCGGGCTCTGTCTGGAGGGGGGTTTCGCCTGCACCGTCGTGGTCGTGCACGCGCCCAATGACGGGGCCCGGTGTGCCTCCTTCTTTGACCGCCTGGCTGCCCGTGTGGCGCGGTGGCCCTGTCCTCTCGTGGTCGGGGACTTCAACATCTCCCTCTCTCGCCTGGATGTGCGGAGGGGGGCAGTCGTGCGGGCCGATGCGGGGCGAGCAGCTCTCCTCCGCTTGATGCGTGCCTGTCATCTCACGGACCTGTGGAGGGATCGCAACCCTGACCGTCGTGTCCTTTCCAGGACGCAGCGTGTCCGGGGCGTGATGCACGGCAGCAGGCTGGACTACGCTCTGGTGTCCCCTGCTGTCGCTGCCCGTGTCCGTACGGTGTGCTATCGGGAGTGTCTCGTGAGCGATCACGACTACTTTCTCTGCACGCTTGACTCTGGGGAGGTGCAGCGCGGGCGGGGCACGTGGATCCTCAACCCCTCCCTCTTAAGCGATGGTACCGTTACTGCTAAGGTGAGCTTCGCATTGTGGACTGGGGTGCGGTCGCCCCTGTTCTCCCTCGACATTCAGGCGGGGTGGGAATTGTTAAAGCGGGAGGTGGCGGCCGTTCTGCAGGCTGCCGGGAAGGCCGCAGCCGGACGCTTTCGGCAGAAGGAGCGCGCCTTGCTGCGTGATCTCCAGCTGGAACTGCTGGCGCTCGAGCAGGATGCAGGGGACCCCGTGCGGGTCTCGGCCCTGCAGGACGAGCTGGCTCTCCTCTCTGAGCGGAGGCACGCCGGGGCGGCGTTGCGGAGCGGGGTGCGTTTCGTCGCCCCTGGTGAGCTCTCTCCTCGCTATTTCAGGGCGATGGAGGAGTCCCGGGGGGCTGCGAGGCTGCTCCGTTCGGTGCGCTGCCCGGACGGCCAGTTGGTGTCCGACGCACCCGGTGTCTTGCGCGTCGTGCGGGACTACTGGGCCGCTATGTTCACCAGCGAGCGCATCGATCTGGACGCCCTCTCCCCCCTCACGGGGCTGATTGAGGCGCGCCTTTCGCCCGAGAGCGTCGCCCTGTGTGACGCCCCCTTGTCATGTGATGAGATTGGGGCAGCTATTGACCGGCTCCGGCCGCGAAAGTGTCCCGGCTCCGACGGCCTCACGGCAGACTTTTACAGGGTCTTTAAGGGGGAGCTGGTGCCCGTCTTGCAGGCCCTTTATAGTGACGTCCTCGCCCGCGGTGAGATGCACGGCACCATCCGGCTGGGTTTGATTAAGATGCTCTTTAAGCACACGGGAGACAGGGGGGAGCTGGCTAATTACAGGCCCCTCACCATGCTCAACACCGATTACAAGGTGTTGGCCTCGGTCTTGGCCTCCCGGCTCAGTTCGGGTGCTGCCGTCCCTCATCCGCACCACCCAGACGTACGGGGTGACGGGCCGCACCATCCTGGACACTGTCCGGGATGTGCAGGCGGCGGTGGGTTTCATGGAGACGGCGGGTTCGCCCGGTTACTTGGTGAAGCTCGACTTCGCCAAGGCCTTTGACAGGGTCGAGCACGCCTACCTCCAGCGTGTGATGGAGGTCTTCGGCTTCGGCCCGGGCTTCCTGGCCTGGACGCGCCTCTTGTGCGCCTCCGCCATGACCGCGGTCGCCTGTAACGGCTACGTCACTGCGCCCTTCCGCATGACGCGTTCGGTGCGGCAGGGCTGCCCCCTGTCGGCCGCCTTGTACACCTTGGCGGTCGAGCCCCTCGGCCTCCTGGTGGCCGCCTCTCGTGGCATTGCTAGGGTGCCCATCGGCCCGACATGCTTCGCTCCGCCGGTCTTTCAGTACGCTGATGACACCACCCTGCTCGTGCCCGACGGGGCCAGCGTGGGGGCTGCGTTACGCAGCGTGCAGCAGTACTGTGACATCACTGGGGCCAGGGTCAACCTGCAGAAGTCGGTGTACCTGCGGCTCGGTTCGGCCGGGCCTCTGCCCGCCGAGCTGGGGCTGACTGAGGCCGAGGGGGACGTGCGCCTCCTGGGCGTTCTGCTCGGGAGGAGTGCGGACGATGCGACGGGGAGGATGTGGGACGATCTGACGGGTGGTGTGGAGCGGCGGCTGGCCGGGTGGTCGGGCCGTCTCCTCTCGCTGCAGCAGAAGGTGTTCCTGTTGAACGCAATGGTGTTGTCTGTGCTGTGGTTTCACCTGAGCGTCACTCACATGCCCCACGGACATTACGCCAGGCTGCGGAAGGCCGTCCTGCGCTTCCTCTGGGGGGGGGGCAGAGTCCTGGTGGCTTACGCTACCTTGATTGGCCCCCCTGCCGAGGGTGGCCTGGGCCTCCTGGACCCTCTGGTCCAGTCGAAGGCCCTGCGTGTGCGGATGTTGCAGGCCTTCCTGGACGAGAGTCGCCCCTCCCTGTGGAAGGCGGTGCTCTCGCTCCGGCTGGGACAGTGTGCGGGGAGGGAGCTGGCCGAGGACGCTCTTTGGATGCGTCTCCGGCCCGGCATGGTGCGTGGCATCCCCTCCTTCTACGCACACCTCCTCTTGGCGTGGGCTGAGTTCCAGGAGCACACTGTCGTGGTGCCTGAGGGGCGGCAGCTTCTGCTTCGGCAGCCGCTGCTGCTCAATCCGCGCGTCCTCTCCGGGGGGCGGCCCCTCGAGTTCCGGCGCTGGTGGGAGGCTGGGGTGCGTCAGGTGCGAGACCTCTTTTATGAGGTGCGCCCTGGCTTCCTGCCTCCCGCGGCCGTCTATGACCAGGTCGAGGTTGTGGCCGAGAGGGCCTCCAGGGTCACTGTTGCCAGGCAGTGTCTGGCGGCGAGGGCTGCCCTCCCTGCTGCGTGGGTGCGTGACATTGAGCGGGCCGGCGGCCCCCGGGATGTGGCCCCCCGTTTCCCCGCGGTGTACGTGAGGCGGCTGTCCGGGTTGCTCGTCCCTTTCGGGGCGTGTGTCACCCGTGACTTTGCCCGCCTCTACAGGCAGCGCGCTTTTGTTGCCCCGGTGGCGCAGGCCTTTTGGAGCGCTCGCTTCCCCGCCCTGGGGCCTGACCTGTTGTGGGGGAACGTGCTGGTCTGCCCGGCGGACCCTGCCTTGGCCCTTTTCGACTTCAGACAGCGGCATCATGCCCTATGGTCAATGAGGTGGCTTCATAGACTGGGCTTCGCTGCGTCTCCGCTCTGCCCAGTGTGCCGGGATGTGGAGGAGGGCCTTACACACATGTTCTTTGGCTGTTCTCAGTTAGCTGATTTTATTGTGTGGGCTCTGGAGGTGGTGGACAGGATAGCCGGGGCGGTGGGGCCCGTGCCTGTTTTTACTGAGGCGGGGTGGCAGGTCATGTTCCTGTTTGGTGTTCCCAAGTCTCACCCCGCCAGCACCTTTCTTAATTTGTTTTTAGCCGTCGCGAGGTATGTTGTTTGGTTGAGGCGCAACAAGGCCCGCTATGAGCGCGTGGTTTTAGATCCCGTTTTAATGTGCCGCTATCGGCTGCGACTGGTTTTATCCAAGGTGTTTTTATTGTCTGCCGGGCCCCATGACATGCCCCGGTTCTTACGTGATTTTGTGCACCGGGTTCCGTTTGTGTCTGTTGTGGGTGGGCGTTTGGTTTGGGATGTGTTTTGAGGGTGGGCTGCTTGTTTTCTCTTGTTTTCGTGTTTTGGGTGGGTTGTTTGGGTTGTTTTTCTTGGGTTTGTCTGTGTGGGTGGGTTTCGTGCTGCTTGTTGTCCGTCTTCTGTGTTGTTTGTTGTTGGGGCTGTTGCTCCTTTTAATTGGCATTTTAGTGATTGGCTTTTATTGCTTGTGCTTTGTTTTTCTTTTTATTAACCTGCATACCTGCATGATGAGGACTGCTGCACCCTGTGAGTAGGGGTCTTGGAGCGCGGGCTTGCCCCGTTCCCTGGCCCCTCTCCCTGTACCGCCCCCCCTGCTGTGGTGTATGTGTGGCACTGTCGTTCTGAGTGGTTTAATAAAAAAAAAAAAAAAAAAAAAAAAAACTGCGCCCGATCTCGTCTGATCTCGGAAGCTAAGCGGGGCCGGGCTTGGTTAGTACTTGGTCGGGAGACTGCCTGGGAATACCAAGTGCCGTAAGCTTTTTCTTAGTTTCACCTTATCCAGAGGGCCCTGCGTCTTGCCACGAATGTAAAGATGTCACTACCCTTTCATTTCACAAATTACCTTTATTTGTACAAAGACGGCAGTCCCCGCCCACTTTTGCAGAAAGTACTCGTAGCAATCGTATACAACTCACCGATTTCTTCCTCATTTTAATAACGACTTTCTCAAAGACATCTTGACATCAATGCCGCATCGACGTCTGCTCTTCTCTCGGTGCGACTCTCAATAAACCCTCAACTGAAAACAAAAGTGCCGATTCTGGCCGCTTCCCTCGCTTACGGCCATACCGTTCCGACTGCGCCCGATCTCGTCTGATCTCGGAAGCTAAGCGGGGCCGGGCTTGGTTAGTACTTGGTCGGGAGACTGCCTGGGAATACCAAGTGCCGTAAGCTTTTTCTTAGTTTCACCTTATCCAGAGGGCCCTGCGTCTTGCCACGAATGTAAAGATGTCACTACCCTTTCATTTCACAAATTACCTTTATTTGTACAAAGACGGCAGTCCCCGCCCACTTTTGCAGAAAGTACTCGTAGCAATCGTATACAACTCACCGATTTCTTCCTCATTTTAATAACGACTTTCTCAAAGACATCTTGACATCAATGCCGCATCGACGTCTGCTCTTCTCTCGGTGCGACTCTCAATAAACCCTCAACTGAAAACAAAAGTGCCGATTCTGGCCGCTTCCCTCGCTTACGGCCATACCGTTCCGACTGCGCCCGATCTCGTCTGATCTCGGAAGCTAAGCGGGGCCGGGCTTGGTTAGTACTTGGTCGGGAGACTGCCTGGGAATACCAAGTGCCGTAAGCTTTTTCTTAGTTTCACCTTATCCAGAGGGCCCTGCGTCTTGCCACGAATGTAAAGATGTCACTACCCTTTCATTTCACAAATTACCTTTATTTGTACAAAGACGGCAGTCCCCGCCCACTTTTGCAGAAAGTACTCGTAGCAATCGTATACAACTCACCGATTTCTTCCTCATTTTAATAACGACTTTCTCAAAGACATCTTGACATCAATGCCGCATCGACGTCTGCTCTTCTCTCGGTGCGACTCTCAATAAACCCTCAACTGAAAACAAAAGTGCCGATTCTGGCCGCTTCCCTCGCTTACGGCCATACCGTTCCGACTGCGCCCGATCTCGTCTGATCTCGGAAGCTAAGCGGGGCCGGGCTTGGTTAGTACTTGGTCGGGAGACTGCCTGGGAATACCAAGTGCCGTAAGCTTTTTCTTAGTTTCACCTTATCCAGAGGGCCCTGCGTCTTGCCACGAATGTAAAGATGTCACTACCCTTTCATTTCACAAATTACCTTTATTTGTACAAAGACGGCAGTCCCCGCCCACTTTTGCAGAAAGTACTCGTAGCAATCGTATACAACTCACCGATTTCTTCCTCATTTTAATAACGACTTTCTCAAAGACATCTTGACATCAATGCCGCATCGACGTCTGCTCTTCTCTCGGTGCGACTCTCAATAAACCCTCAACTGAAAACAAAAGTGCCGATTCTGGCCGCTTCCCTCGCTTACGGCCATACCGTTCCGACTGCGCCCGATCTCGTCTGATCTCGGAAGCTAAGCGGGGCCGGGCTTGGTTAGTACTTGGTCGGGAGACTGCCTGGGAATACCAAGTGCCGTAAGCTTTTTCTTAGTTTCACCTTATCCAGAGGGCCCTGCGTCTTGCCACGAATGTAAAGATGTCACTACCCTTTCATTTCACAAATTACCTTTATTTGTACAAAGACGGCAGTCCCCGCCCACTTTTGCAGAAAGTACTCGTAGCAATCGTATACAACTCACCGATTTCTTCCTCATTTTAATAACGACTTTCTCAAAGACATCTTGACATCAATGCCGCATCGACGTCTGCTCTTCTCTCGGTGCGACTCTCAATAAACCCTCAACTGAAAACAAAAGTGCCGATTCTGGCCGCTTCCCTCGCTTACGGCCATACCGTTCCGACTGCGCCCGATCTCGTCTGATCTCGGAAGCTAAGCGGGGCCGGGCTTGGTTAGTACTTGGTCGGGAGACTGCCTGGGAATACCAAGTGCCGTAAGCTTTTTCTTAGTTTCACCTTATCCAGAGGGCCCTGCGTCTTGCCACGAATGTAAAGATGTCACTACCCTTTCATTTCACAAATTACCTTTATTTGTACAAAGACGGCAGTCCCCGCCCACTTTTGCAGAAAGTACTCGTAGCAATCGTATACAACTCACCGATTTCTTCCTCATTTTAATAACGACTTTCTCAAAGACATCTTGACATCAATGCCGCATCGACGTCTGCTCTTCTCTCGGTGCGACTCTCAATAAACCCTCAACTGAAAACAAAAGTGCCGATTCTGGCCGCTTCCCTCGCTTACGGCCATACCGTTCCGACTGCGCCCGATCTCGTCTGATCTCGGAAGCTAAGCGGGGCCGGGCTTGGTTAGTACTTGGTCGGGAGACTGCCTGGGAATACCAAGTGCCGTAAGCTTTTTCTTAGTTTCACCTTATCCAGAGGGCCCTGCGTCTTGCCACGAATGTAAAGATGTCACTACCCTTTCATTTCACAAATTACCTTTATTTGTACAAAGACGGCAGTCCCCGCCCACTTTTGCAGAAAGTACTCGTAGCAATCGTATACAACTCACCGATTTCTTCCTCATTTTAATAACGACTTTCTCAAAGACATCTTCACATCAATGCCGCATCGACGTCTGCTCTTCTCTCGGTGCGACTCTCAATAAACCCTCAACTGAAAACAAAAGTGCCGATTCTGGCCGCTTCCCTCGCTTACGGCCATACCGTTCCGACTGCGCCCGATCTCGTCTGATATCGGAAGCTAAGCGGGGCCGGGCTTGGTTAGTACTTGGTCGGGAGACTGCCTGGGAATACCAAGTGCCGTAAGCTTTTTCTTAGTTTCACCTTATCCAGAGGGCCCTGCGTCTTGCCACGAATGTAAAGATGTCACTACCCTTTCATTTCACAAATTACCTTTACTTGTACAAAGACGGCAGTCCCCGCCCACTTTTGCAGAAAGTACTCGTAGCAATCGTATACAACTCACCGATTTCTTCCTCATTTTAATAACGACTTTCTCAAAGACATCTTGACATCAATGCCGCATCGACGTCTGCTCTTCTCTCGGTGCGACTCTCAATAAACCCTCAACTGAAAACAAAAGTGCCGATTCTGGCCGCTTCCCTCGCTTACGGCCATACCGTTCCGACTGCGCCCGATCTCGTCTGATCTCGGAAGCTAAGCGGGGCCGGGCTTGGTTAGTACTTGGTCGGGAGACTGCCTGGGAATACCAAGTGCCGTAAGCTTTTTCTTAGTTTCACCTTATCCAGAGGGCCCTGCGTCTTGCCACGAATGTAAAGATGTCACTACCCTTTCATTTCACAAATTACCTTTATTTGTACAAAGACGGCAGTCCCCGCCCACTTTTGCAGAAAGTACTCGTAGCAATCGTATACAACTCACCGATTTCTTCCTCATTTTAATAACGACTTTCTCAAAGACATCTTGACATCAATGCCGCATCGACGTCTGCTCTTCTCTCGGTGCGACTCTCAATAAACCCTCAACTGAAAACAAAAGTGCCGATTCTGGCCGCTTCCCTCGCTTACGGCCATACCGTTCCGACTGCGCCCGATCTCGTCTGATCTCGGAAGCTAAGCGGGGCCGGGCTTGGTTAGTACTTGGTCGGGAGACTGCCTGGGAATACCAAGTGCCGTAAGCTTTTTCTTAGTTTCACCTTATCCAGAGGGCCCTGCGTCTTGCCACGAATGTAAAGATGTCACTACCCTTTCATTTCACAAATTACCTTTATTTGTACAAAGACGGCAGTCCCCGCCCACTTTTGCAGAAAGTACTCGTAGCAATCGTATACAACTCACCGATTTCTTCCTCATTTTAATAACGACTTTCTCAAAGACATCTTGACATCAATGCCGCATCGACGTCTGCTCTTCTCTCGGTGCGACTCTCAATAAACCCTCAACTGAAAACAAAAGTGCCGATTCTGGCCGCTTCCCTCGCTTACGGCCATACCGTTCCGACTGCGCCCGATCTCGTCTGATCTCGGAAGCTAAGCGGGGCCGGGCTTGGTTAGTACTTGGTCGGGAGACTGCCTGGGAATACCAAGTGCCGTAAGCTTTTTCTTAGTTTCACCTTATCCAGAGGGCCCTGCGTCTTGCCACGAATGTAAAGATGTCACTACCCTTTCATTTCACAAATTACCTTTATTTGTACAAAGACGGCAGTCCCCGCCCACTTTTGCAGAAAGTACTCGTAGCAATCGTATACAACTCACCGATTTCTTCCTCATTTTAATAACGACTTTCTCAAAGACATCTTGACATCAATGCCGCATCGACGTCTGCTCTTCTCTCGGTGCGACTCTCAATAAACCCTCAACTGAAAACAAAAGTGCCGATTCTGGCCGCTTCCCTCGCTTACGGCCATACCGTTCCGACTGCGCCCGATCTCGTCTGATCTCGGAAGCTAAGCGGGGCCGGGCTTGGTTAGTACTTGGTCGGGAGACTGCCTGGGAATACCAAGTGCCGTAAGCTTTTTCTTAGTTTCACCTTATCCAGAGGGCCCTGCGTCTTGCCACGAATGTAAAGATGTCACTACCCTTTCATTTCACAAATTACCTTTATTTGTACAAAGACGGCAGTCCCCGCCCACTTTTGCAGAAAGTACTCGTAGCAATCGTATACAACTCACCGATTTCTTCCTCATTTTAATAACGACTTTCTCAAAGACATCTTGACATCAATGCCGCATCGACGTCTGCTCTTCTCTCGGTGCGACTCTCAATAAACCCTCAACTGAAAACAAAAGTGCCGATTCTGGCCGCTTCCCTCGCTTACGGCCATACCGTTCCGACTGCGCCCGATCTCGTCTGATCTCGGAAGCTAAGCGGGGCCGGGCTTGGTTAGTACTTGGTCGGGAGACTGCCTGGGAATACCAAGTGCCGTAAGCTTTTTCTTAGTTTCACCTTATCCAGAGGGCCCTGCGTCTTGCCACGAATGTAAAGATGTCACTACCCTTTCATTTCACAAATTACCTTTATTTGTACAAAGACGGCAGTCCCCGCCCACTTTTGCAGAAAGTACTCGTAGCAATCGTATACAACTCACCGATTTCTTCCTCATTTTAATAACGACTTTCTCAAAGACATCTTGACATCAATGCCGCATCGACGTCTGCTCTTCTCTCGGTGCGACTCTCAATAAACCCTCAACTGAAAACAAAAGTGCCGATTCTGGCCGCTTCCCTTGCTTACGGCCATACCGTTCCGACTGCGCCCGATCTCGTCTGATCTCGGAAGCTAAGCGGGGCCGGGCTTGGTTAGTACTTGGTCGGGAGACTGCCTGGGAATACCAAGTGCCGTAAGCTTTTTCTTAGTTTCACCTTATCCAGAGGGCCCTGCGTCTTGCCACGAATGTAAAGATGTCACTACCCTTTCATTTCACAAATTACCTTTATTTGTACAAAGACGGCAGTCCCCGCCCACTTTTGCAGAAAGTACTCGTAGCAATCGTATACAACTCACCGATTTCTTCCTCATTTTAATAACGACTTTCTCAAAGACATCTTGACATCAATGCCGCATCGACGTCTGCTCTTCTCTCGGTGCGACTCTCAATAAACCCTCAACTGAAAACAAAAGTGCCGATTCTGGCCGCTTCCCTTGCTTACGGCCATACCGTTCCGACTGCGCCCGATCTCGTCTGATCTCGGAAGCTAAGCGGGGCCGGGCTTGGTTAGTACTTGGTCGGGAGACTGCCTGGGAATACCAAGTGCCGTAAGCTTTTTCTTAGTTTCACCTTATCCAGAGGGCCCTGCGTCTTGCCACGAATGTAAAGATGTCACTACCCTTTCATTTCACAAATTACCTTTATTTGTACAAAGACGGCAGTCCCCGCCCACTTTTGCAGAAAGTACTCGTAGCAATCGTATACAACTCACCGATTTCTTCCTCATTTTAATAACGACTTTCTCAAAGACATCTTGACATCAATGCCGCATCGACGTCTGCTCTTCTCTCGGTGCGACTCTCAATAAACCCTCAACTGAAAACAAAAGTGCCGATTCTGGCCGCTTCCCTTGCTTACGGCCATACCGTTCCGACTGCGCCCGATCTCATCTGATCTCGGAAGCTAAGCGGGGCCGGGCTTGGTTAGTACTTGGTCGGGAGACTGCCTGGGAATACCAAGTGCCGTAAGCTTTTTCTTAGTTTCACCTTATCCAGAGGGCCCTGCGTCTTGCCACGAATGTAAAGATGTCACTACCCTTTCATTTCACAAATTACCTTTATTTGTACAAAGACGGCAGTCCCCGCCCACTTTTGCAGAAAGTACTCGTAGCAATCGTATACAACTCACCGATTTCTTCCTCATTTTAATAACGACTTTCTCAAAGACATCTTGACATCAATGCCGCATCGACGTCTGCTCTTCTCTCGGTGCGACTCTCAATAAACCCTCAACTGAAAACAAAAGTGCCGATTCTAGCCGCTTCCCTCGCTTACGGCCATACCGTTCCGACTGCGCCCGATCTCGTCTGATATCGGAAGCTAAGCGGGGCCGGGCTTGGTTAGTACTTGGTCGGGAGACTGCCTGGGAATACCAAGTGCCGTAAGCTTTTTCTTAGTTTCACCTTATCCAGAGGGCCCTGCGTCTTGCCACGAATGTAAAGATGTCACTACCCTTTCATTTCACAAATTACCTTTATTTGTACAAAGACGGCAGTCCCCGCCCACTTTTGCAGAAAGTACTCGTAGCAATCGTATACAACTCACCGATTTCTTCCTCATTTTAATAACGACTTTCTCAAAGACATCTTGACATCAATGCCGCATCGACGTCTGCTCTTCTCTCGGTGCGACTCTCAATAAACCCTCAACTGAAAACAAAAGTGCCGATTCTGGCCGCTTCCCTCGCTTACGGCCATACCGTTCCGACTGCGCCCGATCTCGTCTGATCTCGGAAGCTAAGCGGGGCCGGGCTTGGTTAGTACTTGGTCGGGAGACTGCCTGGGAATACCAAGTGCCGTAAGCTTTTTCTTAGTTTCACCTTATCCAGAGGGCCCTGCGTCTTGCCACGAATGTAAAGATGTCACTACCCTTTCATTTCACAAATTACCTTTATTTGTACAAAGACGGCAGTCCCCGCCCACTTTTGCAGAAAGTACTCGTAGCAATCGTATACAACTCACCGATTTCTTCCTCATTTTAATAACGACTTTCTCAAAGACATCTTGACATCAATGCCGCATCGACGTCTGCTCTTCTCTCGGTGCGACTCTCAATAAACCCTCAACTGAAAACAAAAGTGCCGATTCTGGCCGCTTCCCTCGCTTACGGCCATACCGTTCCGACTGCGCCCGATCTCGTCTGATCTCGGAAGCTAAGCGGGGCCGGGCTTGGTTAGTACTTGGTCGGGAGACTGCCTGGGAATACCAAGTGCCGTAAGCTTTTTCTTAGTTTCACCTTATCCAGAGGGCCCTGCGTCTTGCCACGAATGTAAAGATGTCACTACCCTTTCATTTCACAAATTACCTTTATTTGTACAAAGACGGCAGTCCCCGCCCACTTTTGCAGAAAGTACTCGTAGCAATCGTATACAACTCACCGATTTCTTCCTCATTTTAATAACGACTTTCTCAAAGACATCTTGACATCAATGCCGCATCGACGTCTGCTCTTCTCTCGGTGCGACTCTCAATAAACCCTCAACTGAAAACAAAAGTGCCGATTCTGGCCGCTTCCCTCGCTTACGGCCATACCGTTCCGACTGCGCCCGATCTCGTCTGATCTCGGAAGCTAAGCGGGGCCGGGCTTGGTTAGTACTTGGTCGGGAGACTGCCTGGGAATACCAAGTGCCGTAAGCTTTTTCTTAGTTTCACCTTATCCAGAGGGCCCTGCGTCTTGCCACGAATGTAAAGATGTCACTACCCTTTCATTTCACAAATTACCTTTATTTGTACAAAGACGGCAGTCCCCGCCCACTTTTGCAGAAAGTACTCGTAGCAATCGTATACAACTCACCGATTTCTTCCTCATTTTAATAACGACTTTCTCAAAGACATCTTGACATCAATGCCGCATCGACGTCTGCTCTTCTCTCGGTGCGACTCTCAATAAACCCTCAACTGAAAACAAAAGTGCCGATTCTGGCCGCTTCCCTCGCTTACGGCCATACCGTTCCGACTGCGCCCGATCTCGTCTGATCTCGGAAGCTAAGCGGGGCCGGGCTTGGTTAGTACTTGGTCGGGAGACTGCCTGGGAATACCAAGTGCCGTAAGCTTTTTCTTAGTTTCACCTTATCCAGAGGGCCCTGCGTCTTGCCACGAATGTAAAGATGTCACTACCCTTTCATTTCACAAATTACCTTTATTTGTACAAAGACGGCAGTCCCCGCCCACTTTTGCAGAAAGTACTCGTAGCAATCGTATACAACTCACCGATTTCTTCCTCATTTTAATAACGACTTTCTCAAAGACATCTTGACATCAATGCCGCATCGACGTCTGCTCTTCTCTCGGTGCGACTCTCAATAAACCCTCAACTGAAAACAAAAGTGCCGATTCTGGCCGCTTCCCTCGCTTACGGCCATACCGTTCCGACTGCGCCCGATCTCGTCTGATCTCGGAAGCTAAGCGGGGCCGGGCTTGGTTAGTACTTGGTCGGGAGACTGCCTGGGAATACCAAGTGCCGTAAGCTTTTTCTTAGTTTCACCTTATCCAGAGGGCCCTGCGTCTTGCCACGAATGTAAAGATGTCACTACCCTTTCATTTCACAAATTACCTTTATTTGTACAAAGACGGCAGTCCCCGCCCACTTTTGCAGAAAGTACTCGTAGCAATCGTATACAACTCACCGATTTCTTCCTCATTTTAATAACGACTTTCTCAAAGACATCTTGACATCAATGCCGCATCGACGTCTGCTCTTCTCTCGGTGCGACTCTCAATAAACCCTCAACTGAAAACAAAAGTGCCGATTCTGGCCGCTTCCCTCGCTTACGGCCATACCGTTCCGACTGCGCCCGATCTCGTCTGATCTCGGAAGCTAAGCGGGGCCGGGCTTGGTTAGTACTTGGTCGGGAGACTGCCTGGGAATACCAAGTGCCGTAAGCTTTTTCTTAGTTTCACCTTATCCAGAGGGCCCTGCGTCTTGCCACGAATGTAAAGATGTCACTACCCTTTCATTTCACAAATTACCTTTATTTGTACAAAGACGGCAGTCCCCGCCCACTTTTGCAGAAAGTACTCGTAGCAATCGTATACAACTCACCGATTTCTTCCTCATTTTAATAACGACTTTCTCAAAGACATCTTGACATCAATGCCGCATCGACGTCTGCTCTTCTCTCGGTGCGACTCTCAATAAACCCTCAACTGAAAACAAAAGTGCCGATTCTGGCCGCTTCCCTCGCTTACGGCCATACCGTTCCGACTGCGCCCGATCTCGTCTGATCTCGGAAGCTAAGCGGGGCCGGGCTTGGTTAGTACTTGGTCGGGAGACTGCCTGGGAATACCAAGTGCCGTAAGCTTTTTCTTAGTTTCACCTTATCCAGAGGGCCCTGCGTCTTGCCACGAATGTAAAGATGTCACTACCCTTTCATTTCACAAATTACCTTTATTTGTACAAAGACGGCAGTCCCCGCCCACTTTTGCAGAAAGTACTCGTAGCAATCGTATACAACTCACCGATTTCTTCCTCATTTTAATAACGACTTTCTCAAAGACATCTTGACATCAATGCCGCATCGACGTCTGCTCTTCTCTCGGTGCGACTCTCAATAAACCCTCAACTGAAAACAAAAGTGCCGATTCTGGCCGCTTCCCTCGCTTACGGCCATACCGTTCCGACTGCGCCCGATCTCGTCTGATATCGGAAGCTAAGCGGGGCCGGGCTTGGTTAGTACTTGGTCGGGAGACTGCCTGGGAATACCAAGTGCCGTAAGCTTTTTCTTAGTTTCACCTTATCCAGAGGGCCCTGCGTCTTGCCACGAATGTAAAGATGTCACTACCCTTTCATTTCACAAATTACCTTTACTTGTACAAAGACGGCAGTCCCCGCCCACTTTTGCAGAAAGTACTCGTAGCAATCGTATACAACTCACCGATTTCTTCCTCATTTTAATAACGACTTTCTCAAAGACATCTTGACATCAATGCCGCATCGACGTCTGCTCTTCTCTCGGTGCGACTCTCAATAAACCCTCAACTGAAAACAAAAGTGCCGATTCTGGCCGCTTCCCTCGCTTACGGCCATACCGTTCCGACTGCGCCCGATCTCGTCTGATCTCGGAAGCTAAGCGGGGCCGGGCTTGGTTAGTACTTGGTCGGGAGACTGCCTGGGAATACCAAGTGCCGTAAGCTTTTTCTTAGTTTCACCTTATCCAGAGGGCCCTGCGTCTTGCCACGAATGTAAAGATGTCACTACCCTTTCATTTCACAAATTACCTTTATTTGTACAAAGACGGCAGTCCCCGCCCACTTTTGCAGAAAGTACTCGTAGCAATCGTATACAACTCACCGATTTCTTCCTCATTTTAATAACGACTTTCTCAAAGACATCTTGACATCAATGCCGCATCGACGTCTGCTCTTCTCTCGGTGCGACTCTCAATAAACCCTCAACTGAAAACAAAAGTGCCGATTCTGGCCGCTTCCCTCGCTTACGGCCATACCGTTCCGACTGCGCCCGATCTCGTCTGATCTCGGAAGCTAAGCGGGGCCGGGCTTGGTTAGTACTTGGTCGGGAGACTGCCTGGGAATACCAAGTGCCGTAAGCTTTTTCTTAGTTTCACCTTATCCAGAGGGCCCTGCGTCTTGCCACGAATGTAAAGATGTCACTACCCTTTCATTTCACAAATTACCTTTATTTGTACAAAGACGGCAGTCCCCGCCCACTTTTGCAGAAAGTACTCGTAGCAATCGTATACAACTCACCGATTTCTTCCTCATTTTAATAACGACTTTCTCAAAGACATCTTGACATCAATGCCGCATCGACGTCTGCTCTTCTCTCGGTGCGACTCTCAATAAACCCTCAACTGAAAACAAAAGTGCCGATTCTGGCCGCTTCCCTCGCTTACGGCCATACCGTTCCGACTGCGCCCGATCTCGTCTGATCTCGGAAGCTAAGCGGGGCCGGGCTTGGTTAGTACTTGGTCGGGAGACTGCCTGGGAATACCAAGTGCCGTAAGCTTTTTCTTAGTTTCACCTTATCCAGAGGGCCCTGCGTCTTGCCACGAATGTAAAGATGTCACTACCCTTTCATTTCACAAATTACCTTTATTTGTACAAAGACGGCAGTCCCCGCCCACTTTTGCAGAAAGTACTCGTAGCAATCGTATACAACTCACCGATTTCTTCCTCATTTTAATAACGACTTTCTCAAAGACATCTTGACATCAATGCCGCATCGACGTCTGCTCTTCTCTCGGTGCGACTCTCAATAAACCCTCAACTGAAAACAAAAGTGCCGATTCTGGCCGCTTCCCTCGCTTACGGCCATACCGTTCCGACTGCGCCCGATCTCGTCTGATCTCGGAAGCTAAGCGGGGCCGGGCTTGGTTAGTACTTGGTCGGGAGACTGCCTGGGAATACCAAGTGCCGTAAGCTTTTTCTTAGTTTCACCTTATCCAGAGGGCCCTGCGTCTTGCCACGAATGTAAAGATGTCACTACCCTTTCATTTCACAAATTACCTTTATTTGTACAAAGACGGCAGTCCCCGCCCACTTTTGCAGAAAGTACTCGTAGCAATCGTATACAACTCACCGATTTCTTCCTCATTTTAATAACGACTTTCTCAAAGACATCTTGACATCAATGCCGCATCGACGTCTGCTCTTCTCTCGGTGCGACTCTCAATAAACCCTCAACTGAAAACAAAAGTGCCGATTCTGGCCGCTTCCCTCGCTTACGGCCATACCGTTCCGACTGCGCCCGATCTCGTCTGATCTCGGAAGCTAAGCGGGGCCGGGCTTGGTTAGTACTTGGTCGGGAGACTGCCTGGGAATACCAAGTGCCGTAAGCTTTTTCTTAGTTTCACCTTATCCAGAGGGCCCTGCGTCTTGCCACGAATGTAAAGATGTCACTACCCTTTCATTTCACAAATTACCTTTATTTGTACAAAGACGGCAGTCCCCGCCCACTTTTGCAGAAAGTACTCGTAGCAATCGTATACAACTCACCGATTTCTTCCTCATTTTAATAACGACTTTCTCAAAGACATCTTGACATCAATGCCGCATCGACGTCTGCTCTTCTCTCGGTGCGACTCTCAATAAACCCTCAACTGAAAACAAAAGTGCCGATTCTGGCCGCTTCCCTCGCTTACGGCCATACCGTTCCGACTGCGCCCGATCTCGTCTGATCTCGGAAGCTAAGCGGGGCCGGGCTTGGTTAGTACTTGGTCGGGAGACTGCCTGGGAATACCAAGTGCCGTAAGCTTTTTCTTAGTTTCACCTTATCCAGAGGGCCCTGCGTCTTGCCACGAATGTAAAGATGTCACTACCCTTTCATTTCACAAATTACCTTTATTTGTACAAAGACGGCAGTCCCCGCCCACTTTTGCAGAAAGTACTCGTAGCAATCGTATACAACTCACCGATTTCTTCCTCATTTTAATAACGACTTTCTCAAAGACATCTTGACATCAATGCCGCATCGACGTCTGCTCTTCTCTCGGTGCGACTCTCAATAAACCCTCAACTGAAAACAAAAGTGCCGATTCTGGCCGCTTCCCTCGCTTACGGCCATACCGTTCCGACTGCGCCCGATCTCGTCTGATCTCGGAAGCTAAGCGGGGCCGGGCTTGGTTAGTACTTGGTCGGGAGACTGCCTGGGAATACCAAGTGCCGTAAGCTTTTTCTTAGTTTCACCTTATCCAGAGGGCCCTGCGTCTTGCCACGAATGTAAAGATGTCACTACCCTTTCATTTCACAAATTACCTTTATTTGTACAAAGACGGCAGTCCCCGCCCACTTTTGCAGAAAGTACTCGTAGCAATCGTATACAACTCACCGATTTCTTCCTCATTTTAATAACGACTTTCTCAAAGACATCTTGACATCAATGCCGCATCGACGTCTGCTCTTCTCTCGGTGCGACTCTCAATAAACCCTCAACTGAAAACAAAAGTGCCGATTCTGGCCGCTTCCCTCGCTTACGGCCATACCGTTCCGACTGCGCCCGATCTCGTCTGATCTCGGAAGCTAAGCGGGGCCGGGCTTGGTTAGTACTTGGTCGGGAGACTGCCTGGGAATACCAAGTGCCGTAAGCTTTTTCTTAGTTTCACCTTATCCAGAGGGCCCTGCGTCTTGCCACGAATGTAAAGATGTCACTACCCTTTCATTTCACAAATTACCTTTATTTGTACAAAGACGGCAGTCCCCGCCCACTTTTGCAGAAAGTACTCGTAGCAATCGTATACAACTCACCGATTTCTTCCTCATTTTAATAACGACTTTCTCAAAGACATCTTGACATCAATGCCGCATCGACGTCTGCTCTTCTCTCGGTGCGACTCTCAATAAACCCTCAACTGAAAACAAAAGTGCC